>NC_069135.1:25929776-26643647 GCF_026914265.1 Mya arenaria | reverse complement strand
GAGATTGGTTCTAATATTAGACCTCCTTTTACTGATTGGTTCCAAAATAAGGCCTGCTTTTACTGATTGGTTCCAAAATAAGGCCTGCTTTTAGAGATTGGTTCTAATATTAGACCTCCTTTTACTGATTGGTTCCAAAATAAGGCCTGCTTTTAGAGATTGGTTCCAAAATAAGACCTGCTTTTAGAGATTGGTTCCAATATTAGACCTCCTTTTACTGATTATGATGGGTTCGAATGTTTAACCATCATATACAGATTAGTTCCAATATTGGACGACTTTTTACAGATTGGTTTTAGTATTGGACGACTTTTTACAGATTGGTTTTAGTATTGGACGACTTTTTACAGATTGGTTTTAGTATTGGACGACTTTTTACAGATTGGTTTTAGTATTGGACGACCTTTTACAGATTGGTTTTAGTATTTGACGACCTTTTACCTATTTGTTCCAATATTGGATCTCCGTTCAAACTTGTTCGAATTTTGGACGACTTTTTTCTGACTGGTTCCGAAATTATTTAATTGATTGTTCTATGATTGGACCTCATTTTATGACTGGTTCCAATATTGGACCTCCTTTTACAGATTGATTTCAATGATTTTTCACAACTTGGTCACGATATTAGGCATCATTTACAGATATGATCTATAATTGGATCTTCTATTATAGATTGATTCTTATATTGGATCTTCTACTACAAATTTGTTTAAAACTTCAAAAGAGGAAGTTCTTTGAGACAGTTATTTCAATAATCGATGTCTTTTTACAGATTAGATTCAATATTGGGCCTTCTTCTATATTGTTTTGTCACTGTAGGACCTTCTTTTACAGTGTTTTATCAACATCGTACCTCTTTTAACAGACAGGTTCTTATACTGGACATTGTGTTATAGATTGTTTATAATATTGGACCTATTACTACAATTTCATTAAGTCTTCAGAGGGAGGAAGTCTAATATATACTCTTAATGTATAAAGTTATTTCAATAATCGAGTAGATTCAGTATTGGGCCTTCTTTTACGATGTTTTGTCACTATTGAACCTTCTTTTACAGTGTTTTGTCAATATTGGACCTTCTTGTACGATGTGTTGTCACTATTAGACCTTCTTTTACAGTGTTTAACACTATTTAACCTTTTTTACGATGTTTTGTCACTATTGGACCTCCTTTAACAGTGTTTTGTCACTACTGAACCCTCTCATAAGCTTATTTTGCCACTAATATACATTATTTTACAGTGTTTCGTTAATATTGGACCTCCTTTTAGAGATTAATTCTAATAAAAGACCTCCGTTTATAGATTGATTCTAATAGTGACCCCCTTTTACAGATAGTGTCTCCTTTTATGGATTGAATCTGATGTGGGACCTCCTTTTAGAGATTGATTTTAATGTTGGACCGCCTTTTAGAGATTTTTTCTAATATTAGACCTCCTTTTATAGATTGATTCTAATATTGAACCTCCTTTTATAGAGTGATTCTAATGTTTGGACATCCTTTTATAGATTGATTCTAATGTTGGACCTCCTTTTATAGATTGATTCTAATATTGGACATCCTTTAATAGATTAATTCTAATGTTTGGACATCCTTTTATAGATTGATTTTAATATTGGACCTCCTTTTATAGATTGATTCTAATATTGGACCTCCTTTTACAGATTGATTCTAATGTTGGACCTCCTTTAATAGATTGATTCTAATGTTTGGACCTTCCTTTACAATGTTGTGTCACTATTGGCGCTTCTTTTACGATGTGTTGTCACTATTAGACCTTCTTTTACAGTGTTTAACACTATTTAACCTTTTTTACGATGTTTTGTCACTATTGGACCTCCTTTAACATTGTTTTGTCACTACTGAACCCTCTTTTACAATGTTGTGTCACTATTGGATCTTCCTTTACAGTGTTTTGTCACTATTGGCCCTTCTTTTACGATGTGTTGTCACTATTGGACCTTCCTTTACAGTGTTTTGTCACTACTGGCCCTTCTTGTACGATGTTTTGTCGTTATTGCAACTCCTATAACATTGTTTTGTCACTATTGGACCTTCCTTTACAGTGTTTTGTCACTATTGGCCCTTCTTTTACGATGTGTTGTCACTATTGGACCTTCCTTTACAGTGTTTTGTCACTACTGGCCCTTCTTGTACGATGTTTTGTCGTTATTGCAACTCCTATAACATTGTTTTGTCACTATTGGGCCTTCTTTTACAGTGTTTTGTCACTGTTGAACAATGTTTTACGGTGTTTTGCCACTAATGTACATTATTTTACAGTGTTTTGTTAATATTGGACCTCCTTTTAGAGATTAATTCTAATAAAAGACCTCCGTTTATAGATTGATTCTAATAGTGACCCCCTTTTACAGATAGTGTCTCCTTTTATGGATTGAATCTGATGTGGGACCTCCTTTTAGAGATTGATTTTAATGTTGGACCGCCTTTTAGAGATTTTTTCTAATATTAGACCTCCTTTTATAGATTGATTCTAATATTGAACCTCCTTTTATAGAGTGATTCTAATGTTTGGACATCCTTTTATAGATTGATTCTTATGTTGGACCTCCTTTTATAGATTGATTCTAATATTGGACATCCTTTAATAGATTAATTCTAATGTTTGGACATCCTTTTATAGATTGATTTTAATATTGGACCTCCTTTTATAGATTGATTCTAATATTGGACCTCCTTTTACAGATTGATTCTAATGTTGGACCTCCTTTAATAGATTGATTCTAATGTTTGGACCTCCTTTTATAGATTGATACTAATAGTGGACCTCCTTTTATAGATTGATTCTAATGTTGGACCTCCTTTTATAGATTGATTCTAATGTTGGACCTCCTTTTATAGATTGATTCTAATGTTGGACCTCCTTTTATAAATTGACACTAATAGTGAACCTCCTTTTATAGATTGATTCTAATGTTGGACCACCTTTTATAGATTGATTCCTATAGTTGACCTTCTTTCATAGATTCGTGTAAATAGTGGATGTCCGCTTGAAGAGTTGTTTCAATGTTAGACCTCATTTTACAGATTGAATCTAATATTGGACCTCCTGTTCAGGATTGGTTCTAATATAGGGCAATCATTTACAGTGTTGTGTTAATATTGGACCTTATTGTACATACTGTTTTTCAATATTTTGCCCCCTTTAACAGATTGGTTCCAAAATTGGATCTTATTTACTAAGTACTTTTAATATTGAACCTCCTTTTATAGATTAGAAAGCCAAATATAAATGAAGCATTTCTCAGCCCGTAGGGTTATATAACATGTCAGAAAATGAAACTTTTAGGTTCCCCAAACCATAAAAGTAACTGCATATATATATTTCTGTCGGGCAAAGGCGTCCGCTCTATCTGGGGTGAGTTGCTTAAGCTGAGCAGCCTAAATTTTCATTATATCCGGTTTAAAAATGAACATGTTAACCAATTAAAAAAGAGCGGGAATGTATAAGCCCCGTACATAGAAAGTCCATTTAGTTTTTGAGACGTTGAATTTTCCATGCAACGACCTGCCTCTTCGATCCGTTAGCGCGTTCACGTCGCGAAGAAAGCACGGGACATCCTAGGATGCCGACTGAAATATATAATCGCGGCCGATAGAGCCTCGACGCGACGCAGACCAGCGATGTGGTCATAGAAAGAGCAGCTTTCAAAATATCACCACCTTGGGACCACTCTAGTGTTGTTGCATGTTAAGGTCACATCGGGAAATGTCATAATACAGCCATCATAAGGCATGGGAAGACCATTACAAACACAAAAGAAGAAGAAAGAATGCAACGAACTGACTCGAAAGAGCGCGAGGCCTCATCATTCTAGACATATGATGAGCTTTAAGCTTACTTCCTGTTGCGTAAGATTTGGTTATGTGGCGACCCGTAACAAACCGCTGCGGATTCAAGCATACCGCGCGTCGTTATTTGATAAGACTCTGCGTGAAAAAAATGCGCAATGCTATATTTTGTGTACGTGCTAACGATTAATAGTATCGTAAAGGCAAAACGGCACCGTGAACTGCGCATCTTTAAGAACCTAATTTATACTGAAGAAAAAACATTAAAAACATCTAAAAGTTGATGTTTCATCCATGAAATTATGTATTGTAGTGGTATGATCTCTTTTCAATGCCATGCCAATTACGTGAGGTGATTTTACTTCCCCCATTGAACCAGAAATGTTATTCATTATCATTAACAGTCCTTCAATTTGTAATTCTCTATGCTTACATCGAATCGTCAATTATTCAGAAGCAGGAAAGCATTTGTAATTACGTGAAATATATGTGGCCCACAAATGATTAAACATTTCTAATGTCAAATTTAATCACTTTGATATTTATTAGACCTTTTGCATTTGTCTGCTTTCCTAATATAACATCCCATACATATTGTCCGTCCTGTATTTCAGCTTGTGAAAATCGCGAGATATATCAATTATAATTACGAAAAAAACTTGACATTTAACTAGATATTAAGTAGATATTAAAATTATAGTGCATTTTAATAAGTTTGTAAGAATATCCATAAAATTAAGTGCCAATCTGGCTTCTGAGTCTTTGTACGAGAAGGACATTTTTTAGTTATAAAACGTACGTACGGAAATTAACCTATGTAAAATGGATGCATTGGGTAGAATACACTAATTACTTATCAGGAACCAATAAAGCAAACCTTCATCATACAGTAAAATGAACAATGATTTATCACATACCACAATATAAAGGAAACGAAAAGAAGATTAATTATAACTGAAACACTGTACAACAAATTAACCTTCAGTTTGTTAGAACATTGAAAGAAGTAAATGATACAGAGAGATAAATTATTTACGACCTATTATGTAATTGAGTGAATCTATGTCTTTGGCGTTTGCCCAGTGCCACTAAACCTGGATTTATGTTTAAACTTTTTGCTGCTGAGCTTGTTTCTGTAGCTTTTTGCATAAATAGTGCACTCATTTTTGGTTATAAGTTTCGCTAATACAATCTAGTGTCAATGGAACAAGGTACAAAACAAGTAAATACCCCCCTTTTCTGTAGATTAATGGCATTTATTAACTAGCTGTCTATGCATTGTCTATTGCAGTGACACAAAAAGCATTGCAACATGTGGAACGGCATTGAACAGACAGAGCGAGACTCATTCCATCTCTATGAGCTTTGCTGCGAAGTGGGCGTGTCTGCAGAAGATATCAAGAACAGAAACTGGCTCAGCGACTATACCAATTCACTCTTTAGTCTTGAGGGGATAGCCAATTATGGGTCTGACGTTGATTTCATGTTCCACGCTATAAACGTCGGGAGTAACGCCGAGGGAATCGGGTTGGAAAAACTGGGATCCGATTACAACGTTATGATGACACTTTCTGGAACGCGCATCGCACCACAAAGACAATCTGATACCCATTCTTCTGACGTCCACCTTTTCAAAGTTGTTCAGACCTATCATCCCTCGTATGTTCGACTCCAATGCGTTTTAATGGGAACAAGTTCTAGCAGATCAATCATGTCGACGCCAAGTTGCTGTGTCGCTGATGAGCAGGGGAGGATGATTTTGGCCCCTAAATTACTGATGGATTCTTACAGTCGAAATGGAACCGGAACCATAAGTGCACCAGGAGTTTCTGGGGTTCTTCGCAGCAGTGTGAAGCCAATCCTGTGCGTCCATTCGCCAGTTTGGCCAATTGCCGCTAGAGAGTGGGCATTTAGAGTTAGGCGCTTCATTTGGCCGACAGTTGAACTAAAAAAGTTTATACTGCAACACGGATGCCACGTTGTTCCATACGGCAACTCGGAAAGTCCCAACAAACATCTTGAATGGCGATGGTCTTTCTCTCTTGCTGAGAAACTGCTTATTCGCACATTCAATACCACTCAGATACAGTGTTTCTTCCTGTTGAAGTTGCTCGTTACATATGTCATCAACCCAGCAGTTATTGAAACCATATCCTCATATCATGTCAAAACCGTTATGCTTCATATGGTGGAAAGTACACATCCAACAGAGTGGACCAAAGACAAACTTTCTTCTTGCTTTGTTGGATGCCTGCAGAAGCTCTTGCAATGCTTAGAGGACGGGACTCTTCCACATTACTTCATACCAAGCCACAATCTCTTCCATCCAAAACTTCAAGGTGATTCAAGAATCAGATTGGTCTCAATCGTCACTGGCCAGCTCGAAAAAGGTTGGCAATGTTTACTGCAATGCCTCCCGCCAAACATGAACATGCTTCTCGCAAGACACAAAATTCAAGTGCGTTGTGACTGCTATGATACTCACTGGGGAAGCGAAGGATGTGAGCGCAATGTTTCCATGGTAGAAAGATGTTATACCCTTTTCAATGCAGCAATAAGGGTTATACTTCGTCTTACGGAGAGACAGGACCTACAATCGACAATAGACGCCATGACGATGTTTATTGAATACCCGACAATGCGTGACCCCGTCCACTTCCCAGACGTACCGACAACGGGCATAATGAAATTGATGATTAAGAGTCATCTTGGAATTGTCTACTTGGGATTGTCAAAAAGTTATCCATACAACAGAAAGGGAGGTTCACAGACGATTTTGCCTACTGGACAGAAATTCATTGAGGGTGCAATCGGCGTTGACGCTGCGACTACCAAACTGAAGCTTGCAACGTTTCATTACATGACAGAAAACTATGATGAAACAATCAAAATAACTATGCAGCTGCTGAGACAATTCAACGAATACATCGTGAACACAACGGGTGATAAGACAAGGAGAATGAAATCGTCCAAACGGCAGAAAGCCTTGCGGAAACATCGATCAGTTACATCATTGATTGGAAATGCGCCATCTATGATGGAATGGGCAGCTTTGGAACTGACATTCGGGCCATGGGAGGTCCCGTTTGCTCCTGAAGCCATACAAATGCTGAAAGACAGAGAAGCTATGACAGACGATGATACCGATCACAGAGGTATCGAATTTTTTCTTTTTGGAATTTCCAAAACTAATAACACATTTATTTTTTCATAAAAAAACCACACAATTCCATACAGTATTTACAGTATGTAAATAACGGAGAGAAATACAAGACATAGTATGAGTATATAATGTCTGATACATGAATTTCATTACGCAATTGATGCTGTTAACAAATTCAATCAAAAAGGAAGAAAATGCATGGTTTTGTTATGAATGTCGGTGTGTCGAGCAACTTAATATTTAAGAAGTTCAAAGTATGAATATTCTTTGATCTCGTATCTATAATGAAAAATGTTTTACAAATACAAATTTGACTGAAAGCTAAATTGACACAGTTGTATTGTTTTGGGTTTATTTTCTAGCCCTTAACAGTATTATTTTATGTTGTTTTTAATGTTCGTTTATGTGTAGCAATATTTTAACAAAGTATTTATGGTGACCAAAATGTGGTTAATGTAGAACATTGGATAAAAAGTGTTCATAATCTCCTACTTCATAACATTAGATAAATAGAGGACAATCTTTCAAATTTCAGGTTTCGTATTTGTAGATGCCATAGTGTATGCCTATTTCCTTTTGGCGCTCTCGTACAACAGCATACATCGTCCCGTGCACAGACAACAGGCCATTGACAATCTTCAGTTGCTCGTCAAAGGAGAGGAGAACAATGATATCCATTACCCAGAGGTGGCCAGATTTTTGTTGCCGTACGTCAAGGAAAGAAAACACAAAAACTGTATGCTATGTCATGTTCGGACCTTTTAGTGACATCGGCCAATAATCAACCTGAAACTAACATGTAGGTATTATGTTTTCGCTTCTAAATGCGCACAATATTATGTTGATGCAAAAATAATAACCCAAATCATATGCTTATTTTTTACCATAAAAGTCAAATTTGTTAAACATGATAATGTATTAATTTTAATTTTTGCTTGTGCGCCGTCGAAAGACATCGAAAGTACATTAATGTAAATTTGGAATGCCTGCTCAAGCCATACTATTTTCGGTATCATTTCAGAGGGTTTGACGTCAAGAGAAAGGTATATGTAAAGAACAGACCGGATTGTTTTTACAATCATGCCTTAAAATTTGCAAAAGAGGTCATTCCACGTTCAATTTCAATTGAAAAAAGAACAGTACGATATATCATAACCTTATATGTAATGTATTCCGGTCATTTATTTTTGATAATTTTTATCAGTCAGCAATACTCCTTAAAATGATACTTAAATTATATAGGGTCAGAACGCAACTAAATGAAACACGTTCGTCTTTAATTTGACAATATAAATGCAAAAAGCTACAGAAACAAGCTCAGTAGCAAAACGTCTAAACATAAACACGGTTTAGTGGCAATGGGCAAACGCCAAAGACATAGAACACAAAATCACAAACAAGAAGCATAGAATAACAGCAAAAAACTCCACAAACAGCACAGTGCATATATATATATATATATATATATATATATATATATATATATATAATATATTATATATATATATATTATATATATTATATATATATATATATATAATAGGTATGTTTATAAAGGATTGTTAGGTACCACCTTGGAACGGTCAGTGAAATGTCAATTTACTGGGGGTTTAAACCAGTTTGTGTGCAAAACTCACTCTTATCCCAACAATCCTTAATAAAGATAAGACGCAAAATGTAAATCTTATCAAAGTATTTGTACATATTATAACTTATTTGTACATCAGATATATTTAATGGCATCTTTTTGCTACAAACAATAATATGAGCAAGATCGTTTTGCTTAACAAAATATAAAAAAAAAACTTACAAACAGTTTTCGTACAAAATGAAACGTTTTAAAGCATATACGTTAAAGGTGGCATTGAAGTACATGGAATGATAATCAGCAGGATTTAGAAAATAAAGATGCATAACCCAAACTTATTTCAATTGCAGCGGGTGACTATACATTCAAGTTGCACAAAGGACGTCTTTCCCAACGTGATGTTTACCAATAATCGTCGCAGCTGATTTTCTTTGCAAAAACGTT
Source organism: Mya arenaria (assembly GCF_026914265.1). Classification (NCBI taxonomy): domain Eukaryota; kingdom Metazoa; phylum Mollusca; class Bivalvia; order Myida; family Myidae; genus Mya; species Mya arenaria. Next base: position 26,634,637 of record NC_069135.1, on the reverse strand, counting down.
GACCTTTTCGTCAGATATGACTAGGACGTGGTGCAAAAAAGCAAATTAATTTCATAAAGTATAATTGATGTCACGAGTAATGTTGAAACAGATTATGACTTTAGTTATAAAACAGGTATAAAACTCGTGCAGTTTGTTTTAGTGAGCATGATTTACGACACAGTAGACAATAGAATTTGTATAAATGTCACTGTAATGTCGCGATGTTTCGTCTGAAAGCTTGTCAATTTCACATAAGCATACTGTAATAAAATTATTGTCGGTGATGAAGTTTTAATACAAACTCTGTTACACTGAGTGAGTTATGTTTGTTATTAAAATTGACATTGCTGAAAATTATTAGTTATAAATGTATGTATATATAACTGTATATTTTTTGAGATTATGAAATACTGTGGGCGATGAAACAGTTGTACATGATAGAAGCTAAATATGATTAAGAGATATTTGCTGATTACATGTTAATCACCTCAATTTCATTGTATTTAAGATATACATGCAACGCTGGTATACAGGGGTAACGACCACAAATATTGAGAATCATATCATCTGTATATCTTTCTAATTTGAAGACTTCTTTAACGAGCATTCCGGTAGTATATATTCATGTCTTAAGTCCCTCGGAGAAAGTAAACTTTATCAAGAGGAGTAAAAGTGTTTCCATGTATTTAAATTTGATTGACGTGTAAAATTGAGTAAGTGAAACTTTTAAAGGTATAATTATCATGGCTGTCAGGAAGCTCACTATTTCCCCCTCAAAAAAACGGAGAAAAAAAATCCGTCAGACCCATTTTTGCGGGCCATGTCACATTTATATGTTTCAACATTAGTTACCTTTTGTTGTTGTATTTTTATTTATTTGCGCTGGAAAATGACGTGATTAATACAGGTGTGAATTCATATAAAAACAAGCATCTGTTGCATCCCGTAGATTAACTGATGTATCAAATGATGATCAAACAAAAAATAAGCAGTATACATGTAAAGTTAAGTGGGTTTTATCAAATTATTTCTATACTGATTCGAATGTATTAATAAGCCTTAAGGTATAACTTACATTGGTGGATTCATGAGATCACGTAAGAGGGGGCATTAGTTTTGGGCGTTACATTTTGACTTGCACCCTCCCTTCGAAACGAAATCTATTTGGTTTCAAGTGTTGTCAATTGGGGGGGGGGGGGAGACAATTTCTAAATCGATTTTTTGCATTTTGGGAGTATTTCATTACGCTTAATCTCCTATATTGAAATAAAAAAATAAATTTGGACGATTTTAGGATGGGGGCGCCCTGGATCCACCAATGACTTACTTTCAGTTGTTGTTTTTTTAATTATTTTCTTTGGTTTTCGAATAAGAACACTTAAATCTTCAATTTTAATCATTGATTTTTTTTCTGTTGAGTATTGAAACGGTGAAGCCATTTTGGTATTTAATTTTAATTTATTACAGATACGTACTTGTTCACTATTTGTAACACTTTCGTTTGTCGAAATGAGTTTGTAATCGGTGTGCTCAATGTAATAAATTGATAATAGCAAATTGTTGGTTAAATTTATGCTTAAGTGAACGAACTGGCTACATGTATAGCACTGAAATAAAGAAGTGTATTTACTTGAAATAAAAATGAAAAAAGTCCATCATCGCGGGATAGCGGAAAATTTGTCAAGAAACCTATTCGTAACGATTAGACATTGTTTATTTTTACACATGATTGAATTACAAGTCCGTTTACCTTTATGAAAAAACAATCCTCTTTAATCGCTAGTGCATTTACAATTAAGTAAAATATGCGGATGTATATGAGCAATGTATTCTTTTGATCCTTATTGGTAACCAACCAAATCATTGCTTTCCATTCAGGATTATTATGATCGAACATCATATGACAATCCCTTGGATACACCGTAAATGCAACGTGTACGTCTTTCGAGAACCCTACTGGTCGAAACGCGTTGCTTGTGGTCCATGACACTGTAATATTTACGCGGGTAAGATACATGCAAATTTGTACCAATGACAATGTATTAACTCCATGCTCACCTAATTCACACGTATGCATAACTCGAATTATGATTTACTTTAACTAAATTGTTGTTCACAAATACATTTTATCAATTTCTCTCTCTAAAGAGTATTTTCTGTACACCCTTGTTCCTGTATACCTCCTACAAATTACTATTTTCATACTTATTAATCTGTATCAAAGATATTCATTTAATAAAAAAACACTTTTATTTGAAAATAAAATGGTATTTAGAAAAAAATGAATAGAATGCGAAGGCGCATGATTTGCTTATAAAATAGTCAAAAAAAATTGCGAAAAATTACTACGTATTGCAGTTGATGGTGCAACCATAAACATGAAATACATGTTCGTTTATAAGCAACTTCATTTTTACACAACATGCAGCAATTTGAACGTATAATATCATGAATTTCGCAAGATTTCATTGATTTGAAAATTCAAAAAATGTCCGTGATTTTATTTAAAAAAACACACGATACAATGGTAAGGCGTATGGGCACATTTCTACGGTAGTTTCTTGATTCAGTGCTTTTTATTGTGACAACAATGTTCAAACAAAAAACGGAAAGGTTTCTTTTTGCTTACGTAAATCGGTTTTAACGCTTGATTTGCAAATATTGAGATTTCTGTATGTTTTACTGTCCGCTCCAAGGCGGTTACCCCATCATGTTTTTATAAGCGATTATTGGTTTTGGTTTAAATCACTCTTGCCGCCTTGTTTGTTTATTGTTGTGATTGACATAGACTCTGTTTAGAAGTACAAGGGTAAAGCCTATCAAATACTGAACGGGAATCACACACATAAAACAACAACAAAGATACACAGTTTCGTTAATGTAGATATGCTGATGTATGTGTATCTTTGTTTTTGTGCGATTCTCGTTCAGTGCTTGTTGTTAGGCATAAACATTGTGCTTATACATCCGAGGTTGTTTTCGATAGAGCACGGCCGAGGTATTCCGAATGCAAAAGCTGCATTAATAGACTTTCTAGAGTACATCATTATTGTTTAGTTTATTCTTGTTCTAGTTATTGTATGGCCATGGTTTATGACATTATGGCAACACTGTCTCGATGGAACTTTATTCGAGTTCAAAAAATATTTATTTTCCTAGTGTGATTTCTAAACCGAGTCAATGCGGTATTCCTTAAGTTTTGTTAAGGTTTTGTGAAGTTGGGTACCCATAAACAAGCTTAATACCCTGAGAATGCCCTTGTTCGCCCCTGTTTTTTGTATTGTGTCCTTCGGTGTCTGCTCGGCCTTGAACTTTGTGCCTTTTTAAGGTCACCGTTAATTGTTTGGTTATTGGGCTTATCCCTGTAATTCCATTGTACTATTGATTAGTTTGTCTCCTGTTTAATTGATTAAACACTCGAGCGCAATTACTTTGCAATAATGAGGAGGTACTAAGGCTAACAGTTAGTTCATACCAATCTAGCTTGGTTGTGATGAAAAATAACAGCCTAATTTTTGTATCCTCTCGGGTCCGCTCCCTGGATCAAACTCACCAGGACTGAGTGTCCATGTGAGAGGCCACACGCCGAACTTTTCCCGACCGTGGATCGTACCTAATACTTTTTGGTCGGGGAATGTGGGCGGACATTCTACATTTACGAAACCGAAACAAGGAGCATAGGCCTTTAACATGAGGTTGCCAGGTCATTCACATCACACGTAAAGGTTTTTTATTATTATTGGAAGTCATACACATTATATCAAATGTAGTTTCCACTAAATGGGACGGACAAGAGCCATGCTCCTGAGTAAGACCACGCGTGTATCATGTGTATTATGATGACCTAAAGTACTCCACAAGTACCAGCTATATCAATTATAGGTACTTAGCCTCTTAATGAGACGTATCCTGTTTTTTCTTGTTGCATTCATTCACAAGCCGTAATTTATATCAATGTGAAAGTATTTACTTAATGTTAACTATTGGATCGCGCATATTCAATTAGTTTGCGACATATACAAATTGTATGCTCATTTACATACTTACAATGTACATACATTTTGCATATATAAGATAATTTCATGTATTTAGACGATATTCTTGTTTATAAGTCTTACTAAACGACTTTACTGTTCTGTTGTGTTAATATTTTCTTGTCACAAGAATATTCTTGAACAGCATGTTAATCGTGCTACCTTCAAAATAATATATATCAGATTAAAAATACAAATTGTCATGATCATTGATAGTGAAATGAATAACAAAACAATGGAAACTGCGTGCACAAGCCCTGTAGCCAAAAAATTCAAGAATACCAAATCGTAATTTATACGGGTAAAATATTTCGTCATGGCCCACATTGAAAACGTTGTGTGTGTTTTCAACCGTCATGGGAAAAAATAAATGTTTTAGGGATGAGAGTATCCAGCTGGCCGGGGGCATATCGTCCAGTGTTTGCTGGGCTTTAACCTCGTGCTTCTAAACAGAGTCTATGTCAATCGTAACAAATCTACGACAAGCGTCGGAACAGCTAGGTACTCTCCTCCCTAAAACATATATGGTTTATCATTGCTAGTTAAACTAATCTCAATATACTATACAATAAGTATTGGACGTAATAACAATATTATGAACGAATAATACATTGTTATTATGAATGCACGCCCATTTCAAGTAAGTTATACAGGTCGGGTCGGCTCAGATGTAGAATGACCGACTCCCGATCAAAAGGTATCGGGTACGGTCAAGGGTCGGGGAAAGTTATTGTGGCCTCTCACATGGACACTCAGTACTGGTGAGTTTGACCCTGGGAGCGGACTCGAGAGGATCCAAAAATTAGGTTGTTATTTTTCATCAAAATGGAGCTAAGATAGATTGGTATAAAATAATTATCAGCCTTTGTACGTCTGCATTATTGATAATTAATTGCGCTCGGGTGCATACTCCAATAGAACTACAGAGACAAGCCAAATAGCCAGACATTTAACGGTGACCTTAAAAAGTTCAAGGCCGAACGAACACTGAACGAAGGACACACAATGTCACAATACAAAATAGACATATGGTATAGAAGTTAAACGGTGGGCAAACCAGGGATTAATGCTGGTTTCGTATTCGGAATACCTCGGCCGTGTTCCATCAAAAACAACCTCGGATGTAATTGGACGGGTTACAATGTCAGGAATCTTTATATTTAACTACGCTGCAAATATATCGCGTAGTAATTTCAATCTATGACTTACACTAAATGACTTTACTCTTGGGATTCATAATCATTTATGCACTAATAACCCCCTCTGCAATCAATTTCAATTAAGATATACAAAATGCACGTTCAATTCTACAATTTATTAATACTATTATTCAAAATTTTACGAACTACGTTTACTCATGTACTGGCATACATCTGAGGTTGTTTTCGATAAAAAAATGTCAAATTGCAGGTTATGAAGTTATATGTCGGTCAGTGAAAATAGTTCGGGTTTATAAGTGACCCAATGCAAACGCAAAACATCTATCCCTATCGTATTTACAAAACAAAATCAAAATAGTGTCAATTGAAGTATAAATTTGTCAAACAATTGCGAAACTAGATGCAAATAGTTTATCATAGCTAACATGGTGTATATTATGTCCATGCGTTTCGGATGCTTGAGCATATTAATCTGTATGTTTTAGCGAAAGTACTGCTTCACTATTAAACTTTGTATGCACTTATGGTAAACAATGTGATGTAGTTATAAGGGAAATACAGGCTTAAAACTTAACCACTTGGATATATGTAAGAGCGATTCATTTAGATGACGATGTGAGAGTATAGCTTGACTGCTAAAAGGGTGAGATTAATTTCACGTCGTTGTGAAACGTTGTGACAATGGGATTGATGGATGTCTGGGAAAATTTAGCAATGACTTGTTTTAATATTTCATTCATAAAAGTTTAAACTGAAATGCGTTCATCGGCCGAGTCGAAACCACGCCTGGTGTTCATACGTCAGAAGAGGAACACCTTAGTTTCATGGTTGAGTGACGGATGTGACAAGAAACGGTTTTTATTTGACAATCTGTGCGAAAAAACGGCGGGACTTTATGGGTTAGAGAATTTTAGGAGAGGTCTTGAACTTCATAATTGAAAGGTAGGTAAGCTAACTCATTTTCTATTTATAGATAATGAAAGATTTGAACAAGCTACCTATATATGTATGTAGCTTCATCAAATATATTCATTGTCAATTGATACAGGATATAATAAGAAGTATGCTTAAACATAACAAAATGAAAACGTTTGCTAAAATACTTGTTCAAATATTACCTAAAAGTAAGTTAACGCGGAATATGTAATATTTTTTTTTTTTTTTTATTTATGCGTAACGAAATCTGCAAAAAAATCACCTCTTGTGACTATACTTCTCATACTTTGATTACAAGTTTTAACTTTATTTATAACTGGCGGAAATATATAACCAATATGATGAAAGCCTCATTAGGACGTGTATTTATTTTGAAATATATCATAGCCAGTGAAATTGTTGAAAACCCAACGGGAATCCCAGATGTTCCATACACAATATCATATAAATAATGGGTATTAGACAAATAAATCAGAACAAATCTGTTTCATCGAGTACATATTACTCTGTTCTTCGATTCAGTTAAACATATTGGATGTTGATACAATGCATTATGTTTATTGACGTTGACTGTTTAAAGTTGATATTCACTCTACTTAGCATTTCCTCAAAAGGTATTGACATATTTTACTTAATATATATGCCTCACATTAAAAAAATAAAAACCGAAAAAGAGAAAGGATTATTTACAAATCTAAATGAATTATTACGAAGATACTTATGGAGTATTCTACATAATGAGACTGTTTCATCATTTCATCAAAACTGGATTATCATAACCCTGTATTAATTAATTAATTATTCAGCAGTAGTTCTATCGGATTTTTTTCTGTCTTTTTCTAAATTCCTTTTCTTTGTTGCAGGTTGTCTGACATTTTTCCGGTGGAAAACCTACTTTATTATCATGACAACGCTTGTGGCGTCGACAGTAGCTGCACCAATGCCTCGGAACAGGCCAGCTCGATCTACTGGCAACATTTCAAGGCCCTGCAATCTTTATGACAATGGGGAATCTCTAGTTAATGTACCTATACAAACTGCCATTGGCGACCTTGTCAGAAGAGCAGAGGGTGCCAGGCTTACGTCTGCGGAGATTAAACAATATGTAAGTGTTCCTGGGATAAACTAGCTTACATATTTCTTAGTTAACGTGTAACCAGAGGTGCAATGTAACTGCTAACGGTGTGATTAATGTGTAAGTGAAAGTGAATACTTGTGGGGTTCCACTGTCATTATCTGTGATATTTTGGCTTATTTAGATTTAATATTTTTATTAAGATGGAACTAGAGTGAACCATTTTTGATATAAATATGTGCTTACCATTGCAAGTGTATCAATTGATGCATGTTAAGATTGGCCAGGCTTTTTTATAACGGTATTTTCTCCATCTCCCTATATAAAAATAAAAGTGTCACACTGAATTTGAACTAGTTGTTTGGAAACATAATATTATCTTAAAAAAGTCAATATTTAGGTAACCACAAACGGCATTGTTCTTAGTTTATGTGATTTGACAATCAGTATGACATTCTGAATACCTCAGTCATTTTTCTTCGATTACAACTTCGGATATACACATGTATGCCGGTACATGAATAAAGTAGTTTGTAAAATTTTAAATAATAGTTTTAATTAATTGTAGTGTTTAACGTGTATTTGTATAACAAAGTTTTAATTAATTGCCAGTTAAGTGTATTACTGCATAATTAATTAAGAATCCCAAGAGTAAAGTCATTCAGTTTACTGCTCAATTGACATTACTACGCTATCTCCTTGCAGCATAGTTAAATATAAAGGTTTCTGTCATTTTAAACCGTCCATATACATCCGGGGTTGTTTTCTTGTTTTCGTTGGAAAATGGCCGAGGTGTTCCGAATGTCTTTATGAAAGTAATCTAAAGTACATGGAAAAGCCCGATGACCAGACTCAATATCACGAAAATACACAACTCAGGTCGCAAACTCAGTCTCAACTCATTTAACCACAAACCATCAAAATATATTGAAAATAATATATGTTTTGACGACTATTAAAACAGCATTCTATAAAAAATAGTGTTGATTAAAACCTGTGGTGTAGATTCCAAGGGGAAAATATTGTACATTAAGTAATGGACTTGAGTACAATTCATTGTATTTTTTACAATTTCTTAAGTATATTTTTGCTCAAGAATTCGTTTTCATTCAATTATTGACAATACATTTTTAACAACACATTCTATGGAATATATGGTTTTAAAAAGTATAAAACGTACAAGATTTTTAATCATACTTTGCTTTTAAGCGGTAAAATGAGTTGAAATCTATATTAAGATTTGGCTTGATATTGTGGCCTGAATTAAAAAAACAACACTAAACAAAGTGATGACATGAAAGTTAAATTGAAAATTGCAATAAGGAACTAAACATGAGTAAATATATTGTTCTTTGTCAGAACTTTTGCTATTAAATTAAGTCGAAGGAACCATGTCTCGCATCTCTGATGAGTAATATGTATACTCCTCAGTCACTGCTAATTACATTGGACATATGGAAAAAAAACTAGCAAAGAGAAATTGAACATGATAAATCATCCGTAGATAAATTCATTTCCATTTCAATTGATAATATATTATAAATTTTACTAGTCCATTCAAGTGTTCTTCCTCTATTAAGGCAATTATTATTATTGGTGATTTGTTACTTAATATTCAGAACAATTAATAAGACAGGTATGCATTTTTAAAACTTTATTTCCTCTTCAAATCCATCAATTAAGAAGTGATGATAAAACGATCCTGGGTGCTAGGATTTATTTTGTCTTTTAAGACAATCAGAACAAGCCGAGTTAGTAGACTTTAAACATCAAAGTTCGCGTCTTCTTTTTTCACATGTAATTTGAATGAAAAAATACAACAAAATGTTATGTGAAAAAAATGGACTATTACACATCTGTCTTAATATCAGATGTCATTTCCTGCTTCAATATTCTCAATGCTGGAATGTATGACTCTCAATCATACCGTACATACATCAAAATTAAATATGGCTTTATCTATTGTTTTACAATCTATCTTAGGGACATTAGAATTTACCTTAACTTCCTTTTGACCAAACTATTGAACCTCTACCTTTATCTCAATGACCTCGCCAATCCTAGTGCATTGATTGTCATAGCTGTCGCTGACATCGGAAAAAAAAGAGTCCGAGTGAGCATTCCGATTACACAAGGTCGTTTAATTGGAGGTTTACGTATATTACGTCTGACCTACGTTTTTCAAGCTTGTTAAATTTTTGTGGGAAAGATGGGGAGATCTTCACAAGGTTCAGGAATGTATTAAAGTGAACGATTTAGTTAAGTTAGACGTACCGTACAACCGTATGGATGGGCGTATAAAGTATACGTTGAGCGTTCTTAACACGCCTTTGACGAATATCACGTTTTCATGACTTAATGAAAATAGGAACGCACGCCATATGCTCAAATTGTAATTATTTAAATCCAAGACGTTATGATAGTATGTATTAATATTTTATGTCGAATATATACACACGCTCTGCAGCATTAACACAACATGTCTTTATACCTTACATGCACTATGCAAAACAATATATCCGAAGTATTTTATGACTTTAATTGTTTTTATTTTCAGGTCAGAAACACATACATTAGTTCTGCAGCACTGACCTCACACGTTGAAAATGATACATTTTTACCTTCGGAGGACGTGATTTTAACCGACCAGACAAAAATAGCTGCAGTTCAGAACGTAAGTTTAATCAACACTTTACACACCCTTTTAAATGATTTGTTAAAATAAACCAACGTTTAAAATTCATTCGAAAACCGTTGCAGTCTAAATCAAGTGAAGAAACTATAAATACTCGCTGTTGTTGTAAAATTGCGTATACATCAAAAACGCTCAAAGCTATTAAGTGCATGAGTATCACAAGTTTAGAATGTTGCAACATCTTCGTTTTGGAAACCGTCTTTCGTAATACTGTAATCTGGGTTTCAAGCTGAATTTTTTAGATACCGTCGTAGTAACCATATATTCTTTGACTATTTTCTTCCCTTAGGGTTGGGTTTAAAGTAATTTAAAGCTGCACTCTCACACATTGACAGTTTTGACCTTTCTAGTTGTTTTTTTTTTGTCTCAGAATCAGCTCATTATGAAAACTGCTCTCTGCCCTTTTGTCAGCAGTTTTATATCACTGGTTTCAATACATTTACGCAAAAACTGGCTCTTTTCAAGACAAAAACAATTTGCCAAAACAATCAATCTGTGAGAGTGCAGCTTTAATTTCATTTCTTGTGGTAATATTTTCGCAAGATTTTAATGTCTTTTGTCTTTTTTTTCAGCCTGCAACCGCACTGAAGGAACATTACTCATTGTTATTTAAACTCGTGACACACGTGGAATACATACGAACACATAATGAGATAAGCAAGCAAACACAAGAGGGAAGTTTGAAAATGCGGCTTGAGGAACTAGAAATTGAAATTTATAGAATTCTTTGTGATATAAAAATAGCGCTGTTGGGAATGAGGGAAGATACCTCCAATGTGACCACGGTATTTGAAGTTTCCCAAGCCTTTAAAAGCACTGGAGAAAACATTACGAACGAAACCCTGCGTGCTTATGTTGTTATAAAGGATAGTGAAGCTGTCATGAAATATCTAAAGGGGATTTATGCGGCTATTAATGATGCAATGGTTTCAACCGTTTAAATGTGCTGAAAACTGAAATTGCATGAGAAACAATCAAACAAGTTAAACATTACTGTTTTCCAACTGACATTTGATACGTGATTGAAGGTTTACTTAGTAAATGCCACAAATAATATTGATGATTGTAAAGCTCAAATGACGAATACGATCGATGAAAATTGTGGTGTAAAATTAATCATATAAAACATGCAATTTACAGTGATTTTGAGTGATTTCAATGGCGTACATGTCATATGATTCCAGCTATGTGCGTTACTTGGATGGCACTGATTTTGTGATACATATGTGCAATCTCTTTTTTATTATTTATTTATTTTATTTACTATTTACATTGGTGCATAATATATGTTATGGACAGCTACTCACACGAGGGCTTTTTGTTTTAGAAATGTACCATGGATACTGAAATTTGTTCCGTCCATTTGATGATGATTTCCACCATAATGTACATTGAACATTATTTTGCATTAACCAAAGCCATTTGGAAGCATGCCAAGAAGAATGAACAGCTCTAAATTATTTTTTTCTGCTTTGAATAATAAAAAATCGAAATAAAAATCGTGATCGATAGTATATGAATTAATTAGTTCAAAACTTTTTGTTTTTATTTAATATTGACTTCATTTTTGATAAAAATATAAATTATTTTAGTTTAGTTTGGCAATATTGTCTCATCTTTTCTTTAATTTCGCTGTAACTCGTTCAATCATTTTTTTAATATTTTTTTTAGACCAATGTGTTGTTATGTTTATAAATGTTTTTTGTTATAGTTAATATGAATGCACATCAAGCGATCATTTCATGAGAGCTTAAGCGTCAATTTGCTTAGTTTGTCTAGCAATTATTCCATGTTTGTACAAGTCGGCAAAGAAAAGGCATTTCAGTCACTTGTGTGCCATTAATTTAAAACTGCCTCTACGATTATTTATTTTTCATTCATTGTTGTTGAATATTTCCTTATTGTTTGCATGAAATTGATGTGATATATTTTACAATAAAATAGTTAAAATCTACACATTTTATGAGTTTACATTAATCAGAAAGGTAACATACTGCCAATACCTACAGGTAAAGAGCGAGATATATTTCCCCCTGCAGACGATGACCATGTGTCATAACTCATTGATGGCGAGGTGAACACCAAGGTGTTGCTTTTAACGTATATGAATGCAATATGTGAGTATTTACGTAATGTAAATGCAAGCATATGGCTAGACAGTTCTTTTTTCTGTTTGGCAGTATCTTACCTGTTCGATTGTATGTAACATACATTTGGGTTTGGCGTTACTTTTTATTGTAGTTCCGTTTCTGGTTGCGCTGAAAATCAAATTATCGCTACGAGTCTCATGCTCGGCAAACATGGTCAGGTATTAAAGGTTAAAACATACATTCAAAGAAAAAAGCGCGCCAGGTTAACACATACATTCAAAGAAAAAAGCGCATGAGGTTTAACATACATTCAAAAAAAGAGCATCAGGTTAAACCATACGTTCAAAGAAAAAAGTGCATCAGTTAAAAACATGCATCCAAAAAGAAGTCAAATAAAGCGCATCAGGTTAAAACATGCATTAAAAGACAAGTCAAATAAAGTGCACCAGGTAAGAACATGCATTTAAAGACAAGTCAAATAAAGAGCATCAGCTAAAACATGCGTTAAAAGACGAGTCAAATAAAGTGCACCAGCTAAAACATGTGTTAAAAGACGAGTCAAATAAAGTGCACCAGCTAAAACATGCGTTAAAAGACAAGTCAAATAAAGTGCACCAGCTAAAACATGCGTTAAAAGACAAGTCAAATAAAGTGCACCAGCTAAAACATGCGTTAAAAGACGAGTCAAATAAAGTGCACCAGCTAAAACATGCGTTAAAAGACAAGTCAAATAAAGTGCACCAGCTAAAACATGCGTTAAAAGACGAGTCAAATAAAGAGCATCAGCTAAAACATGTGTTAAAAAACAAGTCAAATAAAGTGCACCAGCTAAAACATGCGTTAAAAGACGAGTCAAATAAAGTGCACCAGCTAAAACATGCGTTAAAAGACGAGTCAAATAAAGTGCACCAGCTAAAACATGCGTTAAAAGACAAGTCAAATAAAGAGCATCAGCTAAAACATGCGTTAAAAGACAAGTCAAATAAAGTGAACCAGCTTAAACATGCGTTAAAAGACAAGTCAAATAAAGAGCATCAGGTTAAAACATGCGTTAAAAGACAAGTCAAATAAAGAGCATCAGGTTAAAACATGCGTTAAAAGACAAGTCAAATAAAGTGCACCAGCTAAAACATGCGTTAAAAGACAAGTCAAATAAAGTGCACCAGCTAAAACATGCGTTAAAAGACAAGTCAAATAAAGTGCACCAGCTAAAACATGCATTAAAAGACAAGTCAAATAAAGTGCACCAGCTAAAACATGCGTTAAAAGACAAGTCAAATAAAGCGCACCAGCTAAAACATGCGTTAAAAGACAAGTCAAATAAAGTGCACCAGCTAAAACATGCGTTAAAAGACGAGTCAAATAAAGTGCACCAGCTAAAACATGCGTTAAAAGACGAGTCAAATAAAGCGCATCAGGTTAAAACATGCATTAAAAGACAAGTCAAGTAAAGTGCACCAGGTAAGAACATGCATTTAAAGACAAGTCAAATAAAGAGCATCAGCTAAAACATGCGTTAAAAGACAAGTCAAATAAAGTGCACCAGCTAAAACATGCGTTAAAAGACGAGTCAAATAAAGCGCACCAGCTAAAACATGCGTTAAAAGACGAGTCAAATAAAGTGCACCAGCTAAAACATGCGTTAAAAGACGAGTCAAATAAAGTGCACCAGCTAAAACATGCGTTAAAAGACGAGTCAAATAAAGTGCACCAGCTAAAACATGCGTTAAAAGACGAGTCAAATAAAGTGCATCAGCTAAAACATGCGTTAAAACATGCGTTAAAAGACAAGTCAAATAAAGTGCACCGGCTAAAACATGCGTTAAAAGACAAGTCAAATAAAGAGCATCAGCTAAAACATGCGTTAAAAGACAAGTCAAATAAAGCGCATCAGGTTAAAACATGCGTTAAAAGACGAGTCAAATAAAGTGCACCAGCTAAAACATGCGTTAAAAGACGAGTCAAATAAAGCGCATCAGGTTAAAACATGTGTTAAAAGACGAGTCAAATAAAGTGCACCAGCTAAAACATGCGTTAAAAGACAAGTCAAATAAAGAGCATCAGCTAAAACATGTGTTAAAAGACGAGTCAAATAAAGCGCATCAGGTTAAAACATGCGTTAAAAGACAAGTCAAATAAAGAGCATCAGCTAAAACATGCGTTAAAAGACAAGTCAAATAAAGAGCATCAGCTAAAACATGCGTTAAAAGACAAGTCAAATAAAGTGCACCAGCTAAAACATGCGTTAAAAGACAAGTCAAATAAAGAGCATCAGGTTAAAACATGCGTTAAAAGACAAGTCAAATAAAGAGCATCAGCTAAAACATGTGTTAAAAGACGGGTCAAATAAAGCGCATCAGGTTAAAACATGCATTCAGAGACAAGTCAAATAAAGTGCACCAGCTAAAACATGCGTTAAAAGACAAGTCAAATAAAGAGCATCAGCTAAAACATGCGTTAAAAGACAAGTCAAATAAAGTGCACCAGCTAAAACATGCGTTAAAAGACAAGTCAAATAAAGTGCATCAGGTAAAACATGCGTTAAAAGACGAGTCAAATAAAGAGCATCAGCTAAAACATGCGTTAAAAGACAAGTCAAATAAAGCGCATCAGGTTAAAACATGCGTTAAAAGACAAGTCAAATAAAGTGCATCAGGTAAAACATGCGTTAAAAGACGAGTCAAATAAAGAGCATCAGCTAAAACATGCGTTAAAAGACAAGTCAAATAAAGCGCATCAGGCTAAAACATGCGTTAAAAGACGAGTCAAATAAAGTGCACCAGCTAAAACATGCGTTAAAAGACAAGTCAAATAAAGCGCATCAGGTTAAAACATGCGTTAAAAGACAAGTCAAATAAAGTGCACCAGCTAAAACATGCGTTAAAAGACAAGTCAAATAAGGCGCATCAGGTTAAAACATGCGTTAAAAGACGAGTCAAATAAAGTGCACCAGCTAAAACATGCGTTAAAAGACAAGTCAAATAAAGCGCATCAGGTTAAAACATGCGTTGAAAGACAAGTCAAATAAAGAGCATCAGCTAAAACATGCGTTAAAAGACAAGTCAAATAAAGAGCTCAGGTTAAAACATGCGTTAAAAGACAAGTCAAATAAAGTGCATCAGCTAAAACATGCGTTAAAAGACGAGTCAAATAAAGAGCATCAGCAGCTAAAACATGCGTTAAAAGACAAGTCAAATAAAGAGCTCAGGTTAAAACATGCGTTAAAAGACAAGTCAAATAAAGTGCATCAGCTAAAACATGCGTTAAAAGACGAGTCAAATAAAGCGCATCAGGTTAAAACATGCATTCAGAGACAAGTCAAATAAAGTGCACCAACTAAAACATGCGTTAAAAGACAAGTCAAATAAAGAGCATCAGGTTTAAACATGCATTTAAACAAGTCAAATAAGCGCATCAGGTTAAAACATGCATTAAAAGACAAGTCAAATAAAGCGCATCAGGTTTAAACATGCATTCAGAGACAAGTCAAATAAAGTACATCAGGTTAAAACATGCATTAAAAGACAAGTCAAATAAAGCGCATCAGGTTTAAACATGCATTCAGAGACAAGTCAAATAAAGTACATCAGGTTAAAACATGCATTAAAAGACAAGTCAAATAAAGTGCATCAGGTTAAAACATGCATTTAAAGACAAGTCAAATAAGCGCATCAGGTTAAAACATGCATTAAAAGACAAGTCAAATAAAGCGCATCAGGTTACAACATGCGTTAAAAGACAAGTCAAATGAAGTGCATCAGGTTAAAACTTGCATTTAAAGACAAGTCAAATAAGCGCATCAGGTTAAAACATGCATTAAAAGACAAGTCAAATAAAGTGCACCGGCTAAAACATGCGTTAAAAGACAAGTCAAATAAAGAGCATCAGCTAAAACATGCATTCAGAGACAAGTCAAATAAAGTACATCAGTTTAAAACATACATTTAAAGACAAGTCAAATAAAGTGCATCAGGTTAAAACATGCATTCAGAGACAAGTAAAAAAAGCGCCTCATGTTTAAACATGCATTCAGAGACAAGTCAAATAAAGCGCATCAGGTTAAAACATGCATTCCAAGACAAGTCAAAAACAGTGCATCAGGTTAAAACATGTATTCAAAGAAAAGTCAAATACAGTGCACCAGGTAAGAACATGCATTTAAAAAAAAATCAAATAAAGCGCATCAGGTTAAAACATGCATTCCAAGACAAGTCAAATACAGCGCATCAGGTTAAAACATGCATTCCAAGACAAGTCAAATACAGCGCATCAGGTAAAAACATGCATTCAGAGACAAGTCAAATAAGCGCATCAGGTAAAAACATGCATTCAGAGACAAGTCAAATAAGCGCATCAGGTAAAAACATGCATTCAGAGACAAGTCAAATAAGCGCATCAGGTTAAAACATGCATTCAGAGAAAGTCAAATAAGCGCATCAGGTTAAAACATGCGTTAAAAGACGAGTCAAATAAGCGCATCAGGTAAAAACATGCATTAAAAGACAAGTCAAATAAAGCGCATCATGTTAAAACATGCATTCAGAGACAAGTAAAAAAAAAGCGCCTCATGTTTAAACATGCATTCAGAGACAAGTCAAATAAAGTGCATCAGGTTAAAACATGCATTCCAAGACAAGTCAAATAAGCGCATCAGGTAAAAACATGCATTCAGAGACAAGTCAAATAAGCGCATCAGGTAAAAACATGCATTCAGAGACAAGTCAAATAAGCGCATCAGGTTAAAACATGCATTCAGAGACAAGTCAAATAAGCGCATCAGGTAAAAACATGCATTCAGAGACAAGTCAAATAAGCGCATCAGGTAAAAACATGCATTCAGAGACAAGTCAAATAAGCGCATCAGGTTAAAACATGCATTCAGAGACAAGTCAAATAAGCGCATCAGGTTAAAACATGCGTTAAAAGACGAGTCAAATAAGCGCATCAGGTAAAAACATGCATTAAAAGACAAGTCAAATAAAGCGCATCATGTTAAAACATGCATTCAGAGACAAGTAAAAAAAAGCGCCTCATGTTTAAACATGCATTCAGAGACAAGTCAAATAAAGTGCATCAGGTTAAAACATGCATTCCAAGACAAGTCAAATAAAGTGCATCAGGTTAAAACATGCATTCAGAGACAAGTCAAATAAAGTACATCAAGTTAAAACATGCATTCAGAGACAAGTCAAATAAAGTACATCAGTTTAAAACATACATTTAAAGACAAGTCAAATAAAGTACATTAGGTAAAAACATGCATTAAAAGACAAGTCAAATAAAGCGCATCAGGTTAAAACATGCATTTAGAGACAAGTAAAAAAAACCGCCTCATGTTTAAACATGCATTCAGAGACAAGTCAAATAAAGCGCATCATGTTAAAACATGCATTCAGAGACAAGTAAAAAAAAAAGCGCCTCATGTTTAAACATGCATTCAGAGACAAGTCAAATAAAGCGCATCAGGTTAAAACATGCATTCAGAGACAAGTCAAATAAAGCGCATCAGGTTAAAACATGCATTTTAAGAGAAGTCAAATACAGTGCATCAGGTTAAAACATGCATTCCAAGACAAGTCAAATACAGCGCATCAGGTTAAAACATGCATTCCAAGACAAGTCAAATACAGCGCATCAGGTTAAAACATGCATTCCAAGACAAGTCAAATACAGCGCATCAGGTTAAAACATGCATTCAGAGACAAGTCAAATAAGCGCATCAGGTTAAAACATGCATTTAAAGACAAGTCAAAAAAAGCGCATCAGGTTAAAACATGCATTCCAAGACAAGTCAAATACAGCGCATCAGGTTAAAACATGCATTCAAAGACAAGTCAAATAAAGCGCATCAAGTTAAAACATGCATTCAAATCACTCATCAGGTAAAAACATACATTCAAAGAGAAGCCAAAAGCGCACCAGGTTTAGCGAAGGAATTTAGAACGCATCATGTTAAATAATGCATTCAAATAAAGGTTAATTAAAGCGCTTCTAGTTAAGAGAAGTTTAAAAAACCGTGTCGCAGGTAATTTTGGCATGCAATGTTTTGTCTCAGGTTAATTTTCCATGACTAAATTTAAGATTTACTGGAGCAAATACACGGCCACTACATAAGAAATTTTATGAGAATGTGAGTGCGCTAGTGTCTTCAACCAACTCATAGGAAAGTTTTCGTTGATTCTATTGTTTGTTCCTCCCACTCATCTTATAACATAAAGTTCTATTGTTTATTCAAGGGACTCGCTCACTCGCTCAGCGACCTTGGTTTCATAATTAAATGTATGATAACAACGCTAAATGAAAGTCATGCTAGATTTTAAATTTAGGTTTAATCTTTGTTAGTGGGGTGTAAGTGCCGCTAGTGCCTTTAATCTAGAAAAATGTAGAGTTGCTTCCTCACGATATTATTATTTATAGTTCTGGGAATGTATATAAAAACACTTATATTATAATTATTGTACTCTTTGATACCAGAAATACAGAACAAAAAACCAATGAAGATTAAAAAAACTGTTTTAGTGTTGAACGAACACACGCCGGTACAGTCAAGGAAAACTGACAACAAAACCGGTCGCCCACAAGGGCTATTGCGTAATCTAGGGGATATTTTAACCTTATAGCACTTTGTTGAACAATAGAAAAATGTGACTATCATACGGATACTCTGTTTTTAAACAATCATGCGATATATAATATATATATACACCACTCATTCGCATGCACTTCTAGTAAGTGAACCTTTTGTTCTAAATGACCTAAAACTGAAATGAGCCGCACTTGAGTTAACTAGGGAACCTCTGATTAAAATAAGTAAACCACAAACTACTATATACACTTGACTCACAGTGTTTCACCGGGAAATAATCCATTATGTTCGTCGCGAAATCATTAATTCTATAAATATAGACATAAGAAACCCTTTAATCATAATGATTGTTATCATAAGTAAACCTCCGAGAATTTAAATGAGCCATAATACAAAGAAAATCCCTGTTTATAGGCATAAGGTTTGGGCACAAATTAAAATGAAAGGTTGACGCAACACCAGCCAAAAATGAATTTAAAGACTACAGTCGCACCCCGTTGGCTCCAACCGGCTTGGTTCGATTTCCGTGCTGGCTCGAACTGGATATAAAGGACTGATTTTATTATTAAATCTTAGCATTACCAAAAACAGAAATCCCTGATTAGAGACACAAGGCTTGGGCACAACTAAATTGAACGAGAGACACAACACTAGCCCAAAATAACTTTCTTGACTACTTTCGAACCCCGTTAGCTAGACCTAGCTTGGTTGGATTTCCATGCCGGCTCGAACTGGACATACATTGCCAACTTTGGAAAAATCTAATGTAGCGAAAGTGCCCATAGAGTTATACAGGGGAAATATCGTTAAGCAGTTCCCACGAATTAGTTTTTCAACAGATCAACTTACTTCCTACATATATGTTAAGATTATTCTTGCCCTTTAAAATGATGTTTTTGTTTTAATTCTATGATTTTTACATTTTGGTCCTTTTTTAGGGTTTTGTTGGTCACCCAAAGTTACATTGAATTAAAAAGGAGCTAAAATTGTTTTGCTTTTTGAAAGACTGATTTCATTCTATTAATTGTTAGCATTACCTTATGGCTCTAATTTCCTGAGGCTCGAGGTATTTTACCGGTCCCTGTCTGATCGGGCCCACGGGGTTCGACTGTATATTCCAGTTGTTTCACCGGAAAAGCAAAATGTCAGACTAGTTACAAAATCATACCATCGATAAATATGGACATTAGAATCCCATTTAATCCTAATGATCGGTATCCCGACGTCAAAGTTTAATAGGGATCCCTCCGAGTATTTAAAATAAGTAAATAAAATAGGACTATATATTGACTTATGTCCATTAATTACAAATAAAAATATTTTATTTGTTGCGGGAACGGCTCGGATATCATATAAAAACCTCTTTTTAAGGGCATGTTTGAAAAGACCCCTACATCCCCTGATTATTATAATGAACCTTCCAATGATAACTTTCATGTACTTAAGACGTAATACAATTTCAAAACTATAGCCTGATAATTCACGACCTCTTGACGCTAGCTCCACCACTTAACGGAGATGCAAAGAAAATGAGCTGTCGTCACTTCCGTGGTGCAGTTATCAGTGTGTGTATAGCACGTGATAAATTAAGTCATATATTCTACGTCAGAAGGCAACATTTTGCTTTAAATGTAGACTTAAATCGAAGATAACTTTTCTTTTACTACACCACAATAAAACAAAGGGCAGTCTACGCCGCTTAAAGATCCACGCATTCGTCTTATTACCGGAGTTTGATAAAGTGATAAGTTTTATCAAACACTTCGTCGAACCTGTTTCCAAAATAATGTTTAGACAAGGCTCAGTCAGACGGCTGTATTGTGAAAAGGTTTGTAGAAGTGTTTTAGAAACTAAGCTTTCAATCAAACTCTGGTAAAAGACAGAAGGTGGGGCTCCATAAGCGGCGTAGACTGCGCTATGTTTCATTTAAAATGGTGAATAAATAGGAAAGTTATCTTTGTTTAAAGTTTTCATTCGAAGCAAAAGATTGCCTTCCGACGTAGCATTTATGACGCAATTTATCACGTGGTATACACACATTGAGTTATGCCCTGTGTTTACTTCTACACACGTGAATGAGTTTATATTTATTTGATTTTATATTAAACGGACATATTTCGAAAATCGGAGAAATTTTTACAACAATTTTTATAACATTTTTCTGCAAGTTAGTTGCGATTTAGTTTCAATATTGTGCGAACTGTGGTGAGCTTTTCTCCTAAATCGGACTTGTGATTATTTTGAGATCTGCTAGCATTTCACATACACTTCGTTGCTAACACACCGTAAGAACGTTCTGACGTATGCAAATATAACTGTTATAATGCGTACTTACGCCGGAACATAACAAAACTAATAAGCTCTTCCTAAAAAGGAGATATGCACGTAATAACTAGAGCAACAGCGCCGCCACTTTTATAATAACGTGCATATTTTCTTTTTAAGAAGTGCTTACTAGTTTTGTTGTGTTCCGGCGTAAGTACTGAACATAATAGTTATATTTGCATGCGCCAGAATGATCTTACGGTGTGTGTTAGCACTGTCATGATTGATAAGACGTTGGCGTTTAGTAGCCGACTAATTGTACAACGCAAACAAAAGAAGTGAAACAAGATTTCTTTTACATATGACAAAAGCATTCGAGTTCCAATTAATTTCGTTGAAATACACACACATAAATGTACTCTAGCGGAGACAAGGAGTAAACCTGACGAGCCTCCTGGACATTTTACTAGATCGTTTTTGAAGATGAAGTATGCATTAATGACGCTAAAATGCAAAGTTTTAGAATAACTTTATCGATATTTTCCTCCCCCCCCCCCCCCTTAGACCACTCCGGAACCAATATGTTTAGGTGCCTGTTTGACGGGGTGCGCAACCTAAGTTACACCCTAAGTGCGCTCCATCTAATTATGTTCATGCCCCTGGTGTATATTTGCGAACATGTGAGCATGCGATACAAGGGACCATCCTGCTTTGATATCAGTCTGAAGTTGTTATTCAATGGACCTGTTATGATATTAAGCAGTAAAAGAAGCATATGTCCTCCTTTCGAACGAGTTGAAATGTTATATACCATAATCTGTGTGTATTGAATACAATAAAGGCTTTCAGTCGAATAAATGTTATACTGATCGATAAGACGAATAAAATCGTTAGCTCTCAGTGGCCGACTTGTTTTGTGTGCGTGTTTTTTTATCTATTGATTTGCCTGCTGAGTCTGTACCTATAATTATTGTCCTACATGATACGGAATAGGTTTTGACTGACCCTTGTAATATATTTGCAGTGTTTCATAACGAGCTGCAGATTTTTTTTTCAGCACTGTTTTCATGTTTTATGAGTCTCAGTACAATTAATACCGCCTTGAATTCTGCTATTTCCTTTAGTGTCATATGACCTGTAAATTTTACTGGCATGTGACTTTAAAGTATGCACTATTTCTATAAGGCATTACGAGATTTTCTGATATTATTTAAATGCTTTAATTCATAAAAATATCGGAGATCGTTGTTAGGAATAACATCTTAAGTAAAACTGCAGAAACAATCACGCTAGTAGATCAAATATCATTAAATGTTACAGGTCATATGGCCGTGTTTTATGCACCTTTCTTTCGAATTAAACACGGTATCCTTCAGAAGAAACATTGTGTTCGACATTTATTCATCTTTTAATGTCGGAAAATTTATAAAATTGCCTTTCTCCTGTACTGCTTATCTGGGAGTAAAGGTGCATCTTGAGTACTATCGAATGCCAAATGTCATCAGAAACGAAGATAGCTACTGAGAATACCATGATTTTCAATAAGCAAAATAATTTACGTGCGCCTTGCATTTTGTCATTTAAAAAGCGATATTTGACGTCACATTTATCGGCTATTGTTTTATACAAACGTCGTCGTTAACCTAATTCTCAGCGAGCTTACTAGAACTTGTTCGCATGATTTCCTACGTTCATAAAGTATTAACACACGAAAAAAATCGAGAAATCAATTTACCAACAAAAAATATCAGGGTGAGACTAAGGTCACAATGAGTTTCAACAAAAGACGAACCCCCGGCCCGAACCCACCACCACTTGGATGAGAGCTAGACGAACCCCCAGCTCGAACCCACGACCACTTGGATGAGAGCTGGACACATTTTGTTTACAATATTAAATAAAGGTCAATGATATGCACCACCGCTTATTCATTGCCGAAACAGTAATGAAAAGTACTTGAACCATTGGATTAAATTAGTATCTATTTTAAAGATAAATACACAAAAAATCATTCAAGCATTAAGCATAATAAGATATATATTTACACGAACCATTCAGCAAATGTTAAAGATGCACTCTTACTCCGAGATAAGATTTACCACAATTAATAATATTGTGTTCCTATTCCAAAAAGAATGAATAAACGCCGAAAACAATGGTTCTTATGTACCAGTCAATTGTAACCACGGCTCCCAAGGTCCGGGGTATAGCGGGGAATTTGACTTTCGGTCCAGCCAACCCCGGCTAAAATCCCCGCCCTTGTGGGGACGAACAGATGGTAAAAATCCCCGCCAAATGCCCCCGCCCCCAAGGACTCTAGGTAAGGCCCATTCCCCGCTATATTTAAAGCGAAGACAAAACCACCGCATTCACCCGGCACTGCGGGGCCACCAGAAAGGTAAAAACACGGCCCATTTCCCCGGCTATCCCCGGTATAACCCCGGAACTGGGGGGGGGGGGAGGGGTGGGCGTGGTTACAATTGACTGGTGCATAATATGAAGGATACCGAGTTTAATTTGAAAGAAATGACTATAGTAGACCACAGTAAATCGTTTAGCATTCACCAATCATTTAATATGTTTGCGCTTTCTGCTATAAAATACACGGTTACAATCTTGTTATCAGTAATTAATATTTTCAATAAATGCATTATTTAGTAAGTAGTCAAAGGTTTATGAGTCAAAATTTATGTTTGTTATACATGTGTATGCATTGATTTTGAATAAGAGTGTCTCTTAAACAACGAATAGTTAGTTAAAAGACCTTCAAATGATCCCATGCAGGTCTGTCCCGCAAAACGTTTACGTTACGCTTATATTCTTCAGTAAACGTTCAGGTATAACGACGTCTAGTGACAGAAATATGATAAATGGTCTATATCTTCCCTTTTTAAAACCTGTATGCTATTTTTACTTAATTTATATTCAAATTATTTATCAATAGTTCCGCTTTGCGCTTTATTCAAACACAGTAATTGATATAGTCGTTCCATCATTCACAGCAAAGAAGACAAACCAGAAAGATACAGCAGTATAATGTATGTAAATTGAATGTTTCACAAACGAAACGACGAGCGTTCACTGAATTCTTATTACATAAATATCTCTATTAAAACAAGGAAGGGGAATTTGAAGAATACCTCATGGCAATAGATTAGAATGTGTCAATCGTAAATTCTTATCACCGACAGACAAGCACCATCTCACGAACCTTACAGTGTAAATGAAAATGGAGATTATAGAACAACATTCTTTTCAATTTAGACTAATAGGTATGAGCTGATATATTTGATCAGCTTTGATCAAATGAAATATACGTGTGTCGTTACACACTGTAAGTATTTCTTGTTACATGTATTCTTAAATATTTAGAATTCTAGAGTCATGATATTGCGAACCGTAACTGTGATCAGAATGCAGATACGTTTAATCGTATGTAAGCATGTTCCCATATTATAACATGTTGTATACAATCACTTTGGAGCAGAAATTAGCTTTAAATGGTCAGTACATTAAAAAAACAGCTACATGTTCTATGATACGAATGGTACGACATGTCGTCTAAAGATGCCCGCGCGCAAACTCTTCTTCAATTGTCAGAAATAAAAAATTGTGATACAATTCTTGTTTTGTATAGTTCATAACATCATATCAGTGCTTAAGTTAAAGGGTTTTTCAATATAAAGCAACAAATACAAGACATTTTGAAAAGTTTAATTCAGTTCTATTTTCAGAATTGGACCAGTACAACATAAAACCACATGCCCAAGAAACAAATATATATACAAAAAAAATGTTGTATGAGATTTCGGATAAGATTCTTGTAATAAGTCAATCATTTCCGTAGGTAAGATATAGTTCTGATTAACACATGTTGATATGGATATGGTTGCCTCTAAGTCAATGGTCGGGAAAGAGTGTAACGATATATTCACGCTATTTTTGCTTCGAGCGCTCAATTCAGACATTCTGGTGTGAAAATGATTCGCCCTAACAAGAATTGACGGCTAAACGCAAGTTTTTCGGTAGCTTCTGTCAAACCGGCGGCTGAACATTTGTCGTTTATTAGATTCGTTTTCAGTTAACAGACACTCGTAGTTATTTCGATCTCCTGTCAAGGCCTTTGAATGACATGCGAAAATGCAAAAGCTATCGTAACCTAATTAAACATAGAAAATACTTCATTTGTTTAATTCTTTAAAGCTTAAACACATCAATAACCAACATTTTAAAGCCGCTTACCGATCCGAACATAGTCTATTTTCTTTGATGATTGTAAATTGTTTGATTGCATTGCTATTTTCTGTCGTATCAAGTAGGTGAAAAAAAACGGAAAAAATAATATGGCTTTCTCACGGCTAAATATGTATCGTTGTAAGAAGTCGTATCGTTAATGTAAATGCATTGGTACGGTTGAAAATGTAATGACGGTAAAGTTGGAAGGTAGTTGGTAGTTGGTAGTTGGGGATTCGAATAATCAACTACTTACCAGTTGCTAGTTGGGGATTCGAATATTCAACTACCTGCTAGTTGCCAGTTGGGGATTCGACAAACACTGTTTTAATTCACTTTTATTGGTATATTCGCCAGTCGGATATTCGACCATTTCGCTATTGAAATTTACAAATGTCTGTACGGTATCTCATTAGAATATGTTCAAAACCTTGTAGAATTTAAGACATGAAATTTTAATATCAGATATGCAATGAAACCTGTGTAGATGTACCACCAATAAGAACAACTATATATAGGAAAAACTCTTTGAGGTCAGTCTGGTATGGAACAGCCTCCCAAAGGAAATAAGGTGCTCTCAAAACTACCAAGAATTTAGAAGGCCAGTCCGCACTTGGACAATGCTTAATGTGTAAATAATCTATCCTAAAGATTTTTTTTCTAGCAAGCCAAAGTAGATTATTTTTTATATAATGTATAACATTTGTTAACCATCTACACTTCTAAACCATGCTATAATCGCCATGTATTTAATGATACTCAATATCTATGCTGTGTAAAATGTAAACAATTAAAATCATTAATTTACACTCTTGAAAGAATTAACCAATTTTCAGTGAAATGTCAACTAGCGTAATCGTGCGCCTGTGGACTGGCCATACAACATGGAAATCATGTTGATGCTATCATTGCATACACTTTCTTTTGTAATAATGTTTGCGCGAATATAGTAATAAACGGCTTTTTAAACACTTTTACAATATGTAACGTATTTAAAGCTGCACTCTCACAGATTGAACGTTTTGACAACTTATTTATATTTTGTCTTGGAACGAGCCAATTTTCACGAAAATCCATGGAAACCAGTTATATAAGACTGCTGACAAAAAATCAGATCGCAGATCTTTATATTTAAGTTCAAAAATATATGTTTTATGCATTTTTCTTAAACCGTTAGTAACGGTTTAAGCAATAAAACATCAATTTTTGAACGGAAATATGAAAATCTACGATCTGATTTTTTATCAGCAACCTTATATCATTGGTTTGCAGATATATACGCAAACAATTGCACTTTCCAAGACAAAAAATAAAAAAGTTGTAAAAATGGTAAATCTGTGCAAGTGCAGCTTTAAAACTTTATGCTTTTTATTTCTAGGTCACAAGTTCATTGTTATGTTTTGTTATGTTATGTCTGTGTGTAAAATAGCTGATTGAGCTAATGTTTCTTGTTATCGAACACCCGACTTTAAATAAAGATTCTCGTATCTTGTATCTTGATTTGATCAAGGTCTGATTGATTTGATGAGAAGAGATTGGGATTCAGAAATGATAAATTGAGTATATTTGTGTTATTGGAGTCAGGAAGATCGAGTTGTTTAGAGTGTGTTTGGAAAACTACGCTCACCTGTCAACGTGCTGTGAAATGGTCGATCCAATCATTTCTAAAGTTTTGATGTCAATACGGTTTTCGATTTCATGTTCCCCTGTTGTCTAGTTTCGGAGACACAATTTGGCTTCTTTTCCCACATTCGATGAGACATTCAGCAAAATGTTGTGGAGAATGGTGTTTCTCATTTGGTTGACTTTGGTAAAAGTGACCTGTTATATTATTCATTTAGAGGTACCGAATCAGTGTAAGTAATTCCGTTGTTTAATTGCAATTAAATTGTTGATTGTATTATTATTTTAGAGAGCGAAAAGCGTATGATATTCAAGTGCTATTATCAATATATAATATATATATATATATATAATAAAGTGTAATCTTATTTATATTTTGCATTTAACTTAAAGCTTCAGAAACAGTAGAAGAAACAACAGAATTTGAGTTTAAGACAACAGCTGAAATAAGATACGGTTATGAAGACGACAATAAAGAAATTTATGACTTTCCCTCCATGCTACATTTGAGATTTGCATCGGATAAAAAGGGCAAAGACTTAATTTCAATAAATTTCCATATGCACGACCTTCATTCAGGGAGAAAAACAAATGGTGGAAGGGCAAAGTTGTTCCATGGAAAAGAAGACGACAGCGAGTATTTTGAATTCAGCAAAACTAAATTTCCAAACAAAGTATTTCGATCAGACGACAGAAAACACCACCTTAATGTTTTAAAAGTAAACAAGAGGAACTTTAATGTCTATGGCAACCTATGCCTTGGGAGAAGAAACTATATAATTACACCAGCGAAGCCACCTCGCACAGACGTTAATATCATGGCTTTGTCGTCTCAGTCTCACTGTGGTCAACTTGAGGAATCTGAACGTGAACAGAGCTCTGATAGCGAAACTGACGAGTATTATGTGCGATTGAAACGTTCAAATGACAGAAACAAACGCGAAACGTCAGTTCTTACAGTGGAACTTCTGATCGTCGTAGACTACTCTGCATATAAATGGTGGGACAATTTGGCAAACAATATGGGAGGGGGTTATGCAAAAACAGATGCACTTATCAAAGAACATTATGATTTCATCTTCAAAGGAATGAATGACAGACTTCAGAACATTGACAATACCTTGACAATTAGCGTTGTATTATCTGGAATACACATTGCAAAGACAGAGAATGAATCGTTTTGGACTTTAAGTAGCATTTTAGAGGTTGATAGTAGAAGTCCGAGAGTTATGGTAAATGCGTCTGAAGCATTGGAAAAATTCCAGATCTGGCTAGACACGACTACTGAGAATATTCCACATTATGATCATGCAATTTTATTTACTGGGACAAATCTCTCTTACGCTGGAAGTGCTGGAAACACGGGGCTTGCTTTTGGATCTTCAATGTGCTTGAACATTTCAAATTCGAGTATTGTTGAAGATTTGTTTGACTATAGAACAGTAACCTTTGCCACCCAACAAATTGCGCGGAGCCTTGGGTCTAGAGATGATATGGATAATAATGACTGTTTGGAGTTCTTTAATTATATCATGGCACCAAAATTCAAATTACCACTACGGTCATTCGCGTCAAACAGGTGGAAATTTTCAACATGCTCCCAACAATACATAAACGAATATGTTAATGAACTTAATACGAATGGCTTAAATTGTTTGAATGATACTCTACTGCAGGGAAATAACCATGTTCAAAGGCAGCTTCAAGGATTCGTTTATAGCGCCAAAAGGCAATGCCAGCAAAGACTCGGACCACTGTCGGATGTTTGTAGAGTTCGAATAGGAACTGGATATTCAACGATCTGCTCTGGTTTGCTATGCTCACTTCCTGAATCGGACGCATGCGAATTCATATTACCTGCGGATGGAACCACCTGTGGAAATAAGAAATATTGCTTTCAAGGTAACTGCGACGAGTTTGAAGATGCTAAGGAAACATCTGATACATGCGCTTTCGGGAACGATCCGTTGGTTGAATGCAATCAACTTGTCCGTGAAGATGTCTCTGTTTGTTACAACGAAACGGTTCGGTATACGTGTTGCAAAGCTTGTGAGACAATTGCGATGAATTTAACAGGTTGTGAGTTCGGCGATAGATCACCGGCCTGCCGAATCGATGAATGTATAACTGGAGGTAATACCTATGTTAGCAGCAAGTGTTGTTTGACTTGTTTGAACGGCCCGACCCCATATGTTCCTCCTATAGAAAGTCTTTTGGATGAAGTAACAACAACACCTTACAATCAACGAGAGTCAAGCTCAGTATCAACTCCAGTTCAAATCTTACTTTCAACACAACTATTGCTTACCAACCCAAATGCGAGTGAACCAACGCTTTCTGATTTTCAAGGTACGCCAACTACTTCCTCTTTCAGTCCACACAATGATGCAACCAATGCAACAACATATTTCACAGCCTTTAGTGATGAGACATCTTCTGATCTAAGAACATCCACTCCACAAAGCACGGAAAGTTTGAATCCAGGAACAAGGAATTCCACCTCTACATTCGACGAGACAAACAAAGTTAATCCAGAAACGGATATCCCCCCTCTGCCAAATACAACTACTGAGTTATTAAATCCTGAGGCTAAATACGATGAAACAACAGATAGGATGGTAACAACAGTGAGGCATCCAGAAAACGAAGTTACTATTCGGGAAAAGGAACCTTGCGTCTGCCCAACCAAGCAAGCTGGATGTTCCACGTTTGCGGCACAGAACTCATTAAGACCTAATCCTGTAACACCTTCTACAAACAAAAGTATCAGCTCTACGGACGGAGTAGGAAAAGGTAGGTACTCAATATTCATAAATATATTCACATATAAAGTTTCAAAGAGGGTATGCAAACATTTCTGATAATTTAATTTTGTAATTTTCCAAGAGCTTAGGCAAAATATAAATAAACTTTGGACAAATTATGTCTGTATGTTACCATTGATCTGAACGAAGTGGTCTGTTTGGATACATAAAGCAAACGTGTCGACTTCACATAATTAACCATACACCATTAGCCTTGACATTCCAGACTCAATTCAAAGACTGTTCAATGACATTGCAAATGCAATGCGAAAGAGCCAACGAAATATTCGGTACGAAGTTCACAAAGATGTTAACGCCTTATACGGATCTATATCGAACCAACTGCTAAAAAATAGAGGCGAATATGAAAATGAATCAGAGGTTAGTAGCTAATGATGTAAAGCAAATTTGAAACTCATAAACGTCACTTCATTGTCAGTTAAACTAGTTTCTGTATGATAATTGACAGAATAGACGTTATTGCAACTTAATTACTTTTCAATTTCATTCCATGCGTATTTAAGATTTTTTGTTTCGTTTAAAACGGTTATTTTTTTAAGGATAATTGTCGGGTTAATGAAACACATTTTGATTAAAAAATTTTTGTAAAAACTAGCCACATTTGAACACCATTCATTTTAATAATTGCTTGAATAATACGATGCAACGAACGCTTGCTGGTGTAAAAGGATGTGGAAAGATATCCACGCTTCTGTGTTTCGTTTAATTTGTTTTGCTGCATTTTGTGATCGGCTAGTTGTGTGTGCTTTTGACCAAACAGTCAGATTTAATTTTTACATCTTTTCACAGGGCTATGCAGAAGGTAGCAACTTCGGATCAAGTGATGATGAAAATATTAACAGGAAACTATGGCATATTTGGATAAAGAATTACGCCTCTATACTTCAGCATCTAGACAGAAATGTTCGCGATATGCGTTACAAGGTGTTAGCAACTTTTAACAGGGAATTCAAGAGAGGGTAAAATATGCTGTTGCGTTCACCGCGTTTCATACCATACGTGAATGTCTTGCCAACAATCAGGAAGCATTAATGTAACATTGCGACCAGAAATCGAAAATACAATATGTACACCTTACCACATTGAATTTTGATTCAATTGTCAAAAGTGATAATCATACTTTATATTGCACGAAATACATTTTTTGTCAGGTTTTATGCATGTCCTATAATTTTCACTATTAATACTTTTATATAAAACCACTGGAACATGCAATATATTGCATAAACCCTCCATCATAATTGATATACAAAACGATTGACATTTTAAGATTTATTAAGTTAAATAGCAATTGAATAAGTATGCAGTTAAGTTAAAGAATGATCCGAGATAAACATGTGACTAATTTGGGAGGCTCCTCACTTAGGGTATTTTCTATTAACAATATATCACTTTTTGTCAAAAGAATGATTGTTTTATCGGCATATCGTTACGTGTGGGCGAGTGTAAAATCGGTACTTTGATTCTTTGTCTGATTAGCAGCAATCACATTTGTCATGAAGTAGTTATATATTAATTTTGTTTAACAATATTATATTTGGAACATAGTAATCTACAATATATAAACATATACTGTATAATAAAATATAATATATTCTGGTTTGTATTTTCCTAGACCCAATGCATACAAGTCAATGTTTTACATGTAGCTTAAGCCCCAATTAGCTGAAACTATATTATCTTAAAATCGAAGTACCAGCGTACAATAATGGGAATTTCGGATATATGTTGACCACACATTATATTGGTATCACATCATAGGATCAGTTGACATTAATATACAAGAGGTCATCACCTTATTTGTAATATATTTTCGGTCATTTTTTATCATATTAGTAATAAGCAGGCAAACATTTTCAAAAGATACCAACATAGGGTCACCAGGTTATACTCAATCAAATGATACCAACATAGGGCCAACAGGCAATTCACTTTCAAATTATACGAACATTGGTCAGCAGGTAATTACACTTTCAAATGATACCAAAAGAGGGCCAGCAGGTAATACAATTTCAAAGGATACCAACATAGGGCCAGCATGCAATACACCATATGGTCAGCAAGGTAATTACACTTTCAAATGATACCAAAAGAGGGCCAGCAGGTAATACAATTTCAAAGGATACCGACATAGGGTCACCAGGTAATACACATTCAAATGATACCAACCTAGAGTCAGCAGGTAATAACACTTTCAAATGATACCAAAAGAGGGCCAGCAGGTAATACACTGTCAAATGATACCAGCATAGGGCCAGCGACAATACCCTTTCAATCAATACCAAAATTATACGGGGTCACCTAGCATCGAAATTGAACATTAGCACGTATTGTTCAATTAAATGACGAACTCAGAATGTTTTCGGATGCTGTCACACTGCAAGACTCGTTTTAAAAGACAAATATGAAAAACTGTCGCAACCACATTCATACTTGTCGCAAGTTAATTTGTGGTTGTCTGGCTACGGGGTAATCAAAAAAATAACAACCCATCTTTCAAACATTCAATTATATTCACGCGGGGAGTGCGAGATCCTTAGTATAGCAATTTGACAGTATATCGCAAATTTGAACTAGTGCAAGAGGTTGTCTGGTGTAACCGAAATTTTAGGTGTGGATTTCAGCTCAACAGTATGGTAGAGGACATAACTGTTGTCTTCAATCGAAACACCTCGGCAATTTTCCATCAAAAACCTCGGATGTATATGGACGGTTAACAATGTAATAAGTCTTTACATTTTACTTCGTTGCAAGTAGATCTTGTAGGGATTTCAATATAACAGTTAAACCTACTTTACTCTTGGGAATCTTAATTATTTATTCAACAAAACACATCAACACTAGTAATCAATTTGAACTAAGTAATACAGAATATATGTTAAACACCACAATTAATTAATAATGATATTAAATTTCAAGTTTTACAACTTATCATAAATGACGTCATGATTTGGTTACCTGCCTGCTTATAACACTTTATACGTAATAGTAAGATGACATGAATTAAAATTTTAATGATCAAGAATGGGCGGCGTGAGCGTAGCCACACTTACATTAAGTTTGAACTTTTTTATCGAAATATCCCGGTTTGTCGTTTTTATTTATCATTCAAACGATGTGCATGCTTTTATGAGCCATGTATCTAAACAAGTCGTCAATACATAATGACATATTGAATTTTATTGCACAAATTGCTCTACGCCCAAATTATTTCAACACGCCCAGACATTCACATCTATTTATTGTGGGAACGACTGGAACACAAGTATACCAAAATTAAAAAAGGAACTAAATTCCAGGGCGTTTCTAATGCCAAAGGGGTTTTGGTGTCAACTCTAGTGTGCGAATATGAGTTCGTCTTTTATTTAGACATGAAAAACAAGATCAATACAACATTAACAAGTGCAATGATCAAACAGTGTATTTTAGAGGAAACAATAAAATACTCCCACATTCAACAAATATTGCATGACGAAACAAAAAAAGCAGATTTTGTGTAGATAGCAAAATGTCATTACTGATGAGTCAAGTGTGAATAGGGCTTTCAGCTGCGATATCGAACAATATGTCGTTAAGTTCACGTCCGGATTCTGGGTCTGTTGTCCGACATCACCAGCTCACAGAAATCTTGAAAAACAAGTAACTTAAAATTAAAATCAATCATCAATCAATCAATCGATATATCTATCAATCAATCAATCAACCAATCAACCAATCAATCAATTAATCGATAGATCGATCAATCAATCAATCAATCAATCAATCAATCAATGAATCAATCAATTAATCAGTCAAGCAATCAGTCAGTCAGTTTATCAATCAATCAAGCGTGAGTAGGTCAATTTGCAAATGTTGTACAAACTCAACTTCTGTACAATGCAACCGACCTGGGGTTTTTCTTAACTGTTGATACAACAATTCTGCCACCCCTTACTTATATACACCTTTATATACCTTTATAATTAATGCTTCCGTTTCTATCAAAGATTGCCAGCTGAAGCATCTTATCTACTTCCGTATTTGAGAGCGGCTCACCCAAGCGTGTCAAAATATCTCTGGTTTAAAAAAGAAAGAAAAAGTAATGAAAACGCTAATGTGACCTATCAAAAACATACAACAAGATATATTTTACTCAAACATTTTAGAAACATTGTGCTGATAGGGTTAATGGATAACATATCCATTTAAATAAGCATGCTATTCATTAATGTAGCAGAATGATCACACATACTTCTGCCATTTTCATAATGCTAAGTAAAGGACATTCAATGACTTCAGTACAGTCGTTGGAATCGACCAAATATGACTGATGACGACGAGGCATTCGGAGCTTCTCGGCCATTTTTTCAAAAACAACCTCGGATGTATATGGACGGTTTCATACTTAAAAAGTGGTACGTTTAAGTCCGCTGCAAATAGATCGCGTAGTAATCTTATTTAGTAGTTAAAATTTATGACTTAACTCTTGGGAATCGTAATTATGTTTGCAATAATACACTTCACTGGCAATCAATTTAAACTGAGAGCAATGAATACAACTCTTAAACACTACATTTAATTAATGCTTTTATTCAAAAAAATACGGACTACTTCAACAAATGTACCGGCATACATCCGAGGTTGTTTTTGAAAAAATGGCCGAGGAGTTCCGAATGGACGACGAGGCAGCGAATGTGTCCGGCCTTTAGCATAAGCGGACCGGAATCGATTTCTACCAGGAACACTTCCTCGTGATCTCTCACATGTTTTAACAAGGATACAGAATCGAGTGTATTCATATAAACTTTTAGCGGTTTTCACATTACTGTAAAAAACAGCCATTTACCGTATGATTGGCAAATAACTGTAAGTCTTTGTTACCTGAGGTCATCGGGTTTCATCTTTCCTTTGTTTTCCTTGTCAAAAACTTTAAAAGCATCCATCAACCTCTCTTTTGAATCAACTCCCGTTGCGCAGGCGCGATGCAAGGTGACAAACTCGTTGTACAAAAGATTCTGATCGTCTGAAACGGAAAAGTTTAAAGAAACAAAATTACTTCATGTAAAAAAGAATGTCGAAACCTAAATGCAAATGCTACGACTCGTCCATCAAATAAAAATGTTCCTTGTTATGACGCTTCTGGGCTATTTGAAGTATCACTTTGGAAAATATAAATAAATGTCGAGTCTTTCCTGTAGTGGTCTCTGATATGCTCTGCATGATCTGATAAGCTCCGCCTACCAGCTAGTAGTCAGCAAATAACATTCACTGCATTATATTCATGTATTTCAAGAATCATAGTTGTTGAACAGAATAAACCTTTAATACAAATCCCGTTTCGGACCTGACTTACCCTTTTACATACACAAGGGTCTGTTACTGAATGTTCTTATTATACATAACACAGAACATCAAAATTTCCTACCGTCGATCTTCTGTTCGTATTTCAGGTATTGTATGTCTTGTTCTGAAGGGTTTTTCCCGAAGGCTCTCATCACCCGTCCAATCTGTCGGGACGGCAAACTTCCAAACTCATCGCCTTCGAGGAGGTGCCAGACGTATGGTAGATCTGAGATGTTCAAGGCTCAAATCAAAACATAGGTTAAAGACCATTATGATTTATTAAATAACCTAATTATCTTTATTTTAGTTGGTGTTAATAATAATAATAATAATAATAATAATAATAATAATAATAATAATAATAATAATATTGATAAAAATAACAACAACAACAAAAACAACAACAACAACAATGATAATGATAATAATAATGATAATATATATGATACAGTGAATACTAAACGGATAAGCCCAGCACCAAAGATAAACAGTGATTATGTATTCCAGCACAAGGAATGAAGACTAAAAACAATCATTAAATTACTCAAAAGTAAAACACATTACTGCATCAATATCGGGGGTACCGTCAATACATGTAACCTACTAGTATTTGAGAGTATAAAGTGATTACCCATCATCGGATACTCACGGGTATTATATATTTCCGGTACGACGGTTTGCACGTGGGTATCGGACGATGGTGATTGTTAAATGACTGTATTAAGACTTAGTAGTACCTCTTAAACGAACACTAATACTTATGCCAGTGCTAGGAAGCTTTGAATGAATAATTAAAGAACAAAACTGCCATAAAGTTATGAAGAATCTATATATGAGATCAGTTGGACATTTGTTCTTGATTTTATCATCATCATAAGCCGAATCCCTTGAAAATCATATCAATATTATCGGGCATCAACAGTTAATATCATGAAAAGTATGGCTAAATGATGGATTGGATATCTGAATTCAGGAAGAAAACGTGATAAGATGGCTTTCAAGATCATTAGAAAATACTGCAGTGTCGTTTGAGCGTAATGACGTCAGTGTCCGCAACCACAGCCTCAGGAATGTTCAGGGGTAATGGTATACCATGTCGAATTGTTTAAGTGTAAAAAATATATCATTAAAGTGTTAAGCAGACCATGAAATATTTCAAAAGAAAGTGTGTTTCTGGGTTAGCTGCACACTGTGTCAAATTTTAAATATAAAAAATATGACAAATATCATTGCAAAATTAAAGGTCATAATATAATATCTCACAGATGATGCATCAATAATTCATGAGCATAAAACACAAATGATAACTAACCAGGAAATAGTTTTTCAATTTGTAATAAAAATATCAAATAATCACAACCCTTTGCGACTTCTTTGTGGCGCTTTATGTTAGGTTTTGCTCATGTATTGAGAAGAAATAAAACTTTATCCTGTCAAAGTCAAAGTCACTATTTTCGATATTCGATTTGAAAATTTTGTAAAACGATTTAGCCAAATCAGATATGCCTCATATCTGTTGCTGGTTTAAATACGTATAATATCATTATAATCGAATTAATCCAACCAGTAAAAAATGTATTGCGGGTAAGTTATAGTTTATTTGACGTAATATTAACATAATTTAAATTACTAACATAATTATCTGGGAGTGTTATAAAGAAGGGCAGTGCGCAGGGGCGGATCCAGGGTTCGATGTTAGAGGGGGCGTAACTTAGGGATGTACCCTTTTACTTGCGCCCCTCCCTCAGATACGAAATTTATTTTGTTTAATTAAAGTGTATGCATTGGGGTATGGGTTCCTCCACAAGAGCATTTTAACAGTTTCTGGTCCTTAATGGTGCATTTGGGGCGTATTTTATTACTTTCCTTATCCTATATTGAAATAAAAAGTAAACTTGGACGATTAATTGCGCCGGTAGCGCGCCCCAGAACCGCTAGAGGTACTTGATATTTAGCTCATTTAAGAACTTTACTTTACTCAGTGTTAAGGATGGTGTTCGATGTTATTTTGAATATAAAAGCACATGCGCACATACATGCACACATACAAATTCAAGATCTTGGACGGAGGTGCAACACCTACATTTCTTTTCTTCATCTATGGCATCAGCACTTGGAGTTTCGGCGTTTGGTTCCTCGATCTGCATAAACACAATACTAACTATATTTGTTATCTACAAAGACTAACCAAGAAGGCAATTAAAACAATAATTTGTTATAAAGGTACATGCCAGAAAGATATTCAACGAGACACAATGTTAAAAGACATCAACATTACATCATCTTTATCAATAAAGGAGTTCCTCATTGTTAGACACCAACCTATTCTGTCGCATCTTCTGTGCTAGACTTATGTTTTCTGGAAGTAAATTGTGTGTTGGAAATCGCATTTTAGCAATTTTTTATATATTAATATTAAATGTTTGAATGAGTGTTGTTACAAAAGTCTGTACATGCGACCTTAATGTGTGTTTGTTTTCTACGTGTCTGTCCTGACCACAGTGGCTTGATGACAGGGGCTCATATGAGTCATTATAAATCAGTTCACCTAGTAAAATTATATACTATTATAATCTGAACCATCACATAACCATTAGAATACTTTTGATTTTTGTTTCATTTTATATTAAAGACAATGCAGTATATTGATGATGTTTATGTTACTAAGTTGTGGCCAGAACTTACTAAGTTGTGGCATCAAGTTACTAAGTTGTGGCAATAATTTACAAAGTTGTGGCTGTAACATTATACGGCAATGAATTAATTCCTCCCGCTATTTATAGTTCACCTTGTATGATAAGGCCAGCCAGCCATATGTTCTTCATAACATAACAGTGGCCAAAAGTAACTAAATTGAGGCCACAATTTACTAAGTTGTGGCCACATGTAACTAAGTTGAAGCCACTATTTACTAAGTTGTGGCCACATGTAACTAAGTTGTTGCCACATGTAACTAAGTTGAAGCCACTATTTACTAAGTTATGACCACATGTAACTAAGTTGAGGCCACAATTTACTAAGTTGTGGCCACATGTAACTAAGTTGAAGCAACTATTTACTAAGTTGTGGCCACATGTAACTAAGTTGTGGCAATAATTTACAAAGTTGTGGCCACAAGTAACTAAGTTGAGGCCACAATTTACTAAGTTGTGGCCACATGTAACTAAGTTGAAGCAACTATTTACTAAGTTGTGGCCACATGTAACTAAGTTGTGGCAATAATTTACAAAGTTGTGGCCACAAGTAACTAAGTTGAGGCCACAATTTACTAAGTTGTGGCATCAAGTTACTAAGTTGTGGCAATAATTTACAAAGTTGTGGCTGTAACATTATACGGCAATGAATTAATTCCTCCCGCTATTTATAGTTCACCTTGTATGATAAGGCCAGCCAGCCATATGTTCTTCATAACATAACAGTGGCCACAAGTAACTAAGTTGAGGCCACAATTTACTAAGTTGTGGCCACATGTAACTAAGTTGAAGCCACTATTTACTAAGTTGTGGCCACATGTAACTAAGTTGTTGCCACATGTAACTAAGTTGAAGCCACTATTTACTAAGTTGTGACCACATGTAACTAAGTTGAGGCCACAATTTACTAAGTTGTGGCCACATGTAACTAAGTTGAAGCAACTATTTACTAAGTTGTGGCCACATGTAACTAAGTTGTGGCAATAATTTACAAAGTTGTGGCCACAAGTAACTAAGTTGAGGCCACAATTTACTAAGTTGTGGCCACAAGTAACTAAGTTGAGGCCACAATTTACAAAGTTGTGGCCTCAAGTAACTAAGTTGTGGCAATAATTTACAAAGTTGTGGCCACATGTAACTAAGTTGAAGCAACTATTTACTAAGTTGTGGCCACATGTAACTAAGTTGTGGCAATAATTTACACAGTTGTGGCCACAAGTAACTAAGTTGAGGCCACAATTTACAAAGTTGTGGCCACAAGTAACTAAGTTGTGGCAATAATTTACAAAGTTGTGGCCACATGTAATTAAGTTGTGGCAATAATTTACAAAGTTGTGGCCACATGTAACTAAGTTGAGGCCACAATTTACAAAGTTGTGGCCACAAGTAACTAAGTTGAGGCCACATGTAACTAAGTTGAGGCCACAATTTACTAAGTTGTGGCCACATGTAACTAAGTTGAGGCCACAATTTACTAAGTTGTGGCCACATGTAACTAAGTTGAGGCCACAATTTACTAAGGTGTGGCCACATGTAACTAAGTTGAAGCAACTATTTACTAAGTTTTACTATTTAATACTATGTTGTAGCCACAATATAAATAAAGTGTTGCGGATGTCACCTCATTGCAACCGTAGATTTTATAGCCATTCGTTTATACCTAAAAAAAAATTCCATTCAAGCTGGTCATTAATTTATTTTTAAAGTTATATTATTTGAAGCGGCCTAAGTAAGTTATGATAAAATATTGATAATTATTACAACAGGTGGTTTTGTCTTTTTACGATACAAAATCAAACACAGGTTCCATTTCATTTAAATATTGAAGGTCTGAGTTTTATGCTTTATTAGGCGTAAAAAATGTTTCGTAACATTAACCCGATCGGCCATATTTTTTCTCCAGACCCTACACTTTTTGCCATTAAAGTATTTTTTTCGTAATTTTCTAAAGAAGTTTTAATTGATCATTTTACACATAAGCTTTTATTACAATAGTGATTTACGCTGATATAGATCGGCTTGGTACAGAAACCCCGGTTTTCAATTTAAAAAAAATGAAATATATTTTTTTTTATGCCTGCCTACCTTTCCTTTTTTTGAGATGTAAAGTGGACTCAAAGAACTATTTTTGTTTGTCTAATTACCATCATTTATAATAAATAAATATGTTTGCAATATAACATTAAATTAGTGCGTGTTTTTGAATATTAAACCCCCCAAAAATGTCCAGTTATATTAAATAAATGGAGTTGAACGTTGCACTTATCATCGCTGTCCGGTTATTAAACGTGAATGCAGTATTTTTTCTTACAGTGCACCTAGTACACTTTTAAACTACTATTGTTATTACCTTTACGCTTTGTTGCTAAATTGAATGAACTTTTCATAAAGTTCATAAGTTGATTAAGACATTACGTGTGTCGAAGATATGTGAATGACAAGATCTATAGTTCAAATGGTTCTAGCCTTAAATTGATGTAAATAATTTCTGTAACAACGTTCCTATTGACCACTGTTGAGTGCAACGCTGTGAACCTATGTACACAAAATGATACAGAGTGAGAAAAACACTGCAGTGTGGTCGACGTACGGTGTACGGCCGCCACACAACACGTAACGCCAGCTTTAGTAAGGAAGATAGACATGTTCTCGAAAGAAATTAGAAGCATAAAATGCACACACCTGGTGTCATTACAATTAATAACTCACTCCAAGTTCGTCACAAATCGAGGAGGGTATTGTAAACGTCGAGGTAAAACGATAATTACAGGCGTACTGGTATGAACTTTGGATTTAAATCGTTAACATTATTCACTATCACTAGCTGTACTGCATGGTTATATTTTAATCTGTTGACGTAAATACACAACAGACTTGTTGACATCGCACACATTGTTGATGTCAGGGACGGCGACAGGATTTGGCGTCAGAGGTGGGGCTAAACCAATCTCCTCTGGTAAGAAAGCATGCTCCTACCCCTCATTTACAATGAGAACACTACTTGGTTTTAATTAGTTGATTAGGTCTTTAAATCGTTTCAAAGGACATATTTAGCCATTTTAGTCAGAAATATGGCATTGAATTGCATTCCCTTAACATTGTGTCTCTGATACTGAAATAAAAAGTAAACTTGAACAAGTTTAGAGGGGAACGCGCCGGGTCCGTCTTAGACCGCCCTGGATACAGCAAATCTCAGCGGCGCCAATAGAGGTCAATATAAGTTGTATTAAGTGCAATACGAAGCATCATCTTATTTAAGGAACAATTATATGTACTTCTATCAATGTATGTTACATCGCAAATAATAATAATAGGTCCTTATGCACGACTAAAATTATATTTACCTGGACTGAATCAACTAGAGTACGGACGAGACGTACCAAGAAGCAAACATGCTACCAGTTAACAACTTGTAAGAACACTCACTTGACCATAAAAAGAGGCGGTACCCCAATGCTTATTAATACATTTTGAACTCTCATAAAAGATTTGAATGTTTTTTTATATATAATAAATTATATTATAACTTAACAATTATTTATTATTCAAAGCATAAAATATTAACTTTAAAGGATCTTCATTAAGAAGAATAAATTAATAGCAAACGAACTTACCATTGTTTTATTATTTCATGTTCCTTTTGTTTTAAAATCGAAAACGCATTGCGCTTATAATCAATGGGATTGTTTTACACAAGAAGGTAAATATTAATTGGCACACCCGTCCGTTTATAGAAAATAAGTAGGTCAAAGATCAAAACTAGGTTTTACTGGGCCTTTGTTTTAGAGAAGATATTGAATATCATTGAAATGAATTGGTATACGCGTGTCAATTACATTGGAACCTGTTCAACTTTGTTCGTGCACTAATAAGCACTTAGTTGTTTGCTTAGTATGTAGTTTCATAAAATAAAGTATTTCAGATAATACCGGTACTTTTAAAGTTACTATACCATATGATAATAGAGGGGTAAATGACTTAAGTTAGGAAATGACTTAAAATGTGTTATAAATACCGGCGCCATTCTGATTGTTGCAGTAAATATCTACACACCTAAGCTGTTTTAGACTTAATATTAAGGGCGCTTTTGTTGGTTATAAAATGGTTTCGGTTTTATTTCGGGTTCACGAACTGTGCATTTGTTGTTACAGTTTCAAATAAAAACCAAAACCAGTTTTATCGTGTTTTTTTAACGAAAACCGAAATCGGTTTTCGAAACTATTGAAACCCCTACCGGAGGCGGTTTCATCGGTTCGTTCCATCCGAAAACTAGTTTACTTTGAAACCAACATGGCGGAAAGTGAACAACCACGTTTGTTGAAACTCAATCCCTTTGATAACAATGCCTTACAATGGGCAAATGAGCTAAATGATAAAGGTTATATTTATAATTGAACATAATGGCTACATGCAGTAGCTCCGCCATGTTGTTTAAACTGTACACAAAACCATGCATTTGTTACTTCAAGCCAAACTATCAAAACCGAGTTCGAAACTGCTGAAACCATTGACACCAAAACTGAAACTGGTTTGGTATCAACAAAAACGCCTTTAAAACAGCGAATGCTTGTACAGTTGGCCTTATGAAGGCGCACACTAGGTTAATTAGAAAATAAATGTTTTTTAATTTTGATGTGTTACGTTTTGTGTTCATATTAAAAGAACATTGTGATGTTTGGTGTTTAAACAGAATTTTGTGGCCACGTCGTTAAGTCATATGAGCTAAAAATAATAAAGCATTAAAAAAAAAAAAAAATTGGCATCGACCAATATTGTGCGCATTTAAACCTTTTGCAAACGCCCTTGATTAACCATTTCTTTTCATCTAATGCATTGCATATTAGGCACACATTATTTTTGATGAATGATATAAAATAAATGTTCATTTGAATTGACGCGAAACCATACGAGTGTGAATTTATTTTTACCCTCTATATAAACCGAGATCATTTAAGGTGGGATTTACTTTCATAGACAATTCTCGTTTCATTAAGATGAAGAAGTTGATTATTTTAGTATTTTCAACTAACGTAATAATAATCATTTATTTCATGTGATTTAGATCACCACCCTTTCTTGGATAAGGCGTTTTTGCATCCTGTTTAGGGGTTTACACGCCCTAAGTCAAATGTTTCTACATTTTGTAATAGTTGAAGGTTATTTGTGTAGTTACAAATATAAATGGTTTGGTGCAACGCAGTCGCAAAACCAATTATTTTGTGCAATATTGACAGGCCCGGGTTCGATTCTCAGCTTGGACGCATGCGAGTTTGGTTGGTGGTCACAAAGCCCAACAAGTTTATTTTCACCAGTTTTCCCCACAACACAAGACTACACTCTTGCACAACATCGGGTCAACGAGAGTGACTTAGCACGAGTTGATTTAACTTTCTTCACAGAAGTTATTAAAGAATTATTGTTTAAACTAACAAGATACAACTTTTTAGTGGACTGCATTTTATTGTTATAAACGGTCTACTTGATGAGCCAGCAACTTTTTAAACTAACACTGCGCCAAAAGCTGACTGCTGACTTACTTAATGAATGTATTTGAAATCTTGAGAAATACTGCTTTCTCATAAGACAAAATACAATGATGTCCACTAAACAATGTTTCATGTGAACAAGAACTGAACATTATTTTAGTTAAAAGTAGAGATTTTTAGAGCCAAAAGTGCATATTCACTAACCGTTTGAAGCAAATAAATGACAATTGAACAGGGTCCGCAGTTTTGATGCACATTCAGTACAGGGTTCCGAAGAAGTTTTAATTGTTGAACTGGCCCAATTACACCCCCCCCCCCGCCTGCCCTTCCCCCTCAACACACACACCAAACTTTTTTTCATCAATTGCCCATTTTCTGCATTCTTGGCCATTCTGAGGGCATTTTAGAACGCAATCCTCAAAAAGGTAGGGAAAGTAGGTATTTTACAAAGAGTAGAAAAATATTACCGGTACAATAGCGCAATAGCGTCTGCTTGAAAACCTGTGTTTAACCAGGGATGACATAATACTATAATTATGCATTTTGTTTGTGTTGACTTTTTTATACTAACAAATGCCATTTATCTTGAATTTAAAGAGATTTTGAACTTGATACATGTCGTTGTATTTCAAAAAGGCAACAAACATAGTTTTTCAGGATTTATTTCTAGTACAAAATACATACACCTCTATCTACAAAATCTATCACAGAATTGTCATAAATAATGGACTAAATACAGATACGAGAAACATAAAAACGTGTGTGACTACTTCAAACTGTTGTCATTGTTGTGGTTAAAGCTACCTGGCAATAAATCATTATACACAAAATCTGTTTGTACTAAATCTAAAATTAATAGTAAGATTAATAAACCTGTCAGTTGCTTTTTTCTCTCTCAAAAGTTTTTTCAGTAAGATTCATTCCTCTCTTTTTTGATAACTTAAATCATGTTTGTAAAATGTTTCAAATTCAGACAAGTTTTCATGTACTGGAAAAAAGCACACCTGAACGCTTTCTTCATTTATTGGAGAATAACAAAAGCAGTCACAATTTTTTCGAAATGATCACCTGATGTGATGAATTATATAAACACTTCTAACATTGAACAAAATTTCTTAATTTAAAATTGATTTAATTCAATTAAATTCACGTTAAGAGTAATTAGACTTTTTGTTGGGTGTAATTAACAGGTGTGACTGAAAGAAAAGGTTTAAGGCCACAATATATTAAGAGTTTGATTGTTGCCGTCCTAATTTGATATCAAGGTGTTGGTGGGTAGGCAAGTTTTTGTTGTTGTTTTTTGTTTTAATCTTAAGCTCTATTTTTGGACTTCAGTCATGAAACGCTTAATAAACTATCAATTTATTCTTGCCTAGAGATGAATTGCAGGGGGAATGCTGGTTGTACATAACAATCAAATAAACTATTTATTTACTGCAGCCTAGTGATGGATTTCAGAGCAAATGCTTGATTTAGATTACAATCAAACACAACTAGACAACAAAATATAGCAAAATAAAGGATACTCAAAACGAGTCGTATTGAGAAT
This sequence comes from Mya arenaria, assembly GCF_026914265.1. Classification (NCBI taxonomy): domain Eukaryota; kingdom Metazoa; phylum Mollusca; class Bivalvia; order Myida; family Myidae; genus Mya; species Mya arenaria. The sequence goes on along the minus strand of NC_069135.1, from coordinate 26,590,083 downwards.
ATCTTCATTACCAAATTTAACTGTAGATAATACGCTTGGGTAATTAATATGCATGGGGGATCGGGGTCGAGCATGTTGGCTGGGGGTGACAATGATTAGGTAAAATTGCTTAATCAGTGTTGAGTACACTGGACAAACAACTAATTTAAATCATATGCTGGGGAGTATAGCTGCATATTATCCATCATAAAATTGGTAACTGGTTGATAAACAACGTTTGATATATTTTATATATAACACTACAGAATACATTCAAAAGTACAGTTATTTTGTTTCTGCGATAAACATGTACCTAACAAAATGGTGTTAAATTTGTAAGAAAAGTTATGTTATCAATATTTCATAGAAAATAATCTTCACTTTTTATTCATGTACCTAATGCTGATAAGAAAGGACTCCCATTTTCAAGATTAAATATTTCATATAATGGTAAAACTACCGGTTATGATACAACATTTACCATTTCAAACTGGTACAGTTAGCATTAAAATGATTTAAGTTACTACTGAAATATGACTGAATCACTGTGCATTTTCTGTGGATGAGAGGAAAAATATCTTTCAAAATGGAATGAATATTTCAACAGATATATCAATATACAAGTTTACAATCCTCATAAATGCTTCATATCATTTTCTATGCTGTACATCTTAGCCTTGAGGTTTTTCAGCTCGCCGACCATTTTCTTTGACCGCCCAGATGTTGCCCGGATATTGCGCAATATCTGCATGTCAAGGTCATCAGGGCGCTTGGCGTCCATGTCTTCAGAGAATCCAATTGTAACCTGGAATATCATATAAATAGGGATTAGAATATAATCTCTTCGATGGTGTAATTTCAACATATGGCACAAAACTGGTCTGCATGTGCGTTTGGTTAGTGGTCACCAAGCAGGACAAGTGGGTTTTCTCCAGGTACTCCGGTTTCCCCCACAACACAGGACCACACTCTTGCATAACATCGTGAGTGATTAATATAAGTTGTAACAGCTTTTTTCACAATCGATGAAAAATTAAATTAGTTTTAACTAAAACTGGTCTGCAGATTAGTCCAACATACAGATAGTCTATTTAAGGCCTTAACAAATGCAATCACTGCAGACTTAATGCACCTGTTCTTGATTTTGTATTTTCAGTTCAAAACTATATAGACCCAAGATTCCCAAGGGCACATGAATTTACCAAATGGTCTTTGATTCAAAAATAAATTCACGCAGACTTTAAAATAGTAATAAGGCTCAAGATGGAAATGAAATGCAAATTTAGTAAATTGGTGGTTTTATAAACTGTACAAACCATGAACAACAGAGAGCATGCCACCATTATATCAATTTTGAGCATGTAGTGTGTGCTCAGGTGAGCTTAAAAAAAGGAATAAAAAGTTTTTATTCAACCAGAATACAAAGTATGACCTTATACAGCTGTCTTTCCACATCCTTGAGTCTGGTGCGGAGATTTTTGATGTCTGTTTTAAATCCCTCCACCTCTAGGTTCCGTCTCCTTTCCAAATCTTGGTATCGCTGGTTCATCAGCTTCAGTCGCTTGCCCATCTTATCACCACGATCCTGGAAAGTGTCGATATAAATACTTATGTAACTATTCATTTATCAAATTTTAGGATCCTATTTTTTATTAAGTGGGCAGCAAGTTTTGTATGGGCAGAGTAACCACACGTAAACCACAATAGGCTTGGCAAAGCTTTAATAGTCTGATCTTAATTAATTATCAGATATGGTGGGCCAGCTCGCCATTTTAATCTTGATTTATAAGCTGACAATTTATAGATGAGGCACGAAAGCCATTAACTTAGCATGAATATTTGTTTATAAATAATAATAATGCAGCTTCAAAGGCCTATCACCTCAATATTCCAGATTATCAAAATTACAAGTAGGTTTAATTGAAATCTAGGTGGGTTTGCATTAAAAAATATCTGTACTCCCATGCAATTGAGAAAATTCATTTTTGGAAAGCTTTACATTTTAATAATAATCAGCATCCAATTGTATGAAACTGGTTAAAATCTTTGGTCAAAGCAAGCCAAAATGTTTATTGATTGGTCAATATCCAAGCATTACTATTACGGTAACCAAACAAATCATTAAACATGCAAACTTACGGACAAATCACCTGTGGACAACTTATCCAAGTTCTATACAAATGGCTGCTAATGGATTAACAAATTAACATTGTTAACCAACCCTTGTGAAGTGGTTTTGTACAATAATCATTTCATCCGCTACCGATCTGTAATGAAACTTGCAAACCTTAAATATTTCCCTGGTGACATCTCAATCTTCCCGTATCCATGACAACTAATCTTCTAACTGTATCACTTGTGGTACATATCCAACAGTTTCTGAGACCAACTGTTCAAACAAACCTAAAATATTTCCCTAGTGACTTTCCTTCTTCCCGTATCCATGACAACTAATCTTCTAACTGTATCACTTGTTGTACATATCCAACAGTTTCTGAGACCAACTGTTCAAACATACCTTAAATATCTCCCTTGTGATGTCTTCCCTCTTCCCATATCTGTGACAATTTATCCTCCAACAGCATCACTTGTTCTTGTTTCATATCTGACAGCTTCTAAGACCAACTCTAAACCTTACATTACAAACAAACCTTAAATATCTCCCTGGTGACATCTCCCTCTTCTCGTATCCGTGACAACTCATCTTCCAACTGTATGACTTGTTCTCGATACATCTCAGACAATTTCTGTGACTGCTGAAGCTGGTACTCCAATGACTGAAATGTTTAAAAGTTTTATAATTCAACTTTCATGTTTATATAATATAATGAATTATATATCATACACTGACCCTCCATCGGCGTCATTTGTATCTTCAAACAAAAGTGAAATCAGGATAGGTTTCTATGTTTGTTTGAAAGTATGTATAAAAATAAATAAAGTTCTGGTGTTGTTTTTTAAACAGGCCCTATCACAAGTATGAAAAATAAAAGGAGGGAAATTACTTGTATTATTGTAAATGCAGGTTTAATGCAAATGGAAGGAATAAATGTTTACAAAATCAATGCTGTTTAAAATATCTAAAATATTTCAGAGTACAATTTTTTATTCTAAAGCTGCTAAGTCAAAAACTGTTATACAAAGACTTGAAATTTCAACAACCCTGCTATATATTCTATTAACGGTTACTGCCTGTTGCCCCATTTTACTATGTATACCTGGATAATTTAGTTGCTGGTTCAATACAATGAAATCGAGATTCAAACTACATGGAAATGGATAGTCCTTGAGGCAATAATTGTGCAATAACTGACTAGTAACGTTATCCATGGAAACATCAAGGCAATAATTGTGCAATAACTGACTAGTAACGTTATCCATGGAAACATCAAGGCAATAATTGTGCAATAACTGACTAGTAACGTTATCCATGGAAACATCAATATTTATCATTTATAAAATACCTACCTTGAGCTCTTCAATGTAATGTGATTTGGTGTCGTATGATGATGGAGTAGTGAGGATATCGTCTTTCGGTGAGATGTTAAGCTTCTGTTTACACTGATCAAGCTCTCGTAGAAGCTTGTCTTTTTCTGCCATCCAAAGACGCTCGCTAGCACGGCCCTGATATCGCAACTCCAGGAAATCTTTTGTGCTTTCGTAAAGCAGATCTTGTGTTTTGTGTAATCTGAAAGCAAAACATTAATAACTGAATAATAGTAACAAGAGTACGGCTGTTGGATGTCAACGCTTGTCTGTTTACTTGATTTATCAAAAAGCATTTTTTTTTGATAAATGAAAAATAGTTTACTGTGTTTATCATACAAATAATTCCTGAACAACATCTAAAAAAAGTACATTTAAAGCAAATTATAGAAAATCAAAAATAGTGAGCTAAGCCTTATCCTGTTATTAGGGACTTAAAATGTTTGAGAAATTGGGGCAAGAGTCTATACTTTTCAGTGAGGGTGTGAATCTTGGCCTCATCTCGCTGTCTTCTTGTCTCCAGTTCTTCGTCTTTCACTCGTCGATCCTCTATCAATGCTTGGACCTGAAAAATACAACTATGTATACACATGCCAATACTACAATCGCAGGCTAAACTAGAATTCCACATATTAGATGAGTCACCTTTCTTCAGCGCCCTTTCAAAGAAGATCACCATGACCATTAATCCAGGGCTTTAATAAAGAATCTGTTTTAACTTCCACGCCATCAGTTTTTGAAGTTTTTCTTTGAAGTGTGGGAGTTTAAGCCTCAAGAACACTAAGATTTTAACATTTATAAAACTATTCTGAAAAAAATATGAAAGGATTTGCATTTAAACCATGCCAACTTCTCAAGAGTATTAAAATAAAATGTTATGTCCCCTTGTGTTACAGGTTCCTATTGCCCAAAACATCATGTGTGCCAAATTATGATGCCAAATTCTAGTTCAATGTCATAAGGTTTAAGCTAATGCCACTGTTAATCAATAATGTTTTTTGCACACTGACGACGACGACAACGAAATGAAGGATATCACAAATAATACCTCAACACTTTTTCATTAAAAAGGACGAGCTTATCATGATGATTTAAGGGGGCCACCAAATGGTGCCCATGTTTGAACTACAGATTTTAAAATAAAATAACAAAAAATTGATCAGATTTTATACTAACAACGCCTAGTATTTACATGGTCATAAGTTGACCTGGTTTTCTTTAAAAAAAAAAGCACATCTTGGCACATGGTATTGATTGTGAGTTGTCAATTTAGCAATCCTTCTTTATCAGCACCAACTGGGCTAATGAATTGGCCTCAAATATAGGAACAATCCATTGACCAGTTACAACAGAAATTATTTACATAGTTTCAGGGGTTCTAACAGCTGATAATTGTCAATCATGAAAAATCGGAGGGGATCTGTTTAATTCAGCATGAGGGGTTCATGTCCAAAGCAGGGTTAAGGGTCATTACACCCCTTATGAAATTGTTTCCTAAGTCATTGATATTCATTTTTTTTAGATTTCCTACAGTTTTGGTGAAAACGCACATATAAAAAACAATCTTGACAATTGTACAATAGTACTGTAGTCTAATATTAAAATCTGTGAGTGTTAACCCTGATTTCAGGATTATTCCTAACTTTGAGAATCCCTGTCATTTAGCAAGTGTCCATTCAAAGGGGCTAGACACCGTATGGTCCAAAAATCAGAAAATACATGATCTCCATTAAACAAGCCTAGAATTGTCAATATGAGCTAGTATGAGGTCGATAATACATCATTTTAAATGATTTAAAGAATATTTTGCCGTTGTCTCAGCTGGGTTAATCCATTTCAAATAAGCGCATAAAGGTTTCCCAGTTTAAAGTTTGTATATTTAGCATGTGAAAGTCATGATATTACTGGTAGTACAGAATAATATACCGACCCTATTTTTAAATTTACTGGGATTTACATGGTAGACAACCCCAGTAGATTTAGATTTGGAAAAATACGCAAAAACTGCAAAAGATACATGTGTCGTATGATTCAGTAAGATTCAATGTGATGTACGCAACGATATCAATTTTATGTAAGTTTTTGACAATTTTCTTGTTTTCATGCAATTGTTTCATCTGGCTTCTAGTCCGTTTAAAGGTGAAACAATGTGCATTTATATAGAAACAAAAAATAACCATGTATTTTATCACCTGGTTGTTGATAATTAACTTACGCCTAGTCAAGAGTCGAAGACCCATGCTCTAGCTTTCTTTTGAGGATATGCAAACTTAATTCTTCATTTATCACAAAAGAGAAACATGAAAGACCCACTCTTTCTTATTTTCAAATTACCCCCATTTGCTATTGGGTCTTTGTTGTCTTACTGTGATATAGGAGCATTCAACCCTTGCTAAGCCCTAGATGCCCATTACTTACCTGGCTAAAAAGGCTTGTTCCTTATACTGATATTTCTGCAGGGCCTTAACTTGCAGGTACAGGGCTAACATCGACTCACAATGCAATAATTATTTCTACCTATTCAACTCTTAAACCCTAGCCCAGCCCACGCTGGCCACTACTCACCTGCTCTCTGGACAGTTTAGCCTGCTCTTGGATTTGAGACTGCAGAGCTTCGACTTGCAGGGACAGGGCTTGGTTATCATGCTGGTATTTATCTTCAGTTGACAATGCAATGCTGCCTTTCTTCTGAGGTGAGGACGGTTTCTTTGTATCTTCTGAAAGTGAAGTGTCACTTTAAAACAAAGGCTCTGAAACTATATGCTATCTTAAAACAGGTACAATTGGATTTATGTTTATTTACGGTTAAGACATACTCAATATACACATGGTAATACCTAGACCATTATGTTAAATATTAAAATTAGAATAAAGATTTACCAATCACTTGAATGTACAATTTTCATTTTCAACTCTTCAAAGCGTTTCATTTGTCATTCTTGTGAGCATTATTTAACGCTAGGATTTGATTTGCTGCTAGAGGTTAAGCTTATGCAATTACATATATTTGCTTTGCATGGTAATGACCCCGCCTATTCAGTAGTAAGCTCCACGTGATATGTAAAAAAAAGATGCACAATCGCTGAGGGCAGCAGGTGCTTTTCTTTGATGTTTGAAGTCGATTAAAAGGTCATACATGTTAAACTTATTTAAAAATCACTTGAAAGTTTTGAGTTCTAAGTGACATTGAATAAAGAAGAAGATAGAACCTTTTCGCTTTCACCCCTCAATGTGGAGTGGACTGTAGCTAACATGTGCTTACTTTTGTTCTGCAGTGTGGCACTCTGCGGTCGTCTGGGAGCCTTCTGTTCTACGACGGCCTTGGCGGGTGGCTCCTTATGGAAGTATGTGATTTCGCTGTCAGGAGTTCCGCTCAATGCTAGCAACTGCTGAATCTTCTTCTTATCTTCAAGCTCTCGTATCTAGGGAGGAAGCTAGTGATTTATTATTAGTATAACTATTATGATTCATATATTTCTGTTCCGTTTCAAAGTATGTGATCTTGCTATCTGGGGTACTGCTCAGTGATAGTAAAGGCTGGATCTTCTTGTCATCTAGTTTGCAGATCTAAGAGGAAGTATTAGTTTATTGAAAATTGAAATCATCTAAATAATTTCATATCTTATGCCCAGTTTCACAGTCACACTTGGCATATCTCTCCAAATCAAGCATTGCACTGGGTAACAATTATTTCAGTAGTAACTGTATATTGTATGCAACTGTCGAAGCCTGGTAACATAATAGAAAGGAATTTGATATACATTTTAGTATATTATACACTGTGTGCATGTTATGTTGATGTATTTGATATGTATTTTCTATTGCATTTCGAAAGAAAGACTTATTATTGAAGTTAAGGGATGTTTTATCCTTTTCTTTTTCCCATTTTAAATGTATTTCTGGCAAATGGAGTTACATCACTGAAAACACAAAACCCAAGGATACATATTTTGTATAACCCAAAGCTTGAATATTTTTCAAAGGAAAACAAAAACCTACTTTAAATCCCATAATTGCAATGAATATTCCAGCGGTAAGGTATATAAATCAAAATGTATGAATGTATGGACCAATCCTAAAATGTCCTTAATAAAGGGATTCTACTTCTATGAAGATGGGTATTGAAACTTCACACATCTTAAGAAATGTTAAAAGGGAAAGTCCGAAGACATATAGAAATCGCCCTGCTTAATGTATAGAGTGCAATAAAATCCTGAAAGTGTTTAATATAAACCCACTTCAAACTGCCTTTTTAGTACAGTATTACTCTCTACCTGTCCTCTGCCTACCTTGAAGGGAAATATTCCCTCCATGAGGTTATAAAAAGGACAGGGTGCTGCAAGTGAGGAAACTTCCCGACAAGATGCAAAGGGAGACAAGGACACATTGTTTAGGGCTGTGAAGATTTTGAGCAACATGAATCAGAATGTGACAGAAATTGGTAGGAATTGTGTTTAATTGAAGTAATATTAGGATTCAACTGGCAATTATGTCAAGCCTGTATGTACATTTTAATAAAATTATAAGTGTTAATCAAACATAAAGAGATGACTGTCTAAAGCTTTTAATTCCACAAAGACAAAAATGTACAAGTCTCAATGTGGCAGAAGGTGTGCCACCAAAAAAGACAATTTATAGCACCCATTTACTCTTTAGCAAAATCCCTACATAAACCTATTGTACAAATCATTGGTGAAGTTCTTGTACACTAAGCCTTAAGCCCCACAACCACCATACATTTACTCCTTCCGCAAGTGGTTACCTTAAGTCTGTCATTCTCGGCATACAATCTGAGAACATGTTCCCTCTCCTGGAACAGGTAGATCTGCATGTCACTCAAGGCCTTCTGTAGTTCCACTATCTCCTCCTCACGTTGTCGCATCTCCCATTGTAATTTATGCTGCAAGAGCATAATCATTCATTTAATTTATGTATGTATTTCTTTAGACCTTGCGATCAAGGATAACCCGTGAAAGTGCAAGCACTTATTTCCAACGGGGTCCTTTGTTTTTTGCTGAAGGGACAGCACGCTGAAGAGACAGTGGTGGGATACAAGGAAGTCCGGGTGCGAGACCCTAGCTCTTTTTCGAAGAGACCCCTTGGTTCTTTTACGTGCTCGGTGTAAAGCACCGATACACGGGGTACAACTTTCCTGGGTTAAACCAGTACTGAATACACCACTTTTCCAAGCACTACCCTTTAAATGCCAAGCGCCAGGCAAGGGAGCTACTTGTACCAACTTTTAACGTCTTTTGGTATGACGCGGCCAGGGATCGAACCCACGACCTCCCGCTCCGTAGGCGGACGCTTATCCACTAGGCCACGGAGACGGTCTATTTGCATACATATATAATTTGCAAAAAGCTTTAAAAGGAAAAGAAACTTTACTATGTATTTAATATGATTATTTGCATATTCCAAGATATTCTACAGATAGAATATGTGAATATGAGAAATAAGATAACTTAAACATCTCTTTTGGTTTAAGTATGAATATATCTGATATGACTAACATTAAATTACGTTTCGTAAAAAATATGCAAAATTCCTAACCATTTTTATAACTTTTTTATTTTTTGTCATGGAAAGAGCAAATTTTTGTGTAAATATCTGCAAACCAATAATATAAGATTGCTGACAAAAAATCAGATCGTAGATTATCATATTTCCATTCAAAAATTAATGTTTTATGGCCTAAACCAACGGTTTTAGGAAAAATGCATAAAAGATCAATTTTTGAATGGAAATATAAAAATCTGCGATCTAATTTTTTGTCAGCAGTCTTATATAACTGGTTTCCATGGATTTTCGCAAAAACTGGCTCGTTCCAATACAAAAATAAAAAAAGTTGTAAAACGTTCAATCTGTGAGAGTGCAGCTTTAAAACCTATGAATTTCTAAATGAGAATGTTTGCATATTCAACCTGTTCTTCATAGGTGACTTTATACTCCTCCATCTTTGCAACAAGCCCTTCATGCTCTTCGTCATATTCTGCAATCTTTTTCCGATAATATTCCAACAACTCTCTGGATGGACGAAGATGACCTGAAAGAGCATGGACACAATTTTGTTTTGTGTTCAACTTAGTGTGATGTACAAGAACCGCTAACTGTATGTGTCTTTTATGAGCATATTATATTGATTAAATATATATGTTTATCAGTGAGTAATAATCTCTGAACATGTAGATCATATTTATACACATACATGTATACAGCTTTAGACATATACCAGAACAAAAGTCAATTTGCAAAATCATTGTTATCCACACCTTAATTTTTCATAGTCTAAATGAACAATTCAAAGATTGTCAACAAAATAAGAATAATGCATAAAAAGTATTCCCTGAAATCTTTAATAAAGAAAAACAGTTCTGTTTACATGTGACAATATCATTTAAAATCATAGTTGTCTTACTTTCTGACGCCAAAAACAATGAAAACTTATTATTTCCAATTTCACCACTCCTGAAGAGTTTTTTTTTTCATTTTATTTTTAAGTTAAGTTGTATTGGAATAACATTGTCACACTTTAAACCAGCGCCATTGGTCTAGCTTGACATTATTTAGAGAACTCAATAAAAACAATACATTTTTACAAAAAAATAAATACTAAAATACTAAATTTTGAACTGTACAACTAGGCACAAACCTAAGCCTTCTTCAGTGTTTTGCAGTTGTTTCTTTGCAATGATAGAGGCTATACAAACAGAGACTAAACAAACTTAAGAGTTAATTTATATTTGGCAGTGATTCCTTCTTGATGTCAGATATTTGCTATTTGAGCAGATACAATACAAACCTAAGCGTTCATTTATGTTAGGCAGTGGTTCCTTCTCAATAATACCAGCTATACGAGAAGAGACGTTCATCTTCCCCCTTCGAGGTGAGTTGCTTGGAGAAGAATTTCTACTTCCACCAGGGCTGTAAATTAAAACAGAAATGTATAATTTCATCCAACTTTCTAACAGTATTTATATCATTCGCAACTACCATCATGTTTTTAAATAAAACAGTAATTAAACAATGTCAATTGAATGGAGTCAGTGACAGTCAATGTCAATGATGAGATGAGTAGTTCAATTTTTGTTTTGCCTTCCATGAATAAAATACTAAATGAATTCTTGATCAACTGATCAACAATTGAATCAGCATTGCCTGAGTACTCACACAAAATTGTATCAACTTTGCTTAATACTTTTAAAGTTATTGGGGAAAATAATTATGTCAAGTTTGTCTTGAGTCAAAGAAATGTCTATCTTTGGTAAAATGTATTTCATGATGTTTAGGCTTATCACACTGATGTTTTGATAAACTTTAAGCTGCATTTCAGTACAATAAGTTTGTACGGTATTGCTGTACATGTATGTGTACTCTATTTCAGTTCTTAAGTTTAATCTTAAGATAAAGGAAATCTTAAAACAGGGTCATGACACATGTGCAAAATAATGTCCTGTTAGTGAGACTGAGTATGGACTTTGGTAAATAAAGTCCCAAGACTGAGCGAGTTACGTTTATTCAGAAAGTAGTTTCTTGACGACACGGACATATAAACTATGGACTGGCAACTGCCCCATATCGGAGAAACGATAAGAAATAATAATTTACCCACAATTCTTAGCGTGCGCTCTGCAAATATTGGAAAATTCAGCCGAATCTCTGATCGGTGATTAACGGCGATCTTCAGTTATTTCCGCCAACTCTGCTAATAATGCCTTGTTCATTATAGATTTAATTATAATTATTAACTGTGATTTTAATCAGATTCAATTGGACTATTATCAACTCAAATGAAAGTACCGCGCATTTGAGTAAATTTTAATTAATGTTTTCCTACATGTATATATTCAGCCAATGTAGGAAGTCTCGAAAAAGACCACATGGTAAGATCTCAGAATGAAATCCCGCTGCACGCGTGAGTTTGAGATTATCGCATTAACACAGATGAGAGTTGCCAATCCATGGTTTATAGGTCCATGCTGACGAGCGATAAGTAGAAAAAAAAGTTCTTTGTTTTAGAAATGAAGCAACTAACTTAACTTAATGCAAGTTTTGGCACATCCAGATTTTTATGAAACATCAAAAATAAACATCATTTTGTATTTTGATGAAACATTTTTATAGCAAATGTTCAAAAAACAAGCATACACAAAACTGTATCAAAATTGAGACTATCACTTTGAGTATTACCTAACCTGATGTTGTTCAAGATGATTGCATTGTTAGGCATATATATGTTAAGCAGATCTATCCGCAGATCTTCAAAATATTAAAGCTGCTGTTTAATAATATATTATAATATAATTATGATTAAAATGTTCAATAGTATGACTATAATGTTCTACATTATCAAATATATGCTAATTCAAACTCAGCATCATGTACAAAATATCAATAATCTATCATTTATAAAATATCCGAAATACATTGTCCGAAATATTTTTCTTTACATCGATTCGACAGGTCTGGACAGAGTCCGGTCGCTTTTGCAATCTGTTATCTAATAAAATCAACGTTTTCATTCCTAAAGCTAGGTGATGTTCTGGATAATAAAACATTCATTGCAATTATTTGAAATCACTAAGTACTAATAATTATGGGTCAAGAAACACTCTAAATTATATTCTGTTTTGACATGTAAATACCTTGCAGACGCCATTTTGAATATTGCGCTTTGTCTATAACTACGAAAAGGTTACGCACAACCAATACATATCAATACAATACAATACAATAAGTTTTATTTCAAGTCGGCAAGACACAAACATATGCAACATAAGCTCTGATGAGCCTTTTAACCGACCGTTAACAAATGTATATGAGATCAACAAGAGTAAAAATAGCTATAAAAGGAAAAGTATTAGATATTTCTATATTATATATCATCTAAAAGCACACATATTAAGCATATCTAAAGCTGTGATAACACACGTTAACAATCTTCTTGGTCACTTGACCAATAATTTCCACGTCACAATATGTTCGAAATATTATCAAAAGTGGCATAACATGAAATAAAACTTATGTCAAAATGTTAAATGGATGAAACCAGGATTTTTAAAGGTTTAAAACGACGTCGTTATTCACGCCGTGAACCTTAACTTTTAGTTCTGATCAATCATGCCGTTAATGATTTCCAAACACGGATGCGCCTATTTCATTTGTTTGCAATTCCTAGAAGTACACTTGCCATTAAAATATCGTCTTATTGTATAATATCTGGAGACCAATAATTCTACCAGATAATATGGGGATATCCAAGCTTATCCGTGCTCTACAATACCTGATTGCAGGACTCTATCACATGTCGACAAATACACTTCTTGTTCGCGATATTTAGTGCCCATGAAACTAACAATTTTGAAGTGAATTTGTATTCAGTACGCAGACTCTCAAATTAGTTAACTATTATTTGCTACGCAGGATTCAGATGGAAAAGGTTGGCGTATTTGAAATGCAAGGGATAGGGCTGGTATGGAGGCTTAGCTGGAATAAACTAGGAATTCTACGTGAATGTTAACACTACAAATGTTTCTATCTCTCAGCGATACTCTTTCGAATACCAAGGGTGTCGTTTGGCTCAAAACGATGTATATGCCGATTTCTATGTGTGTTCGGAGCATTGCGCCCTGAAAACCCCAGCTAAAATATTGGATAAACATATGTACAAATATGTCTTTTTCTTTACATTTTACTTTAGAAATTTAAATTTATATGTCATGCATCTTTATTTCATAATTTTTTCAGACAGAAAGTAAAGGCCACGGTCTACATAGTATATAAGAAACAACGTCACTGATTACCTTCTAGGGGAGATCACTGCGTATCTAATTGTAAAAATAATCGTTTCAACAATCAGTATCATTTGACCTTCTTTGACCTTGACTTTCTTTAAAAACACACACAATATTTATTTCCCCTGGTTTTGATGCCTCGTGCGGTGATACCATTGTGGCCATTTCCTGCCAATCCCTCGATATTCTAAGCAATCGTGGCTACGAAAGAGTAGGTTTTATTCTGTTTTTACGCGACCACAACGGAACCAAATTTTATCATTACTAAATAACTTTAGGAATGGCTTAAAAAAATATTTGGGAGTCGCAAAGGGTCGAATTATGTTGAATTGTTGCCGCCCCCCCTACCCATTCAGTTGTAGTCCCAAAAAGATGCCGTGGTTTTATAAAAAATAAATTACAAATTAAAAACATATCAAATCAAACTTATTTAATTTATGAAGAAAAAGATTGAGATGTGTACAGGTACCAGTCAATTGTAACCCCCCCCCCCCCAAGTCTGGGGAATAGCGGGAACTTTGACTTTCACTCTAGCTAACCCCAGGTAAAAACTGCGTCCTGCGGGGATGAACTGCTGATAAAATCCCCGCCAAATGCCCCTGCACCCCAGGGACCCTAGGTAAGGCCCATTTCCCGTTATTTCTGGCTTGAGGACATGAACACCACAATCACCAAGCAACACGGCCCATAGCCCGCTTTCCCCGGTATAGCCCCGGACCTGGGGGGACCGTGGTTACAATTGACTGGTGCTTAAAAGGTTATAATTTTCTTTGAGATTAATAAAGTAAACCTGGGAAAAGTGTGCCCAGTGTGGGGCTTAAACCCATGACTGCCTGAACACTAGCAACTCGCTCTAACAATCATCCAGTCAGTTGGTTAGAGCGCCATGCTAATGTTCTGGTTGTCATGGGCTTGAGCCCCACTGAAGTTTTACTTTTGATATTATCATAACCTTAGTGTTGTCCATATCATTGTTATGTATACAGGTTAATTTAACACTTAAACATGTTTAACAGTGTTTAACATTGGCCATAACTCATAAACCCTTCAAAATAATGCAATAAAACTTGTTACACATGTTGACAGGGACAAAACATCCATGTACATCAAGGCCCATGACTCTGGTTTTTATAATGTTGAGTTATGCCCTTTTTAGCTCGTCTGATTTAAAAAAATAAATATACGGTATTGTTGTCATTTGATTGTCGTCATCGGAGGCATTGGTAAAGTTACATATATGGCAACTATCAAAGCTATCACTTTGAAACTTGGGGAACTTGTTCATCTAATACCGTTCTTCCCATTGTACCCTAAAGATGCTGAGTCTCACCTGTTGTTTGGGGTAAAAAACATGAATTTTGATGGATATTGGTTGATTTTGAGAATTGGTCATACACGTAGCTTCTTCAATTTTTGTTGGATTGATTTCATTTTGTTTACAGACAATAAATGGATAATGCCTTAAAAATATCAAATGGGTTTTTGAGTCGCGCATTTGGAAGGGGAGGGGAAGGGTTGGGGATATTTTAGTATATTTGGACTTTGTAATTTTTAGGTAGTTTGATTTTTTAAGTTTTGTGCTTGGGTCAATTACATGCAAACTATCCAAGCTATCACTTTTAAACTTTGGAATACCTGTTCACTATCACATACATGCCATATTCTGAGAGACTTCCCAGGGGATTTTGGTCTGAATTCCAGGGGATTTTGATTTTACACCAGGGGATTTTTACACATCTAAATTTAGCACCAATTATCTATGTTTATGATATAAGAATAAATACAGATACACACTCTAATTATAATGGGGGATATTGCATGTATGCTATCAGATGTTCAATATGAAATAAATAGACTGTAAAAGGATAAAATCATTCAGCACCTACAGGCGGTGCATGCTCTTGTTCTTTTAGCATTCACTTTCAATTTGTACATGTGCAAAAACTCTGTGGGAAGGGATTTGATGAGTTGGATAGAATGGATATTTTTCTTTACAAACAAGCAAATTGTTGAATATTCTAGCCATAAACTCTGAGCATCATTAGTGTGCTTTCCTGTCTTTGACAAACTTGACTTTCATCCACCCAGTGATATTTAGCTGAGGTGAGCATTTATCAAAAAAGTGACTGTGAACACAAATTTATCTGTTTAAGCATGTACAAGTACTTATATGTAACATTCTTGTACATCAGAGTGATGATGCTATGTGTTAGATTTGTCATTATCAAACCTCTGATGAATGAGAATGATTTGTAATGACAAGGGCACCACATTTGTAGCAAAGCCAGTATATCTGGCATAAATAAAGGCATACTTTTTTTAGTTATGCCTAGAGAATAAGTCCAGTTCATGTTAACTTTTATTTATAACAGTAAAGATATACCTAGCAGCTATAGGATTTTATGGGGATTTCAATCAGCACTTGGTTTGATTAACATTACAGATTGGTAATTGCCATTTAATGCTCAACATGTAACATTATTGATCACCCTCAGTAACTGTATTTTTTCAATAGTGTACAATGAAAAAGATGTACTGATGTTGTATACCTGTACCTAGTTTGTTATTAAAATATCCAACAACTATTTTGACCTTGACCTCATAAAAATGCTTATGGAAATTCTAAAGTAAAATTTTAGGTCTAAACAAACATTTTGCTCATACTGTTTTCATAAAATGATAAATAATTGCATAATCTGTAATAAAGAACTGCATTATCCGAAATAAATAATTGCCTAATCTGTAATTAATAATTCCAAAATCTGTTATGAATGTGGTAAATAATTGCATAAAAATTATTCTGTACAATTGGTATTATTTCTGTATAAACAGGTGGGACTGATGGCTTCTCTCGATGTGTATCCTGAATGTGGCATCCAGCAACCAGGGAGCGTCATTGTAGGACTCACGAGTGTGGCATCATCTTGGCAGTTCCATCAACTTTGGAATTGGGGGAGTATCATTTTAACTTCATATTTTAATAAGTATGTTTGTAATGCTCCCTGAAAAAATCTGGTAGCATATAGTCACTGCTTTGTCCGTCTATATAATCACCGCTTTGTCGTTTGCCTGTCTGTCTTTGTCCACATTATTCAACTTGATGAGCAGAGCCCGGGTCAAGGTCAAGGTCACATTGGTTCAACCAGTGGCCTTGTTTAATTCCCCCGCCACAATCTGGGAGGGCAATATAGGAATGCCTCTTCATTTACTGTCCGCCAATCATTTACCCATTTAAAAGTCTGTTAAGCCATCCTTAATATGTTATCCTCAATAACATTCAACACCATTAAGTAGGAAATGACATCTGTAATAAGGAAGCAGATGTAGCAAAATCAGTACCGGGGAATGTACAAATTGTAAGGGAGACCATGCCATGGATGACAACAATAGGAGCGTCCACAGACCTGAGGTAATGATTTGATATACGCCATTAGGCCACACCAAATTGATATTTCGTTCCTCGGATTTACCACTCCTATTTTTTTGAAAATGTAAAAAAAATATTTTTGTTTTTTTTGCGCGCCCGCACCTCCATTTTGATCGCCAAGCAGATTTTTTCTGGTAATGATTTATTAAAAGGTTAAAAATAATCTAGTATGATTTTTCTACGCTAGTTTTCGTGTTTTTGTAAAGGGAAGTTACCGATGCGTAGTGTTTTTATACTGTATATCGATCGGTTTAGCATGGGTTTCAATTAATTCAATCAAAATGGCGTCTTCCGGTATAAACAATGTGGCTCGAAATATGGAAATTAAATCTTATTTTTGACAATAAATATGTTTTGAGCATGCTTGACGTCATTGTTGATCGTCTCATGCACTAAAGGATCATTATTTAAAGCAATCATTATGCAATAAAGCATGTGTATCTAAGACTGGTAGCGATTATATTGCGTAATTAGTGACTCGTTTTGAATGGAAATCGGAATGATCTATTTTATTCAAGTCATAATAGAAGGGACCAAAATTTTACCTCGTTACGACGATGCTGAAAATGACAGGTCAACTTAACTGGAATATGAGTCATTGTTTGGTCCAAATTGATGTATCAAGCTCATTTTGATCAAATTCTGACAAAACAACAGTTTTGAATACATATCTTTTCACAAATAGCGATATAAACACTGGTCTGTATATACCTCAACATAAGTAAGCTTAAGTTTATCACCTTATATTTTGTTTTTATTTGCAGCATAATCCGGGATTGTAATGCACTTGTCAATTGTAAAGACTGCCCCGCCCACCCCTCGCCCTTTTCCAGGGGTATACCGGGGACAGCAGAGGCAATGGGCTGTGTTTTTACCTTTCAGGTGGCACCGCAGTGCCTATTGAATGTGGTTTTGTCTTCATATTGAAAATAGTCGAGAATGGGCCTAACATAGGTATTTGGGGGATGTGGGGCCATTTGGCAGGGTGTCCCTGCAGGTCGGATATTTTACCCGGGTTTTGAGAGACCAGAAGTCAAAGTCCCCGCTATTCTGGACCTGTGGGGGGTCGGGGGGCATATACAATTGGCTGGTGCATAAAAACGTCTAATAACCAAAAAATGTACTCTGAAAAATGTGTAAGTGATAATTTTTTACAAATCCAAAATCAATCCTAAGTTATGTCTAAATACAGTTGCATATTATGTTAAACTGATTCAGGTAGATTTATATAAGTCGTTTCAAACTTTTTACTAAAAGCAGGGTTATTTATTATTATGAATGATCGTCATATTAAAGTACGTTTTAATTATAAAAGAAATTAGATTTATCCATATAATGTTTGTACTTAACACGGATGAATAAATAGTATGTATTCAGACATTTTCCCAATGACCATTAGAGGTTCAGTTCAAGATGGCATTAAAATGGGTTTAAGGGCAATTATTTTGAACAATCTTATTTATATTGAATATAAGGAAAAATATATTTTTCGCTCTTCGCTCGCTTCGGTTTTTATGAAAACTGACAAACTTTTATTTTTAATTTTTTTTCGCTCGCTCGCTCGCTCCAATTTTTTTGGGCAAAAATCCGAGGAACTAAACATTAATTTGGTGTGGCCTTAGGAGTAGACAAGGAAATGCGCTGACAGGAGTATCAATGGACACGGCTGTTCTATGAAATACACCGACAGGAATATCAAATGACATGGCAGTACTAAAAAATATGCCGACAGGAATATCAATGGACACGGCAGTACTATGAAATACCCGACAGAAGTACCAACTGAGTCAACTTAGTCTAGGAACTAATCTAACATGAATATCAACAGAATATGCCAAAAGAAGTAACAAAGGACACAGCAGTTCTATAAAATACGCTGACTGTAGCATCAACAGACAGCGGCTGCTGATTTGCACAACTCTCTGGAAAAGCAATGAAGTTGATAAGATGAATGCTGTTCTCTGGTTCATTATTATCATTACTATATCTAAGCAATATCCAAGCACCAACCAACTGCAAACAGTCTGGATCGATTCACTGCAAAAACCACACATTTTTGTAATGATTTAAGGATGGCCTTAGCTGCAGTTTTGAAATAATGAAACATAATAACATTAAAAAATATTTTTCTATAAATATGAAAATAAAGAACTATTTTTCCTGTCTTTACCACATTTGGTGGTGCTTTGAACAAATACATCATTTATTTAGTTCAACACAGAAAGTCTTCATACTACAGACATACTTCTGATGTCCGCTACCAGCAGAGGGGCACTTTCAGCAGCAGCATTGAAAACAGCTCAGCCCTGCAATTCCCGTCTTAAGAGATCTGCATCCAGTAGCAGCATTGAGAACAGCTCAGACCTGCGATTCCCAAGTAGAGATCGGCGTCCAACAGCAGCCTTAGAACACCTCAGCCCTACAATTCCAGAGTAGAGATTTGCGTCCAACAGCAGCATTGACAACAGCTCAGCCCTGCAATTCCAGAGTTGAGATTTGTGTCCAACAGCAGCATTGAGAACAGCTCAGCCCTGCAATTCCAGAGTAGAGATTTGCATCCAACAGCAGCATTGAGAACAGCTCAGCCCTGCAATACCAGAGTAGTGATCCCTTTCCAACAGCAGCCTAAGAACAGCTCAGTCCTGCGATTCCAGAGTAGAGATTTGCATCCAACAGCAGCATTGAGAACACCTCAGCCCTGCAATACCAGAGTTGAGATTTGCGCCCAACAGCAGCATTGAGAACACCTCAGCCCTGCAATACCAGAGTTGAGATTTGCGTCCAACAGCAGCATTGAGAACACCTCAGCCCTGCAATACCAGAGTTGAGATTTGCGTCCAACAGCAGCATTGAGAACACCTCAGCCCTGCAATACCAGAGTTGAGGTTTGCATCCAACAGCAGCATTGAGAACACCTCAGCCCTGCAATACCAGGGTAGAGATTTGCGTCCAACAGCAGCCTTAGAACACCTCAGCCCTGCAATTCCATAGTAGAGATTTGCGTCCAACAGCAGCATTGAGAAGAGCTCAGACCTGCAATTTCCGAGTAGAGATATGCATCAAGTTAAGCAGCATTGAGAACAACTCAGCCCTGCAATTCCTGAGTAGAAATCTGCTCAAAGAGCAGCCTAAGAACAGCTCAGCCCTACAATTCGGAGTAGAGATCTGCATCAAGTTAAGCAGCATTGAGGACAGCTCAGCCCTGAAATTCCCAAGTAGAGATCTGCTTCCAACAGCAGTTTGAGAACAGCTCAGCCCTACAATTTTCGAGTAGAGATCTGCATCCAGTTAACAGCATTGAGGACAGTTCCACCCTGTAGGAAGCAACTCGTTAGCCTTATAAAGACCCTGAAGAAGATACTTTGGCATTCATATATTGACACCAGTGTTCTTCAAATGATTGTCATTAAATATTGTTGTGGAAAAGTCATCGATCAACAGGTCTCAACGACCAGTTCATACAGACCAGTGATGAAGCACACATCAACAATGGAATACACTATCTTGTTGGAAGATGGTGTCACCAATAAACTTGTACTCAGAAGAGACAGCCTCATGAGAAGGACCATAAGTTGGACCAGTCAAGATCACCAACCTATCCAATCATGAAACTGGACATGTTGGGAGAGTGAATTACACAACTATCTGTGCCGTGTGTGTACACTTTGATAGAGTCCATGTAGAAGTCAACATCATTTTCTTTCACATTTATAATCAATTTGAATAAAAGATCCAAACCATTAACTACATTTGTGATGGCACTTCCAAAGATATGCATTGGATGATATGTTTCACATGTTTTTTACCCATGAAGACAACGTGTACGTCCTATTTCCTTCTCCTGATATATATGTGGCGGGGGAATAACGCTATTGTTCTGATTACCTTGTTAAAATTATGTTTATTCTATGTTAAGCAATCCTTGAAAAATAGTTTGTTTACAGTGGCCCTTAAACCCGACTCTTAGTGGTAAGAAATAAGTTGTGTTAAGGGTGTTTAAATATGATTTCACAATAAACAAGAAAAAGGGCTTCAAATATTTGAAATTATTTTAGCTTCACTGTTTTTCTAAGAAAAAAGTTGAGTTATTGTCTCTAAGCTTTAGTGTTGTTAGCATTGGTGTCATAGCTTTAGTGTTGTTAGCATTGGCGTCATAGCTTTAGTGTTGTTAGCATTGGCGTCATAGCTTTAGTGTTGTTAGCATTGGTGTCATAGCTTTAGTGTTGTTAGCATTGGTGTCATAGCTTTAGTGTTGTTAGCATTGGTGTCATAGCCTTAGTGTTGTTAGCATTGGTGTCATAGCTTTAGTGTTGTTAGCATTGGTGTCATAGCTTTAGTGTTGTTAGCATTGGTGTCATAGCTTTAGTGTTGTTAGCATTGGTGTCATAGCTTTAGTGTTGTTAGCATTGGCGTCATAGCTTTAGTGTTGTTAGCATTGGTGTCATAGCTTTAGTGTTGTTAGCATTGGCGTCATAGCTTTAGTATTGTTAGCATTGGCATCAAAGCCTTAGTGTGGTAAGCATTGGCGTCATAGCCCTAGTGTGGTTAGCATTGGTGTCATAGCCTTAGTGTTGTTAGCATTGGCATCGTAGCCTTAGTGTGGTAAGCATTGGCGTCATAGCCTTAGTATTGTTAGCATTGGCATCATAGCCTTGGTGCCGTAAGCATTGGTGTCATAGCCTTGGTGCCGTAAGCATTGGTGTCATAGCCTTAGTGTTGTTAGCATTGCCGTCATAGCTTTAGTGTTGTTAGCATTGGCGTCATAGCCTCAGTGTGCTTAGCATTGGCGTCATAGCTTTAGTATTGTTACCATTGCCGCCATAGCTTTAGTGTTGTTAGCATTGGCGTCATAGCCTCAGTGTGCTAAGCATTGGCGTCATAGCTTAAGTGTTGTTAGCATTGGCATCATAGCTTTAGTGTTGTTAGCATTGGCATCATAGCTTTAGTGTTGTTAGCATTGGTGTGGTAAGCATTGGTGTCATAGCTTTAGTATTGTTAGCATTGGCATCATAGCCCTAGTGTGCTTAGCATTGGCGTCATAGTCTTAGTGTTGTTAGCATTGGCGTCATAGCTTTAGTGTTGTTAGCATTGGCATCAAAGCCTTAGTGTGGTAAGCATTGGCGTCATAGCCCTAGTGTGGTTAGCATTGGTGTCATAGCCTTAGTGTTGTTAGCATTGGCATCGTAGCCTTAGTGTGGTAAGCATTGGCGTCATAGCCTTAGTATTGTTAGCATTGGCATCATAGCCTTGGTGCCGTAAACATTGGTGTCATAGCCTTGGTGCCGTAAGCATTGGTGTCATAGCCTTATTGTTGTTAGCATTGCCGTCATAGCTTTAGTGTTGTTAGCATTGGCGTCATAGCCTCAGTGTGCTTAGCATTGGCGTCATAGCTTTAGTATTGTTACCATTGCCGCCATAGCTTTAGTGTTGTTAGCATTGGCGTCATAGCCTCAGTGTGCTTAGCATTGGCGTCATAGCTTAAGTGTTGTTAGCATTGGCATCATAGCTTTAGTGTTGTTAGCATTGGCCTCATAGCTTTAGTGTTGTTAGCATTAGTGTGGTAAGCATTGGTGTCATAGCTTTAGTATTGTTAGCATTGGCATCATAGCCTTAGTGTGCTTAGCATTGGCGTCATAGTCTTAGTGTTGTTAGCATTGGCGTCATAGCTTAAGTGTTGTTAGCATTTGCATCATAGCTTTAGGGTTGTTAGCATTGGCGTCATAGTCTTGGTGTTGTTAGCATTGGCGTCATAGCCTTAGTGTTGTTAGCATGGGCGTCATAGACTTAGTGTGCTTAGCATTCATGTCATAGCCTTTGTATGCTTAGCATTCATGTCATAGCCTTAGTATGCTTAGCATTCATGTCATAGCCTTAGTATGCTTAGCATTCATGTCAGAGCCTTAGTATGCTTAGCATTCATGTCATAGCCTTAGTATGCTTAGCATTCATGTCATAGCCTTAGCATGCTTAGCATTCATGTCATAGCCTTAGTATGCTTAGCATTCATGTCATAGCCTTAGTATGCTTAGCATTCATGTCATAGCCTTAGTATGCTTAGCATTCATGTCATAGCCTTAGTATGCTTAGCATTGATGTTATAGGCTGAGTGATATTATGTTACCAGAGACAGTATACACATGTAGTAGTTCCATGACTCTAGATTTAACAATTGTTGAGGAAGTCTGGGTCTGCTGAAAAACATACTAGCGTTTGCATCAGCTAATAGTACTCTTGTTTTGAATTCTCTGAGGGGTGGGGGGACAACTGTAAACAAACATTTTTTAAGGATGGCCTTATTATTACTCATATTTCTATATATATTTTGTGTTTTGAAATGTAGATCTTATTAATTTCATTTTGCTATGTTTATGTTTCCCCATTATAGTTAGCTTAGACAATTTGAGATACAATTTTTCATATGTTGTATGGGTAGTCCTCAGTTGAGGATTATCGGTCTGAGCTCTGGTTTAAACCAGTGCTCATTTCTGTAGGATCTGGTGAGGTGAGCGGTGCTCATCTCCGTAGGATCGGGTTGTGTATCCTTAGAGCCAAGTGGACTGTCATCGCAAGGTAGGTGTTTGTGACTCACTTTCTGGGACACTCTTATGGTGGGCACAAAGTGTTTGTTCAACAGGTTGCTTAACAACTTCTGTGCCGATGCCCACTTTCCACTGTGGTAGCTCCACTTCAGTTAAGGTTTACATTGATAATGACCCCTTGCAAACATGCCCACAACTTTGCCATGATTTATTTATCCCCTGCCGAATGCTTAAGTGGATATAGTTATGGTAGGTGTGTGTTCTTGTGTGCGTCTGAGCAATCTTATCTGTAGCGAATTTTGAAAGTCTTTGAGGTATTGACTTCAATCTTCACATACAGATAGATCTTATTGATGAGAAGTGCAGTGCATAAAAACCATAACTCTGGGTGCAGTATTTTTTCAGTTATTGCCCTTTGTTAATTTTCACACTTACTGTTTTGTCTGGAGCATAACTTTGTTTTATAACTAAATTTTTGAGGTATTGACTTCAAACTTCATATTTATACTGAGAGATCTCATTGATGAGAAGTGCACTGAACAAGAATCATAACTCTGGGTGCAGTATCTCTTTAAATACTATCCATTGTTTTATTGTAATTTTCTGTCATAAGGCGAAGTTGATACTACTTTTAATTCGGCGGGGAATATGACAGTCTGTAACTGTTCTTGTATTTCTTTTGATAAGTCAAGTTAACAGATCGCTGTCGACTGCTGACCTCCTATTAAAACCTTTTTTAAAGCCATGAACTTTTTGGGGGAAGGTGCGGCATCAAACTCACCTAAGAAAATGAATTACCTTCGTAAGGGTTGAAATATTGTGACCAAATTTGGAAAGGAAAAGTTTATTTTAGACCTTTAATTGGATAGCGTTTGGGGTCCTTAGGGTTAAGGTCAATGTCACTGCTACTAACTTAAGAAAAATGGTTGAAACTGAAATCTTTAGTTTGGGTCGAGAGATGTGACCAATCTTTGTGTATGGGAAGAGATTATGGATGCCTTTCATTGGATTGCGTTTAGGGTCCCTAGGGTCAAGGTCAAGGTCACTGTTACTTAATATAGAAAAGTCTTTGATAAACTTGGTCTTTAGTAAGAGTTTATGGAGACCTTTCATGAGATTGTGTCCCTTGGGTCAAGGTCGAGGACACTGTTACTAAAATGAAAACAAATGGTTGAAACTGAATATTTTTAGTTTGGGTTGACTTATTGTGAACCCAACTTGGAATATGGGAAGAGTGTATGGGAGATCTTTCATGGGATTGCATTTGGGCCCCATTAAGTCAAGGTCAAAGTTAATGTTACCAGACTGAATATCTCTGCTTACAGTTCATTTATTATAACCTAACCTTGTGACTGTTTGTAAAATAGAAACATGTTTTCTTCCGTAACATATATTACTGACAATTATTGTTAACCTGTTTTTCCCCCATTGCGTTGTTTATTTTTTGTATGTTGGACAATGGAATTCATCTTCTATTATCTGTTACAACTGGATGTACTCTTTCATGATTTGGTTAACTTTGTCATTTATGATTAAACAAAGTTGATTTCATTAAATTGTGGTTTTATATTATCAGCAAAATCAAAAAAAAAATTGTTAAGTGTGATCACGTAATGAGTCAATTTTAATATTGTGATTGAGTGAAATAATTGTCTAATATATTAAGAAAATGACATTTCTTAATTAAATATTGTTGAATATTTTAAATTTTAAACCTAATTTATAGGCAAATAATGTTAAGAAAACTGCTGCACTAAGTAGTGTTGTGCCGATGATCAATTATAATCGACAGTTGATGGGAAAGGCCTACGTCAGTGTCAATCGAGAGTGAAATTTGAACAATCAATTATAAAAACAAGGGACATAACTGCTACCGACTACCAGTAAAAATGCATATTTTTTAGTTATCTTCTTTAATTGATATTTTTAAAAAATATGGGTACTTGTCTGGGCCGTATTTTTGAAACTACTAAATAGATTGAAATGGAACTTAAAATGCAGATAGATGATAATAAGAAGAAGTGCATAACCCAAGAACCCTAATCCTGCCCTGCATTTCTTTTAGTCATATCCCCTGAAACTCGGGTTATCTGATGGTCCATATCTTGGATATTGGTGAATTTCAATTGCTGCTTTTTTTCATTTCTTGAAATTTACTTTAAAATTTAATTCTCAAACCTGCCCATATCTTTCCATGGTATGAAATTTTCGAACTTGGGTAAAATAATTTACCTTCTACCAGTACTATAATTTCTGCCTTGTCATAGAAAATGGACGTAATTGGGGAATATCCATTGCTTATCAATGATATTCATGTTGTCATGGGAACATGCAAGTAAAAATATTTTCAGGTAAGGATTCAGAAATATCTGGGGAAAAAAATAGACATGTCTTTCAATGATCTTTGAGATGAAAGGAAGGGGTGTTATTATCTGGGTTAATTCTTTATATCTATCTGAGACTTTATGGATTGGAAATACATTAGGACAGACTGATTTTACTACGGTAGAAGAAAAGATAATACACAGTAGGAAATGGTGAAAGAAATCTGTTAAAATATCACTAAACTATTTTTAATACATAGGAAAAAAACGAGAATGAAAAAGCTAGTTTGAAGTATAAATAAGAGTAATGTGCATTATTTAATTTAATTGTTTTTAAATAATTTTCAAATAATGTCATTGTAAAAGGTAATTAAAATAACACAATATATATAAACAAAAACACTTTAACAGCCAATGAGATAAAACGAAACAAATGTAAGCTGTGAAAATGCAACTCAATCAACAAAACATTCCTTTGTCAATGACGTTTACTACAAATCAGGCATGATAAATTATTGGTTTATAAGTCTTGACCAATCTTATGTCACTCTCCTACAATCGTTCAAATTCCTTTTGGTTGTCGTCCGGTTCAAAGATTTTTTGTCATCTCTGGTGCAGTTTCACATGTCTTCTTACCCATCATCCTCAAATGGATCTTTTTTTTTTTGTACCAATTTGTTTCATTAATTGGATATGGAGCATTTCTTGAAGGCATAGATTATGAAATAATTTGTAATACCTCTACTGTGCACAGAGACTACTACTATGATCACAGTGAATAAACTGCCGAAGATGTGACAATCTTTTATATGGGATTTCATGCTCCATTATTCGGCATGAAGACTTAATGAACTTGATGTTAGGGTCTAGATAATTCTAGGCATTCATTCTCCAGGTGCAGATGTCCTCTCCTTCATGGCATCCTTTATCTCCCCCAGTTGGTGTAGATATGGCTGCCGCTAGCCATCCATTTGTTGTAAGGGAACTTTAATTGGCTTATTTACCGACATCTCCTATTGTAGAAGGACGTCACCCTTTAAGATTTAGGGCTTTTGTGGTTCTACCTTGCTTCAACATGTGCTTCATTCTGCTGACAAGTTGGTGATGAAGTCATCCAGGACTTGCAAGGGCTTGTGAATGGCAGCTTCTGGATGGTTGTCCCACATTGTCTCCAGCCACTGGAAGACCAGCAACTGGTCCATCCACCCATTTTTCTTTATCACCGCAGGCCATTTCACCCCCTAGTCTGCTTAAATTTTACCAGCATTTCAGTGAAGCATATGTTCTCATTCCCAATCCTGGAACTCATCTCATGTATAGTTGTAGCAACTGGCAGGAAACATTAGAACATTTGAGTAGCAGAACCCCCCCCCCCCCCCACACACACACACACACACTCCCCCCTAGCCCACCACCATTGTTTTGCCACAAATACAATCTACTCTAAAATAGAAGATATTGATTATGGTTACACTACACTAAACCTCATGTGAGACACTGTTCAGTTGTTGATTGAAAATTAAAATAATGTATTTTGATGTGTTTTATCTTATGAAAATATTTATTTATAAGATAAATCATGTTCACCCTTTAGTGTTTTCCCATAATGTATGTGCTTCATTGCACCATTTTCTTACTTGAGCCATTAAAAGTCATCTTAACCAGATATTCTGGAGTGAGATGTGTTGCCTTATTTTGACTGTTAGTATCAGTAATATATACAGCATAATTATGAAATTAATTGAAGCCAAATGAATATAAGGCCTCAGCATTATTATAAATAATTACGAAATTAAGTGAGGCAAAATGAATATATTTAGACCTGTGAAAAATACAACACCATCAAGGAAACTTTAATACGTCAATAATCATATACAACAAATCAACCATGTTTATGTTTTTGTTTACTTGTTGTCCACGAATCACTTAAATAACTCGTTGTTAACATCCAATTCAAAGAATTTGTTTACCTATACTGATGTAGGTCTGTTTGTGTAGTAGGTGCATTCTTCTTTTTCTTCTTCTCTTGTATCCTTCTGGAATGGGCTTATGAATTATTTTTTTCAAGATGGTTCATCACTGATATAACTTACTGGCCCCTTTCTGTAATTTTGGTAATTAGTTTATGAGGCAAGAGTTAGTCTAAAATAGACCCCACAGCCTATCATGAGACAATTCTGTTCCCGAAGGAGAAGCTGCACTGCGTAGGGCTCTTTCTAGTGCCCATCCCCCCCCAGGAGAATTGCTGACCAGGATCTGTATGACTCATCCCTCCATGACATCCTCAGCATTGTAAGCAACTCAAATTTCTCATCTGCAGTTTGAGAATTAAGATCACCGGCTAGGCTGAAATCATATGGTCTCTGTAACTGAAAGGCAAAGGGCATTGAGAGCGTCTGGATATACAATCCCGTTTACTTGTCCTTCATTTAACATTTAATGTCATTTGCTCGTTTTTTGTATGTTTGTATGTTTCCTGTGATTCACCTAATTATCCTCATTGCCATAGACCATCCTTGACAAGCTACTGTCTACTTAGTATTTGCTTGATAATGTCCTTACAATATTTTCAATTGACTCAGTTATTACCAGTATAGTCATTGAATTTAACTCTCAACATTATCCAATGTTCAATTATTTTAAGGTTATCTATTGTGATTGGTATTTGTCTGTTGTGTGTCATCTGATGTGCATCATGAACAAAATGCTTCATCTAATATTTACAATCTAGTAGCAACATTTTTAACCCAATCTTTATAAACTTGGTTAGAATGTGTGCCTCTATGAAATCTAGATCAAGTTTTGTACTGATGGTCTTGGGTAAAAAAATTGGTCACAAGGTCAAATATTACCAAGAAGAAAATATGAAGACCACATTTTCTTTAAAATCAACAACGGGTAAGAATACAAATAAAAAACCCAATATGTATGTTAATTAATAGTCACATCTTAATTTAAATGTATACTCTCACATTTTAAGGTATCAATGAAATATTAAAAATAAACAACCATTCTACCTCATTCTAAAAGCATGGAATGGAGAGTGGTTTGATGCACTTTTAAGACCATGATGACAGCATGATTTTAAAAGGAAGATTCCTAATACAGGTATTCCAGATAGTCAGTGGTAACCTCATGAAAAGGTTCATGGATGATTTACATCGAGTTTATAGACAGGTCATACCTCTAAATTATTTATCTATTGAGTATCATTTTCATAATTACATATTTTATTGATGATATAAAGGTATCATATATATATTCAGTAATAAGAATCAAGTAAGAGAGAGAAATATCACAATCAAGTTCAGTGTTTTTGTTTGCTGAACATTGATTTTTAACATAATTTCAAGCTAATAATGATTAAAAGTATTAGTGAAATTATTTGGAAATATTTTTTAAACAACATTCTGGCATAACTGACTTATGGGTTGATATAGTAACCTGGAGCAGCCCCTGGGGCTGGGTCTCAGGGGGGAGGAGCAGTCAGGACCTTTCTGAACCTGTGTTGCCCATTGGCTCCGTGTGGTACGAGATGGGTTTTAGAATTCTCCACTAAAAAGTAAACTGGAAATGGCCTGTAACCAGTCCCCCTGCCCCCCTACTTCAGGGAAAGCACTTGGTTTCTGGAGAGAGAGACTCCCTCTTTACTTCTGTTCATGATATATATACATTATTGATTGCAAACATGTATTTTTTATTTCTTTGATATTGTAACTTAAGGTGACCCGGAGCTGCCCCTGGGGCTGGGTCTTGGGGGACGAGCAGTCAGGACCTTTCAGAACCTTTGAGCGTGTGTCGCCCATTGGCTCTGTGTGGTACCGGATGGGTTTTCAGAATTGATCACTTATAAGTGAACTGGAAATGACCCTACCTGTCCCCCTACCCCCTAGTCCAGGAAAAGCACCTGGTTTTGGGAGTCGCTGGTAAAAAAAAAAAAAAAAAAAAAAAAAAAAATACAACCAGAGACTCCTTCTTTACTTCTGTTCATGATATATATACATTATTGATTGAAAACATGTATTTTTTATTTCTTTGATATTGTAACTTAAGGTGACCCGGAGCTGCCCCTGGGGCTGGGTCTTGGGGGACGAGCAGTCAGGACCTTTCAGAACCTTTGAGCGTGTGTCGCCCATTGGCTCTGTGTGGTACCGGATGGGTTTTCAGAATTGATCACTTATAAGTAAACTGAAAATGACCCTACCTGTCCCCCTGCCCCCTAGTCCAGGGAAAGCACCTGGTTTTTGGAGTCACTGGTAAAAAAAAAAAAAAAAAAAAAAAAAAAAAATACAACCAGAGACTCCTTCTTGACTTCTGTTTATTATGATATTAATACATAAGTGATTGAAAACATGTATTTTTTATTTCCTTGGGCGTCATATTCTTGTACCATGTTATGTTTAAAAGGGCAGAGTTTAAGCTGGAATTAAAGGTCATATACTCCGCCTTAGTTTGCCTGTTCACTTTGTGACATTCCTTTTCTATGTTTATTCTAATTTGTTTTATTTTCATAATTGCACTTTAAATTGTTTTAAGGTGTGGAGACCCTGGGAAAAAAAGAAGAAAAAAATGAAAAAAAAGAAGCAAAAAAAAATGAAAAAAAGAAGCAAAAAAAATAAAAAAAAAATGGAAAAAAACAACAACCAGGGTCATCCATGTATATATAATTCTTCGTATTATATTGATACTTCTTCGTATTATATTGATACTTGTGCATGTTGCTTTAAAATCAATCACTTCAGAAATTGCAATGTATAATTATGTTTTACTGGAAATATATATATATATTTATATGTCACTAAGCCTATGTATAAATGAATTCATTTAACTAATTAACTATTACAACACTTTATATTAAGGTGTCCAGGCAAACACATGGGGCTGTGCTCAAACTCTTGGGGTATAATGATGGTCTTTAACTGTACAAATTACTCTATCCAATTAGGGAGGGCATGAGCAATACAGTCCCATAACATACTTCCAGCATTATAAAATCCACCCAACAATGGGAGGTTTAGGATGCAGGCTGATTGGCAATCCATTTTAATTGTCAATTAGTCAGTATATAAGAAGGGCATATGAAATGTGTTTTTGTAAAAAATTAAACTTCAGTCTTAATTACTTTTACTTCCAATTGGAGAAAAATGCATGTAATTGATCAGAGCATGTTTGGAAATATGGAGCCTGTTTGGCTAATGGATAATGGATCAGAGCATGTGTGGAAATGTGGACCCTGTTTGGCTAATGGATAATGGATCAGAGTATTTGTGGAAATGAGGACCCTGTTTGCTTAATGGATCAGAGCATGTTAAGAAATGTGGAACCTGCTTGGCTATGGATCAGAGCCAGCATGGAAATGTAAACCCTGATTGGCTAATGGATCGGAGCATGTATGAAAATGTGGACCCTGTTTGGCTATGGATCAGAGCATGTATGGAAATGTGGAACCTATTTGGCTATGGATCAGAGCATGTTTAGAAATGTGGACCCTGCTTGGCTATGGATCAGAGCATGTTTAGAAATGTGGACCCTGCTTGGCTATGGATCAGAGCGTGTTTAGAAATGTGGACCCTGCTTGGCTATGGATCAGAGCCAGCATGGAAATGTGGACCCTGTTTGGCTAATGGATCAGAGCATGTATGGAAATGTGGACCCTGTTTGGCTATGGATCAGAGAATGTATGGAAATGTGGACTCTGCTTGGCTATGGATCAGAGCATGTATGGAAATATGGTCCCTGTTTGACTATAAGGGCATGTGTGGAAATGTGGACCGTGTTGGCTATCAGAGGATGAGTGGAAATGCGGACGCTGTTTGTCTATCAGAGTATGTATGGAAATGTGAACCCTGTTTGGTTTTAAGTGCATGTGTAAGAATGCAGACTCTGTTCAGCTATAAGAGCATGTATTGAAATAAAGACTCTGTTTAGCTATAAGGGTGTGTGCCAAAGTGTGGACTCTTGCTCTTATGAGCATATGCTCTAGTGCAGACACTCACTATAAAAACATATGTCTGTGCAAACACTGTTTGGCTTTAAGCCAGCTAACATGGCACTATAAAATGTGACACAAGATAGTCTCAGCAATTGAAGAATGATAAATAATGAAAGATTACTTGAAGATGAGGCTTGTCTGGGACGCTTGTATCGACCTTCAGTGTTTAGGCTGAGCAAAATATGTCAAGATGTTGGACACACAGGGAATGGTGGCCATTGATTTCTGTGCTAAAAGGACAAACTGTTACTGGAGCAGTCATATGTGCAACCTTCAGATGTTTATCACAACGAAACAGCCCATCAATGCACATAGTATGTGAGGCCTGACATGTAAATAACGGTGCCCACACGTCAGCCATGCATTTATTCCAAAGACAAACAGACTTCAGATTCTTGTCTTAATGCAGACTGATATAGAACCATGCAAATTTGGGTGAAGCAAAGTTTTTGAGGAACATTTCTGTGTCACAATTTCAAAACATCGTATGCCCTGGAATTGGAATTTTTCTATACCTACGGACGACTTTAGAAGTGCCTTTTTGGACTGCATTGGGCACCTGGAAAGTGTCTGGATGTGCATTGGAAATATTTCGAGGGACTCTGCTGAATGGCAGTGCACCTGCTCACAAATCAGCCATGATAAAAAGGGTGTCTAGAGACAATAATACCAGACTCTTTAACACATGCAGCCTGATCTAGCCTTTACCTAACAACATCTATAAGAGTGCCTTGTTGGACTAAGAAAGTGTCTGAATGTGCATATGGAATATTTCAAGGGACTACCTGGCTGAATGACAGCACTCCTTGCCACAAGTCAGCAGTGATAAAAAGGGTGCATATAGACCAAACAACTTCAGACTCTTACACATGCAACCTCATCTAGCCTGTATCTAAAGTGGACTTTCCAGACTGTATCAAAAATTTATATACATGTATGCATGAGGAATATATTTTCATATTAAGTTGTTTTTATATCACTTTGTGTTAGGAGTGTTCATATGTCCCGAGTATTTTGCCAAGGAAATATATATTTTTGTAAAACTAGACTGTGCCTAGAATTGGTTTACTTTACACAGGTGTTCTTTAAGCATTTTGTATTCAATACTACCCGGTAATATAGATTTTTATCAGTTAATGTACGGTATACACTTGTTGGTATGTTATGAAGTTAAATTTTATGAATAATTATATAATATGATACTACTAAAGACGGTATGGCAAGTTTTATAAACTCGAACATGCACCCCAAATGGGTCTTACCTGAAGACGTAAGAAACAAAAAACTCAATACTTTCCCTTTCTTATTCCAATCTTTTTGAAACTTGGTTAGAGTGTTTGTCTATGACATCCAAGTAAAGTCCTTATTTTGGTCATGTGTATTCATAAAGAAGGTTACTTATTTAAAAACTTTCTTATCGCTAGAGGTCATACTTTCTACTCAATCTTTATGAAACATCGATCAGAATATGTATAAAATCAAGAAAAAGATTGAAAATGGGTAAAAATACTCAAAATAGGTCATTATATTAAAATTTATGTTCTTAAATCCCTGATATTTCTTATGAGGCCACATTTTCTGCCAAATCTTCACTTCCCTCAACTTTTATCAGAATGTTAATATAAAATATAGGTGGTTGTGGTTATGTGTCATGTCAAGTCAGTAAGTAGGTCACTAGGTTGAATGGTTCAACGGCCTTATGAACACTTTCAACCCAATAATGAATATTGGTAATGATCATCTCTTTAAATCTTAGGTCAATAAAAATTAGTTCTATTATGGGTTATATTGATGTCATAAAGTAGATAGCTAGGTTTAATGTTTTACAAACCTTGCTTTAATACCAATTTTGAGGCATCATTTTCCACTGAGGTCACTAAGACAAATGTTTGAAAATACAATAAAAGCTGTGATACTCAGGAGAGCAATATGTTGTCTTCACGGACCTTTTGTGATTTTCTCTGCCCTCTGAAAAACTAGTGAGGAATGGGCCTTACCTAGGTATACCTGGGTGCGGGGGAATTTGGCGGGATTTTACCAGCAGTTTGCACCCGCACGGGTGGGGATTTTCCCCGGGATTGGTTGGACCCAAAGTGAAAGTCCCCGCTATTCCCTGGACCTTGGGGGCAGTGGTTACAATTGACTGGTGCATAATAACTTGCCTGGCTTTCAATCTAAAATCTGTCCATAGCATATACACAATACTCTTGCTATGCAGAGTTTCTCCTCACTTCTCAAGGTGCTCGGTTGGGTATGATTAACTTGTTAAATCTCCTCAGAATATCATGACATAAGGCAGAGAGTTGTTTTGATAGAGTCCTTTCTTGGAACTGTCTAAGCGCTGTACAGGTTTGTTGGACTTGTTGGTAGAAACTGAGGAATTGCTTCTGACAACTGATCATAAACTTTGGAATCGTTTGCCAGCTTCTAAAATAGATCATCTGAAACAGACCTTTTAAACCCCAAGACTTTTCAACCCCTTTTGTCATTTGGGAAATAAAAGACTTCAACCCCTTCGTCATTTCAATCCCTAAACAGCCTAAGACTGTTCAATCCCACCTTAATCAAAGACATTTCAACTCTTATTAAATGAAGACTTTCCAACCACTTGATTTCTTTTTTGGAAAGATTATAAATAAACAATAAACAATTGATATCTTAATTTATTTTCAAAATGAAGAATATATGAAAATAATGAAATACAGTTCAATTAAAATTATAAATAAGGAAAACACTTGGCAAATATACAATATATACAAAGAGGGCATTATATATGAAAAAGTAATAGATAAATGTACATACTTGAAACTCTTAACAATTATTATATTCCAAAAAACATGCAAACTGAAGTGTTAATATATAAAATAGGGTACAAATATATACACACATGAGAAATAAACATAGATATCCAACATATACTGGTATGACTATTTATACAGTCTCGGACTCAATGATAAATCTCCCCTATCTTCCTCAGAAAATCATCACATAGGTTATCATGGGCATCAAGCAGGTCCCACAACTCCTGCATCCCAGTGACTATATCTAGGTAGACACCCCATCTGTTTCGCCCAACCCCCTCTCCTACGAGTTCGGCCTATAATAAGCGTGACTGTACAACAATTTCTGAGTCAAATCAAACCTAGATTACAATTTATAAATAAATGTATACCGACCTTTGGTCACTGCAAACGTTCACCATATAGTATTTTTATATTATATTTATTATTACTTTGTCAGTTTAGTATACAAACTCACCTTCGTTGTTGGTAAGGACATTCTTTCTGACCACTTGCCTGCTGGCCCACTATGAGTTCTTCAGCTACTGGACACTTACATCCTCAAATAATTCCCACAACGGCCGAGATCTTCCATGGTACTGCTGTCTTTCAGCTTCTGGCACCAATATGGAATCTCTCCTGTCGGCAAAAAAGCGAGAGCCAGCAGCTTCCACACATGCTGGTGGATGTCATCATATCTCTCATTGGTGGCCTGCAAACCTCAGAAATGCCTGCACTAGTCTCTGGACACTGGGCTAGCATCACATTTATTTACACACACAATCACACAGAAGATTACTAAGAGTAGAAAAAGTTCATTATTTCAAATTTACAAGGTGCAGTGCCTGCAGCAGCTGCAGTGCCTGGGAACATTTGGAGGATAGGGTTGACAAAATGCGGTGATTCAGTTGTTGTAGACTGTCTTGAAGTTCTTCTTGTCACTGTTTCCCCTGATGCTGAATATGTTGACTGCGTCATAGAATTACCCGTGCCCCTGATCTTGAATGATGCAGCTGAACATATAATATTCTTTCTCTGTATACAAATATTTTTTTTATTTTTTTTATCTAAACGAAACATTTATCTAAATGAAATATTTATGCATATACCAGTCCATGTGTTGTTTGGTCATGTCCCCTAAGTCCATGTGTTGTTTGGTGATGTGACCCCAAAGTCCATGTGTTGTTTGGTGATGTGACCCCAAAGTCCATGTGTTGTTTGTTGACGTGACCCCTAAGTCCATGTGTTGTTTGGTGATGTGACCCCAAAGTCCATGTGTTGTTTGGTGATGTGACCCCTAAGTCCATGTGTTGTTTGTTGATGTGACCCCTAAGTCCATGTGTTGTTTGGTGACGTGACCCCTTAAGTCCATGTGTTGTTTGTGACGTGACCCCTTAAGTCCAAATTATGTTGTTTGTGACGTGACCCCTAAGTCCAAATTATGTTATTTGGTGATGTGACACCAAAGTCCATGTGTTGTTTGTGAGGTGACCCCCAAGTCCATGTGTTGTTTGGTGATGTGACCCCTAAGTCCATGTGTTGTTTGTGATGTGACCCCTAAGTCCGTGTGTTGTTTGGTGACGTGACCCCTAAGTCCATTTGTTTTTGGTGACATGACCCCTTAGTCTATGTGTTGTTTGGTGACATGACCCCTAAGTCCAAATTGTGTTGTTTGGTGATGTGACACCAAAGTCCATGTGTTGTTTGTGACGTGACCCCCAAGTCAATGTGTTGTTTGGTGACATGACCTCTAAGTCTATGTGTTGTTTGATGACATGACCCCTAAGTATATGTGTTGTTTGCTGACATGACCTCTAAGTCTATGTGTTGTTTGCTGACATGACCTCTAAGTCTATGTGTTGTTTGCTGACATGACCTCTAAGTCTATGTGTTGTTTGCTGACATGACCTCTAAGTCTATGTGTTGTTTGTTGATGTGACCCCTAAGTCCATGTGTTGTTTGGTGACGTGACCCCTAAGTCCATGTGTTGTTTGTGATGTGACCCCAAAGTCCATGTGTTGTTTGGTGATGTGACCCCTAAGTCCATGTGTTGTTTGTTGATGTGACCCCTAAGTCCATGTGTTGTTTGGTGACGTGACCCCATAAGTCCATGTGTTGTTTGTGACGTGACCCCTAAGTCCATGTGTTGTTTGTGACGTGACCCCATAAGTCCATGTGTTGTTTGTTGACGTGACCCCATAAGTCCATGTGTTGTTTGGTGACGTGACCCCATAAGTCCATGTGTTGTTTGGTGACGTGACCCCTTAAGTCCAAATTATGTTGTTTGTGACGTGACCCCATAAGTCCATGTGTTGTTTGGTGACGTGACCCCATAAGTCCATGTGTTGTTTGGTGACGTGACCCCATAAGTCCATGTGTTGTTTGGTGACGTGACCCCATAAGTCCATGTGTTGTTTGTTGACGTGACCCCATAAGTCCATGTGTTGTTTGGTGAAGTGACCCCATAAGTCCATGTGTTGTTTGGTGACGTGACCCCTAAGTCCATGTGTTGTTTGGTGACGTGACCCCATAAGTCCATGTGTTGTTTGGTGACGTGACCCCTAAGTCCATGTGTTGTTTGGTGACGTGACCCCATAAGTCCATGTGTTGTTTGGTGACGTGACCCCTAAGTCCATGTGTTGTTTGGTGACGTGACCCCGTAAGTCCATGTGTTGTTTGTGACGTGACCCCTAAGTCCAAATTATGTTATTTGGTGATGTGACACCAAAGTCCATGTGTTGTTTGTGAGGTGACCCCCAAGTCCATGTGTTGTTTGGTGATGTGACCCCTAAGTCCATGTGTTGTTTGTGATGTGACCCCTAAGTCCGTGTGTTGTTTGGTGACGTGACCCCTAAGTCCATTTGTTTTTGGTGACATGACCCCTTAGTCTATGTGTTGTTTGGTGACATGACCCCTAAGTCTATGTGTTGTTTGGTGACATGACCCCTAAGTCCAAATTGTGTTGTTTGGTGATGTGACACCAAAGTCCATGTGCTGTTTGTGACGTGACCCCCAAGTCAATGTGTTGTTTGGTGACATGACCTCTAAGTCTATGTGTTGTTTGATGACATGACCTCTAAGTCTATGTGTTGTTTGCTGACATGACCTCTAAGTCTATGTGTTGTTTGCTGACATGACCTCTAAGTCTATGTGTTGTTTGCTGACATGACCTCTAAGTCTACGTGTTGTTTGCTGACATGACCCCTAAGTCAATGGGTTGTTTGCTGACATGACCTCTAAGTCTATGTGTTGTTTGCTGACATGACCTCTAAGTCTATGTGTTGTTTGCTGACATGACCCCTAAGTCTATGTGTTGTTTGCTGACATGACCCCTGAGTCCATGTGTTATTTGGTGACATGACCCCTTAGTCCATGTTTTGTTTGGTGACATGACCCCTTATTCATGTGATGCTTTTAAAACCTTAGTACAATGTGGGCTAACATATAACCTATCTGAGGAACTGTTTTAAGTTTACACTCTGTTTCAGAAGTAAAATCAGAATCACAGAATCACTATCATTAAAAATATACGTCTGTATAGCTACCTAGAATTTCA
Source organism: Mya arenaria (assembly GCF_026914265.1). Lineage (NCBI taxonomy): Eukaryota > Metazoa > Mollusca > Bivalvia > Myida > Myidae > Mya > Mya arenaria. The sequence goes on along the minus strand of NC_069135.1, from coordinate 26,552,206 downwards.
TCTAAATTCAAATCTTTGTCTCAAGATAATAAAAAATCATTTTTATTTGCCATTATCAGAAACCTATATATAAAACACGTTGATACAAACGTTAAATGATTACTTAGACCTTGGCGGAATATATATCAGGAGAAAAAGCATAGTAATTGTTATAATTCAATTATACTCTTATTCTCGGCACTTTTAATTGAGTTGATAATAGATGGAATCTGATTATACTCTTATTCTCAGCACTTTTATTTGAGTTGATAATAGATGGAATCTGATTAATGAACACAGTTATTAATTTTAATTAAATCAATGTTAAACAAGGCATTACTGTGAGGTTGATTATAGAAATCTCCATTTCAAGAGGAAATGGCTTTTGAAGGCAGACAGTTTCATAACTAAATAATGATTATTGTGTTTTTGTTTACACCACCTTTCAAACTTTTCTTAATTAAAGCTGCACTCTCACAGATTGAACATTTTGACAATTTTTTTATTTTTTGTCTCAGAACAAAGTAATTTTTGCAAAAATCCATGGAAACCAGTTATATATAAGACTGCTGACAAAAAATCAGATTGCAGATTTTTATATTTAAGTTAAAAAATTGATGACTAACGGTTTAAGCTATAAAACATTAATTTTCGAACAGAAATTTGAAATCTGTGATCTGATTTTTTGTCAGCAATCTTATATCATTGATTTTTTTTTTAGTTATCAGCAGAGCTGACGGAAATTATATCGTATATCAGCGATTATCGCCATAAAAAAACTGGCGTAATTTTTTATACTTGCCAAGTGCGCGATATCAATTTACTGATATTGGGCAGTTTTGAATCCATGGTTTAAAGGTCTGAACTTTTGTAGTTTTTTTTTCAAATTTTAACAGCTTTACTCAAGTTAATGAACTTTTTTAGGAAATAATGAAAAAAACAAAAAACTATGGCAAAGAAAAGTGCAGGGTCAGGAGGAAGAAATAGTCGGGTTTGGGGAAACAATTTTTTATTTTGCAAACAGTTGTTTGTCTCTATAACGTTTTGGGGTTTATTCTCCCATGAACAAAATAAAGGATGGAAGAAAGAAAGTTAAGTTAATTATATGTAATTTCATCTACATCATCACCAAAATTACTGTGGAAACTACCGAGTAATAATGAATATTTACAGATGGTTTGGTGATGGTCGGAAAAACACCTTACAAAACCTATGGCCATTAAGATATAACTGATTATATAACGATTATTTTAATACTTGTAATGTATTTTAAAATACTTCTTAAACTAAACTTATGGTAAACATGGTGAAATTTTAGACCTAAAATTGAAATGTGTATGATGTGGTGTCTGTAATATGAAAAATCTTGGAGCTGTCTTCAATATACATTGAATTTTGCTCCTAAGTACTATGTTTGATTCATTATAAAAAACATTGTCAGTTGCTACGAGCATTATTTTATATCATATTAAATTGATTTTAAATTGATATAAAAGAAATTGATTGTCTGATTTTAAAATTTATTGATTGTCTGATTTTAACTATCATCCGGGTTGTAAAATATGGGGAAAATCTTAATCAAAGAAATATAGAAAATACAAGCTTTGTCAAAAGGTATTTGAAGTTTAAACCAAATACATGTACGCTGACAGTTAATGAAAATGCCCCAGTTACGACTTTTATGCCTGTTTTGTTGATTTTAGAAGTGTAATGTTTGGATCCTTATAGCTAATTCGGTGCAATATGAAAAATGATATTTGTGTACCGGTATATATTATGGATATGGTAACGAAATGGTATTTATTATTTACGAAGGAAGATCATACTTGAGATATACATGATAGTTTGCCCAATACTAGTGTTCATATATTTTACTTGGCGTGTACTTGCAGAAAATCTAGTAGAAAATCTAAGAGAAATGGTTAATAATGCAAAAAATCAATGTTTATTTTGTAATACAACAGAATTGGAGATGAATTCCATTGTCAATCACAATACTATCATGGAAAGAAATATATTGTTATAACACACAGTCATCCTTCTGTTCCCGAATATTTACAATAATTAAAACAATTATACGACTTGAATAAAATTATTCAACTCTTGGTATGATTAAGATTACATACTTGATAATTTGACAGTCATTTTTAACCAAATTTGTTCAGGAATAATCATGTTCCTTGCATTGCTGTTTTACAAAAACTTTAACCCTGGCCATACTTAGAACAAATGGTCAAGATATTCAAATGAAACTTGGTAGAACCTGTTGCCAGAGACAATAAGCATGTTCATAGCAAAGACCATTACTCTGGGTTTAGTCATTATTGAGTTGTGCCCCTTTATCGACTGAAAAAAATAGAGGAGCATTAGTGCTCACTCAGCAGACCCCTTGCTATCTTGTTAATATGGCCAACTTACTCATGTCCATGTGAAATATAACAGAGCTGACAAAAAGTAAGTGTAAATCACTGATTATCTCCAATCAGAGAACGGGCAGAATTTCCTGATACTTGTCTTAATAAGGATGCAAAGGATTGTGGCTAAAAGAATTCTTCTTAGTATCACTTTACCGATATCAAGCATTTCCTATCCATGGTTTGAAGGTCTGTATTTGAATGTAGCATCATTTTCAGTTTAGGTAAGTGCTTAACTGTTGCTTAATTCATATGACAAAATCCTACACAGTGGTAACCCCTGATAAACTAAAAAGAATGTATTACTGCAACTGCCCTGAATTGGCTATGCTCCACTCTTCATAATTCAACTTACGACATACTAGCTGATAGGCAAGTTAATCAACGACTGGATCTAATGCAAATTAAACCATAAGGCCACACCAATGTATTTTGATCTTCAGATTTTTGCAGTAGAAAATTGGATCTTCTATCAGATTCTTTGTAAAGCCTTATCACTGGCTTGTCCTATGTTGAATCAGTCAGGCATAATGTTGCACCTGTACATATGTGATAGGTTCTGTTCAAGTGTCATCAAAGATGTCAGCAAGGTTGTGGATAGATTCGCTTTAAAAAGAGTCCTGAGACTAGAGAAGCAATCAATGTTGGGCTATATTAATATGAGTGTGCTTCAGGGTAACTTGGTAATTGTCACCTTGGTATAAAAAGTCATGAAACTTACAATTTTTTTGGGCAAAATACACACCATTTTTGAATCACTAATTTTAAAATCTGGGAAATTTAAAAGCTATATTAGACTTAAAATATGATTTTGAGAAAAAAAACAACAGTATATTTATTTTCTAAATATTTTGTGCATAAAATCCTGTTAGTCCTGTTTTGGTTGATCAATTTATTCAGTTTTTATTTTATGATAAAATTAAACAATCATAAATAACATATATATATAAGCATATAATTTTATAACCCTTAAATTGATATTTCAAATCTTCTGTTAAAAAGAAAAGTATATTTATTGCGCTTGCATGAGTTTTTGTGCCTTAAGATTTTAAGTATGTTACTTGGCGCAAAACTGGTGTAAGTTTTTGTAACCAAAAAAATCATTTTAAAGCATTAAATCAAGTGAAAGTCAAATACTTAATAATACTAAATATTTTGACAAGAAAAATGAATATCAGTTTTTTTGCCATTACCATTATACCATTACAGTGAGTACTTCTTCCACCAAGGTGACACAATTATCTCAGTTAAATGCCAAAGTAGAAAATTGACTGTTTAGTCCTGCTGGACTAGGAGTTGAGGGCGTGTTTGCAAGGAGTTCTTATCTTCTATGTACACCCTTTGGGTGTGGGGCCACCACAGAAGCAAGTGGGTATCTGTGCAGAAGTTGTTAAACAATCTGTTGAACAAAGTTTTACTCTTTTTGTCCGTCATACGGGTGTCCCAGAAAGTGAGTCATAAATACCTCTTGCGATGATGTCCATTTGGACGGGGATACCTCCTGGTCCTGCATTTAGTATCCTGCGGAAGACCTGGTAGTACCCATTGTTTTACGAAAATTGTCTATGCTGTCCCCTGCATATTGTTATCCCAGTCATTTCATTATTGTTCTGTTGTTGTATTATTTGTGTAAATTTTTTCTGTTAGGTTATTGATATAAGAGTTTTAGATGCATTGAAACTTAAGCTACTTTGTTTCATTTCAGGTCTTCCTTCCGCAGTGCAGCACTTCTTTGGAATACTGGACTAAGGTAATGATTGATGTACATTTGAATTGCTGAAAAAGTTTGATTGTATCACCATATACAAGTTTGAATATAGGACTGGGAGCTAACATCACAATGTTTATAACCACTATGAACAAGTTGAAGTTGGTATATTGGAGTCACCCTGTGGTAGGTCGGTCAATCTGTTGTCGTTTGGTTAGTTAAAATCATCCTTGTCTGGAGGATAACTTAAAACTAGTACACAGAATTTAATTTAGCTTCAAACGATGATGAAACATAATGAGACGAAGTGGATTGTACAAAAATCATAAATCTATTTCAGCTAATTACAATGTTACTGGATTGAATTTAATAAAACCTCACTATAGGATTAGCCATAATGAAAGGAAGTTTATTATGTAAGAACCATTGACTCCATTTCAGCTAATCATAGAGCTATTGTTCTTTAGTGGGGGTTTCTGTGTTGGCGCATTACTTGAAAAAAAGCTATTGCATGGAATTTAATTCCAACTTCATACAATGATGAAGCACAATAACAAGAAGTGCAGTGTACAAAACCATAACTCTTTATCAGCTAACAACAGAGCTACTGCCCTTCATTACTTTTTCTTGTCAGCAGCATAACTTCTAAATTACTCAATGGGTTTTAAATAATCAACTCAAGCATGATTAGTGGAAATGCAGACTAAACAAAAACCTGTGTTCAGGCAGAATTCAGGGATATATTCATCAATCAAGTGATAGCTTTATTACCATTACTGCAGTATCTGGGGAAATCTATCTTTCTCGTTTCCCTCCCTTCATTTTTAATGAGCTCCAGACTTTTCCTCAGCAACCACTGTCATCACTGGAGTTGTGATATTTGTAATGTTTCTAAAAAAATCTCAATATTCTCAGTCAAAATAAAACCTAGGATGTGAGTCTTTATGAAATCTATGTCAATTGGGATTAAATTAGTTCAACATGCCAAATAGTAGGTCACCAATTGACAACCCTCTTAAAATTTTATCTTCTTACCCTTAATATTCATGGTGTTTTCCCATTAATTTCATGAACTAGTGCAGAACAGACTAGGATGTCGAGGGGCGCACAGTGGCAGAAGTTGATCTCTGCGATGAGTGTTGCATGCAATCAGGCACCTAATGCTTTGCTGATATATAATACTAACAAAGATAGTTACACATACATTGTAGGTCTTGTTTGTTTTTAACTCTTAATAGTACATACTATTTTCCCCTGAATTCCAGGCAATGGACCAGGCTGTACAGACTTGGATGACGAGGGTTGCAGAAGTTGATCTCTTGGATAACTGTTGCATGCAAGTAGGCACCTTGTTTTGCTACTAAATAATACTATAAAAGATAGTTACAGGATACACAAAGGTCTTGTTGCTTTCTTACTTTGAGAGTACATGCTATTTTCCCACTTACTCCAGGCAATGAAATAGGCTGTAAAGGGGGCCATGCCAAGTATTTTAAACAGATCTCTGGGAAGATATATAACCTGTTTCTGTGAAATATTATATAAACATAGATATGTGAAACTCTAGCATCTACATTTTCTTCTCTATCTATTTGAAACTTGATCATCACATGTGTTGCTTTTAAAGCTAGGTAAAGTTTGGTTACAGGTAATGTATGGTCAAAAAGTAGGTGACATGTTGACAAGCTTGTGAGCATTCTAGATGATGCCACATAATTTACTCCAGTCTTCATCAAACTTTGATAGGTGGAATGTGTTATTTTTGTGATAGGATGATTGTCCGTTGTCTGTCGTTAACCTTTTCCTTCAAACAACTCCTCCTAAACCACTGGGACAATTTCAACTAAACTTCGCAGGAATGTTCCGTGAGTAGTCCTCTTCCAGATTCCTTTAATAAAAGTGGTTCCATGCAGAACTCTGGTTTTGAAAATCTTCTTGTCAGAAACTGCTGGCCTGATTTCAACATAATTCCAAAGAAATGCTCCTAAATAGGTGACCCTATATGAAATTCCTTCACCCCATGTTTTTTTTTTAAAACATGGCCGCCAGTGGGCGGGGCTGTGTTTCACCATATGTCTATATGGAAAACTAAGGTGACCCTCCGTCAAATTCCTTCACCCCATGTTGATTCATAAGAAACATGGTTGCCAGGGGCGGGGCTACTTTTTCACTATATGTCCATATGGAAAACTTTCAGAACCTACTGCTCAAAATCTGCTTGCTTGATTTTAAAATAATTTCACAGAAATGTTCCTTATGTGACTCTTTAAGGCTGTGTTTTACTATATGTCTATATGGAAAACTTTGAGAACCTTCTACTCAGAATCCGCTTGCTTGATTTTAAAATAATTTCACAGAAATGTTCCTTAGGTGACCCTCTTATTAAATTCCTTCACCCAATGTTGATTTGTAAAACAAGATGGACGCTTAGTGGACGGGGCTCCTTTTCACTTTATGTCTATATGGAAAACTTTGAAAATCTCTTCAGAAACTGTTGACCCGATTTTAAAATTATTTCATAATAGTGTTCCTACGGTGACCCTACGTCAAATTCCTTCACCCCATGTTGATTCATAAGAAACATGGTTGCCAGGGGCGGGGCTACTTTTTCACTATATGTCCATATGGAAAACTTTGAAAATCTTCTCTTCAGAAACCATTGACCCAATTTCAAAATAATTTCACAGAAATGTTCCTTAGGCAACTATATATCAAATTCCTTCACTCCATTGTGATAATTATTAAAAACATGGCTGCCAGGGGCGGGGCTTGTTTATGTCTATATGTATGGAATACTTTGAAAATCTTAACATCACAAACAATTGGCCTAATTGCAAAACATTTTCACAGTTGTGTTCCTAAGATGACCCTTTTATCAAATTTTATGGGTTTATTTCTTCTTCTTCTCTTTTTTTGAACTATTTTATTGCTTTACAATCATTGAAGATATCAACATCAATCTTAATGAACTTATTCACAGTAACAATGTGCTCTTTCGTGACATTAGTTTTGTGACATGGTATATCAATCCAACTTGAATATTGTAAGAGTTATGGGACTTTTTAACTTTATAAATAAATACATAATTTTGATGTGTTTTTTTTCGGACGAGCATTACGGGGGGTGGGGTCCAGTATGTTGCCTAATCAATAACTTTAGAGCCCTTTTTCTGAACCGGTGAGCAATATAGGGCCATCTTGGTCTTCTTGTTATGAAATTGAGGGAAATGGATTTTAAGTCATTGTTACAGTAGTTCACCTGGTTACAACCTCACTTGTTTGTTTCTTACTCTGAATGTACATGGTATTATCCCAATTATTTCAGACATTGGTCTAGTGTTGTACAGACTAAGATGAGAAGGGACCCACCGATGACATAAGTTGATATCTGGGGCAACTGTATGATGCAGGTAGGCAGCCAAAAGTCTGTGGTACTAACTTCAAACTTCATATACAGATTGATCATATTCAGGAGGTGTGCTTTGAATTGAACTCCAAACTCTTGTCTTCTGTGTTAATTTGATTATTGCCCTTCATGTTCTTTTCTGTCACTGTTCCACTTCTGTTTGTGTATTATAAAGACTAAGACTCCTACTTAAACTGACACATGCAAATCTACAAAGCTGTGCTTGATGACACTCGTTCTTTGGAATTTATCATCTTTTGACTAATGACTTTCCCTGCTTAGCAAATACTTGAGATTCGTCTGTACTTATTTGTCAGGGGATATGGCAGTCTTCCACTGCTGTGGGCATATTCAAATGATACTGTCTGTCTGTTGATCCACCCTTCTGATTTTCTGTGTCAGTGGTGTAACTTTGTCATTCAGGGAAATATTTTAAAATGACTTTCCACATGTGTTTTGTGGATCAAGATGACAAGTCGTGTCCCTACCTCAAAGGACAAGGTCACAGTCATACTTACAGGTTTATCATTATGGAATCATTCTCCTTATCCAGTCTGTCATTCCTTTTGTCACACTTTGTTTCCACTCAGTGAGAAGGCTAAGACCTAGCAACTTTATACTTGGTATGCAGGTTAGCATGATCAGTTAATGGCCCCCATTGACTTTGAGATCAGTAGGTCAAAGGTAAAGGTCACATTGACCTTGAGGTGAAAAATTGGTTTACGCTCAATAAGTGAAAATCTTTGGGTCCAGGATTTTTATACTTGGTGTGCAAGTAGGTCATGATTCATGAACAGTACAGAACCCCTTTTGATTTTCAGATAAGTAGGTCAAAGGTCAAGGTCGTTGTTACCTTCAGGTGAAAAACCATGTTAGCGGTGCTTTAAAGCTGAAAAATGATTACTGCTCAGTAACTAAAGAATGCTAGCACCATTAGGAACATAATTAATATGCCAAATGTTCATGACTAGTAGATGACCCCTATTGATTTTGGGATCAGTAGGTCAGAGTTCAAGGTGGCAGTGACCTTGAGGGGAAAAAACAGTTTTTAATAATAACTAAAGAACACTTTTATAAAAGGAACTTCCTACTTGTTATGCCAGTTGGTCATGACTAGTTGATGACCCCTATTGATTTTGGGGTAAGTAAAAGGTCAAGGTCGCAGTATAGGTCAAAGTGACTGTGAGCTAAAAAAAATGGTTTCCACTTAATTACTATAGAACGCTTGCACCCAGGACCTTGATACTTGGTGTGCAAGTTGGTCATGTCAAGTAGATGACCTGTATTGATTTTCAGGCAAGTAGGTCAAAGGTCAGGGAAACCTTAAGGTAAAATAACCGTTTTCGCTAAATATCTAAAGAGAGCTAAATGCGCTAAGGTACCTCATACTTGGTTTGCTTGTTGGACTTGATTAGTTGATGACCCCTATTGATTTTGGGGTCATTAGTTCAAGGTTGCAGTGACCTTCAGGTGAAGAAACAATTTGGTGGTCACCAGTTCGTACTCAAACTTCTTTTTGCTCAATAACTAAAGAATTCTTGGACTCAGGAACTTAATACTTGGTTAATGCAGGTTTGTCATGACCAGTAGGTGACCCCTATGTCTGTTTGTCTCCAGTCCAAGAGAACAAATTTTATGTCCATCATTGATTATTTCTCACTTACAACTGCACAATGGGGGAGACAAGCTCTTTTTCAAAAAAAGCTCTAGTTTAAAGCTGAACTCTCACAAATTGCTAGTTTTTACCTTTTTTTATTTGTTTGGTCTCAGAATCAGCTGATTTTTGCATCAGTCATATGAGATAACTCACAATAGAACAGATCTCAATTTTTCTTTAAGCGTTAGTAACGCTTTTAACCACAAGACATCAATTTTCAAACATAAATATGAAAACTGCATTGTGCTCTTTTGTCAGCAGTCTTACATCACTGGTTTCCAGATATTTACTCAAAAATTGGCTCATACCAAGACAAAAAATAAAAAGTTATCAATCTGTGAGAGTGCTGCTTTAAAATTTGTTTGCACATGTGTTAAGTACATAAATATGACATGTCACATGGAAGGCCCGTGTTCCTACCTTGCCAAAGGTCAAGCTCACATGAACAGGTTTATCAATATTGAATGCTTCATATATGCATATACAGTACATATAGTTGGTCTTGTACATGCTGTGATTATGTCATATATTGACACATGGCAATCATAAGGGTGATATTTTGCATGAAAGACCCATGGCCCTTCTTCAAGGTTCAAGGTCAAATAAAGAGTTTAATTTTATTAAATTTATGCATATATGCATATAAATAGAATATCTGTGAATGCGCTGTAATTTTTTAATGCATTTCAGGAATATAATATTAATTGGCAAATATGTTTGGTACATAAAAGTGTCATGAGAAAGACCAACTACCTTACATCAAAGTTTCAGGTTATACTTATTTTGGAATTATTATATAGACACATAGAGTTTAGTTGGTGTTTTCAGGGCTGTAACTTTGATTTGCATGGAGACATTTTAATATTACTTTATAAGGTACATATGACGTGTCTCTTCAAGACTCTTGTCCCTACCTCATGCATTATCATTTTCTCACTTTTTGCAGGCAAAAAACTACCACTGTACTGACTTTGATGGCATGGGGTTGATGATGTTGTAAACATCTCTCTGGGAAGACTATATTATGCAGGTAATGCACCCTGTTTACTGTGAAGTTTTACAGTAATAGATTAGTAGCATTATGGATCATGTACATGTAACAGGTGAGCTATTGTGTTTGGTTGTACAGTCATGCCTTGTGAACGTGTTGTTAGGGAACAGTCTCTAGCTGATCCACATATGCTTCTCAATCTTCTTGAGACTTGGTCAGAATTTGTCACTACTGAAACTAGGTCAAATTTGATAATCTGCTATGACTGGTGAAAAGTAGGTCACTATTTGTAAGTGGAATGTTCGAATCAGCTTATTTAGACTGTAGTAGAGAGAAGGTAGATACATCTAGGACCTATATACCAGTTGGCATATTGTCCTGTCTAGTCATGTCATGTCACAACATATTGTGATACATTTAGCTCCAAAAATATTGCATATACACAAAATTTTACTGTGTTTAACAAGTTCTGGCCCTATATTTAGTTATAAATACTCTGAAATTTCTTGGATTGCCTGTTGCTACTGAAGTATTGCACCTACAATTATGAAACTTTTCAGAAATGTTGGGCGTCATATGTCATTGTGCATCTGCGATTTGTGTGACTTTAAACATTGTCTGAAAGAGTAATGGCCCTTCACTTAGTAAAAAATAATCTGAAAAAATATTGTGATTGATGTAGCTACAGAAGTATTGCACAAACACTCATGAAACTTCATAGGAATGTTGTTCAGGATGGGAAATTGCACACCTGGGAATTGTGTGACTTAACTTTGTCTGACAAAAGTCTTGGGATGCTCATACATGTGTAGCTCCATAAGTATTACACATACATTAAACTTCATAAGAATGTTGATCAGCATGGCAAATTTTGCAACCACAATTTTTGTAAAATTTCACTTGTTTTAAAATAGTTATGGACCTTTCACTGTAAATAATGGTCTAAAGAGACCAACTACAAACCATTCCTGTGACCATTTGGCTTTTTGGGGTATTCATCTCTTCTGTAATGGTGCTTAAGTGTTCTCATTCTTCAAGAAACTAAGAATGTGATACATCTTTATGATATTTAGGTCAACCTTGATTATAGGTCATGTGGGTCATTAAGCAGCTAGATGGTTAGGTCAAATGTTCCACGAACCTTTTTACACCTTAAGGACTTTGAAGGAACAATGTATATTCCTTTTTCATTAAATTTTGTGTACATTACAATGATATCCAGGCCAATGATTGTCTTTCTTGAACTTGGTCATAATGATTATTTTAATGAAACTAGGTCAAGTGTGATAATGACAAAAAGGAGGTCACCATTTCACATTCCAGGCATTGGACCAACTTTATGCATACTTAAATGAAGAGGGACCCAAGGTGGCAGAATTTACCTGTGGGAGGACTCTAGCATGCAGGTAGGCACCTTGTTTGCTTTCATATATAACAGTAAAAGACAGTTGAATAATACAGGGGGTTCATGTTAAGGTTACAAGAGAGCTATATGATCAGTGGATGTCTTATCTGTCTAGAGTTTGTGATGTTGTTTAAGCTGTTTCAAGTCTGCTAACAGGTAATATTTGGCCAATTAGCATACATGCCATACTTCTGAGAGGCTTCCTAGGGGATTTTGGTCTCAATTCCAGGGGATTTGATATAACACCAGGGGATTTTTACGCAGTGAAATTTTGCACAATAACTACATTTATGAGATAAGAATAAATACAAAAACACACTCTTTTTACAATTTTTTTTTCTCATACTAGTTGGTGTCTGGTCCACGTTGTGCTATATAAGCCTTTCTCATAATAGATTGTGTATGCTCCATGTCTTATTGCCATATTTTGTCCGATTTGAGCATTATTTGACAGAAGTGACCACCATAGATCACACCATCCTTCTAACCTTAATGTGCTTTGTTTGTCCATCCTGTCACACCAACCTTCAGAACTTAGTATGTTTTGCTATATAAGCCTTTCTGATTCAGAAAGATGATAGTTTGCTTCACATAAATTATCCTTCCATCTCTAGAATTGCCTTCACCCAATATTGATTTGTTAACAAAAATGGCAGCCAGGGGGGTGGCGGCTACTTTTCATCATATGTCTAAATTGAAAACTGTGAAAATCTACCCTTCAGAATCTATTGGCCCATTTTCAAAATAATTACACAGATATGTTCCTAAGGTGATCCTCTGTCAAATTCTTTGCCCCATGGTACATTCATAGAAAATCATGGTTGCCAGGGGTGGGGCTTGTTACCAATATATGTCTGTAATTAAGTAAAACTTTGAAAATCTTCTGTTCAGAAACCATTTACCCGACTTCAAAATAATTTCACTGAAATCTGTCTTAGGTGAAGATATATCAAATTCCTTCATCTCATTGTGATTCATAAAAAAAACATGGCTGCAAGGGGCTGGGTTAGTTTTCAATATATGTCTATTAGGAAACATTTCAGAAACCATTGTTTTACAACCATTGAATATATCAACTTTAAGCTTTATGAACTTTTTCATAGTAATAATGTGCTATTTTGTGACAAGTTATATAACTCCAACTATGATACTGTTAGAGTTATGGCCCTTTGTAACATTTTAAACAAATAAATATTTTTTATGTTTTAATAAGCTCGTTTAAAAAACAGGTCAAATTATAGAATTACCTGTGGCGTACAGTTTAGTCTGCGTCGGGTGGGAGCTGAAGTCCAGTATTTTGTTGGATTTATAACTTTCAAAAAAATTGTCCAATCAGTTAAGCAATATAGGGCCATTTTTGCCCTCTTGTAATGAGATTTAGGAATTTTTTATTTTAGGTCATTAGGTCGAACAGTAGATCACCAGATGGCAGTTTCTCTTGTTTGTTTCTCACTCTGAATGTACATGGTATTTCCCCATTTATTCCAGGCATTGGTCTAGTGTTGTACAGACTTGGATGACGAGGGACCCACAGGGACTGACGTTGATCTCTATGATGACTGTTGCATGCTGGTAGGCACCTTGTTAACTGTAAAATCATACAGTAAACTATGGTTACACAATACATATAGATCCTGTTCATGTAACTAGGAAGCTATTGTGATCGGTGGATGTTCAGTCATGTCAAGTAGTTTGTGAAAAGTTTGTGAAAAGTTGAGAATAACCTAAGCAATTGAGGCCACACAAAACTTGCTCCAAACGACTGTCTTCAGGAAATCTAGGTCAAATATGGGGTCCCATGGCATAGGGAGTAAACTCTATCAATTAGATCAGCTATAGAAGAAGCTTGTGATCTTATATGAAGTTTTAATTTCATAGTTGCATCAGAAATGTTTGTCTAAATAAAATCTAGGTTCAGATTGAATATACATTTTGTTAGGTGAAATAGAAGAACACTAGCTAAAATCATTGAAATATCTTGTGAACACAATAGAAACGCCAGAGTTCCATATGTAAGCTGAGCGATACAGGTCCCTATGGGCTGTCTTGTTTATACTTTTAAGTTTGTCCAGAGCATGTAGTACACAGGAAACATAAGTATGTCTTTGGATTTAAAAGTTATTGCTCTTTGTTCATGTTTTGCTTGACTATTTAAAGAATAAGGAGGCTTTACTACTCGCATCGGCATCCAATTAAAGTTTTAGGGCAGGTTGGTGTTTTGACTTATATCTTCAATACCCTTCATTCAATTCACTTACTGCCTCATACTTTTTTTAGGACCATCACACAATGAGGTTACATGACTCCATATTATCCTAAACACAAATTACGGCCACTGATTGACATAGCAACTTACTAATGGTAATAAGGCCATCTCATAATTAGGTTACATAACTCCATATTAAGCCTAAATACAAATTATGGCCCTTGATTAACTTGTTTTTATTTGTCTTTTATCGCTTTTGACGGGCACATCTTTATATTTTTAACCAAAGTAAAACCTGTTTATTAGATTTAGGCTGTTGTTGGGGCTGGCCGGCATGAGTGCTGCATCAAACTCATCTTTTATTATGCCCCCACAAAGTGGCGGCATATAGGGTTGCCCTTGTTATGCCCCCACAAAGTGGCGGCATATAGGGTTGCCCTTGTCCGTACGTACGTCTGTCTGTCTGTACGTACGTACGTCCCGAAGATTGTTTCCGATCTAATTCTTGAAAACCGTTTGTCCAATCCTCACCAAACTTTAAACACATGTTTGTGACCATAATATCTTGATCAAGTTCGATAGTCATGGAAATCGCTTTAGTCATTTAGGAGTTACGGCCCTTTTTTGCCAAAAATACTTCAAAAATATATGTTTCCAATCTAATTCTTGAAAACTGTTTGTCCAATCCTCACCAAACTTTAAACACATGTTTGTGACCATAATATCTTGATCAAGTTTGATAGTCATGGAAATCGCTTTAGTCATTTAGGAGTTACGGCCCTTTTTTGCCAAAAATACTTCAAAAATATATGTTTCCAATCTAATTCTTGAAAAGTATGTGTCCAATGTGGATCCAACAAGTTTTTTCCTGCCTGAATGGCGCCATATAACCTATACAGTCTTGCGATGCCGTAAAACCCAACTCAACTCAACTTATCCTATATGTGCAGATTATCCTGAATAATCATTATGGCTTATTTTCTGTGACAAAAAATCGAAGTGGGGGCATCCGTGTCCTATGGACACATTTCTAGTTAGGTATCAAATATATTTAGTTAGGTTTGACATATAGTGGGCAAACTTAGTATACAGGAATTGTTTATGGAGACCTTTAATGGGATTGTGTTTGGGTCCCTTGAGTCAAGTCCAAGGTCACTAAAAATAGAAAAATGGTTGGTACTGAATAACTTGAGTTAGGGTTGACATAATACAATCAAACTTGGTATATAGGAAGAGTCAAGGTCACTGTTAAATAGATAACCATTTGGTGCAGAATAACTTGCAGGTTAATTATTATATTATTGGGTGTAATTTTGTCATGCACAGATATATTTTGAAATAACCCCTTTTCGTGTCGCCTGACTAGGCGACATATAGGGGTTACTTTTGTCAGCAGTGGTGGCCGCGAAGGCGGTTGCATCCCGTTTCACTTGACCGGGGCATATCTCGTAAACTATTAGAATTATCAACTTGAAACTTCTTAGCTAGATGGATCTCATAAAGGGCAAGTGCAGTGCACAAGAATTCTTACTCTTGCTTCCATATTTTTAGAGTTATTGCCCTTTGTTAATTTTCATGCTTAAATTTTGTCAGGGGCATATATCGTTAACTACAAGAGGTATCAACCTGAAACTTAATAGGTAGATAGATCTCATTGAGGGCAAGTGCAGTGTATACGAACCATAACTCTTGCCTCCATATTTTGAGAGTTATTGCCCTTTGTAAATTTTTGTTGTTACCTTCAGTTCAAAAGTCACTTGAAAGTTAAATGGCAACATCATTGTCTATAAATGAATAAAATGCCAATCTAACAGCTATGATGTCAACAGTAAATAATTGGTCAGATGACACATCCCACTCGCGGAGTTCTAGTTTACATATATAGATCACATGTCTCTTCCTCTTACTACATGTATCACTCCTCAACACTTGACATCAACATCATGTGGGCCAGCAGGTTGTTTAAATATAGGTCATTTAGTCAAATGGAAGGTTATCATCAGGTAAAACCATCTCATGTTTGATCCTACATGCTATTTTCTCATTTGTTCCAGGCAATGCACTAGCGCTGTACAGATTTGGATGGCAAGACCTCTGAAGTGTTGTAAATTGATCTCAGGGAAAAGACTGCAGGTATGCACCATGCTTTCTGTGAATAATGACAGTAATGGATAGTTTCTTTAGATCATGTACATGTTACAGGGCGAGCTGTTGTGTTTAGTTATTGTATTGTCATGCCTTGTCAACATGTAGTTGATCAAAATTTTGTTCTCAAGCTTCTTGAAACTTGGTCAAAATTATTGTCACTGTTGGAGCTAGGTCAAGTATGATTATGGGTATTGTCTAGTAAAAAAAAGTAGATGGCTTGGTGAAATGATCGAAAGAGCTTATTTAAACTGTAGTTGAAAGCATGTAGATGTTGCTCATCATGTCATGTCACAACATATTGTGATGCATGTACATGTACCTCATATGCACGTTTGACATATTCATATATTGGTCAAGTCATTTTGAAGGCATGTTTTTCAACAGTTGTGATACTTGGGCCTCAATTTCACAAAAAAATTAGCATAAGTGTCTTAAACTCTGACAAAGTCTGTTTTCTGATAATTTTACATACATTATACCAGGACAAAATTGTATGCTGGGCTTGATTCTGTTTTATTTAAGGCACTTAAGATTGTTTGAGAAATAGGACTTTGTTAGAGATATGAAACATGCTTTGTTGTTAATCTGGTATAATGGTGAACAATCATAATCACCAGTCTTTTGCTTGTTAACATTTTGATATTAACTCTAGTCGCCACATTGTATATTCATAAAATCCAATATTATATTGATCACAAGTTAAAAAGATATATTGTGAATTCTACTCCTAATAAGAAAAGTATTGAAATATTACCATTTATAAAAAAATGTTTTAATTTGTTTTATTTTATTTGCAGAGTTGAAATGGTTCGTCTGCAAGCAGATTCAAGCATCAACCACGAACAGTTTTATTTATATGTACAATGTATTTTGTATTGAATATTATGTTGAATAAAATGAAAGTATTATCTCCTACCATAAAGGTAGGGAGATATGGTGATGGGTTGGCCATTTCATATGGTTAGCCATTGATTCATTACAAGTGTTAGTGCATCAGAGCACTATCGAGCTGAACTGTAAGAATCTCATTATCAAGAGTTTGTTCAGTAATCTATCCTTTATAAGCGTGTTTGTTCTTGAACACTAGTAGCTACTGTAATCATCTTCATGAATTTGGGTCAGTTCAAGTTATATGGCAAGTTGGCCATTTCACTTGAAATTCCAATACTCTTCATTTCTTTCACTTATTACTTAACTCAGTTGTTCAGGACCATCACCCTATAAGGTTCACTATACTCCATATTATCATAAATACAAATTATGGCCCCTGGTTGACTTGGGGAATTAGGTTCAAGTTTCAGGGCACTTTGTGTCTGGTTCAAGTTAAAGGGCAAGTTGGGATTTCACTAATCACATCTTTACCCTTCATTCACTTGATACTTCACAAATTTGTTTATGGGTATCACACAATTGGGTAACATAACTCCATAGTTATCCTAAAAACAAGTCATGATCTTTGATTGACAGGTTTCCACATAGTGACATGTCTTGACTTAACTTGGTATTTAGGAAGATTTATTGGAGAAACCTTCCATGGGTTTGGGTTTTGGGTCCAGGTCACTGTTACTAAAAATAGAAAAACGGTTGAAACTAAGTAATTTTAGTTCGAGTTGACCTAACTTGACTTTACCTAGTTTTTAGAAAGAATTTATGGAGACCTTCCATTGAATTGCATTTGGCACCCTTGGGTTTAAGTTCAATCTTTTATTGAAAACCAGGTTTAGTTGCATTGCTGCTTTCTTCTCCCCCCCTCCCCCCCACCTTCCCCCCCTGGAAGAAGAGGTGGTATGTTGCTTTGCATATGTCGGTTGGTAAATCAAAGCTTGTCGGATTAATAACTTTCTGGACCATTTGTCATCAAACTTGACATGAAGGTTGGGCCTGACCAGTAGATGACCCCTATCGATTTTAGAGTTAATAGGTAAAGGCTCAGTGATTTTAAATGGAAATAGGTCCAATCTTGTCCGAGTGATATCTCAACAAAGCCTGGATCTATGATCATCAAAGTTGACATTAAGGTTGGACCTGACCAGTAGCTGATCCCATTTGATTTGTCAAAGATCAAGGTCACAATGACTTTGAATGCTAAAAGGTTAGTTTTCTGAGTGATAACTCGACATACTTGCACCCATGGCCTTTCAAACTTGACTTGGAGATAAATGACCCCTATTGATCTTAGCAGTCAAAGGTCAAGGTCGCAGTGACATTGAACGCAAACTGGACAATTCCTTGACCTATGTTTAAACTTGACAAGAAGGTTCGCCCTGACCAAATGATGACCCTTAATTATTTTAGGGGTCAAAGGTCAATGACACAGTAATCCTTTAATGCGAAAAGGTTGCAAAGCTTCTCTGAGGTATATCTAAACAATGCCTGGTCCTATGGTCATCGAACATTACATGAAGGCTGGGCCTGACCAGAAGATTACCCCTATTGATTTTAAAAAGTCAAAGGTTACAGTACATTGAACGCAAACTGGACAATTCCTGGACCTATGTTCAAACTTGACAAGAACGTTCGGCCTGACCAAACAATGACCCATTATTATTTTGGGGACAAAGATCAAGGTCACAGTGACATTTTATGCGAAAAGGTTGCAAATGCTTCTCCGAGGTATATCACAATGCCTGGACCTATGGTCATCAAACATTACATGAATTACCTAACATTACTGTAGATGAACCCTATTTATTTTAGGGTCATCGGGTTAAGGTCACAGTGACCTTGAATGCGAAAAGGTAGTCCGAGTGATCACTCAACAATGCCTGAACTTATGGTCATCAAACATTACATAAAGGCTGAGTCTGACCAGTATATGACCCCTTTAGGTTTGTGGTGACAAAGGTCTAGGTCACAGTGGCCTTGAATGCAAAAAGGTACGATTGATAACTCAACAATGCCTGGACCTATGGTCATCTAACATTACATGAAGGCTGAGCCTGACCAGTAGATGACCCCATTTGGTTTGAGGGGTCAAAGGTCAAGGTCACAGTGACCTTATATGCGAAAAGGTACGATTGATAACTCAACATTGCCTGGACCTATAGCCATCGAACATTACATGGAGGCTCGGCCTGACCAATGAATGACCCCTATTGATTTAAGGGGTCAAATTCAGTCACAGTGACCTTGAATGCAAAAAGATTGTCCGATTAGTACATGTAGGCTGGGCCTGACTATTAGATGACCCCTATCGATTTGATTTTTATTGTGACCTTGAAAAGATTGTCCGTGTGATAACCGATAATGCCTACACCCATGGCCTTCAAACTCGACATTTAGGTTAGGGATTGACCAGTAGATGACACTTATGGATTTTGAGGTCAACGGTCAAGGTCACAATTCATATTAGGTATTAAAATTACGTCGAATTGATTTATTCTCTGCGGCTAAGAGGGTACATGTTTTTTCTGCAAATATCGGTCATCATTTAAACATGATTAATAATTGTACCTACTTTACTTACACTTTGAATAGTAATAATCTTAAAACTCTCTAAAGGGAGTCCAAAGTCAATGACAAATTAGCTGTCATTTTGGTCCACGCATGTTTCATTCAATTGCCCAAATCTTCTGGCGCTGGTGGACATTTTTGACAAACATCTCGTTTTTAGCTTTACTGGCCATGGTAATGTGTTCGTAGTTTGTGCGTTCGTGCGTCTGTAAACAATTGCTTGTGAACACGATACATTATTTAGATATCCATCAGAGCTCGGTTCCTTTCGAAAACCAGCCCGATCCGCTCATGCATGCATAGATTATGGGCATTGAACGTATAAAAAAACTAATTTTAGCTAAGTCTATTTTTAGCCAAGTCTACACGGGCGAAGTCTATTTTAGCCAAGTTTAAATGTACATGTAAAGTCAAGTCTAAGTTTAAAGGGAGACGACTTGCTTTTTGGTTGTGCGGTTGGTTTTGTGTATTACTCTACCTTGTTCATGTTGAAAGGCCAATGGCCATTTTTATTAATTGCCAAAGTGACTGTTGTTCGCGCATCTAAACACAATTGCTTGTTAATGTTTGTTCAAATTATGCCCCTGGGGTCATTACTGGCCATCCCCCGGATTTCACAGGTTTGGTATACTTCAATTGGAAAGTTTGAAAATCATTTTGTCTGAAACAGCTATGCAGACCTTTGCTATTTTGATTAAGGCTTAATTTAGTGGTCCACTACCATGGTTGTTCAAATTATGCCCCTTGGGTCAAAACTGGCACTGCCCTGGGGGTCACAAGTTTCCTACAGATTTTTTAAAGATATTTTTAAAATTTTGTTTTAAAACCACAAGGCTAATACCTTTGATATTTGTTATGGAGCATCATATAATGACCGTCTAGCAAAACAGTTGAAATTATGCCCGTAGGACAAAATCTGGTCCCGTCCCTTTTGATATATTTTTAACCAGGTTTTCACATAGTGAAACCAGGTTATTAGAATGACGAACGTCGTTGTTCAGGCGGGCGCGCTTGTGGGCGGCCGGGCGGCGTCAAACTCGCCTATGAAACCAAATAACTTTAGTTAGGGTTGACATACGTTGACCAAACTTCTATAGGAAGATTGCATTTGGGGTCCCTAGGGTCAAGGTCACTGTTACTTAAAATAGAAAAATGGTTGAAACTGAATAACTAGTTGGGGATGATATATCTTGACTAAACTTGGTCTATAGGAAGAGTTTATCGAGACCTTTCATGGGATTGCGTTTGGGGTCCCTAGGGTCAAGGTCACTGTTACTTAAAATAGAAAAATGGTTGAAACTGAATAACTAGTTAGGGATGATATATCTTGACTAAACTTGGTCTATAGGAAGAGTTTATGGAGACCTTTCATGGGATTGCGTTTGGGCTCCCTAGGTTCAAGGTCAAGGTCAATGTTACTAAAATAGAAAAACAGTTGAAACTGAATAACTTTAGTAAGGGTTGACAGATTTTGACCAAACTTGGACTATAGAAAGTTTATGGGTACCTTTCATGGGATTGCGTTTGGGGTCCCTAGGGTCAAGGTCACTGTTACTTAAATAGAAATACGGTTGAAACTAAATAACTTTAGTTAGGGTTGATATATCTTGACAAAACTTGATCTATAGGAAGAGTTAATGGATACCTTTCATGGTATTCCGTTTGGGGTCCCTAGGGTCAATGCCACTGTTACTAAAAGTAGAAAAACGGTTAAAACTGAATATCTTTAGTTAGGGATGACATATCTTGACCAAACTTGGTCTATAGGAGGAGTTTATGGAAACTTTCATGGGATTGTGTTTGGGGTCCCTAAGGTCAAGGTCACTGTTACTAAAAATAGAAAAACAGTTGAAACTGAATAACTTTAGTCAGGGTCCAAATATCTTTACCAATATAGATGCAAAAAGCTACAGAAACATGCTCAGTAGCAAAAAGTTTAAACATAAACCCGGTTTAGTGGCAATGGGCAAACCAGGTATAAAGGAAGAGTTTATGGATACCTTTCATGGGATTGCGTTTGGGGTCCCTAGATTCAAGGTCAATGTCACTGTTACTAAAAATAGAAAAATGGTTGAAACTGAATAACTTAAGTTAGGGTTGGCATATCCTGACCCAACTTGGTATTAAGTAAGAGTTTATGGATACCTTTCAATCGATTGCATTTTGGGTCCCTAGGGTCAAGGTCACTGTTACTAAAAATAGAAAAACAGACACAGTTTGAAGTTCTTCTGTCAATCATTAAAAACCTTGTTTCGTCACATTGCGGCGTTTCTTGTTTATTTTTAAAGCTACAGCAAGAAATTTGACCATGTGTGTACAGTTTTGCAAACGAGCATCATGTCTTTGACCTTTTGACCATCCTTTTTTACCTTTACTTGGCACATATTATAATAGTTCATGGTACTAATCTGCTTACAACACTCTGTTCTCAGATGTTGAAGGTGCAACGTTTTCAGCTAACCCAAACACAAAACGTGAACTACATGTTTGATGCCTATTACCCATACTATGATACATACATGCTCTGGATTGAAAATGACCACAAGAGCCATGCCAGTAGAGCATACGCCCTCATGAGCTTCTTGTTTATTCCTTTCGACGGGCACATCGTTTCATTTTAAAACAAAGTGAAACCTGCTTATTAGAATGATGTACGTTGTTGTTTGCATGAGGACGGCGTCAAACTCGCCTATGGAAAGAATAAATTGTTAGGTTTGACAAATGATGAACAAACTTGGTATAAAGGAAGAGTTTATGGAGACCTTTCATTTGAGTTCTTTTGAGGCCTCTAGGGCCAATGCTTCTGTTACTTAAACTAGATAACCGTTTGATACTCATTTAAGGGTTAACATATTGTGACCAACATGGGGTTGCATTTGGGGCCCCTATGGTGAAGGTCAAGGTCAGTTAATAAAAATTGACGCCCAGCTAAAACAGAATCTTACAACGGTGGCTGATTGAAAACCTGGTTTCGTCTTAATGCGCTTGCTTTAATTTGTCTTCATTATTGCTTTTGACAGGCACATATTACCTCCTTATTGTATTCATTTCTAAGAAAAAGTGGTGTATAGTCGAGGGCGCTATCCTACGACAGCTCTTTTATTCTGATATCTGACTAGGTCAAATGAAAGAAAATATTAACCCAGTAATAATGGTTTGCTTTAACCCAACCACATGAAAGTAGGAGTTCTACAGTATTCGCCTTATTCTGTCTGTCCGTCCTGGAACATATGAACACGTCTAATTTCTTCCATATCACCGTTTTCATTTTGAGGTATTGACGTCAATATATATAATTATATATACCAAGCTTGGTCAAGATTTCTCAACCCTAACTAAAGATATTGAGTTTCATCGGTGATGAAGCCAGCCAACGACTTAGGTCAAAATGTAGAATCCTGGTTAAAACAAATAAACGGCAATGTCTCTACATATATCCCAAAATGATGCTTTTTGCATACAACACTTCCTGTATATAACAAGATTTATGTATCAAACACACGAGACCTTTCATGGGATTGCGTTTTTGAACCCTAGTGTTAAGGTCAATGTTAGAAAAACTGATAAAACTTAAATTGCGGTTTACCAAACTTGGTATCTATGATGAGGCAAGAAGACTTCCTTGAATTTTGTATGAGGTCCCAATATTGTGCCCATACTTGTTGTATTTTAAAAGATTATGGAGACCATGCGTTTGGGGTCCAACTTTTAAGGTCAATGTAACTGTTATTACAAATAAAAAAAACCCAACAACATGAAATTGAATCTCACAACAAAGGCAGAAGTTATATACATATGAAACATTTTTTTTTATGGAGGTCACAAGTTTCTTAGATACTTGTATTGGAAAATCATTGAAAATCTTGTCTGAAACGGCTAGGCTCAGACCTTTGACATTATTTACGTAGCATCACATATTCGTTCAAGGTTGTTCAAGTTATGCGCCTTGGGACACAACTTGCCACGCCCTGGCGTTCACAAATTTCCTATAAACGTATAAAAGAAATCATATTTTCTGAAAGCGCTAGACACAGACCCTTGATAACTTGTATGTCTCATTATATTAGTCATCTTTAAGGTTTCATTAAATCGTACTCCTGGGGTCTCCCTAGGATCATGTCGGGTCAAAGGCTATGTCAAGTCATAATAATCAGTTGATCGTTATACACCAAGCTGTGATTGTCTCGATCAAATCTAGGTCAAGTCAAGCAAGAAAAGTAGTATTTTTGAAGGGGTGGCCGTATATAGAAGTTCGCGTGCCGATCGGTCAGACTTACAAACACCTATTTTATTTTACCGAGTAACATCCCTTTTTCATTTTAGAAATTGCCAAAAATATGATGTCCGGACAGTAACTTATGAAAGAGTTGAGGTCCCATTTCGACTATCATTTTGCCAAAAAATACGGTGACCGAAAAATTACCTCTGTACAATTTAGGTTAATTTCTACTTTACTTCAGTTACAAACCACTAATTCTTGACGGAGTTCTATGGCAACATAGATTTTATCTATAGTTTGTCCTGACAATAACTTGTTACCAATAGTCAAATAGATTTAAACTAATTAAATTTTGGTACACATGTTTAACACCATAAAATATTATCAAGCTAGACTTAAAAAATCGCCGAAAATATGGCGCTCAGACAATTAACTTGTGAAAGGGTTGATTTCAAAATAGATCTGTTGGTAAGCACATGTATAGCACCATTAATTACAAGTCGTGTTCGACATTAGTTACAGAACCACCATTTTGAACAGAGTTACGAACCTTTCGAATTTGCCAAGAATACGATATCCTGACAATAATGCGTGAAAGAGTTGACGGATTCAAAATTATATATCGTATATGTTTAACACCATAAAATGGAGGTCAATTGCAATTTGGATACAATCCAACCTTTAGATGCAGTTTTGGTCCATTTTCAACTTTCAACAAATTTAAAACATACGGTGTCCGAACAATTACTCGTGAAATAGAAACTACAGGTCAACTTCTATGTTGGTTACGAACTACCAATTCTTGACTGAGTAATGTCCCCTTTCTTACAAAAGATTTGTCCGCGTTATTAGTTATGAGGGGTTCGACGGATATAGATAATGTTTAATAGACATGTTAACGCTATAAAATACATGTTTTTATTATGCGCAAATCACTATAACCCCATATAGTTACCAGAGAACACTGATTTGTCAGGCATGTGCATCACAGATCCAATAGTTGAAAATATCCAACAATTCTTAAGGCCAGCTAGATTTGTTAGCCTCAGTATTCAATTTTGCATTCAAGTGTTGTCTCTAGCAACAGGTGAAACTAAAAACATGCAATGCTTCATACACTTTACACTATAACGTACCAGTGGGTTTAAGACATTTGAGAGCAGCACAGTCGTTATCACTTACATCAACGTCGGCAATCATTACCTTTTTAGGCATACGATTCTTCCCCTTCTTCTTCTCAACCACTTGACCATCCTCCACCTTCAACTAAAAAGGGAAGAGGTAAA
Source organism: Mya arenaria (assembly GCF_026914265.1). NCBI lineage: Eukaryota > Metazoa > Mollusca > Bivalvia > Myida > Myidae > Mya > Mya arenaria. The sequence continues at coordinate 26,527,335 of NC_069135.1, read as the reverse complement.
AGTAAGTTTTATTTTATTTCGTATTGATAAACAATTTTGTAGACCTATTATAGTCACATAAAAACGATTGAAATAGATCACTAGTCTGCCACATAGCGAACACGAGACACTCGCCTGTTGTTGTTTTTGTGTGGTAAAGGGGCATAGCTCTTAATACCATTCAGTCGGAGTAATAGGCCTCGCTTTGCAATGTTTTATTTGAATATCTTGAACCAATTTTGAGTGATAGCTTAAAGTTCTTTGCTTTTTGGTTAAAAAGGAGCATAATTCATGATAATCAAAGTTAGAGTTATGGGCCTTGCTATACATGTGCATGTTGTCACTGGAAACAAAAGATTGATTTGATTTGAATATTGTAATTTGTTTAGGTGCTATTGCCAACAATAAAGCAAAGCTCCAACTCAACTATGATTTCCTGCACCCCTGTATTTCCAATATGGTGTCACATATTGTACCGGTAACATTTATATCACGTGGACAACCTCTTTAAATTGATCAAGACACCAACAATACATTGTATTTAGGAAAGATTTCTTTATTCCTCGGGATGGGAAAATAGCTGCGATTTCGGATCGATGCAAGAAATATACATCTAAATATAATTTCAAAAACGAATGTTTTATTACCGAATACATTGTGATTACGTTTAACCAATTTTATTTTTCTTAGGAGAAACGGGACGTTTTTTTTAAAGTTATTTAATGTTTAGTACACACGTCGAGCCATATATGGTGTGTGTGTGTTGGGGGGGGGGTCGTCAAGCACTAGAAATCAGTGCTAATCTGCATGCAAATAGGTCAATTGGCTATAGAATATATAGGAAATTTATTAAGTGGTCTCTGATCTTTTCGATGGAAATTGGCCGAGGTGTTCCGAATGTGCTAAATATTAAAAATTGAATGTTATTATATAAAAGTTCTATTATATAACAGTTTAAATGCCAATTATTAAAAAGAACAATGTTGGAATATTGGCAATAGTAACGGTGAATGTTTTGTTTACTTCTTTTTTCGAAAGATTCTAACGTGAAAGTGAACCTGAAAGTACAACGAGAAAAATGCGCGTGCACAATTGTCGGTGCATATTGGATTTTGACATGGATGCATTGGGCTACAGAATAATAAGTACATGCAGAATTCCTGTTTAACATTCATTTAACAAATATATCATACTGATAAAAAGTCGGCTTTGGGATATGTTTCTTAAGGAAAGATAAAAAAGAAAATAATACCTACCGACCCTTTTCAGCAGGTAATAGGAAACACAAGTATTAATTGTGTTGGCCTTAGTAACAGTTAAACTATTTTTGTCAATTTGTTTAAATCAGAATAGTACAGGTGTACTGTAGTTATAAAGTATTTATGTTTTTCAATAAATGTATTTCAATAATTCTGAAACATTTACATATCAAATATCAACCTGGACTTAGTTAATCAATAAAATCCAGTCACATGACCCGTTACGTAGGCTGGAAGATAAGGTGTGTATTTAACTTCCTTGTTTGAAAACGAAGGTGAGGGAAAGGACATTTATAAGTTTTAACATCATCTGCGGCAGGACTATGGCATCAAATTTTGAATCCATTCAGATGGGCTGTGATTTCATCCATGATTTCGCCTGTTCCGCTTGCGAAGAAGATGGACTGAACACGGAAGCTCAACATTTCTGTAATCAGTGCACAAAATATTACTGCAATAACTGTGTCCCGGTTCACAACAAACTGTACAAGAGACACGCAGTGCTCGATAGGAAGGACGTTAAGAAATGGGCGGCGGCACCAGGGACGGTGGAAGTGCTTGAGATATGCGAGAGGCACCCCGGGGAGGCGCTGAAGTTGGTATGTGGTGACCATGACCAGCTGTGTTGTCATATGTGCGTTGCCGTGGATCATAGGTATATTTCAAAGTAGAGTTAAAAGAACGCAAGCACAGTAATTAAACCGATCAAAATTTTAATGCATGTTAAACATTGCTTCCGGTTTATACAACCATAACAAAATTGTATTTTACATATGTGTAATATTTAACTATGCTATACCTTTATTTGTCAACACCGTGTCAATAAAGGCGCCTCGCTAATTTAATACTAACACATTTCTTGAACTTGTTTAATATTTATAAATTATTTCATATGTATATATATATATATATATATATATATATATATATATATTACGGTGTAAATAGCATAATGAGCATGTCCGAACGCTCCTCTGTATTTCTCAGATAGTCAAGAGACATTTAAAACTAGGCACTTCCTTAGAATTAAGGGCCTTACTACATAGTCCTACTGTCAGTTGTTGCTACAGTTAGTAGTAAGTAGTGTTCAAAGGTTGTAAGACCCTAATAGCCATAATTTCATACTATGATCAGCTTGATAAGTTCTTAATGTGTAGCATTTCCTTGATTCAAAAACAAAGAAATTTACCGTCAAATAACAATCTAAACTTCAATTTAGAATTTGATAATTTTCACCAGAGAATTAAATGAAATTTTCAAAGAGGCTAATATTTATGTTTAGAAATGTATGTAATTACTTTTTGGTGAAAATACAATATCAACTTCAAAAAAAATATTTATAAGCTAATGAAAACAAAGAAGAAAAAGTGCGTCTAGATATTTGAACCTCCACCTTGAAATCCTTAATTGAATTGTAGTCCCTGGCCTAACGACATGGGATAAAGCATTCAAATTTTAGAGTTTCAAATTAAGGTTTTCATTAGGGGTGTGCTACATTAAATTTCAATATTTATGACGACGACGACTTAAAATGGTCAAGTATCAGCATTTAAATGGATGTGGCTTGAAAATAATGTTAAACTAGCGTTTTAATAAAATTCAGACTTCAAATATATATTTGTTTAATTGCTCATTTCAGACAATGTTTTTCAATACAACATATTCAAGACATTGCGAAGGACATCCACAAAGATCCCGAATTTCGTCAACTACCTCAACGGGTAGCTGAACTTAGAACGCATCTAGAAGATATGAAAAACGACAGAAAGAAAAATGGGGCCTCTCTAAAGAAAACTCGAGCAGTCATTGTTGGTGAAATCAAAGCCATCCGTAAAAAGATCAACGACATTCTTGACAAGATGGAGACAACAACAATACAAGACCTAGACCGTCTGGTAGCTGATCAGGAACTGTCCATCAAGAAAGATATGGACGCCTGCACACTGATGCACGACGAATTAAAAAGCATTATGGATGCCATTCCAAACAAAGAGTCGTCAGACAAACCGCCCCTTTATATTGGGTTCAGGAAATGTAAAGAAAAAATAAAACAAGCCAACGAAATTTTGCAAAACATATCAAAAATTGTAAAATACAAAATAACGTTTCGAAAAAATGATGGAATCGAAGAGAATTTGGCTACGATGGCGAAATTTGGAGATATTAATGAATCGAATGTTTTTACTAAAAAAACACTACCACTATTCTCCCAAGATCATGTATTCGATAGCCAAGGTTACCACGAGTACAGCGTGGAGATGTGTTCAGACAAAAACAGATGTGATATTGAAGGGGTATGTGAACTGCCTGGCGGAGAGATTGTTATTTCAGACTATTCGAACTGTAAAGTGAAACTACTGGACCAGCAGTACCGGGTTGCTGACCACTGCGATGTCCCCGAGTATCCATTTGACGTGTGCCACATTGGCGGGAATGAGGTTGCAGTTTGTGTTAACTTTCGTGATGATAGACGTGAACTTCATTTCATTAACATGACAAAAGGGAAACTTGTGACTACGAGAAAGTTGTGTTTCATGCACAGATCTTACGGCGTAGCTCATCACGGTAACAAGCTTTACATTTCATCAAACACTGCGCTGTACATCTACACGATGTCGGGAAAGAATATTAAGAAGCTGTACGAGGATAAGTCCGGTGGTAACACGGTGCAGAGAATTGCCATCAGTAACGACGGGAAAACTGTCTTCATCACAAACTTTTCAAACAATCAACTTATCACCCTGGACAACCTCGGCAACAAGCTGGCCACGTTCACTGATCATTACTTGAGGGGACCTCACGGTCCAGCAACAACTGCTGGACATGTGTTTGTCTGCTACTTTGATTCCGATACAATACTGCAGGTTGACAAGGACGGGAAGAAGAAGTTGGCCACCCTGGCCAGGAAACAAGACGGGGTGCTCTCCCCTAAAGCTTTGTTCTTCAGCAGCCGTACTTCTTCGCTATTTGTCTGCGGATCAAAAGATACGCTCCTTGTCATCAGTTTACGATAAACAACAACCATAGATCCACTTACAAGTGACAAAAATGACAAATATTTCAACTTATCTTTTATACGTATCACTTTTTTCTTGTAAGTATTAACATTATGATGATTGTTCAACGTAATACATTAATAATATTTGCTTAAACTTAAATATACATTTATATGTTGATGTATTACACGTCTTGTTTTCTGCTACATAGTTGTAACGTTCACCATATGCTCTTTACTTAAAGTTTATACAGATATTCACATATCTTCTTTATTTTGTATGATTGTTTATGTATCTGTATGATTTACTCTCTCTTTATGTTGTCAAATAAATTTGTCCATGTGCCTATAAAAAGTTTCAATAATTTTCTACATGTACAAGGGAGTCCCTAATTTGTTAACTCTTTCAAAATATAATGAGGCCGTGAATTGATCCCAGGACCGTACGTCTTTGTGGAAACAGTTTTCTAACCGGACACAGAAATCACATGTTTTGCAAGGGCCGTCGTCCCCGTACGTGGCAGAATCAATCAGAGAATGTGAACATTTTCTTAAATGTATCAAGGATATATAAACATATGTTCGTGGTTATATATACATGTTCGTAATTATATATAAACACAATAAGTCTATAATTACATAAAAAAACATGTTTATACTATCACAGACTCATACTGCCACATACGGTTGTCGCCGGACCACTTTTTCAGCCGATGTAGTTCTGGCCAGACCGCTTGTGATATCTCATAAGCTTGCCATATCATTAGTCAAATTAGAATTACAACACAAGAACTGCATTCTGAACTGACCACATGCATGTACTGCCAACTTTGAACTTACAGCATACTGTTAAGTCAAAACTGACCGCATATATGTACTACCAATTCAAAACTGACCGCTTACATGTACTGCCAAGACGAACCTGACCGCTAACGTACTGCCAAGTCGAAACTGACCGCTTACATTCACTGCCAAGTCGATACCGTCCGCTTACATGTACTGCCAAGTCAAGACTGACCACATAATTGTACTGTCAAGTCAAAACTGACCGCTTACATGTACTGCCAAGACGAAACTGGCCGCATACATGTACTGCCAAGTCGATACCGTCCGCTTACATGTAATGCAAGGTCGAAACTGACCGCATACATGTAATGCCAAGTCGATACCGTACGCTTACATGTACTGCCAAGTCAAAACTGACCGCTTACATGTACTGCCAAGTCGGATCTGACCGCATAATGTGTACTGCCAACTCGGAATTGTCCGCATACATGTACTGCCAACTCGGAACTAACCGCATAAATGTACTGCCAACTCGGAACCGACCGCATACATGTACTGCCAAGTCGATACCGTCCGCTTACATGTACTGCCAACTCGGAACTAACCGCATAAATGTACTGCCAATCGGAACCGACCGCATACGTATACTGCCAACTCAGAATTGAACGCAAACATGTACTGCCAACTCGAAAATAACCACATACATGTACTGCAAACTCGGAACAGACCGCATGCAGGTTTTTTTTAATATTCATATGGAATGCATCGGTAATGGTACTGTCATCAATGATAAAATGCTTTAATGTTTGCGTTTCCGACGAAGTGATCTTTATTCTTTATAGTACTGCAAATCAGCTCACATTACTTGTATATATTAAATGGGGTAACAGATGTCTTTTAATATTGTACTGTAACTAATATTATTGATATGTTTGAATCAGCGCATAGAACAGTTATCACCAGCTAATTGTTTACAACTCTAGTTGTCCACTGCTTATCTTTAGGATCGATTGCTCATTGAAATGAGTTGGTTGGTAAGTAGTATGTTTGGATATATATAGACCGATCAATAAACATGTTGAGTAACTTTGACCAAACCAAAGATTAAACCAGTTTGATATAATTGGCTGCGAATTACTTTCACATTTTTTTCTTATTATTATTCCATATCAATTTAAAACAAATTATGATTATTATGATTCAAAAGTAAGTGTCGCAACTCTCGATCCTATCAAAGGCATTTTAAAGTCATACCTGCTAAATTCTTGTGTGTTAAATACAGTTCTCTGCTGCTCTTAACACAATCCTGCAGTGTTTCTATATGGTCAGACATAAAATAAATAATCATTTGTAATGTTTACAAACTACTTATAACAATGGTTTGTCATCAATAGAAGTTTAATCAACAGTTCTTTTGTTAATATATTAAGAAAATATGACAGTAAATGTCACCAATGTGAAATGTGAGGAAGTTCCTTTAACACTGTAGGTTCGATGAACGGTTAGTTCTAGGTGAGTCACAAAGTGAAACGGGTAAATGGAGCCCTGAAAAATCCAATAGACATGAAAGACATGGCGCGATGATAGAACAAATATCCTTAGCATTATGAGAGTGTTTCTAATGAGATCTGAAGCTCAATATTAACAAAGCCATAATAATTTTCTCTGTTTATGTAAGAAAGAGCTTCAATTAAGGTATCATCGTCTAAATTCTTACAGAAGTTCAAATAGAGCCTTAAGGTAGCACCATCTAAAGCCTAACACTACTTCACCTAAAGCTTTAAGGTAGCTACGTCTAAGGCCTAGAGGTAAATCACATAAAGCTTTAAAGTAGCACCGTCTGAAGCGTTACAGTTGTTCACATAATACTTTAAGGTAACTACGTCTAAAGTCTAAAGGTAGTTCACATGAAGCTTTAAAGTAGCACCGTCAAAATCCTTACAGTAGTTCACATAATGCTTTGAGGTAGCACCGTCTAAGGCCTAACAGTAGTTCACACAATTCATTAAAGTGCCACCGTCTAAATCCTTATAGAAGTTCACATAATGCTTTGAGGTAGCACCGTCTAAGGCCTAACAGTAGTTCACACAATTCATTAAAGTGCCACCGTCTAAATCCTTATAGAAGTTCACATAATGCTTTGAGGTAGCACCGTCTAAATCCATACAGTTGTTCACATAAAGCTTTGAAGTAGCACCATCTAAATCCTTATAGTAGTTCACATTAAGCTTTAAGGTAGCATCAACTTAGACATTACTATAGTTTACATAAAGCCTTAAGGTAGTACCGTCTAAAACCTTAAGGTAGTTCGCATAAAGCTTTGAGGTAGCACCATCTAAAACCTTCAGGTTGTTTTCATTAAACTTTGAGGTAGCACAGTCTCATTCCTTATAGTAGTTCACATTTCACATAAAGCTTTGAGGTAGTACGTACCGTCAAAAGCCTCACAATAGTTCGCAAAAAGCTTTAAGGTAGCACTGTCCAAAACCTTAAGGTAGTTCACATAAAGCTTGGAGGTAGCACCGTCTAAGACCTTATAGTAGTTCACATAAAGCTTTAAGGTAGGACCGTCAAAGGCCTTTCAATAGTTCACATGAAGCTTTAAGGAAGCAACGTCAAAAGCCTCGAAATAGTTCGTAAAAAGCTTAAAGGTAGCATCGTCTAAAACCTTAAGGTTGTTCTCATAAAGCTTTGAGGTTATACCGTCAAAAGCTTTATTGTTGTTCACGTAAAGCTTTAATTTAAGCACCGGCTAAAGCTTTACAATAGTTCACATACCACTTTAAAGTAGCAACGTGAAAGGCCTCACGATAGAGTAGCACCTTCTAAACCATTAAGGTAGTTCACATAACGCTTTGATGTAGCACCGTCTATAACCTTAAAGGTGTTAACATAAAGTTTTAAGGTAGCACCGTCTAAAACCTTAAAGTAGTTCACATAAAGCCTTAAGGTAGCACCGTCTAAGGCCTAACAGTAGTTCATATAAAGGTTTAAGGTAGCACCGTTTAAATATTTAGAGTTGTTCACAAAAAGCTTTGAGGTAGCACCGTCTAAAGTCTTATACTAGTTTACAAAAAACTTTAAGGTAGCATCAAACTAGATATGACTATAATTTACATGAAGCCTTAAGGTAGCACCGTCTAAAACCTTCAGGTTGTCCCCAAAATTTTAAAGGTAGCACCGTCTAAAACATTAAAGTGGTTCACATAAAGCCTTAAGGTAGCACCGTCTAAAACCTTAAAGTAGTTCACATAAAGCTTTAAGGTAGCCCCGTCTAAAACCTTAAAGTAAATTGCATAAAGCTTAAGGTAGCGCCGTCTAAAACCTTAAAGTAGTTCACATAAAGCTTTAAGGTAGCGCCGTCTAAAACCTTAAAGTAGTTCACATAAAGCTTTAAGGTAGCGTCGTCTAAAACCTTAAAGTAGTTCACATAAAGCTTTAAGGTAGCGCCGTCTAAAACCTTAAAGTAGTTCACGTAAAGCTTTACGGTAGCGCCGTCTAAAACCTTAAAGTAGTTCACATAAAGCTTTAAGGTAGCACTGTCTAAAACCTTAACGTAGTTCATATAAAGCTTTAAGGTAGCGCCGTCTAAAGCCTTAAAGTAGTTCACATAAAGCTTTAAGGTAGCACCGTCTAAAACCTTAAAGTAGTTCACATAAAGCTTTAAGGTAGCCCCGTCCAAAACCTTAAAGTAGTTCATATAAAGCTTTAAGGTAGCACCGTCTAAAGCCTTAAAGTAGTTCACATAAGGCTTTAAGGTAGCGCCGTCTAAAACCTTAAAGTAGTTCACATAAAGCTTTAAGGTAGCACCGTCTAAAGCCTTAAAGTAGTTCACATAAAGCTTTAAGGTAGCACCGTCTAAAACCTTAAAGTAATTCATATAAAGCTTTAAGGTAGCACCGTCTAAAACCTTAAAGTAGTTCATATAAAGCTTTAAGGTAGCACCGTCTAAAACCTTAAAGTAGTTCATATAAAGCTTTAAGGTAGCACCGTCTAAAACCTTAAAGTAATTCATATAAAGCTTTAAGGAAGCACCGTCTAAAGCCTTACACTAAATCACATAAAGCTTTAAGGTAGCACCGTTTAAAGCCTTGCATTAGTGCACATAGATCTTGAGGGATGCGAGAGGCACCCCGGGGAGTCGCTGAAACTGGTTTGTGGTGACCATGACCAGCTGTGTTGTCATTTGTGCGTTGCCGTTGATCATAGGTATATTTCAAAGTCGATTTAAACAACACAATATGTAAACCTAAAAAACTTGTTATGCACATGCTAAACATTGTTTCCGGTTTAACACAACCTAAACAAGTATTTATTTTACATTTGTGTACTATAACTTTGCTCTATTTATATTGGGCAACACGATCACCAAATGGCTCGCTTATATTTCCTGAACTCATTGGATATCATTGCTTAACTTCATATAAATACTAGCATCAATATATGTACCGTTTTATTTATTCTGATTAAAATGTACCGCTGTAAAGGTATCAAATAATACCTCATATTGAACACTATTATTTTTAACTACATGATTTGTAAATATGCCATACTATTGAATGGTGATATGAAAACATTAATTTCGTAATTGTTACATCCTTACAAGCTGTATACACATGTACTTGTTATTACACTGTCATGCAACCATCTCGGTAAGTGTTATGTTATATATGGCGACTCGCGAGTCATGACAGATTCTATAAAATTAGTCCTTTACACCAATTAAGAAATTGTTAAGTACTCAGTATGTGAATAAAATCACAAGCAGGTTCGAACGCTCCTCCGTTTTTTTCAGATTAGTTGAGAGTCATAACTCGACACTTTCATCAATTTTGAGCATTGGTGAAATGTTAAAGTATGTTTAGTAAGTTTATTACGACGCCGACGATGGCGGTGCTTATAAATATTTGCTATGCTTCAGCGATTTATGGTATTCTTAATTATAATGGCAATCTCTAACTTCTAATATTGATGATAAAGCCGCTGCTGCTGATGATGATGATAGTGAAGATGCTGATGATGATGCTAATGCTAGTGCTAGTGCAGTGCTGCTGATGATGATCTTTTTTTCTTTTCTTTTTTTTTCATTCCAGACAATGTTCAACAATACAGCATATTGCAGACGTTGCTAAGGGCGTTCACAAAGATCCCGAGTTTCGTCAACTACCTCAACGGGTAACTAAACTTAGGAAGCATCTAGAAGATATGAAAGACTACAGAAGGAAAAATGGAGTCTCTCTGAGGAAAACTCGATCAGCCTTTGTTGATGAAATCAAAGCAATCCGTAAAAAGTTCAACAAAATTCTTGACAAGATGGAGAAAACAACAGTACAAGAATTAGACCGTCTTGTAGCCGATCAGGAACTGTCCATCAAGAAAGACATGAAATCCTGCACACAGATGCACGACGAATTAAAGAGCATTATGGATGTCATACAAAGCAGTGACTCATCAAGCGAACCACCCCTATACATTGGATTCAGGAAATGTGAAGAGCAAATAAAACAAGCAAATAACATTCTGCAAAACATGTCAAATGTTGTAAAATACAATATCACGTTTTGTAAAAATAATGGAATAGAAGATAGTTTGTCCTCGGTGAAGACATTTGGAGACTTAAAGGAATCTAATGTTTTTGGTAAACAACTACTGATATCACTATTCCCCCGAGACCATGTATTCGCTACCCAAGGTTACAAGGAGTACAACGTGAAGACGAGTTCAGATAAAAAACAAATGTGATATTGAAGGGGTATGTGAACTGCCTGGCGGAGAAGTTGTTATTTCAGACGTCAGCAACCTTAAAATGAAACTCCTGGACCAGGAGTACAGGGTAGTTGACCACTGTGATGTCCCCGGGTACCCATTCGACGTGTGCCACATTGGCGGGAATGAGGTTGCGGTTTGTGTTAACAAACGTGATGATAGACGTGAACTTCATTTCATTAACATTACAAAAGGAAAACTTATGATAACGAGAAAGTTAAGTTTCACCCATAGATGTTACAGCGCAGCTCATCACGGGAGCAATCTGTACATTTCATCACGCACCGCGCTGTACGTCTACACGATGACGGGGCAGATGGTAAAGAAGCTGTACAAGGATAAGTCCGGTGATTTCACGGTGCAGAGAATTGCCATCAGTAACGACGGGAAGACTATCTACATAACAAACTTCTCAAACAATCAACTTATCACCCTTGACAACCTTGGCAACAAGCTGGCCACATTCACGGATCGTGACTTGAGCCAACATAACGGCGTACACGTGACAAATGCTGGACACGTGTTCGTCTGCTGCTATGACTCCGATACAGTGCTGCAGGTTGACAAGGACGGGAAGACAGAGCTGGCCACACTGGCAAGGGAACAAGACGGAGTGTTTGGATCTAGAGCTTTGTTCTTCAACAGCCGTACTTCTTCCCTGATTGTCGGCGGTTATAAAGACACGCTCCTCGGCATCAATGCCAGATGAATAATAACAATAGATCCATATACAAATCACAAAAAGACAACTTCATTTAATATAACTGATCTTTTTTACCTTTTTCGTGTACATATGAACCCTTTAATGAAGGTTGTTCAATATAATACTGGCATCATATATGCTTAAACATACATATACATTTATATGTCGACGTATTATAGTTGCCTTTGCCGCGTAGTTATAATGTGTATCATGCGCATGTTATTAAACTATATCTCTGTTAATTGTATAATGCTATTCACATATGTGCGATATGTTGTATGATTGTAAATGCATCTGTATGAATTACTCTCTCTCTCTCTTTAATGTGGAAATAAATTAATATTATTCGGTCCGTTTCGTCCATGTGCCGTTAAGAAGTTTCAATACTTTTACTACACATACAAGAGTGACAGTTATTTGTTGACTATTTTCACTGGATACCCAGATCAGCCGTTCATGCAAGATCTGTCGTCATAGGTGGAAGAATCAAGCAGAGATGCTATTAAGTGAAGATAAAAAAAACAATAACATTGATAAATGTTTGGTTTTTCAATTTAAGGAGCACATACAGGTTGATTCAAAAACATTTTTTTAAATATTAATGCATAGTTATCTTTATCTTATTAGACTGTATGATCAAAACAAAAAGACAGCATACGATATGTGTCCACTTTGAAAAATATTACCCTTCATATATATTTTTTAATTAATAACTACGTGGCCATTAATAATCTTAATAAACTTAATAATCCATTAAAACTAAAAAAATTCTTGCACCAACCTATACTGTACCCATTTATAACTTTACTTGATTATTATGATTCAAAAGTAAGTGTTGCAACTCTCGATTTCTTTACACAGACAATTTAAAGGCACACTCCTACAGTTATATCGCCAATACAGATCTCTGCTGATCTTAATGAAATCCTTAAGGGACTATCTCACGTGATGTATGGTCTGGCATGCAAATAATAATCCTTTCAAAGTTAACAAAATACTTAAGCAATGGTATCTTGTCGATAGAAGTTCAAACAATAGTACTTGTTGATATCAAAAATCAGAAAGTCTGACAGTAGATTCTTCATGTCACCAACACGAGATATGTAAGGAAGTTCCTTAAACACTCTTCAGGAGTCTTCATCAGATAAACACAACACTAACGTACCAGATGAAATTATTTTATTGACATCAAACCATGTACAGACAAAATAATATTCAATTATAAACAACAATGAAATTTAAGCACTAAGTGAAAGCTGAAACTTATGGAGGTGTGTGTCTATTCTGTTATTTCAATGAAATAAATGAAAACGATAGAAATTTGAAACAAAATTTGCAAGAAGGAAAACATAGTGATGAAATGGATATAAATAACGATGAAAAGTAAGCACATTTCAATAACAATTTTCTGTACAAATCATTAATGAATATCATTAACTGTCACCCAATACAAACGTTACTTATAAACTATGACACTTGTTTAAAGATCTTATAGATACAAATGGTGTTGACCTTGTTGAACAAGTTTCATGGGAACTGGAGTAATGGAAATCAAGTATTCAATACTTGTTGTTCTAAAAATATGATCATAATGAGTCTTAATATTATAGGGAATACATGTAACTCAGTGTATGATTAAAAACTGTCTGTATTGTAATAGTTTTAAGATCGTATGATATATATTTATACATGTATCACTTCAAATATTACAAGTACTTCTAGTACTAAACTGCTTTTAGTTTAGAACATTTCTACCATAATTAATTGTGTTTTGGTAATGGAGAGAAAACTGTCCTTGACTTCATTTCCAGAGAAAAGGAAAGCTTTTGCTATTCCACTTTAATTTAGTGATATCATCACAAGTTGATAATACATTTAAGCTGGATGCTAAAGACAGTTGTTAGATAATATAAATCTCTATAAGAAGAAACCAGTACTAGTGTCTACTTTGAAAGAATAAAGAATGTTTCCTTGGAGGGGTTCAGACCCACAACCCTCTTGGTTCAGAGATGACATACATACCACAAGACCCCTCTCATTTCCCAAGTTGTTTGTACGGTGATCAGGTTTTAAGGAGTCAGACCCACAAATAATCTAGCTCCTTTATCCTCTTTGTTAGATGTTGACTGGTGTCCCCATATAATTGAAGTATTATTTCATGGCTGATTACTTATTAAAAAAATACCATATGTACATTAAAGTTATAAAGGTTTGTAAATTTTCTTTTTATTTTACTTAAATCGGACGTAAACTGACCCATCTTTAAAAACATGAAAAAACTGTTTCAGTAAACGCTCTTTTAACAATTTCTTTTTTTGCCCTCAAAAACCCTTTAAGTGATACTGACATAAAATGGGGTCATTCAGTCAAACCAAATTTCACATATGTAAGGCTGGGATTTCTTTAATATGCTGACCTAAACAAAAAATACAACACTTTACAAGTAGTATAAAATATCGATATTCACAAAAATGACTGAAAGGTAACAAAAAACACAAAATTTACATCTACACGAAAACAAACTCAAAGGTAACTCAGATAAAATATCAATAACTTAACACGCACATTTTTACAAAGCTTCAAAATTTTAAGTTATGGGAAAAGCTTCAGTCTTACAGAAAATAGGCTTTAATCTTAAAAGATCTTTGCCTCAAACATGTGTTTTCGCCAGTTAAATTTTAGGTGCAATAAAAAAGGAAGTTATGTATTTAGAAAGAGTAATGAAACTTGACATGTTCCTTCAACTTCTGTATATTATAAAAGTATATGTTATCCTCCTGTATTTTTCCAAACAAATGTTGATCTTAACCAAATAATACAAATTGCAAACTTATCAAAAACAAAAACATGCATTACTACTTGGAATTATGTCTTTAAACATGTTCCAATCTGTCCCACAATTGGTACTGTTAAAAAAAACGGCTAACTCATACTTTGTTATGTACAAAATCGATTATACAGCACAAGAAACAGACACAAATCAATGCTCTGTACAACATGATGATATCTTCAAAGTAAACATTGCAAAAATATTATATCCTGTTTTTTTCCCCATTTCACTAGATGTCAGTTCCCATGGTAACCACTTGCTCACTCTGAGAGTCTACACTATTTCCACCAATAGAATACGAGGATTTTACTTCATCTTGTGAACTTTCGTCCGTCTCATACACAAATTGCGTGACCTTTGTAAGACCTGATAATTCACCAACACTCTTCCCACTGTGAATAGCCTGTCCATAACTTCCTGATACCTGATTACATTCATCATCGTCATTGTCATCCTCCTCCTCCTCCTCCTCATCGTCATCATCCATAGAAATCTCAACATCTTCATTGCACATCAAACTACCATTATCCTGCAACGACAATCTGTTCTCAATCACTCCACTCGCTACTTCACTCAAATCCCTCAATGCCCCAAGATCTGCGGCAAAATTATGCATTCCTGCGATATTCCTTCCAGTACTGTGTACAATTTGTCCTTGGCTTTGGATCTGCTCTGAGACCCCAAAAATACTGCTGACTCCCTTGCCCCCAATTCCCCCAAGGGCTGACCCTAGTGACCCTGGCGACCTTTGCATGTGCATTGACCCATGCTCTGCACCCATCCCGGGGGGTACCAGGACGGCCTGTTGGCCCCGCCCCTGCTTACAGTTGAAACATTCATACTCTTCCTCTTCAGAAACTTCGTCCTCTGCCAGACCGACACACAGCAGATGAAACCAGTCTTCACATCGGTCACATTGGACCCAGTTCACCTCTCCTGTGAATGGAAAAAAAGGTAGATCATTCTTAATTACTATTAACTAATGGTTTACATTAAATCATTACACACTTGTCTGTAAACACAAATTATGGTTACACCTTAACCTTAAGAGATGCCACTCTGTTTTTCAGCCTCACAAATTGTACTCCCATTTTGAACTTGGAACCCCCTGGAACACCAAATAATTTTGATCATGTGCAAATCACTAGAACCCCATATAATTACCAGAGAACACTGATTTGTCAGGCATGTGGGTCACAGATCCCATAGCTGAAAATATCCAATAATTCTTAAGGCCAGATTTGTAAGCCTCAGTATGCAATTTTGCATTCAAGTGTTGTCTCTGGCAACAGGTGAAACTAAAAACATGCAATACTTTATACATTTAACACATGACATACCGGTGGGTTTAAGACATTTGAGAGCAGCACAGTCCTCATCGCTTTCATCATCGTCGGCCATCATCACCTCCTTGGGCGTACGCTTCTTCCTCTTCTTCTTCTCAACCACTTGACCATCCTCCACCTTCACCTACAGAAAAAAGGAAGAGGTAAAAGTAAGCTTCATTTTACTTGGCAATGATAAACAAATTTGTAGACCTTTTATAGTCACATAACAATAATAATTGAAATAGATTTCATTTCTGTCACAGAGTGAACACCAAACACTCGTCTGTGTTGTGTGGTAAAGGGGCATAACTCTTAATACCATTCAAGTCAGAGTAATATACCTTGTTTTACAATGTTTTATTTGAATATATTGAACCATTTTTGAGTGATAGCTAAAAGTTCATAGCTGTATTGATGAAAAGGAGCATAATTCATGATAATAAGTTACAGTAATGGGCCCTGCTATACATGTGCATGTTGTCACTGGAAACAAAATATTGATTTGATTTGAACTTCGTAATATGTCTTTGAGGTATTGCAATCAATAAAGCAAATTCAACCCAAATATGATTGCCTGCACCCAATATGGTGTCAATGATTATCACGTGGACAACATGTTTACACTGTTCAAGACACCAATAATAGCAGCGATTGTGGTACGAAATAGAGTTTAGTGACCAAATATGTTAACTAAATCAATGGGGTCACCGCTTGTCCTGGATTATGTTGGATGCATGAAATATATTTAAAACTCCAATATACTTGTGTAGCTGGTACAGTAACTATAACACACCGGAAGCTTGATCTTTTTCTTCTTCCTGGGTTTGTCCAGCTTGTCTCCTGGCTTCTTCAGTTTCTTCAGCTTGTCTGGCTTGATGTCAATACACAGCGGCCCAGTCAACTCCTCTGTAGTGGGAATGATCTCTTCAAACTCTGGAAATACACAGGAATAAAATAAGAATCGGTCTAATACTTGAATGGTAAAAATTGTGTATTTGGGTCAATCAAGGTAAAAGATAATCAGTCAACATCAAAATTAGGGTAACAGGTATTGCTATATCTGTAAGGCAACAGTCTCTACTTTTTTGTTTAACAGACCTTGAGACCAAATTTTTGGCCGCTTTAAAAATCAATAAAAAAATCCAACATGTACAGTCATCTTTAGGATGTATGAGCCAGAAGTCTTAAATAATAATTCAGAATTTTGTCCTGCAAGACTGGGCTTGTGATAATTGTAACCATTGCATTAAAACAAATAATAATGGATTTGTGCTCGACAATCTTGAAAATCAAAATAACAATGTTGTTGTTTTCCTGACTGTCAGGACAAGCAATGTGCAATTTTGTATGGTTTTACAATTAAAACACACCCTTACCCATTCCATTCTCATCAAACTCTCTCTTTATCTTTGGCTTCATGACCTTCAGTTTCTTCTTCTTTAATTTCTCTCCATCCAGCCCCACAGTAATGACCTTGACCTTCTTGGGCTTAAGCGGGTCAATACCCTCCAGGGTTTTACGCTTGATTTTGTACTTCTTCTTTTCTGGGTCTCGTTCTTTCTTGATCTTGATTCTTTCCCCGTCATAGCCAATCTTTGTTTCATAGTCCTATAGAATGAAGGAAAAAATCAGCTACATGTACACTAATATCTAATTGTAAGCAGGTGTATTCAATCAACCTTAAATGTATTTGTTCAACTAATTTGCATTAAAGACACATGCGTTTTTAATCGCCACAAATCAATTATAAAAATTTGAGAAATGGTTCATTTTACAATATTGAAGATTTCTTATTGTTTTACAGCCACTTAAACAGTTTAAGTTACACAAGCCTTATGCTGTATAAAACATTTGTAAAAATTAAGTTGCAATAATCATCCTCCCATAGAATTTTAATACAGAGTCAAAGTCCTTTTCTGGCCCAAAAAATGAAATGAATTGTTGGATAAGTTTCCAGGAATCTCACACACAGGTGAAATGCCTACCTTAAGACCACTCTGATAACCTGTAATTTCTTTGAGCAAAAACACAAACTGAATCAGAGTAACCATCCTTGAACTAAATTGTGATAAAAATTGTAGAATATCAATACTTATGATTATGTGAATCAAGCTTGTATAATGTTTCGAACTTTATAAGAATATAGAAGTAAGCAGGGCTAAGGATTTAAAATCTGAATTTCAAAGACTGATTCAAACCTACCTCATACTCAACCACCCCTTTCTCCTCCGTCCTTGGCTGGCAGGCCTGTAAGATCCTCCAGATATGCTGGGTTTCATCCAGGGAAACTTCCAACAAATCCCCCTCCATCATCAGTATCTCCAGTTGGACCTTGGCCTGGTCGGATAGCTCCAGTACAGGGTTTTCTAGTTGTCTTGGTAACAATGGTGTCTTCCGTTGTTGCTTCTTTGGTGTTGTTACTCCTGAAGAGGGAAGCATTGATTTGGTTTGGACTGCTATAAGTGTTCTTTATATAAGGAAAATAATAAACAGCTCTTATGTGCTTCATGTACAACAAAATGTTATGATTTGCATGACAATGTGCTAATTAAATGCAATTTAAGGCTCTTAAAATGCTTAAACCCCATGAGCTTCAGGGGGCTTCGCCCCCTTGGCCCCCACAAGGGCGCTGCCCTGGACCCGTAAGGGGGTCTATCGCGGCCCCCTTAACCCCCCGCAAAAAAGTGGCGACAACTTTTTAGAACCCAGGGGGAACCCTGGTCTTGGGCCACTGATTTGATTAATATGGTTAAGTTTTATCAAAACAAATAACTTGAGCATAAAACCTTAAGAAATATTGATATCATCAATATCTCTTCTTTATACAACTGTTGAAAAAAAATCAAACACTATCAAAGCAGACATGTATCCAAAAAAGTCATGCAAAAGGCATAATAAAATACACACCTGGTGCCAGTTTGGACATTGTAGAATATGCATGCTCTGACATGCCACCAGTCGGAGGGTTGCTATTGCTGTTTTCTCCAGAACTCACAACCTCAATTTCTAGTTGGTAATCCTCCTCCCCTCCCTGGGAATCATCCCCAGGGGGCAAAGGTGGGGAGAGGGGCATGTCCAGGGCACTCTCAAGGTCTATACCTATTCCTGAATCGGCAGTCCTTTGACCAGGCTGGCCGTCTCCTCCTCCACTCCTGCTGAATGCACTATGAGTCACACTAGCAAGGTGTCCTTGTAATTCTGGATTATTGGCAGCTTTAAGAAGTTCAGCATTGATAATTTTTTCAGTTTTTTCCCTTGCAGCTTGTTCAACCATCTTTTGACTGAGGACGCTTAGTTTGGCTAGGGCTGAGGCAAGTTCAGACGTGGTTAAAGCTTGTCGAGCTCTATCCTGCCATGCCATGGCACGTTCAGTCAGACACTGCAATGCCTCGCCTTCAGGTAGGCGGACTGGCAGTTTCTGCAGGGAGACAAGCAGTGAGAGGATGGTTTCTAGACGAGGTCGACGGGATCGCAGGCAAAGTGGACAGAGGAATTTGAGATCTTTGGCAGCCTGTACTGCAGCCAGTTGTGAGGAACGGTTTTTGATGTTTGCTGACTTTGGAAGGGGTACACATGCACCTGAAATACCATGTAGAAATTAGTAAAAATGTATTTCTTCTTGTTTTCTTGTCGAATTATGCTGCACTTATATACATTTAGTAAATATTATCACTTACACAATTGCATAAACATCAATTTGTACAACTATGAGGCATTTCTATCAAAATGGTTGACTAGCTGTGTGTGTTCAGCTGATTTCAACATCAAGACCTTCATTCATTTTCACTTGAAAATTCTTTAGCCGAGGGTCTCTGGTAACAATGGTCAAACTGACGGAAAGGCTCCAACTCACTATTAAACCTTTCTTTGCGGTTCACAATGTAGCATAATTCCTGTAGCCCCCTTTCTTAAGATACAAAAATGCACCTATATTTCAATCCACCCTCTCTAATCACTAATACAAAAAAACAACAACAAATGAGCCCTCCCCTGCCCCCCTCACCATGAAACTAGTCCTTGCATAGTTCACACTGAAGCCTTAATCCCAAAGCCCCCTTTTACCCACGCTTTCATTGTCCCCATTTCCATTATTGACCTCTAGACTATCACAGCAAACAGCTTATAAGCCCCCACTTACCATGAAACCAATCCTTGCAGAGTTCACACTGTAGCATAAATCCAGAGGCCCCCTTTCTGCAGATACAGAACCGCGCCTCCATTCCTTCATTCCGGATCTTCTCCATATTCCTGATCCGCAGATCCATCATGGATTCCGCTTCCTTTTCCTCCGCCATCTTGAATGCTGCAACCTGCGAAAAGGGGGGAAATTCAGGTCAACATACAGTCACATGATATGTTTGACATGAATATCACTATTTTTCATTTTCTGAACAACTGTCAAAAGTCAAATATCTTAAATAAAACACAATTCAAAAAGGAATTCGAGTTTTGATTTCCTTTCCACAGTGTAATTAAGAAGAATATCAAAAATATTAAATGTAAAATTGGGACCAAATTTGCAGTCACAACTCAAAATTACTTACAATGAGAGCAGGATCCCTCTGTTCCACAATTTTCACCTCTGACAAGCTGTTCTCTGAAATGCTTCGCTCCAATTCTCGCAGTTTCTTCTTCTTACGGTTGCTGCTGTATATTCCAATGTCGCTCCTCGGTGACAAGACCTGGCAGTGAGGAAATGCTCATTAAAATCATTTTTGCATTACACAACTGGAAGTCAAGGTTGTGAGTTCTGGGGAGAACAGGAACAGCAACCAATTGACTGGAGGCATATCAGGGCATGTATACCATGTCCAAACTGGCAACAGGTGTGTAATATAACATTGCTCTACTTCTATAGGTCAGAACAAATCGCTCTTCACATGTTTAAAAGGAAAAAAAAAATCTGCTGATAAGAAATATTCCAGCAAAACATACATTAGTTAATTATTTTTTATTACAATCAAGACTTATTAAAATAATGTAATCTATTTTCTATCTAAATCCAGCTGAGAATACTGAAATCATCATGCCTTGGTATGAAATCGCTCCTATGATTCTAGAGAGACTGCTCATTTCGTCCTAACTTAACTATAATTTTATTTTAAACAGCAAGCTATTGGTCGCTGTAATGTAATATTTTCGCAATACTAACCACATGTCGAAATGCACAACATACCTCAAGTAGAGAATAGGTAGAATTCTTCTTCAGGAATGTTCGTGCCGTCCTCTCTCTCCATGATTTTGCGGCTGCAACCTGGGACTCCACCTGTGGCAACTGATCGAGGCGGACCGGTATAGGTCGGCCCTTGTTCACGAGATTTTCCACTATGTCAAGATATGGGTAGGAGTCAGAGTTTTGGATGGCTTCAACTTTGGTCGTCCAATCTTTTGCCTTGCGTAGAGCCTCTTTCAGGGTGTGAACGTTTGGTAGGTAGACGGGAATGTTTGACGCCTCGTTTACGATGGCTTCAAGTGTGCTCATTACATGGCGAGGTCTGTGCAAATATTAAATTATTAAAAGTTAAATACAAATAGCTCAAGAAGAGAGACAAACACTTAACATTGCTGTCGGCGCATAATTTTTCACTGTAACAAACAATGCAATACCACTCAAATTACATAAAATAAGGGCTAAGTACCAAGCCAATAAGTAAATCAAATTTAAAATTTTATTAACAGTCATCTACAGCCTGGATTTTTGGAAAAAAATAATTCTAAAAGTTCATCAAAAAGACTCACTTTTATATTTGTAATAAGTCCATGCCATCACCAATATGAAATTTCATGACAAAGTTGTTTCCCTCAATAATTTTAGAGGTGGAAAGTGGTCTATTTAGTCACTTAGTTTTATCCACACCACATATGTTCTCATGGCCCCTCAAAACAGACACCAGTTCCCCTTTTACCAAGAAAACAGATAATAAACTTTAAGTAACAAGGAATAAGTATAAACTAAAGTTAATATATAAATGAACCTGGCTTGAAGACAGATCCTAGCCTTCTCTTCCCATCTCTCACTGAGCGTGAGCAATTCCTGTAACTCAGCCATAGCTTTCTCAACTGCATTGTGAGGAGAGAGGCCAACACCTGACTCCATAAGCTTCCGCAGGGTCTCCAAGACGACTGACGTGGGGTCGGAGAGGGACTCACGGACCTCGTCAAGCCACTTGGCTTGCTGTAGAACCTAGAGAGAAGGGTTAATTGAGTGCCTGTGTAAGAAATTTTAATCAAGATCCATGCTCAGTCAGCCAACAATAAGGTGAGAACACTTAAGAATCAACATGAAATAGAGACACCCTTAATTGATATCAATAACCTTAAACCAATTAGCAAACATAAAAATCAAACATCCAAATTGCGATTTCAATAGATAGTCTTGAATTTCAATAGATTATTTACACTTGAATTTCAATACGGTAAATTACTTCGTTTAACAATCAGTCGATTCAAATGACAATAACACAGGCCACCTACCTGTTTTAATTTTGGCATCTCAGGTAAGTCTACATCCAGTGTAGATCCAAACTCAATTAGGTGTTCTAGCTTGACAGAGTCCGGAGTTTCAGCTTCTAGAGCTTCCTTTGCCTCAGATTGGAAGTTAAGAACTTGGTCTAGCAACTCCTGAAATATATCATTGCATTGGTTAAATATATTTCCTGAAGTAACAACTCTAAGCGGTGTTTTAAGCTAGCTAGAGTCTGTAGATTCAGTCTCTTAAGCCTCCTTTGTCTCAGATTAGAAGTTAAGCACATATTCTAACAATTCCTGAAATATAACATTTAACTTACAAGTGAAATGAACATGTAAATGTTAACATTGGTTAATATTAATTAACTTTAGCTTAATTTATAAAACAGCTGTCATCAAAATCTGTTTATAGCTAGAGACCGGTTCTGTGTCCTAGAGGCCAAAAGAACATTTCCCTGGTGGGAATCAAAGCCAATGCCTCTGGAGTGAGAGCAAAGGCATCTATACAACTAAACATTCTCCCCCTTAAACATAACTACTCAAAGTAACTATTTATAAGTAAACTCCAGCATTTATTCTAACTTGTATAGCTTTGGGATATTGGAAAGCTCTCTCACCTTAAGCAGTTTTCCCTCCTTGATAATACAGGGTAGACTCGCCACTTGTTCGTAGAAGCAGTTTAATTCTTCCAGACTTAACTTGGCAATGTATTTCCCATCCATGCTCTGTCTTCTGAAACAAGGTAATCATGATCATCTGGTCGAGTTTGGCTCCATGGTTACAAACATTGGCCTTAGTGTTTAAAAAAATTAAGTGGAAGACAGAGTCAGTACTACTACAACAAATATAATTCATAGGGTTAATACAAGAAACAACCAAGTGACATTCAATATAGAAGATTTTGCTGCATTCTGCATTAACCCTATGAATCATACTGAATTAGCTAGCTATACTTGCCACATCCATGTACATTTAGATAAAAAAAGATAATACTAAGATAGGAATTTAAATCAGGACAAAAAATACCAGTCCTTCATTTAAAAAGCATAAAAAATAAGCATGCAGTCACTTGTTAATTGAGAATTGAAAAAGAATTGAAAGTAAACATATGACTATTTGCAGTCATTTCATTACTTTCCCCAAAAGTGGATCACTATATATAGAGACATCAACAGATCAAAGTTCTTGCATGATTCAAGGGAAAACATGCACACAGCGTTTCTAGTACCTAGTATACCCAGCAATCAAGGTCATGACAATACAATGCACTTTACCTAGTTCTAACTTTCTTTGTCACCAGTTGGCTTGCGACGTTGGCACATTTCATGGCCTCGGTGACGGCACTATTAAGCGTCTGCATCAACTCGGAGTCAGGGAAATGCTTCTCTTCAGCGTCATTTAGAAGGTTTTTCAACTCTGATAAATCTGCAAATGATGTGAATAACAATATTAATGCTATAACTTTGTTTATACCAATTTATATTAGCTCGATTATGTAGAAAGCTGCCAGCTTATTTTAAACACTTGGAGTCTGCATACCAGGTCAAATTCACCAGTACTGGGTGTCCATTCAAACCCTCTGAGTGTACAGTTTTCTTATTTTTATATTTACGAGCTTTCTTATTGATTAACCCGGCAGTCTTATGACTTACGGGGTTTTACATCACCAGGCTGCAAAAAATGGCCAATTATACCATTTTGACATCCTGTAACTCAAAGTTATGAAAGTATACATTATATGAATCCATTTATATCAATGGAACTTGTGTACCAAAATTTACAACAACTGGTCTTTATGACCTCCATCTGGTTCTATTACAGCGTTAAAGCTCTGTATAGATTAATTTCAACAAATGGTAATCAAGTGATCTTACAGCCAGATCTACATACCAACTTTGTTGTCATCATCAGATGCCTCTAGTGCGAGTGTCACATGGTTATGCCATTTCTCATAGCACTCTGCCCTCTCCTTAAGTCGTCCCAACATGGATGGGAGTTCATCTAGAGTGTAGCGGTACCGCAGACAGTATTGGCTGGGCGGGCAGCTACACAGCTGGTTATAGTGAATCAGGCAAACCAGACGATCTGAAGGAAAGAATAAATGATGATAAATGAAAGAATTTGTTTAAATAATTCATATAAATTCTATTATAAGATAGAAGTTTTAATAAGCTGGTATGATTCACACTGGGTAGAAACCAGTGATGTGTTCTATTTGAAAGGCTTACAGATTGTAGCACGATCATCATACCCCTAGTGAGGCTTTTGAGAGTTTTACTAAAGTAAACAATATTTAAGTTAATTAGGTTGAAAAATAAAACAACAAAGTGTACCTGGTGAACATGGACAAGTGATAGCTGACAGGAAACAGGTGGTTTTACAAAAGGAGCACTGTCTTTCATCATCTGGCAACAACTCGAATGCCTCGCGTTCAGCCTCTGTCACTCCCTGTAGACAGAATACTGGTGGTTTATTCATTCAGTTGTTAATACACATTAGATAGTTATCTTACAGATATAAATATATATTAGATAGTTGCCAAAGGCTACTGAATGCTACTTATGGATAAATATTAGAAAAAATGCCAAGCCAATAACAAAGCATTCAAGTTACAAAAAAAAAATTAAGAGGAATTAAATGTCTCTCAATGATGCTATTTCAATTGACCTATTGTCACTTCCATAATGCAACAAATTCTGCATACAGCAAACATTTATGGAAGGAAAGGTTCCAAAAAAAACGTTCAGACATTTTCATTTACTGCCAGGAAAAAGACACACAAAACAATAAGAGGCTTGGGCCATCGTTCATCTATGGAAAACACTACCTACCAGTGACAACAATTTCTTCCTCATTTTCTTCTCATTGTCTGCAATGTCTAGTAGATCTTGATGTGTCATGGCTGCTATCTGGAAATCCAGATTGTCTGGGTCGGCAGCCATCTTGCACACCAGCTCCTCGTGGGAGAACACACACTGTCTGTGCAGGTCACGGTAGTGCTCAATACACTTACGGCCAATTGGGAGCTGAAAATGGGAATGGTCATGATTTTTCTGAATACCGTATTTAGTGCAAACATTAAGTCATACAATTATCATGTCAAAGTACTCATTTCAGAAATTACTTTGGTTGGAAAAACATTTCATCGCCCTCCCTCCCTCCCTGTTGAAATTCATAACAGCTGGCAAATATTGAAGAAACCAATTGATTAAAATATTTTCGTTGAAACTTCTTAACTCCTGGTGAAAATCATGAAGTGATAACAGACAAAAATCGTAAACTTTTAAGTTTAGTTAGACTGATATGAGAGATTAAGGCCCCAAGCTGGGCTATGGGGCAAAGACTAAAGTTTAGCTTGTTTTAAAATCAGTCATACCCATATCAATTAAAGCAAATGCCTGGTGAAAAAACTGATACTCTTATTCAAAATCAATACATACACATGTATAACAAACATAGATTTTGATTGATAAACCTTCAACTACTTACTAAATAATGCATTTACCGGTATGGAAAATATAAATTACTGAAAACAAGATTGTAACCGTGTATTTAATAGCAGAAAACGCAAAAATATTAAATGATTGGTGAATGCTAAAAGATTTACTGTGGTCTAGTATAGTTTTATAATGTAGAAATACCGTGTTTATGCTCTTTTCTTTCATCAAATTCAACTCGGTATCCTTCATAAGAATCATTGTTTTCAACATTTATTCAACCTTTTTGGAATATTAAAACAATATTGGTAATAGTGGTAAATCTTATTTGGGAGTAAGTGTGCATCTTTAAAAATAAAAATATAGTATTTTGAAATTGAAGGTCTCAATCCAAATTTCAGGATAAACCCTGAATTAAATCATCTCTGGAAAATGCTATTTCATTATTATACCAACAGAAGCTGAAATTGATTCATCAATTCCACTCATAGTTAACCTACCCAGTCTGCTGGACAGAAGTTTACAGCCTCAGCAAAATTGTAGCCTTGGTTGAATCCAGCATGGTAGGCGCGGGGAAATGTGATAACAAACTCTCCCGCATGCTGGTTTGTGCGCACAATCTGAAGATAGAAGTTTTGTGGGTTAGAACTGTTACAAACTAAACATTAACTCAAAATGAAATGTAAACTATGTTTACACTTCCTGTGATCTTAAAACACATCACACGATCAGGTCCTCGTATACTCATGATTATTCATCTACTAAGACCCAATTCTGAATTTACTGGCATACACCACCCTTAAGAATATTTGTTAACAATGGTTTTGATGTTTTGTAGTGCACCAAGTCAATTCTAGAACAGTTCCAAGAGTCAAATTACTACGGATAGGCTAAAAATTCCCCCCAAAATACTTGTTTTTTAACAGTTGTGATGTTATGGAGCAAATTGGACCTGTTCTAGATCAGTCCTGTTGCCAACTAACTAAGACCCCAATCCAAAATATCCTAACCCATGTATACAAGGCACCCCTTGGCACATAAGGGAGAGCATAGGACTCAGAACAACTAACAAGAAGCACATGAGTTTGCAAGCCAGTTCAGAATAGTTGTGAAGCTACATCTACATAAAACTAACACATCTTTGCACATAATTTTAATATCTATGTCCGACAAGTTTCCAAGCCAACAAAAGTCATTAAAATTTGATTACTTACCGGCACCCCTTTGGACATAAGAATATTAGGGTTCATGATGGTTGTGATATGATGTAGCAAATCAGGGGAATTTTGGAACAATTCCGGGGCCAATGTCTTCATAACATCCTCAAACTTGTCCGCATCGTGGCCCGATACACCGTACCATGTCTTTGGCTCCCCCCTGCAAACAATAAAATTATGATTGGATGGCAGAATAATATAAATTTCTGTAGCCTTCTGCAAAACATACAGTAAATGTGTGTTGGAAACCTGAACCTTGATAAAAAAAAACCCACACCTTGTTATCAAATTTTCCAAGAGATCAGAATGTCATTTTGTAGATTTCTAACCAACGCATCAAGTCATATGCATTTACCAATGAGACATAAAATAACAGCATTGAAAATAGTGTGTATTTAATATGTAATCATCTTTTTGATCTCCCACACTATAACCAAGTACCTTTTAGCACTGCTCTTTATTCTTGATGTTAAAATTTATATCTTGCAAAAACAAAGTTAATCAGTTTATACTTGACAAGAAGACTCAGATTTTAATCAATAATTTAATTTCAATCTAGGCAGGCCATACCAGTGCAGGTAGTTGATGGAGTAGCTCCAGTGATCCTCGTTGTGCCAGCAAAAGCTGGAGAAACACATCCCCACATAACACCATGGCACCTGTGAAACATAAAATTGTTTTCATTATTAACATGATTTTTTATTATTATTATTACCATTTCTACAGAGACCATATACCAGTACAGCTTCATTTTTGCCAACAGAGGCTTGTGAAACACATCCCATTGGCACTTGTGAAATATAGTCAAAGAAGTTTTATATTATTAACATTCTACAGAGACAATATATCAATACAGTAACTCCATTGGACCTTGTTTTTGCCAACAGAGGCTTGAAAAACACATCTGCATAGCACCTAGAGGTAATATACAGTTTGCCTATGCATAATCATTAACTTTCCTAAATGTTCTGTAGAACTGAGCCCGATATATTTAACTTTCCTATATGTTCTGTAGAACTGAGCCCGATATATTTAACTTTCCTATATGTTCTGTAGAACTGAGCCCGATATATTTAACTTTCCTATATGTTCTGTAGAGCTGAGCCCGATATATTTAACTTTCCTATATGTTCTGTAGAGCTGAGCCCGAAATATTTAACTTTCCTATATGTTCTGTAGAACTGAGCCCGATATATTTAACTTTCCTATATGTTCTGTAGAGCTGAGCCCGATATATTTAACTTTCCTATATGTTCTGTAGAGCTGAGCCCGATATATTTAACTTTCCTATATGTTCTGTAGAGCTGAGCCCGATATATTGTACTTTTTATAACTAGCTGACCTTATAATTATCTTCTCTTACATAACACATATGTATTGCTTCAATTTGAAGACAAATGACTGCTAATACTTATGTTTACTGAATAGTTTTTTTACAGGGATGCAAATGAAAATTTGCAAAAAAGAGGAAAAAAGCATGAAATACGAGTATCCCACTCACACTACATACAAAATATCATTTTTTGTATAGATATGATAAAAGGTAACAATTTTAATTTTGTGTTGTGAACAAAAAAGAGGAAATAAGCTGAAAAGAGGAAAATTGGCATCCCTGTTTTAGTGTTTTTTTTAGCTCACTACTGTAATTCCAGTATAATGTTTTTTGCAAATTGAGTTAAATGATGCAGCCAACAAATAATCATCAAAGTTAATCATATTATCTTATTTTTCACATCAAATACAAAACATTGCAAGAAAATACACAACTGTACCTTCATGCCAGAAATGTCAGCATTGATGTGGCACAGAACGGAGGCCTCCTGGATTGGTAGGTTGTTCAGATTCCAGCTTGAACTCATGTACTCCTGTGGAATTCAAATGTATATATTATAAATAGATATGCTTCATTACAGACAGAAAATATCCTTTTACAAATGACTTTCCAAGTCACCCCAACCATATTTTGCATAGATGGACAACCCCCCCCCCCCACCAATTCTATTAAACTGCATCTTATGTTGTTTGCTTGTAGAAATGTTAAGTGCAATAACTTCATGTACCAAAGTTAAGTAAGGGCCTACTCATCTTATTACTAAGCAAACTTTTAGTGTCCTTGTCTACATTGTGTATAAAGCCCACAACTGAATTTGAGTGCCAGAAAATAATGATAACAATCAACATGTAACAATATTTCTACATCAATGAAATCATCAATGTTCTTGTCCTTATTGTAAGATTTCCTGAGGGCAGCCACAACCATGGTCAATAGCATGTGAATATGGCTACTTATTTTTATTTCTAAGTTCTCATTTTACAAAAAGATAAAATCATTATCAAAAGGGTAAATAATTATATTTTGTCATCAGTAAATGGTTTTAATTTGGATTGTACTGATGTTAGAGCCCATACTGACACAAATCATTTGACAGATCTATAAATCAACCTACCTCATCATCAGCAAACTGGTCCTTCAGACCTCGGGTAGGAAAACCACTGCCCTGGTCCATAGCATGTATATCAGCCCCATACTGGACAGCAACGTCTTCCTCTAGGCTGTTCACAAGACGCCAAAACTCCTTTTCCACCATCTCACATGGCACCATCTAAAAGAGATATGACAAATATTGGAAAAATCAGCATGAAACACTATCATGGATTGTTTAAATTTCTATCTGTGAAGCCAATTTTTAATTATCATCAAAAATTTAGAACAAAAAGTTCAGATATGCCACATGATAGATTTTGGAAATATGGCAAATATAACTCTTGCTACTTTTTCTATGTTTTAGAGTTAATTTTCAACCAAAGAAGATCCTTAACTTTAAAAGAATTTCTATTGTAATACTAAATTTATTTCTCTTTTATTTTCATCAGACTCAGGCTGTTTTCTTCTTGTATGATAACCATGTTTGTTACAAACAGCCTTGGAACAATGGTAACAATACTTGATAACATGGTTCTAGCTATTGAGTTTAAGAAGGGTAATGAACATTCCCATTTTGAAAGCACTCTTTTGCCATCATAGATTTAAAGCTTAAGTGTTAAAAAATATTTTTCGTGCTATGTTCAAAAACTTATAAAATGATTAAAAAAAATAAAAATTCAAATTAGATATTTGACAGTTAAAACCTTAACTTAATTCAATAAAACACATTTTCCAAAAGGTTCTATAAATTCATGATATTTAAGTTTTTCATACACCAATACAAAGTGTCCTTTCTACTCTTAGCAACCAGCCAATTTTCTGCCCTTTTTAAAACCTCACTTTACTTATACCATAACCTATCAGACAGGCAGTCATTTTCTTTTAAGCATGATATTGGTTCATTTAACCATTTGTCAATACTTACATGTACTGGCATATTGAAGTAGTTGCTTTTAAAGTTGTCGGCCATTTCTCCGAATGACTGGAGAGAGAACTCCCTCTTGGACTGCTCAAATCCATAGGCTTCCATTGGCTTACTGCATGCCTGGAAATGTCAACATAGCATACATAACTTTACTTTCAAAATCCTAATTAACATGATGCTGAGCGGCCCTGACATACATGTATGTACTCTTTACTGTTAAACCAATTAAGAGGTTAATAAGTCACATGACAGCCACAGACAAACACATGGTCTTGGATTAAATATATACATTGTATTCCTTTGTTAAATAATTTGTTATTCAAGGACATTAGAACTTCTCAACTTTAAACCTAACAGTAACTATATCAATTAGTATCAAACAAAAAGGATTTTTACATTAAGACATAACCATCACTTTGTTTGCCCAATTAGAGGCCGCTGTAGAAAATCTCTCCTTATTTTAAATTTGAGACATCATAAAATAATCTCCCATCCAAATTTCAAGTCAAGACAGAAAAACTTGAACAAACCTGCTGAATGCACTTTGGGCACCGCCAGTCCCCTTTAGGGATCTCTGATAGAGGTGGTATGAGACAGTATGTGTGAAAGGCATCATCACAACCATCACACAACAGCATGTACTCCTCACCATCCCCGCGCCCACACGTGTGGCAGTAGTACATGTCAACCTGGGACGAAAAAGTAATTTTCCTTAAATTTGTCAAAATATCTTGCCATGGTTCCATCCACACTGGCTGTTCATGCTAAATCATGTGTGACAAAGGATCTTTTATACATGTTGGGCCATTGAATTCAGGAAAAATAGAAACCAAAATTTAATAGAAATTTAATCGGGCTAGCAAATACAACTACAAGTTGGCATTTTTTTTTATTCTTTCATAATATTCCGAGGCAATCACATATCTGTTTATTTAGCTATAATACACTCAAAATACAGGACAAGAATTCTGTCAAGATATGCCATCTGTCAGAAGCATAAGACCATGACCCTTGACCTACTGACCCCTCAATGGAAGTTTTTAGATGTAAACAAGGGAATGACAATGCTGGAAAATGTCATCCTTAATTGTCTGCCATGCTCTGCCGATGAATCCAAAGCTAAGGTAGGATATTCAGTATTTAGCACTCACATAAGTGTATATTCCTGGGTTGGTGGCTTTATTTCTGGTCTTCATCTTCTTGCTGTCCTTCACCTCCGGCTTCTCTTCCTCAGCTAAAAGAAATGTCATTCATTAATATGATGAAATAACAATAGCCAAAAAACTCCACTGCGACCATGTTTTTTCATACTTAAGTAACAACATGCACTTAACTGTCTGACCACCCTTGAAAAAAAATCTGTTGCACGTTAATAGCAGATTGTAGAGATATAAAACTCATAACATTTGGGGGAAAAATTAATATAATGAACACGCTCAAATAAACACGCTCAAATAAAATAATATACATGAACATGGGTGCAAAATAAACATATTTTGTGTAAACCCAACATACCGTAAATACCTAACAAGGCACAGGTGTTGTGTTTAGGACATCCATTAACATAGAACCCTGACATACTAAATGTAATTAAATTGCATTAAACTGGCCTAGAAAAGTCAAATTTGATCTTTATATAGACCTTCTCGTTTTTACATTTTCGAATACAAACAGTTAATATTTCGAATACAAACAGGTTTTTACATTCACCTGAAACATTATCAGAAATTCTATTTCTATTACTTACTAAATCTATTCATCATTATAAAAACAAAGTAACTCGGTTTCTCCAGATAAAGACGAAATTTAATTACATTTCAAATCTACATCATGTAGAATTAACAAGAACTCTGCAAAGTGCAAAGTGAACACCAAATCCTCTCGCGTTTTTTAGTCTAATTTGTTTTGGATTTCTCAACATTGTTTTAAGAGTTATGGGCCATGTTATACATGTGAATATTGTTTCTGGCAACACATGAATCAAACTTAATTTTAATATCTTAAATGATTAAAGTTCTTGCCAGGGTTCAAGATTTTACACTTCAACTTTCATCTTCGCAAAACAAACCAGCTGAGACACTGAGACTCCTACTGTTACAAAAATACTAAATTAACTTTAATATATACCCCATACCAAAACCAGCCAGCCAAGGTCAAATAATAGGATGCATGCATGATCATGCTGTAATAATGTATGTTTACGTATGTTCGGCTCGCTAGTAGTAACTGTAGTTTCCATTTCGCCAATACCTTCATCCTCCTCATCTTCCACTTTTGGAATGGCTGCCTTTGGTCCGGCACCGTGGAATTGAAGCTTTTTCAGCTCTGGATTTTTAGTGTAGTCAACCACTGGTTCCTTGAAACATAGAACAAAACATACATGATCCATGAGGTACACTTTTTATCTAGAGTTTTGGAAAAAAATTGAAATTTTCTTTTTCTGCTATTTTCCATTTTTGGAATGGCCATCTCCCTTTCAGCACCATGGAATTTGAGCTCTGTAATTTTGTTGTTGTCTATTACAAGTTTCTATTGAAAGACATCAAAGTTTAAGCGCAAATTAACATGTTTATAAGTGCTCAGACATGTATATACATGCTACATACACTAGAAAGGCAAAATATATTAAAGTTTAGCAATTGAGTCCAGCAGTGGAATTATAGCCTTTTTAGCTCAGGAATTTTGGTGTAGATGATGGCTTGTTCCTATGTGACGACTGACTTTTTTGGAAATTAACTTCTGTATTTTGATATCAAAATCTATGGTTTGTCTTTTTTTCTTAATTTATCCAATATAGA
Organism: Mya arenaria; assembly: GCF_026914265.1. Taxonomy (NCBI): domain Eukaryota; kingdom Metazoa; phylum Mollusca; class Bivalvia; order Myida; family Myidae; genus Mya; species Mya arenaria. The sequence goes on along the minus strand of NC_069135.1, from coordinate 26,494,419 downwards.
ATATCTTTTCCTTCCCTAATTTTGTGAATGGCTGTCTTTGGACGGGCACAGTGAAACTACAGCTTTTTCAGTCTTGAATTTGATTCATAGTTAAAAGTTTTGAAATAGATTTGAAGAATATAACAGTGTACAGGCATGATATCACATGTAAGATAGTGTCTATGGTTCACAATGATGTCAGAGTTCAATTAATATATACATGAATGGATTAAGTCTCTCTCGAAAAATCAGTTGTACCCGTACAAGTGCCCCTCCCATCAAAAAAAACATTAACAGACAAAAACAGCATGTAGCCAACAGCTATATTCATTCGTTAATTTAAAGTCACACTGCTGGTGAGAACCTGGGGGCCAGTTCAACATTAAATTGAATCTTGCCAACATTGAAAATGAACATAAGTTTGTGAAAATAAAAAAAATCAATGTGTGCCCTTTGTGGAGTATATAGAGATTAAGATTACAGAAGTTATGAGTAAAATCCTTAATTGAAACAGCCCTTGTAACTCTTTTTTATTTGAAAAACTTCTTTTTCATACAATTATTTTATTTCTTATAAGAATTGCTTGAAGTCTTTACTTGTTTTGTTTCCTTTTTCTCCATTCTCTCCATCTTTGGCACTCGTTTATAGCTCCCACTCTCCATTCTTGCCTGAATGCCGTGTGGTTTATAGTCGGCGTCAGTCTGGTTATCTATATCATCAGGGATTTTCAGGTTCTACAACGAAAAAAACACAAACACAATCAAGGTGAGAAAAAATGTTTTAAAAATGGCAAACATCTTGCCAAAACATTTGTTTAACACCAAGAGTAGAATAAAGGTAAATGCAACTTTGACAGTGAACAACAGATACACAGTCAAGACATTTGGTGTCTCACACAAAAAAAGAATTTTTTACCCCATCAAAATACAGCAGACGTATTGGCTATTTACAGAAAGTTATTGCGATTCCTTTCACCAACCACAGTGGTCGGAATAAGGACAAGCCGCCCTGCACTTGAAAGATGTTCGCTGTGATAGTTCAGAATGTGAAAAGTATGAAGCCAGGTTTGCTGCAATTTTTCAACAGCCAATAAGTAATGTTAATAGTCATTTTAAGAAAATCAAGTATATACATGATTCTTTGGTCATGAACAGAACTGATGCAAGCATCAATATATTGCAGGATATTCAATTCATTTGCCATGTACTCAATAAAAAACACTTATAGAGTGATGAATAATCAGTTTCAAGTTACTCTGAATACAAAATACACAAAAATGTGCAATGTTTAACAAAAGCTGACAGTAAGGTTCAGTTGTAATATAATCTCATTTACATCACCCATATTGAAGCCACACAAGTATCTCATCACATGATGGCCAAGTACAGATTTTTTCCCCGATTTCAGATTTATAATCCTCCATAATTTTTAAAAGCATAACATATGTCAACAAGAGCAAGCAAATAGTTGCCAAACCTTACTAATCTTTTTTTCTCAATCGATCTGTGATCGCAACACATTAGCATATTGGCATAATGAACAAGTTTACAAAGTGTCAAACTAATGTCCAATCTTTAGTACTGGTAATTTAAAATTTTGGCCAAAATTAAAGTTTTGCAACATCAGGTTTTGATGAGGACTGTCACAATGATGCATATACTACACTATGTAAGTGCAATCAGCAGACAAAATTGCCATTTGTTACTAGAGATTAACATACATGTATCTTGAAATGCTCTACATGTAACAATTTTTTCCCCATAATGTAAAATTCTTGCTTATATTTTCGATGTTCGGATGTCAACCCAGCTTAAACAATACCTCAACCTTTGTCGCTTGAGCACAAAACAGACACGGTCACAAGCTTATAACATCCTCGATCAACTTACCGCAGCTTCCAATGAGGCGCCAGTCTTGAACAGGAAGTAGGGAAACAGAACCCTCTCATAGTGGTTTTTCAGGGTTCCCCCAACTCCTTTTCCAGTTTCGTAACCCATCTTGGCAGCCACCTGGCTCCAACGACGCTCTCTCGATATCTGCTCCATACCACCCTCACCCTCAACCGTCTGAAATACATGTATTTCAGTTCATAATGTGCAGTTTCATGCATATCAGATATTTTATCATGTTTAACAGGCTACTCCATGTTCGACACATTCATTTACAAGACTAAATGAACCTGAAATTACTGTTTATAAGCTTCTCTTTGTCATTATTTGTTTAGGTGTTAATCCTGCACAAAAACACTATATTAACAAAAAGCTTTTAAGTATTAAGCCAGAATCCGTGAGTCTCTATTCCTAGGTGCTAACTCTTTGTCATTTTCATATTAATTATTAAATTATGTGTTCCAATCATATTCGGACGAATTATTTATTGCTGCATGAAAGCAAAACTGATGTTTCTTATGACATATTTACTCAATCCTTTGTACTTATTCCCACCAAATATCATACATTCAAAAATATGCCACACTGGACTAGCTAAAGTATGACAAAGAGAAGGAACTCAGACACACACTACCTTATCATTTCTGTCAATAAAATACTGAAGCGAGACAATTTAAATACCTTGTACAATTCATGATTCTAAATACATAGACTAGATCTAAGTATATTCCGTAAATCACTGTATAGGACACAGTAAAAAAACATGAAAAATCAAAAGAAAGAACTTAATATCATGAATGTTAGAAGCATTTACACAACTCAAACATTCGGGCTTGTTCATCAAAAAGCCTACTTGCGATGACTGCAACACTTCCAAACAATTTCTATACTAAAGGGAGACAACTCTCACCTTGTACAGTTCATAAAGGTCCAGCAGTTTTCTCTCGACATGAGGAATCTTCAGTGTACTGCCCTGTAGCTCCCAAAACTTTGCCAACTGGTCCAGGAAATTCAGCTTGATTCGAGACTTTGCCTGTGAGAGTTTATATAACATGTACATGAAGGAGAGAAACTCTTGAGATATATATATATAATTGTTTAAAAACATAAATTACGTAAATGCACAGTCATTATAACAGTGATTCATTTTTTATTCTGCTTACTTGTGTTCTTCAGGACTCCCATATTTCAAACCTATGGGTCCTGAACAAACATCTGAGGGTCCAGAGCACAGCTTTGTTCGCAGATTAAAGGAAGCCAATGCATATGACTGATGCAAATGTTTAAGAATAATGGGTCACCAGGGTAAACAATGAGCATCATATTTATTATAGGACTCTGAATGTGCAGCAAAATGAATCACTGTAATCATTATAATTTTTAAATGCAATCTGTCAGGTACAAGTATATAAAGGAAAAACAAGTTCAAAGTAATAAAGTTATTTATATATATATTATATATATATATATATATATATATATATATATATATATATATATATATTATCATTTATTTCTATCAGGGTGGAGGTAGATTGGCAATTTTGTACACATAAAATTATTCACATTTCAGTTTTGTCAGCATCACATTTTTTGAAAACTCAAAATTAAACACTGCAAGTGTGACATTTTATGATCTAGATATGTTTCTAATAGAGATTGGATGAAATGCATTGCATGTAAAGGAATCATGATATAAAACACAACATCAAGTATGGAGTGGACAACAGAAAGCCTGATATTAACGTGTTTTAATGTGAGAGATGAGAGAAATTCTTCTTAATCAGAAACAGGAAGAAGTTTGGTGATTAAGTCAGCAAAGGAATATTTATTATCTCTGGTCTTTTGCCTTCACAGTACATAAATCATGAAATAATAATTATCATATCAACATCTATTCAGATATGTATTTCTTGTGGAAAAAAAACATTACAACTCAATGTCTAAAATCAAAAAGGAATTCCTCGTTGAACCAGTTTCAAAGTCTTATCAAGACTATGGTATCAAAAGCAAGATATTATGGAAACAACTTGGCAATATTTTTTTTTTCATAATTCATAATATATTTTCAATTCTGATCACAAATTATTAAATCAAATAACTGTCCTGCCTATTTTGTGTGGTTTTGCAACTACCAATGTCATACTTGACCTAACTTGCCTGGTCTTGACTAAGTGGGCTTACTCACATGGCAGCCATCTTGAATACATCAATTCAATGGGCACCCAATATAATCACTGCTTTATTTACTTATCAGTTCACTGAATCCTTTAATTTTACAAATATTAAACATCCAGATCATTTTCTAATGCAATAACAGTATTTATTATTTTCATTTAAACATTTTAGTTTGCATTGAAAAAGCATGAGGAAGAAAGCCATTCTGTGTTTTTAAACAGGTGTTTTGAACTTTACATGCTTCATTTTTATAATGCCCTTCAATGGGAAACCAAAAAAAATTTCTCCATTCTACCAAGATTTTCAAATGGTCTTTCAAATTAACAATAATTAATCTTCAATTGGTACTCTATAAAAGCAGAACACTACAGCCAATGAAGACTGGTCACTTATCTTTACTATTGGATGGTCTATCTTGAGTGCTATAAAATTAATGAACTACTTTTAGCTTTATTTCAGAGAGGCAAAAAATAATAAATTGTCTTACCTCAAGTTCATTTAATCTTTGAACTCTGGGCACAAACCGGAACTTGTCAACATCAACAGCAAATGGTGGTTGCCAGTCCTATAAACCAAGAAGCATCCAGTTTGAACACCAACATTTTCCATGGCAACTTTAAAATGTAGATTTTTTCACACACTGGCAAGATAATTTATTACCGGGTACTGTAATATCGATAACTTTCTTGAGAACTACCAGTACCTATTCTACAATTATGCTGATTTTTTTTTATCATTGTCGACATGAAAAGCATGTAAGGCTAAGCTAACAACTTAATCCTCCAAATAATGGGGGCGGAATAAAAATGGAGATTCTAAATTAAAGCAGCTACATTTGATGCTGTCTGTAATGTATGTTCAACTCTAGAAACCTTTAAACCCAATGAAGGCATTCTTGCAATTACATGAAAGGTTTTAAATACAATTTTCTTCAAAATACGTAACTTAAAATTTATTTTCTAATACTAAATAATTATCAATTACTATCTCCAAATGACAGTATAATGATACTTAGGAAGGATAAATATTTTCACTTGTTTAATCAATCATTGAATCAATGACATTGAAGTTAAACTAAAGAGGTCATGATAGAATTTATGAATCACACAAAATCTGTTGTTAAAATATGTCGCTAAAAGCATAATTTTCAGTATAAGTATATTGTTTTTGTCACGAGTTAAGACACATTTTGCAGGACCGCTTTTTTTTATCAATTGGACATCTAAATTGTCTGATGTGCTGACCTAAATAACTTTGAACTTGTGTGTCTCATTGAACATGGGTTTACTAAATTTCATTTATTCCGGAACGGGCACGATCAAATCAAACATTTTTCTTTATTTCGGATAGAAAAATGATTAATTCCATCGATAAAAGTTGGTTTTAATCAGTTGAAGTTCAAAATTGGCCTACATGACACTAAGTCTGGACAAACCATGTCCTACAGTGAAAAATTTGTTTATACAGTATCACACCCAATTTCACTAAATTCGCTTAAATTCAAATTTGCAATACCAATCCATTAAATATATTACTTTATTTCGATAGGACTATGATTAACACACAATATGGTGAAACAATTATTCAAATCCATCCAGATTTGGCTGAGAAAATCTAATTTTAGTGAAGTCGTTTCCAATGCACTTAATTTCTTAGCCAACAAAGCGTCGCCATCTTTGCCGTTTATACACGCACGTACACGGTCATTTTTCGCTGGTCGATTTCTCGCCACATTTCTTTGAAACAACTAATCCAAATAATTGAAATCCATTAACAATCTTATTTACTCCCATAAAATGCATTCACCTTTGGTGGTTTAATTTTGCATATGCCATATTTCTCAGCAATAGGTTTTATTTTCGCGATATACGCAAGAGAATCTGCAAATTCTTCTTCAGTCGGAGTGAAAACCGGTGCTTCTGGGGGCGGCTGGAAGTTGACATAAGATTCCTCCATGCTTGACATCTTCTAAACTGTAATTGCTAAATCCTTTTAAACAGTTTTGTTACATGTGTATCGTTTTATCCAGAAAAATATCCGAAATTTTGACAGATCTCCATAACCAAAACACAAGTCCTGATGGGACCTAACAACACAGCAGAGTTTGACAGGCGGAAGTCAAGATCAAAAGTAGTTCTCGTCGCAACAATTCTGATGCAGTCAGGGAGATTTTTCGATGTGTAAAGCTACTATGATGTTGTTTATTCCCAGTTGATTTATAGTGTAAAAATATTGAAAAATCATTTAATCGAGAAAAAGGGTTTTGTTATTGCCTTTGTTTATGCGCGGATCAATATATCGGTCACCTGCCTCTGATTGGTAAACTAAATAAGGCTGCCAACATACAATTATGTTTTTGTTTAAAAGTACAAACTGAATATATTATCGTGTTCGTTCAACTTCGCTTAAGTTTACTTCACTTAAATCTACCACAAGGTATCAAATATTTTAAAACTGAATTACGGATGCTGCGACTATCGAAACGCAATTAAATCTTGTTCGTTTCTATAGGCCAGTTGATCTGCTGGTTACAGACAACTATTATAAAAGTATTCAGTCCTAGTCACTTACAAACTCCACGCAGTGTTACTTCCCTTACAGTACATCTATTCTGGTTGTCATAGGAGATCAATTTCAGTTTCAGTATTTATTCAAGAATTAGGCCCGTATGGGCATCAATTTTATAACAATTTTATTCACAGGATTAACATAAGGATGAATAGTTTGGCAAATGATGAAAACACATTGAAGTGATCAATTATATTTGCATACATACATGTCTTTCAAAAAGAAACTATACTATTTAGTTAATATTAAGAGTCGGGTAGACAAAGTATTATGTTGTTTAGTTACTTCTGAATTAGGAATGTGGACAGTGAGGAGTAATTTACAACTTGCATTATTTTTCTCACAAAAATAGCTAATTTTAGGAGGATATTTATATCAATGATTTGAAATACCTTTTGAAAATGTATAGTATTCTGTCTTTTAAGGGAATGGCGCATGCATTAATTTAAATCATCATTCAATTTTGTACAGAGCAAAAGCGACATATTTTATCATAACGTCCAATATCATTAAATCGGGATCGGTTCGCTAGATGTTAGGATCGTCAATATCTAAAAATAACAAACACTTGTTTTAGCTCCCGACCGAACGCTACCACGACAACTTGACACCGACAGACAGGCAGACATAATGGTTATTCAACTTAAGTATATAGCTCATCGTTATAAACACAAAAATAAATACACATATTAAATATTACAAAAAAAAACTAACATTGTTTTACCGAGTTTGCAAATTTTATTGTAAACTGGTTTGCTTAAATGATTGACGAAGAATGCAATGGCGGCGATAGATAATAACTATTACATAGTTATAACTTGTTTCACAATCGTTGTAAAACTGAATGAAGGCCATAAACTATGCTAACCTTATAACTGCATAAACTTAGGTTTTAACTCTTTTTAAAAACATTTTTCATACACTACCCTTCCCCCCACCCCCTAAATTATCCACACTTTCCGCCCTTCTTATACGTACCAGAGCAACCTTCACGTTGGCAGGGGCGGCTCGAGGATTTGGCATTTAAGGGGACGCAACTTGCAACGTTGAACGTGCGCCCCGCCCTTCGAATCGAACTATACGTAGGAAGAAGGTGTGGTTGGGGTTCTCCCCACAAAATGTGTTATTTTTAGTCTTAAATGGCATTTTGATGTTTACTATTTTATTTTACTCCGATGTTGACATAAAAAGTTTTTTTCGGGCAATTTTAGGGTGGCGCAGGGTGTTTCGGGACTTTTGGACACGGGACATTAACTATGTGCCTCATACACTTGAAATGCGCACCCATATATGGTATTCATTAACATTATCAGTTTAATTGCTTCAAGCAAGTATATTTGTTTTGCAAAACATAGAGAAATTACACATTACACGAATAGCATTTCGTAACGAATACACATTCAACACCGTTGAACGTTGAATGGAATTTATCCAGGGGAGGGGGTGGGGGTACACGTATTCCGAATCTGCAAAGGTTAAAGTGAGGTTTTTGAGCCTGATCTGCAAGATGAGGCGAAACAGCTACAACATAGGATTTTCAGAGCCTCATTTTGCCTGGTAACTAGTATAAAGTATATATTTCCATAATACCATGACACGCATTCGGCTCTACAATTACCGTGCCTCTCTCGGCTTTTTATTTCATGCTTCTAGGTTACGGATTAAAAAAGTAATTGAAGGAAAACCTTCGACCGATCTGTTGTTTACAAATGCGGGAAGCGAGATATTGATACTTTTAAGGTCGTTGAAGCTCCAAATACACACTTTTTTGCAATGATTTCTCCTTCAACATTATGCTAATGTGTTATTTTAAATTCTTGACTAAATTATTTTGCTGTACAAGAGCCTTAATTTATGGTCATTTTTATTTTTGTTTAAACATCTAAATGTGTGCTGATAACAGTTCAACCACCTTTGGGCATCTGAGCTGAAAGACATTTGACAAGCTTTTATAAATGAAAACAAACTGTGTTAGAAATGAAACTTGTGACAAACGTTTTATAATATTATATTACCACGCGTTGAATACTTTCTATAAAATTTGATATTTAAAGCGATTTATTTGTCGACTTTTTACTGTCGATATTTTTTTACTACTCACATTATTAGTACTTTTAACCAATTGATAAAAATAGAAATTAGTCTAAAATAACATTATATTTCAATATGTCAAAATTTGATGCCTGGTGACTCCATAGGATAGGTAATCTTACCAATACAGAGAATGATTATTTTTTATATTTGCTATTACATAATGGTCAAATGAGTAGCACCGGTAATCAAATGAAAATACTGTCTACTGTTAACAATGGAATAAACGTCATGCTTCTATTGATAGGGCCAACGATATGCCGAGATGCAAAAATAAATCACCACTGAGTGAAAACCGCTCTAGAAAATGGAAAACGGACAATCACTGTACCAGGCAATACAAGAAATTTCGTGTCACCGTCACACACCGAAAGAGCTACAGCTTTACATCAAACAGAAGCTCGAAACGTCTTAAATACGATACAAAGGATATAGCGTCAGACGTATCTGTTGCAACCCCAATCACACTTTCTGTACGAAAACCCGGTTCTGTCTCTCGAAAGTTAAGGAAGTTAAAATGGAAGTTTTCTGACAGTTCGAAAAGAACAATGAGCCAGGAGGAGTTCGGATGTTATCCGTCTACTAAATAGCCTTGCAAAAGATGGACGCTTTTCCATGGTTAATATATCATTTTAATTATTCCTTGACACTCTACGGTGGCATGCATCAGACAACACTTCTGGTATGCGGTATTCTGAAATAATCCGTGTGGACGGAGGATATACTATATTACAGGACCAGTCGACCCCTTTAGAGTCGAGCGTTTTTAATTGAATCTTTATTTCCTCCAATATATGAAGAGTTAAAAATAAGTTTACATAGTTATGATATATATATATATATATATATATATATATATATATATATATATATATATATATATATATATATATAATGTACATGTATGCAATTGCACACTCAATCTAATACTAAATGTGCAGAAAATGTATATGTCTAAAACATAATATTATTATTAGACATATCAAGAATAGCATTATTTGACAAACCCAATACAATATTAAAAACCCTTATTAAAAAAATTTGATCAGTATACGGATGTTAAGGCAAAAAACGCACACACTTCTTGTAGTTAACCTAGCTCGAAAACGAAAACCTAGATTACCGAGGCGTGTTCCATAATATAGGTAATTATACACTTACAATATAATCGCAATAGAAGTGCTGCACTTGGAGCAATTAATAATAATAATTGCCTATGTCACATAATTGAGTGAACGTTAGCCCGACTGTATCAATTGAGCGTAGTACATGTCTATTCAGGGGTAGTAATCGGGGATTTTTTCTCGCCACCATCCACAGTTCTGAAACAGTATTTTCCCTTAGTAGATGCGCATGTATATAATCCTTGTAGGACAATCGTTGAAACTACTGACTTCGTGTTTGAATAATATAGCTCACAAGTCTTTAGTTAAAAAACATGTTTAGCCATGTATTTGTTTCGCAGGCGACACAGTTTTCCAAAGAACTGGAGCTTCTTCATGTCTATTAATGTTTCAGTAGATACAGTACCGTGTCCACCTAATGCGAAGTCTGTATTTGTAGATTTGTTTAGGCCATGAATTATTTTGATACAGAATCTATGGGACTTTTCAATTTTTAATAAGTCGGTTGTTGACATTGTCCAAAATTTAAAGCCATATAACTTTTTGGAATAACAATGGAATTGTATATAGTCAACGATGTCAACGGGTTGAGTTTACCAGGGTATAACCCGCTATTGCATATGTTTAAAAAGGTGTCCCGCATTTTTACACAAGCGTCGTCAACATTCGCAGAACGTGACAGGAAAGAGTCACACTTTAATCCGAGGCGAACATATTCTTTCGCGATGTGTACAATTTCATTCCCAAGGTTGAATCTGCGTATATCGTCATGGTTTACGTTATCATTGAAAACTAAGATAGAACATTTATTTGCATTATATTCGTATCGCCAGCGTTTTGAATATACGTTGCAAATGTCCGTTTGCTGAGTATGAGATGAGGAGCATGTCATCGGCCACCGTTGGGGAGCTAAGTGTGTTATTGAAAACACAAATGCCGTAGCCACTATTCTCCAGTAGACTAATAAGTTGGTTTATATAGAGGAGATAAAGAATCGGGGAACTTTTCCCGCCCTGTCGATTTGGTTACTGGGAAACAGTCCGAGGTGTAGTGGCCATATCTAACGCGGCTTGACACGCACGAATACATTTCAGCAAATGCTAGGAGCGAAGTATGATCTTGTGAGCATTCTGTGAACAGTTTGTACAAGAGGCCAGAGTGCCATATCTTATCAAATGCTTTCCGACATTCGAGAAATGCCATGTACAGTTTGGAGCCATGTTCACGTGCAAAGAAAATACTCTCTCTGAGGATAAATGATGTCATATTACACCCAGACCGTCCTGAAAACCACCCTGTTGTTTATTAATATTGCACACAATGTTGTCACGGGTGCGGGTCAATGATACGTGTTCAAACAGCTTAAAGATAGTTGATATTAGTGTGACGGCCCTGTGATGGTCTGGATTGGCTTTTCTTTTGTTACCCCCCTTTATGCAGTGTTATCATAATACCGCGTTTCATTGATGTAGGTATGAAGCCTTGTCTTAACATCTGCGTAAATAAGTTTGCAAGAATCGGTGACAATAATGCTTTTGCGCATTTCAAATGTTCGTATTGAATTCGATCGTCACCAGCAGCCTAACCCGTAAGGGCGTCGCCTATGGCTGTAGCAACACACTCCACTGAAACTGTTTCCAAGGGATCATGTTGGACATGCATTAATGTGTCATGTACACTTGATTCAACAGTATCTTTCCAAGTATCATCGAATCATTCCTCTCTCATCGGTGCGTAAAGTCCTGAAAGTATTCAGCCCACTTGCCAGTAATGACACTTGGGTCCCTAAAAACGGTGCCGTCACAGTTCAGCCCCGCCCCCACAAGATTCTTCTTAGCGCTTTTCCGTCTCTTCACAAGGCTCCAAAAATCTTCCGAATTTACCTCGGCCTTCCGGTCGAATTCTTGATCAAGCTTTATTAAGTACTGGTTAACGCTATTTCTATGCAGTCGTCTAAATCCACGTTTAGTATTTTTATAGTTTACGTAGGACACACACGGCGCCTACCGCGGCCGTCCGTCCGCACACCACACAGTTTTCAAGATTTTCATATTTTTATGCACGGTTTTCAGAGTATGGTTTCAAAACCTTTTCAAATTTTCTTAGTGGCAAACATTTTGTGGAAAATTCATAAATACGGGTTTTTATCAAGTCATAGGTATCCTCAATCTCTATACGATCTAGGCTCACCGATTTTAATGACAGGTCTCTGTCATTCATAAGCAAATTTCCGTACCGGGTTACACCTGCAGCCTTTACCTTGTCCCAATTAATATTTGTAAAATTATTCGAAACATAATCATCAACAAGGTCAGGCAACAATAACTTTACATATATCGGCCTGTGACGTGAGACATTTAAGCAATCGTCATCAAGAATATCACAATTTGCAATACAGTCAAATATTTCAAATGGCATACAAATATAGTCTATAACTGAATGAAATCGACCATCATATGAAACATGCTTGCTTTTCTCTGAAGGGAACTGCTGCGACTCTGCAATCTTACTGGCTAGTTTTTTTACACGCAATGCCGAGTCCGAGCTCGTCATTCAATTTTCTAGACCGATTTTAAAGCATTGAAATCCAAACCCGAATTCATAGACACAACGTTTTTTATACATACATGTTTATAATGCTAATTAATGAAACCTCGGTTTGAGACCATTACTATCAGCGGGGATGGGATCAGGAAGTTATAGCGCATTACCAATCGGCCACGGATTTGCTTTAAATACGAATGATTCACTTTTCGCTCTGCACGACTGAGGGCGTGTCTGTTCCGAAAATATCACAGTATGGGTGAAGTCTAAATTTGCTCATTTTGAAGATAGATTGAATACCATCCTTGATTACTTTTCACCGAGGGTAAACTTTTCACCGAGGGTAAACTTTTCACGCAAACGAAGGGTCTTTTATTAACGGTCGGAGTCAGTTTTCAACGTTAAAAATCCGCCGGTGAATAGACTTAACAAATTTCAATTAAGCAGATTGTGTTTTATAGTATAGGAAAACCAATAAAAGTGTAGTGACTAGACACACAGAATACTGCAATTTCATATGGTAACAAACATATCATATATGTTATGTTGCAAGAACATGTACATGTATCAACACAAGTAAACAATAAAAGTAGCCGCCTTATGAGTAAAACAAAGTGAAAAGATGTAAATTTAATTAATTCCCTGACCTTTGGAATAACAATAAGTTGATATAGAAATTGTAGCTGTTTTTAATTTCTTTAGATGGCCATGCCAAAAAATACAATCCTGGCTGAATGAGCGAAATAATAAAGCTGTTAATTGGTTGGCTGACACGAAACAAATAAAAGCATGAGATTATACCGTACAGTTAAAAGATTACTCTCCACTAAATGAAAGGATTTGTATCAATATTTTCATGTTGGTAAACAATTCCATAAATAACAAACATAACGCTTTTATCAACATCAACACCTTATCGAGTGTAATACGAATGACTGAACAACTAAAGCCTTAATAGTATCGCTTATGAAGGATTACTAAAGACCAATGCAATAGTCTTAACCAGGCATTTAACTCATAAAATTATATGGTATAATGGCACATTGTCAGAAAGACATGTACTTGGTTCATACTGCATGGAATTGCTAGTTCTGTCTTTCTTGCGGTCATTTCAAAAAGATACCGCTTGAACCGATGGTCTTGAGTGTTGCCATCGCGCCACAAACGATTCGTATCAATACACATTATCGGTTATTTTTATGCCCCCCTTCGAAGAAGAGGGGTACATTGCTTTGCACAGGCATGTCGGTATGTCGGTCGGTCGGTCGGTCCGTCGGTAGACCAAAGCTTGTCCGAGTGATAACTCAACAATTCCTGGACGTATGGTCATCAAACTTCACATGAAGGTTGGGCCTGACCAGTAGATGACCCCTATTGTTTTTGGGGGTCATCGGGTCAAAGGTCAAGGTCACAGTGACCTTGAATGGTAAAAGGTTTTCCGAGTGATATAATGACAATGCCTGCACCCATGGCCCTCAAACTTGACTTGGAGGTTGGGCCTGACCAGTAGCTGACCCCTATTGTTTTTTGGGCTCAATGGGTCAAAGGTCACAGTGACCTTGAATGGTAAAAGGTTGTTCGAGTGATTACTCAACAATGCCTGCACCCATGGCCCTCAAACTTGACTTGGAGGTTGGGCTTGACCAGTAGATGACCCCTATTGTTTTTGGGGGTCATTGGGCCAAAGGTCAACGTCACAGTGACCTTGAATGGTAAAAGGTTGTCCGATTGATAACTCAACAATGCCTGCACACATGACCCTCAAACTTGACTTGGAGAATTGGCCTGACCAGAAGATGACCCCTATGGTTTTTGGGGGTCATCTGGCCAAAGGTCAAGGTCACAGTGACCTGGAATGGTAAAGGGTTGTCCGAGTGATAACTCGACAATGCCTGCACCCATGGCCCTCAAACTTGACATGGAGGTTGGGCCTGACCAGTAGATGACCCCTATTGATTTTAGGGGTCAAAGGTCAAGGTCACAGTGACCTTGAAAGCAAACTCGACAATTCTTGGACCAAACTTGACATGAAGGTTGGGCCTGCGCAGTAGATGACCCCTATCGACTTTGGGGGTCATCAGGCCAAGGTCAATGTCACAGTAACCTTTAACGCAAAAAAGTTAACAAATCTTCCCCCACTGATATTTCAACAATGCCTGAACCTATGATCATTAAACTTGACATGGATGTTAAGCCTGACCAGTAGATCACCCTTATTGATTTTAGGATTCATAGAGCCAAAGGTCAAGGTCACAGTGATCTTGAATGGTAAAAGGTTGTCCGAGTGATAACTCAACAATGACTGAACCCATGGCCTTCAAACTTGACTTGGAGTTGCATCTGACTTGTAGATGACCCCTTATGATTTAAGGGGTCATCGGGTCAAAGGTCAAGGTCACAGTGACCTTGAACGAAAAAAACTTGTCTTGTGATAACTTGACAACGCCTGCACCCATGGCCCTCAAACTTGTCATTTAGGTTTCTGGTGACCAGCTGATGACTCTGGATTTTGAGTTCATAGAGTCAAAGGTCATGACGGTCATAACACACTTTATCCTCACACTTTAATGGTCATAATCTTAAAACAGCAACAAATCAGCTGTCATTTCGGTCCATGCATATTTCATTCAATTGTCCATATAATCCTGACAACATGGCGCTCAGGGGGGCATAATGTTTGACAAACATCTCTTGTTATACTTCGGTTGTGTTTTGAATCATGTTCCGAAGGATTGCTCCTTTTGTGTATCATCAAAATATTTAACCATGGCTACATTCTGTCGATTTCTTCAATTTCCCCTCGAATACTAGTATTATGTCACTTTTCCCACGTTCATCGTTGCTGATAAAAATCCGATTATGTTCGCGACATACACACGTAGCAATAGGCTTTGCAATTTCGTCATTTTGTCCAAAAATTGTTTTCATGTTTCCACTCTTTGTTTCGAGAGCAACGATGCCGTTATTTTTTGTCGCACAAACCAAAAGCATATTCTCTCCAGCTCCGCATATATTACCTTGGGCACGTAGACTTTCACCGGAGAAAGTGTTAATAACTTGAAGAGACATGTTTAGCTTTATAATCATGTTTGCCTTTTGATCAGATACGTATATAAACGACTGCTTATGTCCTGTTTCAACCCTTAAATGGTTAGGGTATTGGAATATTTGTGAATGCAAACTAGCGTTCAAAACAATTTCTAGTGTTTCTCCGTTCACATCAAGTATTTCTACTCTTGGCAGTTCCGTATATGAGACGATAAATCGATCATCATAATATGCAATTCCCCGACAAGACCCATTTACAGTAAATCTATCCACTAAAATTAGTTCTTCTTGTGTGTCCACAATATGTATCTGTCTTTCCATCGGCAAAGTTACAGCAACTCTGTGACTTGGTACTATGCACGAATCCGATGGTTTTCCAGCGAGCTTGAGATGTGATATAAAAAGGTTAGTCTTGGTATTGAATAACTTTATACATGCATTTTCCTGATCTGTGGCTAAAAGCCTATCGTTTGGAAGGACCTGTAGACTATTCAGACAGCAAAACGACCAGTCGGATGGGATACTTGCGTTAATACCAGGCAGTTTTTTTACAAAAGGCAAAAGTTGACCACAAAAATCTTTCGCGTCATCACAATCTAAAATGAAAAAGTGTATACAATAAAACGGTGATCGTATATCGTATAGATATTTATCTGTATGGAATTTTTTTCAGTAACCTACATAGTTGGAAAGGTCAATTTCAGACGTCATTCTCGGAAAATTAAGCATAATACATTAATGGCAAATAATTTGTAAAGGAGAGACGAAATGTTTTGGCAGAGCAATCAGTCTATAAAGGAAATAAGTAGGACACTAAAGACCACGCCAGAAGGGTGGAGGGCTGGACGCGTAAATCTCTTATCGGGATTTGTAAAATGAGAACGAGGCTGTATTCACTATCGATTCAACCTTGCGACTGTCAACAGTTTAAGCACGTTTGCGACATACAACAGTTTTAAAACATTTGCGACACACAACAGTGTTTAGCACATTTACAACAGTTCCAAAACCGAACTCTGCTGCTATATAAATTACTTTATTCTTTGGAATAAAGGTTTGGTTTTTTACGTAAGCACTTGAATTCAAGAACATAACATTAGTCTTTCTTACATAAAATAAACGCTCAAATTCAATAGAAAAATGTTAACAAGAATGATCATAAAGTAAACATTGAAATAACCTGTGAGGTCTTCTGTGAACTGTTCCTTTGCTCTGCCAACCATAACCTTTTCGACCATATCTTTACTATCTGAAAAAAAAGTTTTATACATGTCGAGTTTAAAAATAATCATACCATACCAGTGCATACAAAGACGGATTTCAGGTTTTCATGTGCATCGATTAAACGTGAAGTGTCGGCATACACGTACCTGTGATCAAATCATGATCCGTAGTGTCAGTAAGAGCATCATCGTCATTATCATCTTCTTTAATCGATCCTAACACGTTATTTGTTGCAAGCATACTCTCTGACAATATGTCCCCTTTGAATCGGTATTTCTGTATTGTGTTTTCTATCCTCATTCTATCTAATGCTAAACGTAACTTGGCAACTTCTTGCTTTGCGCGTTTAGCTTCAACATATAGCTGGGAACTGTTAACATTCTTAGAATGAAGTGTAGACTTAATTGAATTAATTGAACTTAATACACCCGGAATTTTTGCTTTCATGGTTGTTAATCGTGTCTCGTCTTTTGTTTTAATTTCTTCTATCTTGTCAATAAGTTTACGTTCGCTCTGTTCAATACGTTTAAATAAATTGAACTTGTAATCTTGAATAGCTTGTTTCTGCTGTGCTTCAAGAAGCTGAGCAGAGTGGATGGACTTTTCTAAAGCACTTTTAAAATATTTGAACTCATAATCTAATGTTGTGATATCTCCGACAATTGACGTATATTCCACTCCATTTCTATAATCCTTGCAAACATTTGGAATGTGTTCAACCTCGCAATTCCTATGTTCTCTAATTACGCAGTCGCCACACAGAAATGCCAGATGGGACGTGCAGTAGTATTTCACGAATTCGCTGGGGTGCCCACTGCATATTTCAGTACAAATACCTTCGTTGGAAAAATCTGAAACAATGGAGCTAGGCATTTCGGAATTTTCTAGAAGAGCGTGATGTCTTGTTATTCTTTGGTTCCTATGGACTTTTGCACAAACAAAACAAAGAAATTCTTCACAGCTGGTACAGAAAGCTTCCGGTTTCTCGTACTTTCTGTCTTGCGAACAAGGTGTACATCCTAAACATTCACTTTTCCTCGAAAAATTGCCTTCCCTCTTTCGTGAAACCTCCATTTTTATTTACTATAAGTATCCATTTTTAAAGCAAACACAAAAAGCCAACGATCATAAACCAAACTGAGTTATGAATGAGGATTAACCGTCCTGTCTGTCGTATTAAAAAGTTGTAATCACTTCTTTCAATCAGGATTTACCGGTTATTGTAACACACTTCAGAGAAACAATGAATAAGCCCACTCCTCTTTTCCTTTCTTTTTTTGCACCTGTGAAACAATACAATCTTGTTAAAGTAGTATTGCATAACATTATCATATTTCTACAGGATAAAACTTCGATATGAAATACACTTACACTTAAACTTGACGTTTTAAATTACCAATGGCCTTTAACTTCCGCAATTTATTCAAGTTAATAACTATTCAATAATTGTCATATTAAAACGAAGTTTATTCAAAAGTTTAATACGTATTTTAAGGGAATTTTATTTACTCAATATAATACCTACCTCACTTTCTTTAGTCCTGTTTTGAAAGGTTATACATAGAGTAAAAACGCAGATCATGTTCATACAGAATGTAATTAAATGCTTGAGGCGTAACACGATCGATGTACATAAATTAAGCCAATTAAGCGCAACTGCTAGTTTATGGGCTGAGTAAACTGAAGAAATTAAATTTGCAAGATAATATACTATAATTTAAAGCAACATGCAAATAGTTATTACTTTTAGCTGAAATAGAAATCATGCTAAATGCAGTACATGTTTATAAGGAAGTTCATTACATTAACACTACGTCAAAAATGAATTAATTTAGGAGTTGTATTGCAACCTAACAATCATTGATAAACATACCTAGTTTTATATATATAGTATTAATGCCTGTGCTGTTTGTGGAGTTTTTTGCTGTTATTCCATGTTTTTTGTTTGTGATTCTTTTTTGTGTTTTATGTCTTTGGCGTTTACCCAGTGCCATTAAACCGGGTTTACGTTTAAACTTTTTGCTACTGAGCTTGTTTATGTAGTTTTTCACATTAGTATAGATGTGAACCCCGATATTTGAACCACCTGGTGCCAAAAGCTATTAATAAATCTGGTTTTAATCCAAGGCTTCGTATGGCTACGAGCTGTAGTCAAGCATTTGGTCGTAGCGGAAAAGAGCATACAAAGTCTATCTTAAATATTTTATATCTGCAGTTACCACACTGACGAATGGCTCCAATTAAAATTTCGTTGATTTGAGAAAAAACTATCACGGCCGGGACTATTGTCGAAATATGGGCTTATGTGTAGTATGTTTGCCTAATTACACACGGGGACTTTTCAGCCAACGTTAACATGGATAGCGATGTTTAACATTTAAGTAACTAAGCCAAGGAAAGTAAATTTAGATTCCTTGGTCTACCTATTGTTCAAAGTGTTCTAAGTGATAAAGTGGGGCAACCTTTGGAGTAGTTTCAGTAAAGCCACCTCAATTATTTCCCTTATGATGGTGTAGACAGTATTTATTCATATGTTGTTAATATATCAGCGTGTTACAAGTATACAGGGTAAAGGATTGAAAATATAGCTTAGCGCTAATATTAAGACTTCTCTCCTTATTTATATCATTAATACATCGATATGGTATAGACAACTTATAGCAATATACATGCTATAAAAAATACTTGTGGTAAGGTTGTCGGAAGTCACAAATGTATCGTGATATACAAAAATAGCGTAGACGGTAAAATATTTTTTTCATAAGTGAAATTAACTTTAATAGGAAGGAATCGGTAGAAAGGATAAAAGGGAGAATAAGAGTAGGTATAAATAATCTTTATGCGGAGTTTTGACCGGTTGTGAAAGAGAAAGGAGATGGCAGGTGAGAAATAGGTAGTAAGAAGTAGGGTATGTGAACTGGTTTAGGCTCGTGTTTCGGGAACACTCTCAAATAGGCCTTTATAATAGATTACGAAAACCTTTTCGAGGCTGAGATGAACTTATGAACATTGCGAAATAAGTTTATGTTTGTAATTTCATCATAATGAGGACTTCCGAATAAGAGTGTTTGTAAATAAACAGGTTGAGGTGATTGGTAATTTTGAAAGAGAATCTGTTTCATGTTGCGGTATAGGTGGCTGTGGAAGAAGACTTAGTAGTGTACGGTCGTTTCTATTTGACTGCACTGACAGTAAGGGTCTGGAAGTATGTTTATGTTAAAATATTACAATTGGTCCTAATTCTAAAGTGCATTATGGTGTCGAAACGATTGCCTTCATTATAATAGGTTGGTAGGTTTGATATTTGATAAAGTGTGGTTAGTCGTGACTTTAAAATCGACAGTGTTTCAGACTATCGGATATTAGAAGGAAGAGCGTTCCATGAGGCAATTACTTTTTTAGTTTATATTTATTACCGATATATGTTTTGAATGTTTTGTAAGTATTATTACATGGATGTATAAAGTTGTGCTCTTCAAGATCATAGAGGAATAACATAATCTAAGAAGCATCTACCTGTATTGTTCGTAATGTCAACCTAAAACTAAACAAATACAGAATGTAGACCAAACAACAGTTTTTTGCACGCGGTATTTAATAGTTTGTTTTGTAAGCTTATAGCCAACGGTACGCAGGAACTAAAACTGATCAGTGTTCGGTACGCAGACTATTCAAGTTAGTAAAACTACATGAAAAACTTGATTTGAACAGAACTTACGGGATAATTCAGTATACATCCGTACACCCGCTACTCACTTCATTTCAGTTATACGAATACAACCGCAAATTTATCATCTTGTACCCAACTTACATATCATCAACGGGCGCGTATATGTGTTAGTTTAATGCATTTGGGTTTGCCTCTGCCAACAACAGGCAAACCTGCGAAGGCGAACGCTTTGCGGTGACTTCTATTGCTTCAAATCAGTTGTGGCTGTTTTGCGAAGTTTATTTGTTTTATAAACAAACGAAGGCGGTACGGATAACTACAGTTCCAGTCACGACAATGTCCTCTCTTGTACACATAGTAGTACAGCATGCGTCCATGAGCGACATCTGTTCGCCCGTCCTATTTTTAAGACACCATGTTTGGTGATAAGAAGTTGAACGTCAAATTAGAGAGCGGACACTGTTTTGGGCAGCTCAAGGGTCATACCTATAGCCACGGTAGATATTTTGCCAATTCAACACTCAAATCTATGGAGTGACTGAGTGGTGAAAGCTGGTTATCGAACCTGACCGAGATATTCTACCGATATTCTGACAAATTTGGTGACGATTGGACAAAAGCATCCAAAGTGATTGATCGGACAATACCAATTTAAGGTGATGTCTAAAAAATAAAGGGCGATAACTCTCGAGTGACTAGGGTAATATGGCTGCTTTCCCGAGATGTAATGCTCATACATAATCGGACCGAATTGATACATGCTTCTAAAGTTGTTAATCGGACTACATGCTGGACGCCGCCGGCCCAACCGAATTCTAACCCGCTCATACGCCGCAGGTTAAACTAGGATACGTTCTATGAAAAGGCGTATACAAAAGGGAAAAGTTTTGCACTATCACGGCCGGGACTGGTAAGTTGGTACAGCCGATCCTTTCGGGGATTCAGCTGATCGTTAAGGCGTCAAATTACGTAGTTCAATTGATCTACTGCATTTCCTGACGTGATTTTTACTTTTACGGATACTTATTTTATACATCGTAAATCAAATCAAAATACAGCGAAAAGGAAAGTTTTATTTTAGCACACAGCTATGACTTATAACACTAAATTATAATTCTATTTTGTTTATGGTCGACTGTGATGAAGTTTTGGCCAAAACAGTAAGGGCACAGTGTTTATAAACGACGCACACACAGTTTTATTCTATTTATGATGTAGCAGGATATTTATAAAATGTTCCATATAATTGTCGCGTTTTTTATGATATACCATAGCACATCGTTGGAAGAGTTTATTGTATTATAATTTGATTGTTGCTCTTTGTCTTGTTTCAGAACGCTTAGCCATTCATTGTTACTGTTTTCAAAGCCTTGTTTCAAACCCTTCGTTGTCCAGTCCTTGCTGTTGGTCCAGCAAAATGTCAACATTTTGATTTAGCACATATTTGATAAGCCTTGTTTCAAACCCTTCGTTGTCCAGTCCTTGCTGTTGGTCCAGCAAAATGTCAACATTTTGATTTAGCACATATTTGATCTCTTTCTGAAATGTAAAGGAAATAATTTGTTTTTATTCTTCATAAGCATAAAAAGTCTAAGGATCATATTTCATTTAGCACTAAATACTTGATTAAACTGGATTTTATCAAACAAAACTTATTTTATCATAATAATCTTTAAGTAATTTCAACACACATATTGAGCTTAGCTTGATCTTGCTATGTTACGTTTTAGATTATTCGAAAAATTCGACTTCATTATTAAGAAATAAATTTGAAGCGAAACACGCTTAGGTATTTTATTCCATTTAGCCAAAGGTTCTTACTCAAACCAAACAAAAAAAGTAAATCCTGATTTTCTCAATTGTAGTTTCCTTTAAACCTCTCAAAACTCTATAAAATGAGAATATCACACATTTGTGACCGAAACAAAAAATGTGAGCTTAGTTTGATCCTGTTATAAGGAGCTGTCCGTGTTGCAATTCTTGGTACAGTTTAAACTACCAAAAGCATTTAACTAGCGAACGCTACTAACTGGTTTGTTAAAAAACATCGAAAATATTGTAGTGGAATGGTACTCGTAATTTAAGTTAAAGACTTTCGATTGAAAGCACTTCCGGAAAGATTCAGGATATGTATTTCGGAAAACGTTATCCTCACTTACCGGAATTGAAAAACAGTAATGGACAAAAACAAAATATTCCATGATGACTATTCTGCTGAATATCCCAATTGAAATTGACAGCACACCTGCTAATACTACAATTATCAAAGGAATAATATTCCAAATACACCCAATCCATAAGAATACATATCCGTCTGGACAATACTTTAAGCACATTCCATCATAGTTTATCATATCCGGTTCGTTACATTCGAATGAATATATACATTTAGCATTAACCGTATCTTCACAGTTTTCACAAGAAAAATCAGCTAGTTTGTCGTCTTCTTTACAACTCTTAACACATTTATCTTCTCCAAAAATAACATCAAGTTGGAAAGGCGCCTCTTCAGGACATTTTGAGCAGTGCTTGTTGATAACAAAACCTTTTTCTTTTGGAAATTCGTCCACGCATGTTTTGCCGTTGATAAAACTGGTTGGACAATCATCAACGCAATATGCATATTGATCTCCATGTAAAGTAAATTTGTCACAGCCAACACATTTTCCTTCCCGAACATGGATTGCTTCAGACGGACATGACGGTAAGCAACTTCCATTGAAATAAAATGTTTCATCGGGACAATGACTTCTACAAGCAATGATGTTTCTGGTACGAGCGTAAGTTTTAGATGATACTTCTTTTGAAACGTGTGCTCTCAGACTTAAATATGGTGGGCATTGCTGTACACAAAATAAAGCATTATTTGTTTCTAGAACAAAAGGGCGCTCATTGAGGCAACCTGACAGACACTGTAGCAACTGAGCATCGTGGAATTCAAACGGCTCTGAACAAGTGTCAACGCATGTATCTACTATTAAAGCAGTGGTCTTGAAGGAGAAACCTACTTTTAAAGGATAATAGCCGTCCCACCTATTGCTTTGCACCCAGCTGCGATATTGAATAAACAGTCCCTCAGGCTGTAAAAATGGCACTGATGCTGGACATGTTCTGAGGCATGAGCCGTTCCATGATTTAAATGTATAGGGACAAGAAGCTTGACAAGTTTCATTTAATAAAAACTCGTTTTCCGGACAAGAGTCCTTGCAAACCAAATATTCAAAATATTCCGCCTTAGGAATCCAGCCGCAATCAGGCTCTGAAATATTGCACGTGACTCGAGGTGTGACGACCAATTTAACATTTTGATCTGGTGGACAAACTTTGACACATGTCCTGTTCAATGATAACGGCGACTCGGCTGGGCATTTGTCTACACAAGTCTTGTTGAATAAAACAAATTCTGGACTGCATTCATTTACACATTCAAATCCTTCTCTGTAAAACTTTGAATACTTCTTTCTTTGAATATACTCCAGTGAACTACAATTGTCAACGCAGGAATTATTTCTGACATATTGTCTGTCGGAACAATACTCTATGCATTTTGACCCACTTACAAATGAAAATAAAGGGCAAGTTTGTACGCAAAAAGTGAGTTCTCTGTCAATCAAGTCGGGTAAACAGTTCAAATATAAACTCCTGCAAAGAAACGCCTGCTCATCAGAACACGATTCGACGCACATGGACCTGTTTATATATTTATAATTCCCTTGACTATTTTTCTCTGATAACATACCGGGAAAACATGATTCATCACAAAAACGCTGACTTGAAGATGAAATTAGATCTGAGCAGTTAGTAAGACAGGTTCTAATTTCAATAAAAGGTCTGTCTTCTGGGCATTTGCACCCTAAATGTATAGAGTGTTCATTACATTCTTGAAAGCATTGACCATTTGAGACAACAGAGTGCGAGTCTGGACAACTATCAATACACGTTTGGTTTAAATGTACCATTTCGATTGGACAATTTGGAACACAATAACCATCTAAAATGTATGCTTCGCACTTTCACATTGCATATAGTTGATACCTTGAAAGGTTATGTTTATCAAAAACGGTTTTCTAGCTGGACATATCGAAATACAGCGCTGGTGGTAATCTTCAATGTCCAGATACATTTGCGACGGCGGGCAACGTTTGATGCATTCAGTGTTAGAAATGACCTCATCATAGTAACAATATACTATGCACATCTTTTCAATAAACATTCCTTTCCCGGAAGTTTTCAATGTCTCTCGATAAAGATAGCCATCCGGACAAGACGGAACACAATGGTTAGTTTCATCACCAAAGTCATTCCCACAGTCAAACACACAAGTAGTGTTCCGGATATAAAATAGTTCAGGACATCCCGATACGCAACCTGTCTCTGAAGCAAACGGTTTATGATCGGGACACTGCGATGCACACAGTACAATGGTCTGGAAGAAAGAAATGAGTAAAGTCAGACTATTTCGATTAACTAACCTGTTAGATAAATATGAATATGTTTAACGTATAAGTGTGATCGAATTGCTTAATTGTGTCATCCTTTTGGGTCAAAATTGCTGTTGATTTTGGACAGTTTAAAGACAATTATAAATAAATGAAAATACAGCGAACAAATTTTAATTTGCGGTTAAGACCAAGATGATTTATATTGTTATCCGATGTTACAGATAACCGTTAATAATCAGTATTAAAGCAAAATACAACAAGAGCTTATTATCCAAGGTAAAAAGGCAACGAATAAAAACGACAAATTGCTAATCGCTCTCTCGAGGTTTGCCAGGACAAACAATTCACAAATTATAACGCCAGCGTGCCGACACGAGCTTGTTTTTGCACCAAATGTTTTGCCTTGAATTATTATATCTTGTCAAGTCGATATGGCGAAAAAAGATGAATTCAGTAGTAATAGTAACCAGCGCCCTGCTTTCATGGTATATAGACACTTAGGGCGGTAATAAACTAGTTTGGGTTTAATATCGATTTCACGAATTGAGTATTGTTGAAACAGTTTCAATTAAAATTAAAACTAGTTGTATTGTTTCGTCGGATCGTTCCATCCGAAAATTGGTACGGATTGTGATCGAACACATGTGCTGTAATACCACTTAGCTTACCGACCATCTGCGGTAACATTATTTGGAAAACATACAGAAAAAAATGGCTACATGCAGAGGCTCAAAAAATTGTTGAAACTGTACACAAAATAATTCGTTTGTTACTTCAAACAAAACTTTCGAAACAGGGTTCCAAACTGCCGCATCCATTGGAACCAAAACTGATACTAGTTTGGTTGCAACAAAACGCCCTAAGCATATAGTATATGCTTTGTATACACTGTAGCGCGTTGAAAATGATTCCTTGTTTAAATATAAACATAAATTATAAATATTATTTGTTATATACATCATGCATGCTTATCTAAAACTATATTTTTTCACTTATTTTGCTACTTACAAAAAGTAGAATTGTAAAATTCCATTTAAACTTGCCAATTGTCCCCATGTTTTAAAACGTCTTACAAAGCTGCTTTAAAGTTGAACGTAATAGAACAAATATACATGTCATAATTGTAAAGAAATCGCTTATTCATTGCGAAATAATCACATTCATTCTCCGTGATCAATACGTAATATTTGTACCTGTGATTACTGCACAGAATTCCGCCTATTCATTACAAGCACATTCATTATTTCTCCATAATCAATAGTGTAATACGATGTTTTAAAAGGGTGATCAAAACCAATACTTAAGATATAACACTATTTTTTGAAAACAAAATGGCGACCTGCAAAATGAACTTTGATTATCATCAAAATGTTAATATACCACAGTTGCCACCCGAAAAGGATTACCACGTTTTTGTCTGCTACGTTAGCGAAAACGTAAACGAAGTACACAGAATTGTGGAAAATTTGGAAAAAGGAGGTATAAAATGTTGCTACCATGAAAGAGATTTTACTCCGGGACATGGGATATTTGATAACATGCGTGACAAAATCAACGCAAGCGTGCATATGCTGGTAGTCTTGTCGGAAGACTTTTCAAAAAGTAGCTTTGCACAACATGAATTAAAAGAAGCAATCCATCGGCAAATTAGAGAAGACTTCAGTATTATTCCACTGAAAATCGAACCGTGTGATGTACCGGACATTCTCGAAAACAAAACATACATCGACTGCGAAAACGACGATATAACTGAAATTCATCGCACAATTATCAAGGCTGTTATTGAAAGCGGTTAAGTATTAATGTTTTATTTCGTACTTCAATAGATGATTGTTTCTGCATTTATTTACTTTTTCATATTTAAGTATTTTGTTAAAATAACTAATGTTTTACTTAGTTGAATGATCATTTTAACACGTTTGACTGACTGTTCATCTCATTGTTGTAGGACTTAAAACACAGATGAAAGAAGGTACGTCGACTGCAATGTAATGTTTCCAAGTAGTCATGTTTTGCTCAAATGTTTTAGCATATTTCCCTTCTGTTTAAAACTATGAAAATCAATGTTTTGCATGGACTCCTTTATTTTAATAGAACTTAAAAAATACGAATTGTAGATGACAGCGGAAAGGTGATTTCAATTTCATTGTCGCAGCAATCTAGATTCCCATCACTGCCAAGGTATAAACTGGAATGCGATCCTGCAAGACGACTAGAAATCATTAAGAAGACAAAGGTATATCTGTATATGTATCCCGTTAATAATTTCTCTTGGTTTAAGCTATGTTTGAAATTTCTATCACCTTCATCACTTATGTTTTGCATCATTAAAACAACGTCTTTGTGTCAAATATGTACAGCATCGGACTGATACTGATCATTTCGCAACACATGCTATATTATTAGAAACAGTTGAAATCTGAATACAATTTAATGTCATGTTCTACGTTTTTCTATGCAATTATACATTTCTGGATCATAGAATACTTTGAATATGTATATGTACATAATAACATCAATAATAATAATAATAATAATAATAATAATAATAATAATAATAATAATAATAATAATAATAATAATAATAATTATTATTATTTATATATTACTTTAGTCTACATATATTTATTAAGACGTTCCGCGAGCATTTTTCAGTTCCTTCGTAGTTATTTATGAAATAGTTCTCGGAATAATTTGTTTTGTATATTATGAACTCAAATATGTTGTATTTCTTACCTTTACAAGTTTTGTACATCTCATTAAATATGCTTCTGGCCATGGCCAAAAGCAAGTATAGCCGACACTGCCAATAAAACTTGCTAAGCTTGCTTAAAATTTTAACACAACAGAGTGTGTTTTGTATGGCCAAATACATTTTTAACAATGTTATGTTTTAGCTCACAGACGAAGATATTGAATACATCGAGAAAATTGCAAACCAGTCATTATTTATGAAAAACCTTCACATCCACGACTTCTTTCCACGAATAACGTGTTTGCTCCTCTTTATTTTGCTGTTGTTTTGTCTGGGGGTTATGATGATTATGGTCTACACAGTTCTTGGTCGTTCAAGAGCGGACAGTGCTTCAGGAGGTTTTGCGATTATGCTTGTTAGCATAATAATTGCTGCTTTCACGATTATATTATTCGTTGGATGCTTGTGTTGGCAAGTTATTAATTTGCGACCAGAATGCTTTATGGTCAAGGTAATTGTTTTCTTTTATATTTCTTAGAATTATATTTCATGAGAATTGTTTGTGAAATTAAGTTTATTCAAGCGAGTTCATATCGTTTTCATAATTTCCTCAAGGAAATGAACAGTTTTAACTATTCACTATCATACATATTAGTGTTAAGATAATTTCAAGATCGTATTCTTTTGGATTTTGCATTGAACAATTCTTAAAACCATATATTGCTTATGAAAATATTACATATACAATTAAAATCTCTTTAAATATTGTTAAAATACAATAGGTCTGTACTACGCTGTTCAAACGTTTTTAGAAACTTTCATATATTATCTTCTGTTTTATCAAATTTTGGCGGACGTATGGCGTTCATCTCATTTCATGATACTCAGTTTTGTGAAACCGGAAATATCAATTTACCTTCAGGTCTTTAATCTAATGCAGATTAAAAGTGAAACAAATATGACGGACTTTGGTTTGTACATATAAAACCAATTATACACTAGCATTGTTTTCCAGATAACATCTTCTTTAGTATTACTTTTCAAAAAAATGGATACAATGTACAACCTTGTTAATATTTCACCGCTTGAACGTCAATTTTTTATGTAATTTCAGGCTTTTTGTGCAGTTCAACGGCAACTTTGGAGCTTTAACCGGCATTGGCAAAAGAAAGATGCTGTCGTTATTTTTCAGACAGAAGTATCCTTAGTTGTTTGGAAATTTTAGTATTGGTCAACTTGAACTAAGTATTTTGAGAAATGCTACTGTTAGACGCTATACAGTGAATAGGGTCAATGCACAATGGCGTATATAGTACTTAAGTTGCTTACTGAATGTCAGTACTTTTGCATTTTTAAGTAAAGGTATGCAGATAGTCTTTAAACATAAACCTTTAAAAGACGAATATGATTTGCTGATACATCCTTTTTTGAACACCACTCTTTTTATGAGAGTCAACTTCGTGAAGTCTCTAGGTTGTCTAAACATTTTGTTTCATATTACCTTTCCTTAATCCCGACACAAAGCTTATTTTACACGTTTACACAGCGCCAACATTAGAAATCATCCTTATCAAATTCAGCAGATGCAAGGTAATCAAAAAAAATTTTTTTTTGAAATTCGCTACATCTCTGAGCAAGTTAATAACAATAGTGGTTTATCTTGAAACATAATTTTTTCACCAAATTGGCATCACAATCAATCCATCGTTTTTGTTTACTGTATTGAAATGTAGACGTGAGAGGGTAAACAATGGTTTCCGAACAATTGGCATTGTTACTGCACAACCAAGACTTAAACTTGACAAGAGTGTTTATGACCTGTTGACATGACATGACCTATATTCGAACTTTACCCTTATTTTATAAAATCAACACTCTACTAACAGTCATGAAAATAAGGTGTCGAATAATGTCTTGAATTTGACTGATTTTTCAGTTTCATGATGTTTCGGTGAAAAAAATGGACCAAACGTTTGGACCAATTCAAACCTTAATCGATCGTTGACTGTATGTAAAATTTGCTGTGGATTCAAGATTGCTAAATAATTGACCTCTTGACCTTTCAAAACGTACATTCATATGCGCACAACTTTTAACTATAAAAGATTCAAATGTAAACTTTAGAGTATTGTTTTTCCCATGCCTTGTTGACTTTTTTTTATACATCATAACCCGTATTTTAATTTGATCTAAATTGTTTAAAAGCAATATTTTACCAAGAGTCATACAGATTGGGTATACTGTTTTGCTTGTCGAATATTCGAATATTGAAAATATATCTAATACTTGACCTATTGATCGTCACTACTTTAAATCTACATACTCGAGCTTGACCTCCTTTAAAGGAAACACTTGTTTAGACCAAGTTTCATACATGTTGTGTAGAAACTTACTTGTGGTGACAGGAAAAGTGTTGACGAAGGACCACATAACGATATTTCACTATTATTCAGCACGCACACATATGCTTGTCTGTGCTAACAGAGAATAAAAATGTTTGTATATAAGTTCGTTAGATTGATGTTACTAATTGTCTAATATTTAGTCTTATTCAGTTAATTGTAACAAGAATCATCTAATTATCGCTTTCTAGTACGATTGTTTTCATTCAATCCCTTATGATTTTTGATTAACGGGCACTTAACGTTTTATTTCATGATCTTTTCATAAGAAAGTGTGAACAACGCGAGGAGCTTCAAAACAGGCGTCTTTATGAGGAACCACTTAACGTAAGATTATTTAATAAGGCCTGTAGAAATAACATACTTTCTTTATAAATCGATATATTTATGTATATATATATCTATGTACTTTTGCGATTTATAACTTGCATGTAAATGTGTTTTACAATTGAGGATCCTTTTAAAAGGCTTTTAATTGTATGAGTTCTTTGTGTTCATGTTTTGAATCGTATATAAATGAAATTAGATAATTCATTCACATTTTAGTTTTTAAGACAGTACTAATGCATCAATGCATGATTTTAAACTGAATTTTGTTTCATTGATTTTGTCATAATATTGTCATGTTACGTTGTTTTATTTTACAGGACTACGCAGATAGAATGTTTAGTCGTTTTTTATGCTCAGAAAAGATCTGGTTGCTAAACACACCTCGATCAGGTAAAAATGGGCATAGCATGCTGAATGGTGCACCGTGTATTTGTTCCTTGTTGAGAGAGGACTTACTAAAGGACACTTAATTAAACTTTGGCAAGCTGCTGTGCGTGTCCATTTATGTGATTCCTGTTACGGGGATACTTATTTAAGGACTTCTACTAAACATTGACAATCTGCGGGGAGTGTCCTTATATTTTTTATCATTGCGAGAAGAATTATTCAAGGGCACTTAACAAAACTTGATTACAAGAATCTTTTCTCGATAACCAGTTATTATGTAACGTATTAAATTGAATTCGCAAACCAAAACTAGATAACCTGTTGGTGTTGTACAGCATGAAAAGGTAACAGGTGGCAGTTCTGGGCACTATTAAACCTGTTTTTAGTCTTATGATATTTATCTTACCGAAAACGTTTAGCAAATATTAACTAGATAGCTAAATAGTTATCGTTGAAAATTAAGTATTTAACACGAAACAATTTGCGAACGTTATATGGTAAATTTACGGCGGCAATATGCCGGCACACTTTCTGAAATGCATGATTTACATTGACCTTATTAAAATACATACTCTAATGATATAAACACTTAAACAATGTATTATAATTTTACTATTATTATTTACTTAAGACAACCTTTTACCACACTTATACAACACTTACACAACACTATATAACTGTTGAATGAGTCTGTGTAGTATGTATGAATAAAACTGCTATGGCAAATAAACCTCTTTGTCAAATTTATCTAAGCTTTATTATGATATAGACATTTCTTCAGCTTTAAATATTGGTATATTTTGTAAGGGTACTTCCATTTTGTTTCTGCCTTGTACAGTTATCATATGCCTTACTTAAACAGGTGCTTGTAACCATGTTAACTAAAAAAATCAATGTACAAGTTAATCAAATTTCTTGGTTGTTAGTTTTCTATGAACAAGAAAGGCAACAAAAACATAACGTTATGACATTTTAGTGGGTCTAAAACGGCATCCGAAATTCAGACGATTTTGAATTAACCGGTGCTTGTTTACATGTCTAAAAGATGGTTCTAGAAGCTGGTAAAATTGAAAACATTTTCGACAACGTATGACAAAATATTATCAAGTAACTCTGCATTTTGAGAGGGAAGATGTCTTTTTTTTCTGCCAGACAGTGACGATGCCTATCTTAAAATATGAAGTACATGTAGAATGTATTAACGAACACACAGAGAATATCTTAGCATATTTATATGTTTTAAATGTTTGTTACAAAACATTTTTTTTTTGCGAAATGATGTTCATTTTAGGATGATATGGATTTATAAGGACCTCATCGTCGTGATCATTATATACATGTATCATGGTGAAGTTGGGCCAGTTGTTGGTACATTCGTTAAACATAAAGCGATGAAGATTATCGCTATTTTGACGCTTATCGCTTAATATTTCGCTAAGGCACTCGCTAAATTTTTTAAGGGTTGTTGGCACATATAGCGATAACGATATCCATATATTATGGCAAGTTTAACGAAAAAATATAGCGGTGCATAAGGGCCTCGCTAAACACACATAGCGAATAACAAAATGGCTGCCGATGTTGCTGCATTAAACAGAGGACGAAAAGAAAAAACTTACATCTAAGTTTCACATAAGATAAACTGAGAGAAAGGTACCGGTTTGGCATTGACGGGATAAGATTTTCATGCGAATTATGGGCGAAGACATTTGCATAACAACTTCTAGAAATTGAATGTCTATTGAGGAATACGTTTGTATAACACTGCGATACTTTGCCTCCGGTGCATTTATGCAAGTCATAAATGATACTTTTGGACGGGACAAGGCAACTGTGTTCCGTGTCATACATAACGTGACTGACCTCATCGCCAGCAAGTCAGAAATGTTCATCTGATTCTTATAGTGAATGCATTGAACCCTTCCATTGCAGTGAAGCCATTTTCACTAGCGGATCTATGGTGGTGGTGGTGAGGGAGGGTCCACCCGGTGCCCAGGCCCAGCCCATTAAAATCGTACAAATTTACTGTTAATTTTAATAAAGAAGTTGTTTATTTTGTTTTTGAGGAGTACCTCGGCCTTAACCCATCTGCCAGCACTTTAAATATAAATGAATGCAGTTCTCAGTGAGGGGTGCAATTCAGTAACCTCTAAGTTACCCCCCCCCCCCCCCCCCATGTGAAATACTCGATCCCACTAATTTCAATACCTATCCGTTTTGAATTGATAAAAATAAATTATATCATACTCAGGGGCACAGTAGGAAAACAATATTTGATAAGGATATTGAGAGATGAAGCATATAGAGAGCTGACTTATATTTTTTATTCTTGTGTGCAGGTGTACTTGTTACAAACACGGACATATTATGATTGGTGCCGACGGAAACTCATGTTTGCCAATATATGATGCAATCTCTTGCCAGAGTTGGTTATGCATACTTTTTTCCAGATAAAATGAATGTTAGTGGTTCCACTATTCAATTAGTAAACA
This sequence comes from Mya arenaria, assembly GCF_026914265.1. Taxonomy (NCBI): domain Eukaryota; kingdom Metazoa; phylum Mollusca; class Bivalvia; order Myida; family Myidae; genus Mya; species Mya arenaria. Next base: position 26,461,356 of record NC_069135.1, on the reverse strand, counting down.
CACCTGACATTCTTAATTGCCCTTTAATTGTTTCATTTCCTGACCCAAAATTCATTCCAAAGCTGACAAGAAGGAATGGGTTGAATGACTCAGTTGTAATAGGGCTGAATGATTTACGTCTATATTAAGGGGTTAACATGACAGAGGATTGAAATTAGTTATATCACATCAGGGTTGGTGTATCGAGGGTTGCAACGTCTACGGGTTGAAACGATCTAATATTGTAGTTAACTCCCCTGGATAAATAGCGCATTTGAAATTGAATGACGCGAAGTTTTGATTGTTTCAATTGAATTCAGTTGGAATGTGATATTCATGGCGAGTGTTTTGAAATAGGATATGTGATTTAAAAATGTTTAGCATTTTTTAACTGATATATATTATGGAAATGTCCCAAACAAGCTTGAATAGCAGGTACATGTGTCGATGTTTATTTATAGTAACAATAATTTAGTTTCCAGAATTCCAGATTTACAGAAACACTACTTGGCCTACCCAAGCAGATCTAAGTCTCGTATCTGCCCGTTATCCCACAGAAGGACAGGTCATCCGAAAACAAGTCCATCACCCTCTGATGCGGAGCTTCTCCTTTTTTTTCTTTAAAAGGCCGTCCTTCTCCTCCGTCTGTCCTTTTCTTGTGGGCTTCCTCAAGGCCTCCTCCATCCTTTCCTGCCTTTGTAGGTTGTCCCATTTGTTTTTAAGATTAATTCCTGTTCTTTTACATACGCCTAACCCAGACAACTGGTCAGCCATTCTATCCCATAGCATGCCTTTCAATTCCGGGCTTGTTTTGCTTGACCGCAGCTTATCTTTGTTAATTTCGTTCATGGTCAAATACAAACCAATCGCCCAAGGTGTAAACTTCACGCTTTTTACCTTCTTTTTTAAAACTCTCTTAGGCTTACATCAGCAGACGACATCTTTGATGAGGAAGACGTAACCAGTAAAACCTTAATCCAATAGTAACAGGAAGTAATTTCAATTTAGCGATTTCGCCATATATTTAACGATTTCGTTGTGTAGCGATGATCGATAAATTGATACCAACAACTATAAATATAACAACTCGTCAGGTAACGGTCAGTATGATATTTAGCGACAGTTAAAAAAGCGATTCGTCAAATTTTAGCGAATGTACTCACAACTGGCCCATTGAATGGTTCGAGTTATGAAACAAAATGAAAACATCAAATAACACAAATTACATTTAGAAAAAAGGTCATTATATACCATGTTCACGGTCAATTGTTTAATGCTTAATTATACAAGTATCTTTATTGAGAGTCGTTTATAAAATAACAATTGATATTAACTCGTTCAGTCTTTTTTCGACATACTAGTAATAAGATTATGAAAATATTATAATAATTTCAATCGTAATAATGAATTTATGTCAACGTTAGAATTAAACCCAGTCAAAACAAAGCGACGAAACGCACGTCGTTGTATTGTAATTGCATACCCTTGCTCCTCCAAAGTCGACCAGTTGTGTGCCAGAAATGCTCAAACAATGAAAACTAAAGGGACAAGACCAACATTCAAATATAAATCATGTTTAGATGCACAAGGCAAGGGCCTAAACGACACTAGAGACATACACGAATATAAATAGCTTTACCGATATATGGATTACCATAGCTTTACCGATATATGGATTACCGCCTTGGAACGGTCAGTGAAACTCGAGTTCGCTGGACACGAGTGTGCTTAAACTAGAATATATGGCCATAACCTATGAGCACACTGTAAACGCCAGCGTTTGTCTCTTTACGATAACATTACTGAACTATGCTTGCGTCTTGATGGCGTTCCTCTGACATGCGCCAGATTTTGCAATAAGCGTGGAATTTAACATGTCGTTTTAAAAGGCAATATCCACTTCTTTGCAATACCTTCTGACAAAATATTTCCTATGTGATGCGATAATATCCAAATAGTTATGATATTGGGATAAACAAAGACAAACTGCTATAGTTATGTATGGAATATATAACACAGAATCAAATTCACCACAATTATAAGTCAAATAAAATGATTGCGGGATGACATCAAATCAGTTAATGGAGCGTATTCATTTCATTGTAAGCATCCTATTGATAAGAAATTTGATTTTAAGTTTAGTTTCGAACACTCTGTTGACAAATCCTTGCTGTTGGTCGAAGCAACTGTTAACATTTGGATTCAGCGTGGATAAAAGAACAACGGTATACTATCGGACCGGATTTAAAGCCTAGTTTCGCACACTTCGTTGTCAAAGCCTGTCTTTGTGTCCAACAGATTTTGAACATTCAGCGTGGTTTGAATCTCTGCCTGGAATAAAAAGCAATGTAGGTGCAAAGTGGTGTCGAAAATGCATTTACATCTTAATAATGAAATGGTCCAATAACAACTTATGAGTAAATTGAAGTCAGAACTTTAATGATGCTATTCAAGTAGTGTGCTAAACAGTATGACCTTAATGCATAAACTGTATTTATAAACTGGATGTTATACATATATTTACGCCGTACTTACCGGTATCCAAAAACAGGATTTAACGAAATAAATGTATTCTCGGATTACTATTCTGCTGTATATCCCGATTATAACTGCCAATATACATGCTACCAATAATATTATCAAGGGGGTGGTCTTCCAAATGCAACCGGTCCAAAAGAAAAGATATCCATCTGGACAATACTTTAAGCACTTTCCGTCATAGTTGATCATAACCGTTTCGTTACATTCGAAAGAATCTATACATTTAGCATTAACCACATCATTACAGTTTTCACAAGAAAAATCAGCAAGTTTATCGTCCTTTTCACAACTCTGCACACATTTATAACTTCCGTAACGATCAGGGAGTTGGAAAGGTGCCTCTTTGGGACATGTGGAGCAGCGCCTGTTGATGACATATGCAATGCCTTTAGGGCAAGTCTCAACACATAAATTACCATTTTCAATCATTGTTTGAGGACAATAATTTACACAGTAGGCAAGCTTACCTATCATTTGCGTAAATTTTGCACATCTCACACATTTTCCGTCCAAAATATGATTTGCTTGAGATGGACACGACATTAAACAACTTCCATTAAAATAGAATGTATCGTTTGGACAGTACCTTGCGCAATGTATGCTGTAAACTGTTTAAATTTCCTCTCCTAATCTAATTTCGGTCTTTCTATGCACCTTTACGTTTTCGTAGAAAGGACATTGTTGGACACATGTCAATGTAAAGTTCACTTCAAGTATAAATGGTCGTGCATCCGTACATTGCATCATGCATGTGTTCGTCTGAAAGTCATGTACGGTATAAGGTTTAGAACACGAACCAACGCAATTCAATGATGTAACTTTGTGTGTTTGAACTATATAAACGTTCGAATGGACTTCCCATGTTTTATATGTTACAATCGTTGGTTGCACAAATGGCGCATACGACGGACACGTGCTCAGACAAAAATTGTTCAAATTATAATAACTTTCTGGACAAAATGATACACAGCTTCTATTTAAAACAACTTCGCTTTCCAAACATGAGTCACTACAGGCCAAATAATCGTTGAAGTTATTATCAAAAAACATATTGCAACGTGACCTTGAACAATATATCGGGGTTCTTACTGTTGAAATTAAACTCTTTTCTTGTGGACAGTGTTTAACACATGTTCTATTCAGCGAAAGAGACATTTCTGACGGACAGTGATCAACACAACTTTTGTTGTATAGAAATAAGTTCGGTTTACAATTTACGACACATTCGTATCCCTCTTTTCCTGAATTGTAGATCACAGACTGCATATTTTCGTTATCATTGCAACTTGACACACAAGTGTTGTTCTTGAGATATTGATCCTTGGAACAATGTTCTACACAATCTGTTCCATTACTATAAAGGTTTTGCAGACAGGTGTTGACACAGTGTTTAGTGTTGCATTTTAAATTATAAGGGTAGTAATTGTAACAATTTCTTTCAGACAACCTAAATGTTCCATTCGGACATCTCTCAAGACATTCGACATGTCTGTAAATGTAACCAAGACAGGTTGGTGTACACGAACCATTTTGCACATAGCTATTGGCAGGGCAATTTTGAAGGCAAAATTTATGTCCTCTATAATTAACATTTTTTGCACATTCAGAACGATAGTATATGTCAGCATCGCAGATGAAAGGTTTATCAGTTGAGCACTTAGCTACACACTCAGACTTCTTGATAAATCTACTGTTTGCTATGGTAATATTGTTTAAACATTTTTCACCACAAAATGATGAGTCTGAAGAGAATGTGTCAATACCGCAGTTGGTAATACACACTTTATCTTCAATAAAAGGTTTATCTTTCGGGCATTTACAAATCAACTGTAATGAGAGTTCATTGCATTCCTGGAAGCAGTGTCCACCTGACTCGACATACTTCGGTGGACAACTTTCCATACACACATAGTTCAAATCCACCGTCTGCGAAGGACATCTTGATACACACACGCCATTATTTACAAATGCCACACATTTATTAGTACATTGTTTGTACTCTATATCATTAACAGTCATGTTTTGGATGTATTGCTGTTCCGGCGGACATTGTGAAACACACCGATATTCATCCGAGGTCAAATGAATCAGCTGTTTTGGGCAGCGTTTTAGACATTCATTGTTGAAATTAACCTCATTGTTGTCGCATGCATGTATGCACTTCTTTTCAACGAACATATCAGTTCCTGTAGCCTTTAAAGTTTCACGATACACATAGGTGTTTGGGCAAGACAGAACACACTGTCGGGATTCGTCAACAAAGTCAACCCCACAATCAAACACACACGTCTTGTTCCTGATATAAAAAGGTTCAGAGCAATCCGAAACGCAACCTGCATCTGAAGCAAACGGTTTGTGATCGGGGCACTGCGATGCACAAAGCAGAAGGACCTGGCATAGACAAATGAAGAAAATAAATAAATTACGCATGTTTTATTTGTGAAAACGATTAGTTTAGGGCATCCCTTACGCAACCTTAATCAGAAGCAAATAACTTAAGAGTAGAGCACTGTGTTGTTTTTTTTGGCACAAATAGTTCTAAACAGCCTGGCATAATAAAAAAGGGCGCTTTTTAAACGATATGAAATGTGTTCTTCATTTTCAATGTTCCGCTACATAACATGTGTGGTATACATTATGAAACCTTTCCATTATATACGGTTAAAAGAGCATACTGTCAATTTAAACAAAATAATTACATCTTTTAAAAAAAACATCGAATAGAATTGTAAAATTTAAAAGTAAAATTAATTTAACGTAATTGCTACGTCCTTTTATTTTTCAATCATTTTATCCAATGGAATCGGTTTTATATAAATACAAGAAACGACGAAACCAGGTTTTCAATGGTTGACAGAAGATCTTCAGCCTATGTTGTGAGAATTATTTGTAAGCTTATTTTTGGGTATTGTATGTTTGGTAATCCAATCCCATGATAGGTTTCCATTGACTCTTCGTCCAAACAACTAACAATAAGGCAACCATAACTGAAGATATTGAATTTCAACCGTTCTTCTACCTTATGTAAGAGTGACCTTGATCTTGATCCTTGAGGTCCCAATCCTAATCCCAAGAAAGGTCTCGATAAATTTTTTGTCAACATTTGTCAAACTTAAGTCATCAGTTTCAAGCGTTTTTATAGTTTAGTAACAGTGACTTTGAACTTAACCCTAGGGACCCCAAACATAACCCCATGAATGATCTATATAAACCGTTCTCATATACAAAGTTTGGTCACAATATGTCAACCCAACCTTAAGTTATTCAGTGCAAATGTTTTTCTTTTTTGAGTAACCGTGACCTTGATCTTGACCCTAGGGGCCACAAACAAAATGCCATAAGTGGTATTCTTATTTTTTACCATTTTTCAAAGTTTGGTCACAATACGTCAACTCAACCTTCAGTATTTCAGTGCCACCGTTTTCTATTTTAAGTAACCGTGACCTTGATCTTGACCCTAAGGGCCACAAACACAATCCCAGAAGAGGTATTTTTAAATTTTTCCCGAATACAAAGTTTGGTCACAATATGTCAACCCAAACGTAGGTAATTCAGTTTCAACCGTTATTCTGTTTTAGTCGCAGTGACATTGACCTTGATCCTAGAGCCATCAAACGCAAAACCGTAAAAGGTATTCATTAACCCTTCCTACATACCAAGTTTAGTCACAATATGTGAAACTAAACTAAAGTTATTTTGTACCAATTGTTTTTTTGTTCGTTTTTAGTAACAGTGACCTTTGCCATGACCCTAGGGACCCTAAACACTATCACTTAAAATGTCTCTAAAAGCTATGTCTAGAAATCAAGTTTGGTAATAATACTAGTTATTCAATACGATAGGTGAATTTGTCGCAGCCCGCCCTCCCGCTCGAACAACGACGTTTGTACTTCTAATAACCAGGTTACTTTTTGTAATTTCCATATGTATTTAGATTGATGGCGTTAAAATTATAGTTATTGTGCCTTCAATCAGTAACGTACATGTATGTCAATTGTAGATGAATACATTTTACGACTAATTATATAGCGAATGTGTACGTGATAAAGAACATTTATAGCATTTGTCTTAAGTCTAAGCAATATCTTATTACATTCAAAAGAAGCAAGAGATTCCTCAAAAGTGTTTGTTTCATTTTAAATTTATAAAATATTCAGAATTCAGCGTATCTTTTGATTTTCGAAAAATGTATGTCAAACAAACCGCGATAAGATAAAGATTAATAATACCCTGCTATAAACCTTGCTCAGTTGATAACAGTTTTGCACTTCCCTATGGTGAATTATTTCTGCCAGATTCGCCTTTTTGAATCGCATCTGCCCCAGCAAAAAGAGACGATGCATGCCGTTTTGTTATCTTTTCAGTTTGTCGCGAGCGTCAGAACGTAGCGCCGAAAGTCTGAGAGTTCATAAATCAAAACTATTTTATAGCATCGCTTTAGAACTGCCGTCATTTTGCCATGGCGCCTTGTGATCTTCACCTTAATAAATCTGGCAGTTTTCAGCCACCATACTGTTTATTGTGCATGCTTCGTAGTGAAGATAACTTCAAAATCGAACATGGCTTCTTACGATACGGGGGTAACAACTCACAATAATGTTTATATACCGCAGTTACCACCCGAAAAGGATTATCATGTGTTTGTTTGTTACGCTAGCGAAAACGTAAACGAAGTTCGTATGATCGTGGAAAATTTGGAAAAGGGAGGCGTAAAATGTTGCAACCATGAAAGAGATTTTACTCCTGGACATGGAATATTTGAAAACATGGCTGACAAAATCAATGCAAGCCTACATATGCTTGTAGTCTTGTCGGAAGACTTTTCAAAAAGTGACTTTGCACAACATGAATTAAAAGAGGCAATACATCAGGAAATTAGAGAAGACTTCAGTATTATTCCTCTGAAAATCGAACCGTGTGATGTACCAGATATACTGAAAAACAAAACATACATCGACTGCGAAAACGATGATATCACGAACGTTCATCACACAATCATCGGCGCTCTTATTGATAATGGTTAAGTATATTTTATCATACATCATTAAATATTTGACATCAATTCACTATGCTTGTCAGCTATACATATTTTGTTAAACATTTGATCTAGATGGAAGATTAAAGTTTCAAGTTTTATTAGCAATATTGGCAATATCAAGGCTTTGGTCATGACACATCTATAAAGAATAGTAATATACTAGTATGTCATGTGTTTTCGGTCCAGATAGAAAACTCCGAAATGAGAGCACCTGCGTTGGCAGGTAACGAAGCTTGCCGAGTTAACGGCCAAGCAGCTTGCCCGAGGGTCGGAGTTTTCTATCCGGACCGGACACACATGATTGATATTTTTTTCTAGCATACCTTAAACTACTTTTTTGTAAAAATAAACGACATAGCAAACATTCATTTTTGTACATTTCACCAGAAAGCGCGTTATGAAGCGAAGACGTTATGACGCGCAGTATTTTATCCACTGCATTCGTCAAGAAGTTCCATTAATGTAACGTCTTTTAAAGGTTATAGTTTTGTAGCTCTATTTTTTGTAAAAGTATGGAAATCATCTATTTAAATGTCATAATTGTGCTTACATAAAGTTTATAATAAAATAAATTGAAAGTATAACGTCACAGCGCGTGACTCATCTAGCATGGAGGGCGGCAGATAAAGTTTTCCAGCAGGACTGAATTCACCAGAAATGCCTATCCGCTATCTGATTGAAAGAGTTTAGTAATACATTTAAAGAATTATCATTTTACAGTAAATCATTGTAGTATAAACAGTTGAAGTAATATGATTAGAACTTAAAAAAAAAATAGATTACTTTATTGTTTAGTACTTATTATTATGTTGACATTCTAGTACTTTTCTATACATGCATGTACATTCATTTCTTTATCATTTCTATGTTGTAGGACTAAAAACACAACTGAAAAAAGGTATGTCAATACTTATGCATGGCTAATATTGTTCTCTCCCGTTCAATGTTTCTTACATAATACCTTACCTTATACATAATGACTATTTCAGTTCATAAATAATGATACATAAACAAATGTTTCACATATTTTAGATGCAAGTGGGAGAGTGATTTCAATTTCACTGTCTAAGAAATCTGAATTCCTATCACTACCACGATTCAAACTGGAATGCGATCGAGAAAAAAGAGTAGAAATTATTAGGAAGACGAAGGTACGTATAACTGATAAGTAAATGTTAATTAAGCGATGATTATAACATTAAATACTTCTAAAATAGTGTTCTTAATCCTAGACATACTCTTCCATTTAAACTGACGTTTTAAACCAACCTGTGTATTTCTAATACTACCTATCCAATGTTTAACGATTTTATCATAACAGCTAACAGGTGAAGATATTGAATACATCGAGAAAATTGCAAACCAATCATTATATATGAAAGGCCTTCACATCCGCATCTTCTTACAACGAATAACGCATTTGATCATCTTTTTATTGCTGCTGTTTTGTCTGGCGGTTATAATGTTGTTAGCCTGCACAATGCTTGGTCGATCAAAAGAGGATAGTGCTTATGGAGGGTTTGTGATAATGCTTGTTAGTATCTTAAGCCCTATTTCTGCGCTTATTTTATGTGTGGGATGTTTTTGCTGGGATGTTTCGACAAAACCTAAACACTTTATGGAAAAGGTAATTTTACTTTCACATATTAATTGATTATTTACTGTTAAAAATATCAAGCCCGAACGGTTTGTAATTTACATAAATGGCTAGACATAACTTTAACACCATGCCTATCAGTCTTTTTGCTCTAATTTATTCATAACATTAGCAATTAAAACTATAAAAGGTATATTTTAAACGTTAATCTCAGCTCCCCCGAAAATACGGGCGCAGCCTGAATGAGGTCTTCTTTTTTGTGTAGAACGTTAAAGATATGCATAACCATTATTTAGTTCAGTGGTGTGTTTAATTGTGGACTAATGATAGTCGAGTTTAATTAAAGAATGTCTTTGGCAAAGCATGCTGCTGGGCCAAAAAAAATTCAGAAAGATATTTAAGCAAACTGTTCAGTATTGTGTGGTTATTGAAATAACGGCGGCTAGCGTGTTAGGTTTCAAATCTCATATATCATTTTGTTGTACTCTCGAATCATGCCAAAACATTTTTTTTATTTTAACTATGTACTTGATAACTCAAAGGCTTAACATTCAATTCGTTCTTTAAGATATAGTCATTGACCGAACATTGCATAGAATTTAAACAAGTGGAAATTTAAATAATACCCCCGATTCATACTTATTATACATTCCAGGCAACCAAGGCCGTTCAAAGGAAACTTTGGAGTTTTAACAAAAACTGGCAAGATAAAGATGCGATCGTTGTCTTCCGTTCAACAGTATCCTGAATTGTTGTATAATTAAAATGTGTGGTATATGTTAGTCTTACTTCAAACGTGAATCTTCCATTTTATTTGGATAAACAGGAACACAAAATATTCATTAAATGTTGTCACGTGACCTTAAGGTTGACTTGAATTATATATATGTATAAGTATCGAATCAACTCAGATCTGTACAGTACGACGAATTTCTAATTGGCCACCTAGTTTTTATCATATTTTAGGAAAATTATTCGGAGAAAAATACAAATAACCAAATATAAGGTTAATACGATTTATTCCTAATAGGTAAAACAAAACTTCATTAAAATATGAGCCAGGAATAAAATTAACAGAGAGGGTTAACATTGACACCCTTAAAACAAAAACTGCAAGATCAAATCACGTCGTATTTGACTTTTTTAATACTTTGTATGTCCACCTGCTGCGGCAATTACAGCGAGGCACCTTGTCCTCATTGATATACCGTATCTATGAAGATACTGTTGTGGAATGGCTGCCCAAATCTGATGAATAACACGCTTGAGCACCCTGAGTTTTGGTTGCAGCGGCTGGGCACGCACCTTGCGCTTTAAAAGGTCCCACACGTGTTCTATTGGATTTAAATCTGGACTTTTTGCAGGCCATTGGAGTGTTCGCACGTTGTTTGCTACAAGCATAACTTGTGTGCTTCTAGCCGCGTGACATGGTGCTTTATCCTGTACCAACATCATACCGCGATTGGCGCGGATATGAGGTAGAAGAACCGGTCGAACGACGTCATTTTGATACCTCATCGTGTTCATGTTTCCTTGAATGGGTACAATTGGAGTTTTCGTGTGCATGGAAACTCCAGCCCACAGCATAATGGAACCACCCACAGTTATCCAATTCTACCAGACAGTTCTCGTTGTTCACCCCGACGGCCATAAACGCGAGCACGTCTGTAATTCCCACGTAGTGTGATGCGTGTCTCATCAACAAGTTAAACATTGGCGCAGTCCGCCCTTGTAAATCCCAAATGACGCCTGACCCACAATAATCTTGCCTGCCTGTGTCTTGCAGTAAAAGACGGAACCCGACGGCGATTGCGCACTGTCTGTGGGTGGATTGCGCGGTTGTGTCTGCCCACTGTATAACGGGCCGTCGTCGCTGCCGTAGTAAAACGATCCTGAAGGTGGTCATTGACAATTTGAATGTCCTGTTGGGGAGTCGTCACTCTTCTTTTGGGGCGTCGTAGGAGATCTGCTACACTTCTGGTTTGTACGAATTTCGCCCAAAGAGTTTCAATACTGAAATGTCGCCTATTAAAAAAACGTGCAATCTGGAAAATAATAAAATCCACTTGAAAGCTCTGTTATCACTTGAAAGTTGATTCAAAGGTGAATGTTAAAAAATTACAATGTATTTCATTGTACGATTGGTCAATCCGATATTACACAGGCATTGTATTGTTGACCACCCGTGGTAGTGTTTTTTCGTAAATAAGAATCACCAACAGATTAATATATAAACATGTTTCTGTCAATATTTTGCACTTAATAACAAATAATAGCACATGTTGCAACTTTTATAACGACGCGTAACATACCTGTCTGATGGGGGTGCCGGCACGAATCATTCCGACGGCTTGAGCGCGTTCTGCAATGCTCATTCTCGCCATATTTAATGTTTTCATAAAAGAAAATCCACGAAGAATTCATTCCCACCATAGTCGACAACCACCCTGCCGTGCACGAGATATTCGAGCACATAGCCTATTTTCGCACCGACCGTTCCGCATGGATGATTTTTTACATGATTACGTGTTTCATTTAAGTAAATCGATAGATTGGTGTGTACAATACAAAAAGAATCAAAAATGAGATTTATTGATTTAAAATTACGCAAAGGATCATATTTTATATGGTGGCCAATTAGAAATTCGGCAAAGTGTATTGTCTGTCAATAGCTGTTGTTTGAAACAGAGTTTCGGTAAAAACATAGAACAGAACTGTTCTGTTCTGTTCTGTACAAACATACCTTGATTTTCTTGCAATTTTCTGTCTCAAATTGTCATACAAAATCATTTGGTATTGATAGTTCAAAACATACGTACATGTATTTAGTTTTATTTTATTTTGTATTTATTTAAATTAAATTCGAATTATTTTTTTGAATGCGTTGGAATTTGGCTCAGTTTTTTAATTCAAATGCATATGCTGGTTAAGGGGTTATGATTGACACTCATTTTGCAAGCGTAACTCATATACCCTGAGATTCTTAAAAAATCCAGATTGTCTATATGGTCAGACGAGAAATATTTTCCTTAATTTTTACATAGCTCTTCACCCGCTTGGACACACCAGCAACAATGAACATAATCGTTATCAAGTTCAGCAGATGCAAGGTCATACACATATATTTGCACTATTTCCTTGGACATACATATGCTGTAATTTTACAATCAGATCTAGCAGGGGTGCATCCAGCGCGCACCTCCCTAATTTCGCCTTCGTTAATATTGTTGATATGAAAGAAAGTATGTGGAGGCGTGTCTCACAACACACTTACGTCAATTTATTGATCCGCTCTTGGCTTTGTTGTACATAGATTGAGAGCAAGCACACTAAACAAGCATTGGGAATTCTTCTGACATTTGATAATATATTTAAAAAAAAATATTACTGTCCGTCCTTACAACAAGCGAGGTTATTGTTAAATAATTTGTCTGATTCTTAAAAAACAACTACAATATCTTCAGGCCACAAACGATTGATATGTTGTTCGTCGAGTTAACGGCACCTATTCATTGAAAAAGTACTTTATTGGGCACTTTTGCTAAATATATTAACTTAAATCGCCCGATCTTCTTTAAGAAAATAAAACCGAGCGTATGTTATTTATTTTTTCGTTGTAAACTCGATGAAAAAAAAACATTAACTTAATGTGGCTTAATTAAATCAGGTGTCAACAGTTTGTACCGTTTAAGTACTGCCGGGGACGGGTTTCAATCAAAGCGATGCTATAAGTGCATTCTGAGCGTTTGAGGGATTTCTCTTTCAGATTGTATTTTGTTAAAACAAATGGAGGGAGGGAACCTGGTGATTTGGGTGTCGGGCGATACAGTTCAAACACAATTTTAGGGAGTATAAAGCGGTCCGCCATATTCTTAACAGTTTACTTATGTAAGCCTTTTTTTCAGGATCTTTTTATTCGCAAGTGTGCACAAAGAGAGGAGTATCAAAAACTACGCCGTCATGGGGAATCACTTAACGTATGTGATACACAAACTTTGATAATTAGGAATAAAGCAAACAATATTTATTAACAATGCAATAACTACAATTATTACATTTCCAGATATACAATTTATTGTAAAAGCTTGTGTGTGCTGCGTCTCTAACCCAAAGTCATCGCTGAAATTTTTAAGGATTAATTGTAGCTTAGCTATGAGGTGTGCATATGATTATGGAATGCTAGGTTTTTGTACTTCATTTATTTTGTATATTTTATAGGAGTACGCCGATCGCATGATAGACTGGCTTTTGTGCTCACAGGCCATCTATTTGCTGGATCAACCTCGACTGCCACTTCAAGGTGGACATCGTATGATAAATGGCGCACCGTGTATATGTCTTTTGTTAAGAGAAAGCTTACTTCGGTAAAGCGTTTCATGTTTTCCTAGGTAATACGCAACTGCGTACGGATAAAATGAAATACAAGCTGGTAATCTCTAAACATATCATGAACGTCGTGGTTGGCATTTAAACTAACTTTTATGTATGAATGGTGAACATTGATATAATCAAATGAGAGGGTTGAATGAAATAGACTTAACACATTAGTTCTTTTAGATCCGATATCATTTATAAATGTCATTCTTTGGACCAGTGTTTTCTCGACAGACATAATCGGTTGTTTGAACAATTCGTAAAAGAAGGTACCGTTTGAATAGTCGCCGACAGGATTTAGTCGGAGACCGATTAAGACAATGCCTCCTAGTGAGCCACATGCCATATTGGCGATGTGCAGGCAGCGGTTGTTCTTCAAAGCTCTGTGATCAAAATATTTTTAAGGTTAAACGAAATAATGTTACAAAATACAGGCACAATGAAGGTAATATGATGCCTTTCAAATTGTATGGACCATCGAAAACATTCATCGAAACGTTTTGTGTGGCGGCTTTAATGTCTTATTGACGATTAATTGATTGAATTTGAAACAAAAAACATGGCGAAGATCACCGGTATACCATATTTACTTTGAAAACAGTATACATATGTAATTGTTTTGAATACGTGTAATAAAACATTTTAACCTACCGGTATTCAATGGAAGAAATGAATGAACTTTACTCAGTATAATGGCTGTTTGGCAACAGGTATATCATAGTAATTTTTATATACAATAGGTTTGAGCTACAAGTGTTTACAACCTACCAGATAGATCTTCGAAATAAAAGTTTCATTTGCACATTTATCAATACTGCACTGAAAACAGCAGGGACATGCCCAGGTGTCGTACATTTAAATATAAACCCTGTATAGAAGCACAATGATCACGACTTGTAAGTGTATCCTAGGCAGTTAGGTGTACACGAAACATTATGTACATAAATGCCGAAATACCTAATTTTATGACAGCACTTATCATGTCTTATATAATTTTGCATATTTTGCACATTCAGAACGATAATGTACTAAAAGCTTTATCATCAAAGCAATTTACTACACTTGTACCTATGATGGCTGATTCCTGCAATCTTGTATTTTTGTTACAAATTCGAAAATACACCAAATGGTGGAACAAAAATAGAACAAAACGGCAAACAATTGAGCATTCAATGGTAAACCAAAAACGGGTAAACGGTTAAATGTGGCCAGTGAAGAAATACTTCAGTATTGCAAGTCCTTTCTTAGTAGTTATTTGAATTAATCGTTTCAATTTTGCAATTGAAAAAGACAAAGATGCGAACAACATTGATCGAAATTATTTCCACAGAAGAACTATCTACTTTCTAAGCAACAATTGATCAGATCTATGGAAACAATGAACATACTAATAGAGTAACACGGACCCCCCCCCCCCCCCTCTATTTTCGTACGTTTATCCGCAACATATCTGAAACGACATGCAAATGGCTTGGGCATCAGTAAATGCCCTTTTTGAATACGTCACAAAATAAGGTAAATGGTTTTATTATACCTCACTTTTTTGTCGATGATGGTAAAATCCCATTACCCGAAAAAGAGATATTTTGACTATCAGAAACATTTTTAACCTTTTTGTCAGGTCATGTGACCACAGTGATATTTTGAATGTCACATAAGGGCAAATAACTGCTTCAATATTTTAGATTTAATCATGACGTGATTGCCTTCCTTATACATACATCAGTCACTAGTAAATGTGTACACACAAAATCAGATGTCAGGAACTGTCACCAGTGACAAGTTTATGTTATATTTTGTTTACCTTGTTAAACTTGTTTTCTTAAATGAATCAAAAACATTTTAAACGTTTGTATTTACTTAATTTTGTTCGGTATAATAAAATAAATATCATATGGCAGCATGTGTGACATTGATTTTGTCAACCCTCGAAACAAAATGACATTCTGCTCTCGGGTTGACAATATCAATGCCACAAATGCTGCCATATGATATTTCTATAATAACAGATGCAATTTTCTTACGTTGTCATAATTAGAACGAATAATTTCCATAACTACGAGAACATTGATTCCTAGTTGTCTATGGTTAATTAAGCTGGTTATTGCAATATATAAAATAGCAATCAATAGAAAGTAATATTAGATGCTAGATGTACTGTCGCGAATGCCCCGGATACGGTTAAAAAAAACCATGATGTGTACTCATAATCATAAAATGCATTCGCTCAAGTGTTAATAAATGCAACTTGAGAATAACACGCGACATTATAACAAAAGTCATACAAGAAAACATCCGGAACGCTAGTAAAGAGATTAAAGGAAAAACAAAATAAACCACAAAATTTACTCATCGAAGACTATCGTCCATGAGCACCGTGCAGGGGAAACCCTTCACCAGATATTACGTTTACTAAGCGTACTAATTATAGGTTAAATCTTAATATGACAATGAAAGTGCTAGCAAATTGGATATAGGTTAACAAAAATGAAAGGAATTACCGGAATAGAATGAAAAGGAGTTTATGGAATGAAAGGAAAAATGGACTTTGAAGTTATGACAACGGATGGTGTAAACATCTTAAAAAAGAATATATGACACATCCAAAGGCAGATACCAAAACAAGGAGCATATCAAATTGACACCGCAACAGTAACAACAAAATGTTTGAGAGAAGAAGGAAATATGGAAAAAGGGGAAAACAAGCTGTTAGTGGTGTTTTCCTTGTCTTTATTGTGTAGTGTTCTGGAAACGATTAGTGTGCATTATATAGTGATGCACTTCCGTAAGCATAGCAATAATATTACCACTCGAAATATTTAACAATCCAAAAAGCAGCTTGTAAGTGCTTTATGGATGATATTGTCTACTGATCTGAAAAAGACTTTGTATTTGGACTGCAATTGGTGAACAGTTAAACAATAGTTTTCGGCATAATTTGCAGTGTTACAGTAACTACATTATGGAAAATCTCGGCGTTGATGATAAAACAAACTAAATACAGATCACAAAAGCCATTTCTTTTTTCCGTGCATGATATACTGATAGTTCGATTTCACCCAAATGATTCCAAAAAATACCAGTGTAATGTCAAAACAATCGAAGTTTCCAGAATGGGTTAATTACGTTTGAATTTAGCGTACATATTTGAAGCATAATACCATAAAACTGGACTGCGTCGGGTATGCATTACCATGGTGATTTAAACGTTTGCCTGTCATAAATGCTCAAACATGAATTAGTTTATTATAAAAAATATTCCTATTTCAAAAATGATAACTATCATTATAAATTTAACAGCACAGTAATCTGAATTCAAATTGGGTTAATCAAATGAAAAACTGGAAACACGCTTAAATACATTCCGTGTTGTCAAACATACAACACTTGATTCTCGACTTCCAACAATTATAAAACTACCCCCTTTACCTTGAAAAATAATCGACCATTTAAACTGGGTTATCCTATTTGTTTACACAAATCTGATAACATTTATCCGTACCTTTATCATTCAAACATCGCACTATCGGTGCATCCGGGAACAAATCATGCACGCGCGATCACAAAAATCGTCGGTAACGACATCTGCATTACCTGGCGGATGTATATTTAAGTATCCACAAAGCACAAAATAATAAAACGAGTTACTATCGTTCAGTTCAATATCTGAAGACTGTGCCTACTGCTTTTATCTTACACAGCATATGATAAACAATAAAACAAATCTTTATCCAAAAAACGAACCTCAACTTCGTATACCTAAAATAAAATATCCACTTATATATGTCAAACAGACTATTGAATAGCGCACGTTGTCATACAAAAAAGGCAAATGAAAAATGAAAAACAATGTGATATGAAAAATATCAATCTCATATATTAATGACATGGTACATCTACGGAAAAGTTCCTTATGTCATTAGTTTGTAAAAAAGTACGAGCATGGCTCAGATTGTCCTCCCATGAATTAACTATTGAACTAGCTAGGTAGATAAAACCATATTTCTGGAGAATAAAGGAAATATACATTGTGGAGTTTAAACGATATTAAAGATGAATGTTATTTTGTTTTAGTTTGTCCAACCGACAAACAACAGGCTTACAATCATGGATATTGATATAGGAATGCAAATATGACGATTTTTGTATTAAAACTTTAAGTTTTGAATTCGACTTGTAACATCTATCGAACTCTATTTAAACTGGTGACATGATTAACGAGTTAAAATTTGCTTATATAGACTTCATTCAAATATTCAAATACTAATTTGCATTGCGCACACTAAAACAAACTAAAAACATGTTATCTTTTTTGTCTCTATAGCATCTTTGATCACGAAGAATAAATTGCGCTAATATGTTCTTCGACGTTTTTCTTTTGTGCCAGCTTTTTTTATTAGGTCCTTTTTCGCTCAGCATGCTTGTTAAAGCTGGTCTTTGAGTCACTGATTTCAATTCCATTAGAGATTTTATGCCATTATAAATTTCCTTGACATCATGCCCTAAACAAGTAGTTTCATTCTTTAGATCCGCTACTGTTTCAGTTCCAGGCCAACACGGTATTGAAATTGTACTTGCTCCAGTTGCTCAACTTGAAACTGTAGAAATAGACTAGTATGCATACAATACTATTGAAAACTTTTAAAGTAATGAAATATGTGATAGCATATAATAGAATGTATGTCTTACACTAAATCTGGTAACTACAGACTTACGTGTTCCGTATCTTTTGATCTTTGGTAAAAGTCCACAGAGCATGTCGGCTGTATTTGCCGAAGACAATTTCACCCAATGGACGAGAGCAGTGAGCATGTATCCTCTGTAAGGATAGACTGGAGCATTTCTGAATCAAACTCTGCTTTGTCTGTCAAGTTTATTATGGACCGCAGGCGCCAGACTGTGTAAGGCGAGTCTAAAACATGTAAACTCAGCATTGTTTTCTTTTTAACCGGACCATGACATAAATGTTTTATTTATCGCTGTGATCAAGCTGATGCAGAACTGATATATACAATCAAGTGCGATATAAAAAGAACCTCCAATTGGTGACAATGTTTGAGCATTGCAAACATTTACAACACATTATTTACTGTCACAGACGATTTGTATAACTCGTTCGCTTACCTTGACCTTGGCAATACTTTTTGATTATTCGAATCACTCCAAATTTTGCATTTTCGGGAAGGCTTCTAAAAGCATCTTGACTAACTGGAATTTCTATCATCATCCTAATCTCTTCAATACAACGAACCATAACTCTTTCATCAGTGAGGCTTATTGTGTAGTTTAACATGGGCAGACTCAGATTGCATTTCTTTTTTTAATGATTTGAATTTTTCTGTCATCTCCTAAAAGAGAAATACAGTACTTATATTATAATAGATTATTATAATAGATTAAAACATGAATGTTTTAGATACGATCGCACGAATTTGCTAATTAGTAAAGAATCGAATTTGTAAGAAGAAAGTGCGCCGTAGAGAAACAATCGCTGGTTCATTTATAAAATTTTCAATAGTGATATCTATGTTTCGGTTTCTATGAATAAGCAATAGCAATCAAGGAATAGGCTGATTCACTCTGTTGTCACCCTCAGCGGACCGGTTTCCCTCTGACGTAATGAAACTGACAATACGCTTCAAAATATGCCAAGCGAACCTATATAAGTTTGGTATCTTTGATAAAGTCTAACGTTAAGAGAAATAATATGAAAAAACTATGCAGATACAAATATTTTAAACACGCTGTTTTGATATTGAAAGATTGAACAATCAGTCAATTCACTTCTGATATTAGTTGAAATAAAGAACAATGACACACACTGCCATATATTTATCTGTACCGTATTGTCAGTAATTTGTTTTACATACATGCATAAGTTATTAGTAAGTTATATCCTTTTAATTACATTCGGTCAGCTGACAATAAACGTTAGTGTACATGCCAATTACTCAATAAAATGAAAAGGTTGTTGGTACATCAAATACCTTCAGCTTTATTATATTTTCAAGAATCATGAAAGCATACTAAATTATCTCGAAGGACCTTCACAATTTGGACGGCTTTCACAGCCACCACAAAGCACTTAAAGAAAAGAAAGAACATTCTGAGTACACACACGGAAGAGCTTTTATCAATGTAGCGAGTAGGGCGATACTGTGATACATATTTACATTCGTCGTTGACTGAAGTTCATCAAGGCGCTCCATCTTCGTTTAAAGGTTTTCAAAGTACCCAAACAAAACCGTCTCGCACTCATTACTGACATCGTAAATAGAATTGTTATCGCCACACTGGTAATTCTTTGTGCAAATGTTGACGCGCCCCTCTTCAAAGGATTCAAGCTTTTCTTGATAGAGAGTTACAACCTGTTTGAATAGAAATGGCAAAGAGACATGCTTTTAATTTTGACCTTATCGCTATAAGCTTATAAATATATATTTCAACAAAGTGCGATAACTTTTCCTATGCAAATAAACCAAATTGTATGATGAATTGAACGTGTCTTAAATAAGATTACCAGATTGTTTTTCAAAATGTTGAGATCTTAGAATAAACTTTACTTATATGAGAGAGCGGACAAAGTGTATTTGGTCAATAAACCATTAAATGGCTTTACCTCGAACGTTACTTGAAGCGATATTGATGTTTATCGAACTTGTCAGAGACGTCGTGCAAATATAGGCAAATTCTGTAAAGATTGCATTAGAACTATTCAGTTAAAAAGCGAGCAAAATCAATATGGTCAAATATAGCAAATTAAAAGGTCATAACTCGGGTGTGAATGAAGAGATCTTACTGATTATATATTATACATCCACCGATATCATGCCAACACAGATTTTAATACGTATGCTACTATATAGTAACAAAATTGCTATTGTTTAGGTTTTATAATGAAATTTTGGCCGGCGCGTCCTCGGCATCATTTTTTTCATTATCAGTGTGGACATACCATGAGGTTTGTGACGTAACATTTGGATATTGCAGGAAGCAAAATACATCTCGATTCAGATAGAATTATCGCTGTAAGTTTGTAATTTTCATATCAAATTTTACAAAACAGCGCAGGCTAAGGTAAAATCGGTTACTGAGCGATGAATTGAGCATTTTACATTTTTTTAAAAATCGTGGACAAATGCTCAGAATATATTAAATATTGTTTGTTAAAACGAAAAGCAAATTACGTTTCTGGTCCAAAAATATGTTTATATACATATTCACCATGTTTGCCTTAAAAACGGAAGGCTCGGAATACATAGTCTATCCACAGGGTATACTTATACCTAGTGTTGTGCCGATGATCGATTATAATCGACAATTGATCGGAAAGGCCTACGTCGGCGACAATCGATAGTGAAATTTGAACAATCGATTATAGAAAAAGGGACGTAACCGCTACCGACTAATTTCCTTTACCTGGTTTATGCTAGTGAATCTAGAAATGTTAAGGTGTTACTTTGTTAAGTTATCTAGTCATATTCTTATCAAGTCAGTAAGTCACTACAGTACATTATTACAAAATGTCTTTGTAACTTAACTGCTAAAGGATTAGTTCTCAACTTCTCATGTTTGTGGTTTAAAAGTGATTTTTAAAACATGTAACCGTTTACTTTTTACCATGTAAGAATGTAGTTTTCTCAGTTTTCTGAAAGAAAATGTTCTTGTAAAACATATAGATTATTCAACTTCTTTTTGTACTTGTTACACACTTATTATTAAAAAGAAATTGTAAGACAAAAATTACAGTATGTGATCCATAATAGTAACTTGTAAACACTAAAATATAGTAGCGTTCTGAATAAATAATGTAATTTATACAAATAAATGCACAAACAATATTGTAAGGGAACATTGATGCTAAAACGGATGCATGTACTGTAACTGTATGCCTTAATATGATGACCAAAGATAATTAAATAATAATTAAATTGATTGAAAATTGATCATTGATCGGTTTCATAAACCGATAATCGATAGTATTTTTTTCTGTCCGATTCACAACACTACTCATACCCAAAAGTAAGTTTCATATAATATAGAAACATGTAATGTTTGTGTTTTGTTATTACGAAAAGCAAAATACATTTGGTTATAGCGAAAAGCAGTTATTGGAGGTACAATGTTCAACCTCTCTCCAACTTGCCATGAGCCCGATTTTTTTATGATTTCCAATAAATGTTTAAAAAAGACAATAAATATGAACATCGGTTGTGTTTTACACCAACATAAAAGATTTGCATATACGATGCGATCACCCGAACGCTTTTACGCAGACGATCGTTGATATCCGTAAATCGTTTAGGATCCACCAGTCATTTAATATTCATGTCTTTACACATGGTAACAATCTTGTTATCAGTAATTGATATTTTCCATAAATGCATTATTTTGTGAGTAGTTTAAGGCTTATCACTCAATTATTATTTGAGCCTCATTTGTAGGTATGTACATACCTGGTGGATAGGTTATGCATTCCGAGACTTCTGTTTTAAAGGTGAATACCATGAACTTATTTTGCTTTTCGCAAACAATAGTTTATACATTCTGAGCATTGCTCCCTCGATTTAAAAAAAAGTGAATTGCTCAACATATCGCACAGTAACAAAGAATAGTGTCCATTTTTTCCCTTAGCCTGTGCTATGTTGTGTCAACAATGATATGAAAATAACAAACTTACAACGATTATCCTATCTGAATCGAGATGTATTTTGCTTCCTGCAATGTCCAAATGTGACGTCACAAACCACGTGGTATGTCTACACTGATTATGGGCGAGTGTAAAAAACACGTAATTAAGACAACGCCGATAAAAGTAAATGAAAATGAGCTTGATAAATAAGCTTAAGAGTTCTGTGCAAAGTGCAGTTAGCTTTGAATAGCAATTACAACAACATAATGTATTTCAATACGTTGATGTTTTATGTCATGTTTACCAAATTGAGTCGGCGAGCGCCAGAAATCTCAAAAAATATTTTTCGTCTAAAATAACGTATCCGTTACATGCCAACGACATTTTAGATTGAAACACATGTTTACGTGAAAGATTTATCTATTGCAACCAAAACTAGTATAAAAATAAAAAAGTTTTTTCCATATTTTTACTCATAGTCAACCCAAATCTGGATTGGCGTATTCGGACTTCAAACCATTATGGACATATCCGAGAGTTTATCGTAAAACGGCGAGGTGCAGTCAATCATTTACTTCTAGGTAGCGGTTTAACTAGAAATGCATATGGTAATTGACAGACTACACCGACCTTGAAATGTTCATGAAATTCATACAATCCATACACCTAATATTATAATAGAAATAAAATGTACATACACATTTCAGTCTTGTTATTTCTTCTTGGAGTGCTTTGTTTATTGTCCGTTCTTGCTGAAGTTGGTCATCAACTATGCCACATTTCTTTTTGTTTTTTTCTTTTATTCATGTTCTTCATGTCTTTAAATGGATTTTTTGAAGAGCCCCATTTTATTGATCGCCGAAGACCTGTTGCCAAGTTCAAGTCGACCTCTGCGAATTGTTTATTGGCATCGTTTTGTCTCGTTTTGTATAATTCAGATTAAATCGTCCTGGTACGACCATGCACAACCGGTGAGGACTGACGAAAAACACCATGGGCGGACAAATCACTAAATGAACTTTTGGAAGAAATTGAGCGAAAAGAGCTGTTTACAGCTTCTGCATCTGTTTCAATGTCCTACTGATCGATGGGAATCCATGCAACAGGTGTTTTAATATTGAAATAAAGCGTAAAATATATGGCGCAAAGAGGAAGATTTGATTGTATATGTTTGTATATCATTAATGTACGTCGATAACATCATCCCTCTTTAGATAGCAAGTTGCATGTGATTGATATCTAGTTAACATTAGATAGGCATCTGTTTTACATTATACATTCGGATACGAAATCCATCAGTTACATCAAACAAGTGACTTCTTGGCAATTTCCATATTAGTTTTGAAATGTATCGCGTATTTACTTTATTCTGCAGATTTTGGATTTTACCTATTAACTATGTAACATTTCATATAATATAACATATATTAATTATAAGATAAATAGCATTTAAGGAAGGCTAAAGGGTCTGGCCTGTCTTAAGGCTTTAAAGCCAACCAAACACCAAACAAGTGACACAGCGCTACAAGACAACATATATAAACAAATTGTTGTCTTAGTTAAACGTTGGGGTATTGTGCAAATCTGTATTTGCGTTGAGTTTATACAGGAACTTCTTTAAGACGCACACACATTTCCAAAACAAGTTTTAAAATAGGAACGTATAATAATTATGTTTTTGTACTCGAAGACATCGCAATCGAAAGAAAGAAACTTTTAATATCACATAACATTTTCCGTGCTTACAATAAGGTGGTGGTGTCATTTCTAGACCAATATATAAAGTTACTCAGCATGTTATTGTAGTTTTTTTTATATAACTATTGTATTTGAACGTCGTTTAGGTAATTGTTTCATTTTTTTCTATTTCAGGCCTAAATTAAATATCAAATGCTTCTCCTCCTATGAAAACCGGCTCGTCGAAAAAATTCCATTACTCGGAAGTATGACGTTTCTGTTTTCATTTCATCTTTTCATTTTTTATTTTTTTTATAAAGTTGCTTTTATATTTAAACTTCCGACTATTGGATTTGTTCTGTAGTTTTTCATATATATTTTTTTACGATTCGACACTTTAATATGCAAATATTTTTTATTCCACTTGGTTGCCGTACAAATAGTCTGTAACATTGTTTTGCTCAAAGTCAACATACAAACAATTCCAAAAGTGAAAATATTGCATCTCTTGTACTGTAATTACAAATAATACATAATAACTTCGGTTGACGTGTTTTTTGTGTTTTTTTTTTTAAAAAATCAGAATAAGGAGCCAATTTGTTTTTGTCTTAAACATATACACATAGTTTATCATATTCATACTTGGACAATCGTATATGATAGGCAACATATGTTGCATCAAATGCCAAGATAGACACGCAATGCCAAACCTCATTTTCCCGCGCTTATTAAAATTTACGTTTCAATGTTAAAACATGTAAATATACATTGTAATACTGGTAATATGTTACCTAATGACAAGGATTCGATAAAAAAGGGACGTTTTGATGCATAGTTGAGTTTGCTATGTTAGGCCAATTATTACGAAGAGCTCATACATGAATGGATAATATCAAATAATTATACTCTTAAATGACTTAACGAAAGTTAAATATCTTGATTTTGAATTTCGAGTTTCTTTTATGCTTTTCAATGAAGTATGGAGTTTTATCAATGACGTATCATCAGTTTTCATTGCAAATTAAGGGACGAAAATACCAACTTTTAGAACTACAATTACATTCATTGTAGTTACTTCTCCTTGATCAAATCTAAACACACCACTTTTAACCAGAAAATGTTGCCGAAAATAATAATTTAATTAAAAAAATAGGTTGCTTACTTTTAAATAAAGATATTAATTGAAGTAAACAGCTCACCGTTTATTAGAAAAATGGTTATTTGTTTTTCATACGCCTTATTTCTATTTTATTCGTGATCATAGAAAAAAATATATTTTCACTCGTGGCTTCACCATTCTTGATAATATAGTTTGGGCTAGGACAGTTATGAAATTTACTACATTAAAACACTGAAATCAAGAAATATCTATTCAAGAATGTTATAACAGATAAGCATTGTTAGCAGTTTATTTCCTCTTTCTTTTCAAAATAAATTCCAATCAAGCATTGACCTATACATTCTGCATTTTCTATTCTGAAAGAAATATATAGCAGGGTTATTAGTACTTCCTTCTGATCCGGAGGGTTGTATTCGACACGAATGGATTCTTGCAGGCTCGGATTTTAAAATCAAAACCTTAGGAAATCCACGAGCGTCGAATGGGACATTACAAATCAAAGCGCAGTACTAATGACCCTTTTTATTATAATATAAAGACGACGTACACTATACATTACTGGTTTAAATCACATAATGGACATATTCTTCCATAGTGCTTGCCATTTTTATCAACACTGTTTTGTTTTATGACGTATCAAAACAAAACATCACGCTCAGGTTATGTGCATTTTGCAGTTTTTTTAAGTAAATATATAGACCTTCAAACGGACTGTTGTATACATCTATCCGTGGTTTTAATACTAATGGTTATTTCATTTTTTCAAAAGCTGATTAGTAGCAATAATTTGCTTTGCCATGTATAACCTTAGCTTCATGGTATGTGCTTTAGAAAGCTTTAAACGGTTGGTTGGATGCGGAATGGGGAGGGCTCATAAACCACAATAGCAGGAAGATAAGCACTGATTGAATAAATTGGGGAGCTGGTATGTACCGAACTGCTTTGCACCCCTCATCAATTTCACTCTACATTCCAAAAAGATTGTGAATAGTCCTGAGATTTAACTGGTTCTTGCAAGTTGCGTGCTCTATCAATTGAGCTAACTGACCTGTATAACTCATATACTCCGGCCTGTACGGAACATTCACCGCAGGAAACTGGACGTTCGTCCTCAAATTTTAGAACACCGGTGCTAACAGTAACATAATTGTCACATCGACAATTGTAAGTAAAACAAATAGATGAACAACAAGAGTTCTATTTTGTTAATTATTATAAATCAACTGAAAATCGCCAAATAAACACGATATGTTGCAAAATTGGTTTGGCGGCTTGTCAATTATCGCTCAAACCAATACCAACATTTACAACTCTGAGAAATCAGTGGGTCATGATTTTCAGAAAAAAAATAGAATTTTAGAGAATTTTTTATATAACAGTGGAAAGTGTTCTTTATTATGGGGTCATGGTCTTTATCCTGGTATTAAGAAAGATATAATAAACTACCTGAACCGAGACCTTTTGTTTACATTTTTTGCCGTGCATTTTACCAATAAGTCACGTGGGTTCTTCACCGTGAATACGGCGCGCTGTATGTTCACTGTTGAATATGAAAAATTGATAGGCTTATGATAAATTAAATTATTGAATTAATATTTGGTCGCGTTGAATAAATTTATTTGTTATAATTATAAGTAATAATAATCAACTTTCTGAACATATCAGTGGTATTTTGAATTTATTCTGGTAACATCTTCAAATCGTATGCTATATTAAATAACGATATGCGCTGATATAAATCAAGTCATACCCAAGTATGTTCACGACTCGCAACACTGGATCTAAGATGAGTAAGCTTATTTTGAGTTTATATAATAAACGTTCTCCACTTCCGGGTGTTTCAAAGATCAAGGGTAACGTAAATTATTAACGAACATAGCAATAGTACAGTTCATATATTTTATATATACAAGAATATGCATGTAAAAAGGAACTGTTAAGCCAAGAAGTGTAGTAACCTAGGCCGACGGCGGATACGGCTCTTCTATTTTTTTTTAATAAAAACTAGATGTCTGCTTTGATTTCTTTAAAAGCAAATCAAATCTACACCAAAATAAACTACTCTCGTAAAAAGGTAGAAGGCACATTTCCCGGTTTCTCGAAATTGTCGTTACTTTTAGAATGTCTCGTAAATATTGTTACAACTTACGAGCAATATAAGTCCCTCGGACGTCTCACGATAAAGATGTTCATAAACCTTTTTTCAAAAATCAAGACAAACATGTTTTCATTATACAATAACGGGGGAAAAGTTCCTTTCGACTCCGAAATAACCACGTATGTCTGCATACTGCCCTCTATTATACTCGCTGCATGCTATTGCAGACTTAAATTTTGAGTGTTAGAGGACATTTAAATGTTTGATATTATTTTGGAGACATACAGTTGTATTGAATGGTATATTGGGGAACAACTTCAACATGTTTAGTGTTCGTCAAGTAATTTATACACTAACCAATAGTTGGAGAACTAAAGAAATAGGGTGTTATTATCTGAGTATAATGACTGTGTTGTTCTGCTAAAACTTCAATAAACTCCCAGTCATTCAAATACCACAATCGTTCGATACATACTTTATCAGTTGTTGCTCTTTTTTGCAACTGACTTTTTAAGGCAACATTTTATATGAGCGGTGTGTGGATCGGACACCTAGCAAAACTGCTCACTAGATACGTTTTGAACTGAAAATTCAGAGTACCTATGACAAAAAGTAGCATTGGGAGCTCAGAAAAAAATAAAATAAGTGTCGAAATATAACAAATTGGTTTTGATAAAAAAATAAAAAAATATGACAGAGCATGAAACGTTACGAATAATTTAATTGATTGATCATCATCATCATCATCATCATCATCATCATCATCATCATCATCATCATCATCGTCGTCGTCGACGTCCTGACAATTTAGTCACTACTAATAATTCGTCGATACCAAAATACGATATAACATAACTTGCTTTTTTCCATGAGTTATATTTTCGCTACATTTCCGAATCGGGTTTTACTTTTTTTCACTATTCAGGATGTGCCGCTGAAGCACAATAATTGCTCTTTGCGTCGCCAATCATCAGGGCCACTGCACATCTCATAGGCCGTCTAGATCTCTTAAAATTGAATTATTTTTACATACTTTGTATTTTGCAAATATGTATATCTGTATGCAGTATGGTTAAGTCAACCAACCATTTTCAGAAAATAAATATTCAGTGATTATAATATTTTGTTCCTTTTTCTCAACCAAATAGTTTTAGTATTAACAAACAAGGCGCACTGAAAATGTTTCATTATTGTAAATAGTTAATAAAGGACATTTTGTCCAGCAAATGAAAACATTCATATTTTAATATAATAAATTATGTCATACTAGCACCAAACAGGATAATATTTTTAATTCAATTTTCAAAACAGCCAATTATTCATGATCAATTCAAACAAAGTAAAATGCTTATTTACTTTGTTACAAACATTACACCCCATGTATGCTATGTATAAATCATGTTCATTTATTCTTCCAACATACACATTTCCATACGAGAAGACCAATGACCGTGGTCGATTTGGAAATTTTTAAAAAACTCCAGCAGACCTATGACCGTGACTTTCACATGCTTACTTACGCACTATAAACTCGAAAACCATTACGCGCTATTTTTAAACGGGTAAACACAGCTGAGACAGCGACGAAATATTCATTAAATAATGTGAAGTGTTGTATTATCGACCTCATACTAGTTCGTAATGACAATTCTAGGCTTGATTTGAGGAAAAACTGTATTTGCCGATTTTGGACCATCTTGTGTGTAGTCACTTTATTTCAAACAATTTAGTTCTGAATGCAATAAGAGAGAAAGAAAAATTGCCCCTCATAGTCATTCGACAATAAGAGTTTATCAATTTTATACAACTCTTGTTAATAAACCAACACTAAGCCGATTGTCCAGAACTTTGTGAAAGCTAACAGCTTTGTTAACAGCATCGTTTTTAATTCTAAAATGTGAACTATTTTGTAATATACTAATATGTTCAGAAATAAATAAGTGCAGCTCAAAAGGGCGTCTCGAACAATTCAGTTTAATATTCGTGCACAAACCATGAGGATATAGTCAATATTAAATGTTAATACAAATGTTACTATATATAGTAAGTTTTAGTAACACATTTATGCAGTGTTTTTGCATGATTCGGCGATTATCTGTTTATCATTTTGCGGCGCAAAGAACGTTCGTAAGCTCGAAATTTGCGACTGTATATAATGTATTATTTTAAAAAATCTAAATAAAATGATCTGCTTGAACAGATTAAAAATGAAAATCGTAAAGAGAGGCAAACGCGAACCCAGTTTAGGAAAATATGCTCCATGCCGTTATCGGGCCAGATATCGAGCGCTGTCACATAGCCACTGTTGGCGTCGGTATTAGTTTTTCGGGTTAACCTTAATCAATCGGGGTCAATTTCCCTATATCCGTATACATGGCAAAGACTTACTAAATGTGACCATTTTAAGAACCTTAATAAAGTCTTACGTTCAAATCGCAATGGCACTTCGGGCATGGTTGAAAACGGGTCCAACTGCGACCCGGGCTCCGAGAATATCCTTGTATTGCGCATACCCGGGTATAAATATTTCATTAAAGAAAAGAACGTGTACCGACACTCAACACGCACATCTTGTAAACCTGGAGATTTTTATGAACAGCACACGTTTGAGCACGTGTTTTTGTCAGTTGGTTCATAAAAAACATAATGATTGATTTGGTTTAATATTAATTTGATATAATATATTAACAAAACAATAATAGTAAGATATACAGTAAGTTCGGTATTTACACCGTGTACCGCTGTATACTGCATCCTCTGTATAGAATATAATAGAGTATGTACATAACATGGTAATTGAAAAAGTGAATAAAGGGTCTGTGTTTCGTTGGTTCTTGAATTCGTGGATCACCCAACCCACGAAAACCACGAACATTTATGTCCAACGAACATTGATGATTTCACACTATCCGGCATCAAGTTATTGACAAGTACTGAAATAAAAATGTTTTAGATAGCAAAGTCATGTGTATATATTGGAAGTTGTTTATTAATTGTTGAATAGCCACAGCTCAAATTTGACAAATGGGGCATTTTTTATGATTGGACAGGTAGAGGTTCATACGAGGGCAAATATTGAGTTGTCTGATAACTGACTACGTCTTGTTTTTCCTATTTGTAAAACACTTAAAAACTTGACAATTTCCAATGACTTCTTAGTATACTTGTGCCAAGTTAGAGTCAAAGTTATGTCCAAAGCCCGGATTATACACTCCGCTGCATTTGAACTCAACACAGAGAATGTTATCATTGGATTTACGTCGTATTCAAAGCACCCAAAAGTTATGTAAGGTATTGCAGGCTCACTTCACCGCAGATGAGTAGTTGCAGACTGACAGATGTGTACTTCATTGTAAATAGCATGTTTAACGAACTCGTGTTTTAATTCAAAATATAACATCAGCAAGAATAGCAGAAATAAATGTTGTCAAAATAAATCAAGCAACATCAGAAGCAGGTAAAATGAGCGGCATATCCCCCATCAACAGGATCGTTATTCTCTGTCGTTTGTTCTGAAGACAGGCATCTCAGATTTGACTCTTGATGTAAGATGTCAAGCTCTTCGACGCTATTGACCTCGCCGATTAACCCAGATGTTGCCGAGTACAAGCCATTGCTTGAGCCGTATATGTCTGGTGCAACGAACTCGTATATGCCATCGCTTCGGTTTACTTGTGTGATACCATTCAAATTCAGTAGATCTTTTGATTCCTCAGCAACTACGCACCGAATTTCACTATTGTTATATTCAAGAATTACTTTAACCTCTGTATTATCAAAGTTATTTCGAAAACCCGGATCGTACATTCCGCTGCATTTATACTCAACACAGATAATATTATCACCGTCGATACGACCTATGTCATATTCTAAAACACCAAGAGTTGTGTTTGCTATTGCAGACTCTTTTCCACCATAGCTTGTTACTTTAAGAGAGATGAATTGCCCTGAAGCGAGTAGATATCCTTCACCAAGACTTACTTTGAACTTTGCTTTACAAACTTTATAGCCATCTTTTGTGTATCCATCTTCATTTTTGTATGGATACCATGCAAGACGACAAAGAGCCGCTAGCTCCCAAGGAGGACTTGAAGCAAAATGAGAACAAAGTTGTACCGGTATATATCGAGATGTCCAATCCACCCAGCTTGAAATCGAACCTGAATATAAAATGGCATAAAATTACTTTTAAAGACCGTTCTCTTATAATTTTGGATTTCTTCTCTCTTTTTTCAGTGTATTCTTGGGGTTTTGACTGTTATTACTAGATTATGCCATTATAACTTGATTTAATGTCTCACATTTTGGTGATAATTGCCTTTAAATACACAAATTTTAATTATTTACTTTTGATTTTAGTATGACTTGAAAAAGTGATAAATATTACTTACACGTCTATCGATAAATTATAATTTTGAAAAAGTGTTCATTCAACATTCAACTTATAAGCAGTGCTTTAACTATTGAATGTCTTAAGTAAACGATGTCAAAATAGAAATTTACAAATTTTGCTGCGAAAAGTACTAACATATACGTAGGCTAGTTTAGCAGTTTTATTGTACGCTTGGCTTTTAAGAGCTGATTAGAACCAATGAATTAATCAGAACTGTTTGTTTGATAAACATCCTTGTCTCATTAGATTTTTAGAAGACTGATTGTTTTGATTTGTGTCGATTTCAGGCTATCGAGGAAATCGAATTCTTTTGTAATTTTGTGTACTCTGAAAAATGAGGAAACGTAGCACAATATATCACTTGTCAAGTCTGACAAATATCAAATACACATATTGTTACACTCGCAATAAAAATGAACAGTTATTTTTTGTGGTCAGGATATTTCGTCATGTGTTCGTATTAATAGTCACTACACGGAATAGTTCAACTGGCATCCGACAGGGCTGTTCGTTGTCAACAATATTATTTGGTCCTAATATTAATAACTTGGCAATAAGTTTAAGTGTAGGAACATGTATTGGCGTAGACAATGAAGGTATTGTACTTATAGCAGAACATAAACGAAATCTGCAAATGGTGTTGACAACTCTAAATTCTTGGTACACTTCAAACTGTAAAGTTGACAAGAGCAATGTTGTACATTCAAGACCAAATTCAGTTCAACATTCAGACTACTCTTAAATCTGGTAAAATGCCGATGTTGCGACAAATAATCATACCTTGGGAGTAGATATTGATAATGTTTCACCGGGGAAGTGTTTAAATAAATCAAACCAAGTCAAACCATTTTTGTGAAGCCTTGCTAAGCTCAGGGCTTACATGGTTGCGCCGGATGTCTTGGAAGTTACGCTGACAAAGGTAAGCCAATATAATGCACGCACAACGGAGAAAACTCGTTAGATTATCTATTAACTAAAGGTTCGGATTTTGAATATATTAACAACTTTAATATCACGATGTTTTCTCTATTCACGTTCCATGTTATTTTGATCTGAAAGTTTTAACGACTGAATATATAAGACTTAAGCCTAGATATTGAGATGCAATTTTTGTACACATAATAAAAATGAAATGAAATTATTGTAATTCGGGTGACATGTTTCAAACTTGTGCGTTCTTTAAGCTCGTTCTGAAGGAAAGAAGCTCTTTGAAATGCGCATTAAAATGATAGAAATACATGCATTTATATTAAGCGACAACACTATGATATCATGGTTAAATCAAGAATGTCGTGATGCATGAAATATGTTTAACCAGTTTTAACACATATACACTTTGAACAAAATATAATGAAAGTCGAAATGAATTACTTCAGGTAAAGTATTATCCGTCACAAGCACAAAAATGAGTGCTATAATAATTAAGATAAACGTAAAGGAAGTTGGGAAAATGTTTCGACGGTCACCAACGAACGATGGAAGCGAACACATTAATATACTACAGTAGTTCCTTTTTGAGTATAGAAGGCCATGGTTTTGTGAAAACAAAATTATGAAGGGACTGACAAATATCAAATACACATATTGTGACACTTCAACAGAAGAGCCCAACACTACATTTACAAATGATGACATTTGTAAAGCGATGAAATTACCAGGGACAAATAAAGCATGTTCTTTTGAAAATTATTTAAGAGAGGTTTAATATTTTGGAAGGTCTACTGCATTTTAGAAAATCAAATGCTTTCAAGCTCTAGGTTGAAAAGCATAATTTTACTCATTTTTAGAATACTTGAAATTCAGATCCGTATAATTATTGGCGTATGATCTTAACATTGACCTATATGAGAACAACCAATACAAATGCACCGTTATCGCGTTAAATGAAAAAGAAGGTGAATTTCAAAGACCACAAAAAGAAAATGGTTCATAAATTTACATTTTCAACGGAGTCCATCATTTTTGCGCATCTTGGAGAACTGCGCAATAATTGATTTAAACAAATATATTTACATTTTCCATACAAAATTATGCGAACGTATTTTGGTTTGATTTGCCATTGAAAAGCTATATCTAAACACTTTGCTTCAGAGGCCATCTATGGATAAGGAGCTATGGAATGCCCTACATGACAACCAGATCCATTTGAAAGAGCCGGTATAAATTGGTATAAGCATGCATATGAAAACTATGCCAGTATTCACCTGAACCGATATTGCTCTAAACTGCGGAGGGATATATTCTCACGAAACATAAATAGACAAAAGAAAACTGTTGTTTTTCGGATAACTATGCCGCATGTTTTAAACAAAAGTACAAAGGCTTTTAAAGCACACCAAGTAAATTCTAGGTTTCAACTCGGGTATATATGGGGATATGTGTCACTACCAACTTATATATGTGCTACACAGCTTTCTGGAACTCGCAGACATCATAAGTCAAGACTCTTGGAGGTTGATTGTAAATTAATCCATTCATATTTACGTATTCAGAAATTACAATGATACGAACCACTATGACGACTATTAAATATCATTAAAAACAATCATATCCAAATATAAATTTCTCCCCAATGGCTTGTTAATTGTGTCTATATAAATCACGCAGGCAATTGCAGTGTGGCTATGAATGTGTTACCGAAATTTCAGACCACATGCATAAAAAATTTGAAACCGTATCTGGATAAGTCGCACATAAATACATAATACTCTTATTTAATTAAGCTTAAACTATACTGTTTATATACCGACTCACAGATCTTCGCCAGTACTTTTGAGTAAGCACACGGGCCAAACCTGGCACGGCTTTTTGGCTTTACGCACAGACGGGTACCAGTCACAAGGTAAACATATCCCCGGTCGGTAAATAAACAGTATTTTTGGCAGAGTAACCGAAGAAAATTGCGAAAACGCAATTAGTTTGTTCTTGTTCAGCTTTTGCACCTTGGGGAAAACTTCCTTCTGAACATGCACCTGACGTATACAGTTGTTTTATCAAAAAAAAATGTCTCAATCCGAAATCTGCTAACCTTCATAACTTGTGAATGATAAAGATTGTTTGAAATATAAAACAAAATATGCAAAAATAAACGACCAAAAGTGGATTATTTATTTATTTATGTGTATCATAGTGTACTAGAACGTATTTTTTTTACGATTCTCAGTCCAAGAGATTACCCTAGGGACCCAATCGCTCAAATCAGGTAGCTCGACTGGCCAAAAATGTTGTCCAAATACCAGGTTACTGTGGTTTAAACGACTGAGTTTAATATGATCAGACGCAAGCAGTGATGGCTACGGCGTATACATGATAAGCGAATAGCGTTTGGTAAGCGATCACTTGTAGATGTCTAACATGAAGTAATTAAACCTCAAGCTTACTAGGGGACCAAGAAGTGACGTCATTAGATGACGTAGCGAATTACACCGCACGCATAGAGAGTTTTGGTGACGATTTGCTCCCGCGAGAGAGGTATTGTCAGATTAGTAGCTTACGTTTTTGTTAACATGACTTGGTTAACGTAGTCGTAGTCTCCTAGTATGTTAGAATGAGACGTCTTTTTGTCTCAAAGGCAGGCTCCTTGAAGATATCCGTGTTCTTGGGGAAGTTATTCAGATGTTTAAGTGTCGAATGTTGTAGAATATTCAAAGATACACGGATATTGGTCTGATGCAGAGAAGGTAAAAAGCTCTGCCTCGCAAGAATTAGAAGATTTATTTTTAAAAACACTGAAGCGAATTATTAAAGCAGATGCTTAGTTTCAGATTATTGGTCAATTAGTAATACTAGTTTTGAAATCTTAGACACACAATGCAATTATTTTTTCGTGAAAAAAAAATCATACTCATTCGTGTTATCTTCTGTTTAATCAGAATTTAGTGGCGGAATAGGTATATACATTTCTACCAATTTTCTGATACGTTCTATAATTCTAAACAAAATATTATTGAATGACTGTGATTTATTTAGTTACAAAGTGTACCTTCAATAATCGCGGTTGGTGTAGGAGGTGTTGTTAATTCAGTTGTTTTCGCTGGTAACTGTCCTGTCGTAACTGAAACTGAAATTGTGCGTTTGATACAGTGAAGATAGCAATACATTTCAACGAATATGAACAAAGAGTAAACAAATACTTTCTTCCAAGCAATGTGTTCGTTTAGCTTTTGTTATTCAAAGAGATATGGATGAATATAGGAGAAACAGTGAACTTAGATATCGACAAACTCACTGTTTGAAATTGGGTGAGTTATTCAGGTTATAATCAACTGATATTTTTCAATAAAGCACTGAAAAAATGTATTTCCTTCCCTGACTTTACTATTAAGTGAACAACAACTGATAGGTGCTAAGTTGACTTCGATGTCTTTACGTATCTAGGCAAAAATGATTTTAAAAAGGTAACACAATATAATGTTAAACCATCCCTCTTGCTTCCTTCTTTTTTTCTCTTAAATTTTGTCAAATCAAGTGTCAGTATCTAGTAAGATATGAAATTGTAAAGACTCAAGTTAAAGAGCACAAACATTGAGTTTTTTCTTAAATTATGAAAAATGAAGTGCCAAACCCTAATTGAATTCGGAAGATATTATGCCCAAAAAGATTTGATTCCAAGTTTGGTGAAGATTAGACAAATGATTTTTAGAGTGTAAAATTTGTATTTGCAAAACTGTATTGCTCAATAGGATGGCTTTTGATCAAACCTAGTCATGATATAATGCTTATAAAGATTCTTGTTCCACTGGTAATGGTTGAATTAGAAACACTTAAGTAAAAGAGCGGACGTCGACGCCGAACATGATCCCTAATGTCTGCCTTTTTACGCAGGCGTCACATCTTCTCAGGAACCTCGAAACATTTGGTCTATACCACTTATTTTTAGAATTGTGATACCCATCCGTTGTTGTTTTTTCGAGGGAAAAAACGAGAAAAAGTATTCAATATATATTACTTTTGCTACTACCCTTTTCTGCAACGTACCATATTATTGCCTTAAATAGTATGTTGAGTTTGTATTTACCTTCATTTGTCGTGTTCGGCGCTAGAAATTGTGTGGCGCTCAAAGTCTTTTTGTTTAAATTTGTGGTTGTCTCCATATCATTAGTTGTGCCGGTGATGTAATCACTTGTGCTTTGTGTTGATATGGTGGATTCTTCTCCCGAGTTTTGTGTTAGCAAAACAATAACAACAACCGATGTTACCGAACACATAACAAAGATGGAGACAAACGCGATCAAGCGTATCTTTGCAGTCAGGAAAGCACCACTCCCTGGTTTCGCTTCATCATTTACAACATGTTTATTCAAGGATCCATATATATGTTCCGCTTTGCGATTACCAAGATTTGTGTAGTCATTTTCAGGAACGATAATTCCATCTTTGGAAATATCTCCATACATATGTTCCGTTCCACGAGCAGTAAGATCTGTATAGTTATTTTCTGGTGCGTTCTTTTCATCTTTGGAAATATTTCCATACATATGTTCTGTTCCACGATTACCAAGATCTGTATAGTCCCTTTCTTGGGAGCTCATTCTATCTTGGGAAACATCTATATACACATGGTCCGTTTCACGAATAGCAAGATCTGTATAGTCCTTTTCTGTGGTGCTCATTCTATCTTTGGAAATGTCTTTGTACATCAGTTCAGTTTCACAATTACTGATCTGTATGAGCCATTCAATCTTAGTAAACAAATATGTTCATATACCTACAATTAAGTTCTATTTCACAATAGTCCTTCTCAAAAGTCTTTCTTTCATTCTCAGATGCACTTTTAAGCTGATCTTTAGCGGAATGGTCGGCTTATAGATTACAAATATTCATGTAGTTTTTTACTGCTTAAATTCTTCATATCGTTCTCGATGCTGGTATATTAAACATTCTGTTCAGCCACGGTGTTTAGATTTAAGCAGAATTGTATTCATTGTATTCATTTAATGTATTAAGTGTCTGTTCATGCTTGAAATAATGTAAAACAGGCCATTCAGATCCTTTGTTCATTCTTTGTCTAACACAGCGTATCGAAACATGCCATTATTTGTACCTAGTATATTATAGTTCACTCTATAAAACAACCAGGAAGAAAATATCGTGTTACAGACTGAACATAATCAAATATTTGTTTACTACTGGTCGTTTTTCTGAAAGTTAATAGTTCATGAATGTATTGATGTGCTTGAAATGTCAAAACTGAATTTATACTACGTTCAATTGCCGATGAACCGCATATCATAAACATTCAATCCTTTAAATACTAAAATGCTTTTAAAATATTTTGCAAAATTACCTTTATTGCAAATACCATTCCGGTTGACATGACTTGTAGCATACATACACGTGTTTTCTCCACCAAATCTATTCATGGAAAAATGACGCACACTGAATAAGTGTTTTAATAAAGCAAGTGTTTTCTCGTTTAATCATACCCTTCGTAATTTCTTTTCGGGCGACTTAAAGTCTAACCCGCGAAAATTCAAAATGGACAACAAAATATAAGCTTAAAACTGACTTCGATAAAAAAAATACCGAGACAAACATTCTCCTGACATTTATTCTTTCTTTCTTTCATGATTGATGATTCAGAAAAGACAAATCATCTCACTTGGTTGTGGGAGGTTTTCTTTCAGATCTTTACGCAGATTAGATTATCTCCTTAAAAATCACAGAGAATGTTTAACGTTATGCTTATTATTAAAATACACTTAAAAGAAAAGAGTCAATTTTACCCCTGAAAACATACGACTCTTGACAAAATACTATTCTTCATGGTAATAAGAAACATATAACAGTCGATTTAAACAAATCAATGGTCTTGTTTATAGAACTGATTGGTTTGGGTGTTATGTAGAATATAACAGGAATGGTCTTATAATAAGGGATAGATTAAGAGGAGTTGTTTTTCCAAAAATGATGAAGTTCAATGATATAAGAAGGATCGTTTCGAAGATCATTGAAAGTAATCCCGCACCCCCGATATCAACATTTCACACGCAAAATATCAAATATTTACACTCCTATTGCGCTTTCATCAATCAAAGCATATCCTTTAAAGTACTTTTCCGGTAAGTGCAACATCTTCGAAATACCACTTATAATAGAAAAACGACGCGTGTGACCGAACAAATGCCGCTTTATAGCAGTAAAATGTCTGTGAAACCGTAACAACACGTCCCTGTCGCTCTTCAAACAGTAAATGTCTTATACGTTCATTTGTTTTTGATTGTTTTTAGATTAAACGCTGTAATCTGATCATCACAGAAAAACGTATTAGGTTTATCAAAGTTAAGAAATGCGGTTAATCCGTGTACAAAAAAATGGTAAGTAGAAAAGTCCTTCGGATGCACTTGTGCACTGAAAAAACGTGAACATTTCACTTGTGTCTACACCATAAATATATAATTTATAAAGCTCACTCAGTGATACACATTACGAAACTACACTGAAACAAACAATTATCTTCTATATAATGTCGTTATTTCATTATGGTGACATCACTTTTACTTATTATATATATATATATATATATATATATATATATATATATATATATATATATATATATATATATATATATATATATATATATAAATGTATGGATAAAATATTATATTAGCCAAATTGTATGGTGTATCGAACTTTTCATAGATAACATTACCAGATCACTTTTCAAAATGTTGAGATGTTATAATAAATGTTGCGTATGTGAGAAAGGGGATAAAGTGAGTTTGGTTATTACACCAATAAATGGCGATACCTCGGACGTTACTTGAAGCGATATTGTTATTTATCGAACTTGTCTGAGAAGCATGCAAATATAAACAGATTTTGATGGTGATTGCATAAAAACTACTTTGTTAAAAAGCGAACACAGTCAAACGTTGGGTTTAATGACAGTCTACATAACTTGGAAATGTTTATGATATTCATATATACATTCACCTAATATTAGCATAGAAATAACGTATACATACACATTACAGCAATTGATGATAAAACAAATTTGGCTATACAAAGAACCGCACACTAATTATATATATTTACCTACCATATTACCAAATCATGAACTGAATAATCACAGTGCTTAAGTACATGAATTCAACAAACTAAGTTAATTTGCATTTTATTTTAAAGCTGCACTCTCACAGATATACCATTTTTACGACTGTTTTATTTTTTGTCTTGGAAAGAGCAAATTCTTGCATAAATATCTACAAACCAATGATTTAAGATTGCTGACAAAACATCAGATCGTAGATTTTCATATTTCCATTCGAAAATTAATGTTTAAATATAAAATACGACCTTCACTATATGGTAGATATACTAATATAGTTAAAGCATAGCATGAATAGAACATGTAAAAATAATAGTGTTCCTTGACTTTTTAGACAATTTAATGATATTTAGTTTTATTTACGAATCAATTAATTGTAGATGTGTGTAATTATATCTTATAAACCTATGTATGATAAATACTGAGGCCAATTATCTTAAACTATACCCCTTTACCGATGTATGAAACATGCAATCAAATCTAAAGGCCGTCATGAATGCGCAATTTGGATAAAAGAGACGAAGTTATAGAATAGGCATGAATAACAAAACCACGGTAATACGATACTCCGCTTTAAATCTTGGGAAAAAAATAAAGCTTTATAAGTTTCATAATAGTGATTGTGCTACACATTTGGTTGTTTACGACAAGCATGAACAACGGAAAAGAATGTCCTCCGCGGAGTACATTAAAAGAACCCAGTGAAAATGTCTATACGGATCTTTTTCGGACTAAAAACGACAACACCTACGCTGGACTCATTGGTGTTGAACTGAAATCGTCGTCAGAGGAGGACTATCGAAACAAATATATTCTTGTGCATGAAAAAGGGTCCAGATACCTTGACACCAATGCAGGATCTGCAGCTGCGACATCAGCAAAGAAAATCAGTAGCACGAAAAAGACGATAATTATATTGGGCTCAATTGCGATTGTAGTAGCCATTGTGGCTATTGTGGCTGTACTGATTTCACAAAACTCAGAAAATGAAAGAATTATCAGAACGACGACGCCTCCTACGCTGGATATTTCCACAGAGATGACTTCAATACGGGCAGTAACGGAAGAAATTATAACTACAACATCCAAAAGCACAGAGAGAAAAAGTAAGAAAACATAATTTTCTATACCCGGTAAATATTTTTTAATTGTGTCGCGTTAGTGGGTAATATAGGCAAAGTTATTCTCGCATGTATTTGTATATGTAATAAACGTTTAGTTTCAGTCTTCAATAAAAACATTTTTTTTAATAAAAGTGCACATGTTAATGATGAAAGTTGGAACTTATTACTACCAACAAGTGTTTATGTTGTCTCTTCTTCAATGTATAGAGTAAACATCATTGTAAGTTGTACTTAGCTATGTGAGTTGTCTGATGACATAAGTCTTAAGGTTCAAACTATTTACAAAAACGAAATAATGTCAAATGTTGTTCAGATCAATGCAAGAGGAGTGAGCTTTGGTTAAGAAACATGTGTGACACAATAAATGCTCTCTGGCACAGAATATCATCACTTATTTAAAAGTAAAAAAGCAAAACAATGACAAGATAAATTATTGAGAAAGCCTGTTACATTTAAACCTTAAAACGTTTTCAAACAAAATATTCCACAGGGACACTTCTCTGTAAACCTGTACATTTGAATTAGAACAAGAGCGTCGTTGAGCAAACTATACTGTCCGGACAGTTGTATCCGACTTTGTAATGGCTTGAACGGGTTTGATTACAGAAGAAAACATGAAAACGCCTCAAAGGATATATCGAATTACCTTTACTTTGTTTCTTTGAAACATGCAAAAAATATTTTAAGACCGTTAGTTTTTCAGGTTTACTAGAGCATTGCATACATTATTGACATACATATCCACTGGCATAATTCATGCCGTACACCTTTAAATAAATAGTGTTTTTTTCTGAAATCTTACGAAAACGGTATACATATCTTAAACATAAATGGCTTCATTTCCGTTCAATCTGCTTTAAACAAATATGGTACGCACATTAATTCATATAGGGAGTTTTTTTCTCTATATGTCGGATTTTGCATGGGAATGCTTACGTTCGTTTCATTGTCAGTTTGCTTTGCGCTCGTAGTATTACCATAGCGTATAGCGCAGGTACCAGGTGCAGTAACTTTGATTCGCTTCTTAATAGAAAAGCAGAAACAATAAACAGGCAATTTAAAAAAAAAACAATTCTTTATTTCTTTAGCTGTAAGACCTTTCGATTTGCATAGTTTCTTTTATCTTGAACCAATAAGCATATCGGGGGAAAAGCATAAGTTATATATACTACTTCTAGATTATAAATATATGCTAAAAAGTGTCTCAGTATGCAAGGGTGTTGCCATTTTAACAAGCTGCTGTTTATGCTCAGTTGATACTGAATACACGTTTAGTGTTCCAGCAGTCCTGGGTTCAAGATCTGCAGCTGACCCATTATCGCACTCAGGTTCTCTCTACCGTTTTAGATTCATTCATAGGAGGGTCATAGTACTTAATCGCCCAGGTCGCGATCTCGAGTTTAGATATCTGGATCGGTAAACTCAATCGGTAGAGCAAGCAGGATTAGATCACTTAGCTGGCCACATATGTTTTGCAAATATGTGATGTTTGTCACATATATGTGAGAGCACGACAGCGCTATGCTTAATGCTCCCTCAAATTGTAAGTATTGGTATGAGTAATAATTGACAAGCCACTAAAATATGATTTCAGTTTTTCGTTATCATTTTGCGAGGTTTCAGTAAATCCTTTAATAGATTACAAAATGTTACTCATTTATTGTTTGATTAACAATAATCGACTGGACAATTCTGTAACTTCCAGCACTGGTGTTCTGAAATTTGAGGACGGCGAAATTCAATTTTGCTTGGGTGACTGTAACAGTTTTGCGAAAGCAAAACCGTGAAACCACATTGAAACGTACTGTTGACTAAAAAGGGATATTGGTATGGTTAAAATCATTTTAGGAGAAATATTTAGTACTGCATTTAAATGGGATCCAGTATTGATAACTTCAAAATGTGAAGCCATATAACATTTTATAACTTCGTCATGGGGCGGGGGGGGGGGGGGGGGGGGGGGGGTTCGTTGCTTGCCCAATTGTACATAACGTAAAATGAATTTGTTAGAATGTCAGGATAATTATTTAAAATAATTTACTCAGCTTGTTGAATCGTAATATGAAAACTTCTTATACTTACCGATAACGTTAAGTGCAATAACGCGCTACTCTGTAACGTTTCCTAATTCAAGAATTCTTGCTATATTTGGTCGTTTTATCGCAGGGTTTTCGCCTAAAAAGAATGAATTTGCCATAAATTGCACTGGATCTAGTTAACTTTATATGTAGCATAATTACCGGTGGCCTTTTGGTTTTGGATTCTATTTTCGTATTATTTGTTTGCTTTACTGGCGTGGGTTCGCACCTCAGTAAAATCAAAATAGTATGTACATGTATACTACAACTGAATTTGTTTCAGTGTTTATATGCGTATTTTTAAAACAAAATGACTCTGTCAAACAAAACGGTAAAATTGGGTGTATTGAACAGGCAACAGGATGGCGGAAAAGGTCTGTAGCATACCCAACCCGCTTATTAAGGCCTCGGTGGAGCACTGCTATGTATGTTGAGGACCTAGAAATACAAGATGGAGTTAAAGATGGTCACAATAAATAATTGAGTATCTCTAATATATAAAACTGTTTCTTTCGATGTATATTGTTGTTGTTATCTCAAAGTAAAGGTAAGGGACATTTTATGGCCAATGGACGAAAATGCCACTTAGTTTGATATTTCCCGTATATTTTTCTTGTATTTGATGCTAATGCAATTTGTAAATATCAAATATGGGTAGAACAAAAATGAATTGAATGTTTTTTTTATTAACATCAGCTTACTTTTTACATAATTTAGTAAACGAGCTATAATTTGGTTAGGGTAAGGACCTTCTCAGACTTAATCAAAACTGTCTACCAAATCCAATATGGTCACTACGTGGAATTGACTACTTGTCTTAACTAAAAAACAGAACATTGGTTTGGTTGGCTTTAAATGGGCTTTATGGATGCCAAAATGTGCAGTATTTGGCACTGGAAAGGCTTAATGTGAAAAGAACATGGATCTAAATAAGCTAAATTGCTGACAATGTGTGGTCTTGTAGGTCCTGACAATGCTTTATGATAGTTGCACATGAGCTTGTTTGGCTTCGAATGCGAAAATGTAGTCAATTCGGCACAGTGGAGCTACACATGCGTTTGTTAGGCTCTGAATGAGCTTTATTGCAGTCAAATTAAAACAATAAATAAAAGGAGAATTGGACTGACTTAAATAGAGACCCTCTGTAGGTGTGTTTATATATGGACATACTGAACTGTATTCACTAAAGC
Source organism: Mya arenaria (assembly GCF_026914265.1). Classification (NCBI taxonomy): domain Eukaryota; kingdom Metazoa; phylum Mollusca; class Bivalvia; order Myida; family Myidae; genus Mya; species Mya arenaria. The sequence continues at coordinate 26,417,462 of NC_069135.1, read as the reverse complement.
AATTGTCGGACGCTCTAAACTTTGTATAGAAGCCTTCTGTGGTTAAGAATGCTGCTTATGTGTTTCCTTGACATATGATGGACTTAACTCGCGGCCATTAAACGGCTCCTTAACGCCAGCTCCACCACTTAACGGTGTTGCAAAGAAAATGAGCTGTCGACACTTCCGTGGTGCAGTTGTGCCTTATGTTTATTTGTACATAGGTGAATACGATTTATATTTTATTTGATAATTTCATTAAACGGATATATTTCAAAAATCGGAGAATATGGTACTGTGTAAGAACACTTTTACTGCAGGTTGGCAACCATTTCGTTTCAATATTGTGCGAACATCTGGTACCAGGAGCTTTTATCCCGAATCGGATTTGTGCATATTTTGAGATCTGCTAGCATTTTAAGTACACTTCTTTGCTTACACACATCGTAATAACATTCTGGCGCATGCAACTATAACTGTTATGTGAATTACTCACGCCGGAACACAACAAAAGTCATAAGCACGTCTTGAAAAGGAAATATGCATAGACTAAAAGTGGTGGCGTTGTTGCGTTAGTAATAGCACTGTCGAGTTATGGTTCTGCGCATCATAGCCTCTTTATTGTCAGTTGGTGCAATATGGACTGACAAAAGTTTTTTTTTTGGACACACAATGAACTTGACAAAAGTCAATCTATGGTGGCTGCATAACATATTTTGGTAGATGGTATCCAAAATTTGGTTGAATGAGCTCTGGTTTGACATTGATAAACCCCGGCTGATGCTTATTTGATAGTGATTTGGCTGTTTTTGGTGTTTTGTGCTGTTCTTCCATGTTTTTTGTTTGTATTTTTTGTTTTTGTGTTATATGTCTTTGGCGTTTACCCAGTGCCATTAAACCGGGTTTATGTTTAAACTTTTTGCTTATTTCTGTAGTTTCTTACATAAGTATCGACTGTAACCACGATTTGGATACAGATGACTGCTGGGGCCCTTTTGTGGCTACAAGAGACTATTAGAAATTGCCCTTTTATGATGTTTACATTTACATTTTACTGACCGTTCCAAGGCGGTACCTAACAATCCTTGATAAATTTATATAGTATGTATACACTGTGCTGCTTGTGGAGTTTTGTGCTGTTCTTCTATGTTTCTTGTTTGTGATTTCATGCCTTTAGCGTTTACCCAGTGCCATTAAACCGGGTTTATGTTTAAACTTTTTGCAACTGAGCTTGTTTCTGTAGCTTTTCGCATAAGTATTGAGGCACTCAATGGACACAATTTTGCTTTTTAAATACTTATAATACCTGGCAAGATGTTGTTTGTGGGTTATGTGGTACTGCAATAATAACAGATCAGGATGGAGAAACACTGGATAAAACGTGATTCTTCGGTCTAGATAGGACTGCAGGAAACTCACATATATATATTACATTAAGCTGGTTAAGTCCTGGATGCGTTAGGGATATTTTATGGTTAGATTGGCTTTTAATATTGGAAAAGAGTTGGAAAGGTGTTTTATAAAACATTTATATCACATATTCATAAAGATAATATGTTTTAATGCAACATGGGCAAATTTGCACCTGGGGTTTACTTTCGGCGCGTTTATATGCTAATTTAGAACATTGGAATGATTTAATAGACTGCAAATAGTTTGTGATGAAAAGAACATTTGGCAATGATGAAGCTAATATTTCTTACGCAAGCGTTTAATTGCTGTATTTAATAAAACTAGAGCGATATTATGTTGCAGTAATTAAATGTAAGTACAAAAGATATCTGTCTTTCAAAAACAGAAATGTCATAAACCTGTACGACTTCACCTTTATTTTATTCAAAACGAGAATCATGAATGTATTAAGTTGATGATATATACAGTATCAATTGATATGGGAGTGCGATAGCGTTTATAATTTAATGTTTTGAACTTAAAGCATTTAATTTGATAGATTATGCGTCTCCAAAAATATACCAAATAGTTAAACTTGAAAATCAAATATTTAAATAAAAAAACGACACGCTATTTCAAACATTTCAATGCTTCATCTTCCGAGCAAGGGAGGAAAAAACTATTTTCAAATCATAATTTTTTGACAAAACTTAAAAAAATAAACTAAAAAGATATGAGGAGATTGTGCTGATTTTTTCCTATTTTACCTTGAAATGACTATAACCATCTTATCGTTAAATGGGTCCTGAGCTTTTTTCAACCTTAGCATGCTTATGTTTCATAAGGCAAAGATTAATAATATTAACCCAAAATGCCCCATATGGTAACATTTTGTCACGATATGATTGGACAATTATTTAATTGTATCAAGAAAATGGCTATTTGATGTTATTTTAGTAACCTTGCGTCTTCGCCTTCGTGTCTTCGCGTCCTAGCATTCTTCCCTTCACTCCTTCTTCTTTGTCCTTTCGTGTCTTCGCCGTTGCCCCTTCGCGTCTTTGCTCCTTAACGGAAGAGTGAAAACCCGATTGCTCTTACAGAACACTATCATTATATTTATGTACGATGCCGAAAGGAATTTAATCTAAGTTATATACAATGACCCAGACTGCTTAAAAAGTAAATCATTATACATCAGGATAAGAACGGAGACACACCTCGAATGCGAAGGAGCGAATTTACGAAAGTGCGAAGGCGAAGACACGAAAGCGAACACGCGAAAGTACGAAAGAACGAAAGCGAAGGCGACGGGACGGAGGCGAAGGGGCGAAGTTACCTTTTGCTCCTTCATCGTTGTACTTTCGTATTTTCGCCTCTGTCCCTGCGTGTATGCGCCTTCGTCCCTATTGTCCTTTGTACTCAGTTCATACTTTCGTACACGATGGTCCTGACCAAACAACATATGTAATACATACAGAAAGCATAATGTAATGTTATATGACAGTTAATTAAATGAACGTGATTGAAATCAATCTGTTAATTCGCGTATCACACGGTTTTGGTTTTGGTTTAATGTGCAAAAACAGTAAAACCAAACTTTTTTTGTTCAGAGCACACAGAAATACAAAAGACATAAGGTAAATGTGTTCAATGCAAAGAAAGAAAACCTTAAAAAATTATGTAGCGGGAGTCCGAGTTCAAAATGTTTAATTTCATGATGCAAAACATGACAAGTTTTTGCGGAATTCTTTCTAAAGGTACGATACATATCTCCTTTCTGGCTCTACAGGAAATTGAAACCTTACTGATTTAAATCCGATTTGTTTTATAAACATGACGTGTTATACGTTTCCTTTCGTGTGAGAGCTATATGTGAAAATGTTGAAAGTGTGCGTTTCTATCTTTGATGAATTATCATGAATAGTATGGAATTATCGTATATGACCACCATACTCAACTTTTTCAACTATTTCGTTTTGCGACAATCTTTGTGAGGACATTTTAAAAATCACCAAATACACTTTATATTCCAATATGCAACACAATTCACACTAAGTAAACTATCATAAATATCTATATGAAAATGCCCCTTCAAATCTTGAAATATCATCTGGCTTTTGAAACCCATTCAAGCATTGTCGGTACAATCTCAATAAGAAGATCAAATATTGTCAACTAACATACCACAACCGGCACAATGAAGAGAATATTTGAGGGGAATTGAGTTACAATTACTTCGGCAATGAATAAAAGTTTGTATTCTTCTGTATTACAATGGTTTGATCCTATCAAAACGGGCTGTTTTGTTATTGCATTAGGTAATAGCTTTAGTTCGTTCTGCCTATTTCAAGTTATTGATTTGTTGTTAAGGTGGTACGTATTTCTGTTTAAACGATAGCTATACTGAGACTTTTGAAAGACGTCAATAAAGCAAAATGGAGCACAGATGTAATATCTCTTTAAAACCTTTTCTATGAATAATATATTTAGATTAAATGAAAGACAAATCATTCCTAAGTTGAACTTACCTAGTTTGTAGCCAAATGTATAGGCGGTAATTGGTATTTACATCCTTGACATAACCTTAAAAATTCATTTAATGCTCACCCTGGTCAGTTTGGGATCAAAGTTTTGGTGTTCTCAGAGCTCTCAATTAAAATGCTATGAAGGTTGTTAGCAGGTCTATTTGAGGCAGTTTGTCAGCAAATCTTACACGTATGAAAAGTATATGGATAGTTTAGCAATGCATCCTCCTCGTTAAAGGCTTTAAATTATACTCATTCCAATAACTGGGCCTCGAAATAGTACCGTATTGTTATTTTTCGCCACTACCCCTCCGTGTCGCGATTGCGTAATTTCCGCGCATGTTGCCATATCTCAAGCTCCCCTTCCGAAGTAGAACCCTGATTCACCATTTATCACCATGGTAGGTAAAGCACGTACCATCTTATCTGATAAGGATACGCTGCCGACGACACTAGGGTTGTGCGATCGGCACAGGTTCACAGTTAGTAGCGCCGCCTCAGAGCGACGCATTGGTTGTTGGACAGAACGACCCAATAAGGCATTACTGTCTTAAGAGACATATTCGCAGATAAGCCGTGTTAATGCGCGTACTTAGACATGTGAATCTTAATCTTTTAGACAAGCATATTACTACTGACATAATCAATATGTAACTATTGTAATGTTACGGTTGGGACCTCGCTCGGGCTGCCGGAAATTGAATCATTCCCATAGTTTCTCGCGTATACGGCTCGATCGATCACTTTTGTGATAACGACCGAATAAATTTTGATCATACTCCATAATTCAGCTTTTTCAGTTTCTTTTTGCAAATATTGACGAAAAATCAATTGAACTGGCGTTAAATGGAAAATTAAGTGATCAATGCAATGTCGAGAGGTCATTTTGTTGACATCATTTCAAATCGTTATCGATGCGGCACTCGAACGCTATGATACGTTTGGCCACAAATACGGGAACCAAAATATATGAGAGTAGTGAAAATATCTGCTGTTACTATAACTGATTTTAATTCGAGATTTGAGTAAAAAGCTTAAAGGCTTAGTTTAAGGAATGTCGGGCATGATAATCCCCTGCTGTGCAGCTCCTGTAATTGCACTGGTTCACAGTAGGGGCCAATTTCTTTTGTATTCGTGTATTGGCTCAGGGCCATTTAGGGTCCAATTACATAATAAAATATCGAAAATTGCACAGCAGGATACCCAGATTGGAGATCTGATAAGACAATTAGGCGATAAGATTAAGATCAATTAACAGAGGTTGTGCACACGTTTTTTTGGGTTTTTTTTTTTTTTTTTTTTTTTTTTTTTTTGGGGGGGGGGGTCACTTATAGAAGGCTTAAACTAGGCCTTAAACCAAAAACGTTGTCTTACAGTGTAAATATTCATTGTCGAATATAAGTTTAAATTAAATAAATGTTTGTATATATACTTATGCGAAAACTACAGAAACAAACTCAGTAGCAAAACGTTTTAACATAATTTAATGACACATGGTAAACGCCAAAGACATAGAACACAAACACACAAAAAAACACATACAAGAAACACTGAAAAACAACACAAACCTCCACAAACAGAAAGAAGTGTTGCTTGGAATGGCGATCCTCTACTAAATAATGAGAAATGGTTCGTTCGTGATATAAATTTAAAAAACCCCATATATTTATAAATCCTCGGGTTAACTGTTTAATCCAAACTCATCATGGACACCAGCTCAAGACAAAATGCCAGCTCAATCCTTGAAAAGATATTTTTGCTATCAAACTTTATCAAAAACCGTTGGTTATTTTCCAACAAGAGACTTGTTTAAAATGTTTGATACTATGATTAGACCCAAACCTAATTTGAGGCTATGTTTTAATTCCTAAGATTGAATATTTACAGAATGAATTTTGCAGGAAGCATAGCGGTGTAAATAAGAGTAATAATACATGTATGATTCTTGGAGAAAGTGGAATATTTCCGTTGTGCGTATCCTATTTTTCTAACTGTATTGGGTATTTTTCGACTTTCTAGTAATAGGTACCCATACAATGTTACTTATTGCTTAAGTCTTTTGATGAAGATAGGCGTGCTTGCTGGGCTACTTATATAAAAATATGTTTTTTGGTTATTTGGTTATATCTGGATATCTCAAGATGTTGGCGACATAAATATATTTCTTAGCATGCGAACGCACTCCTTCTTTAATTGGTATTCTAATGTCGTGATGGTACGGAATCAAAAGATATTTACAGCTTTTTAGGCACAAATCAGTCTGAAGATCCCCGCACACTAGCAAACTATGTTTACACTCTCCTACGAATTTAAATAGTTAAAGTTAAAGGGCAGTTATCATGTGTTAATAAATATACTATGCATGTATCGATTAACAACCGTGACACAACTCATGATGTTGTGTTCACGTTGTATGTTATGCATTTTGTTTGGTCTGGTGGCCCGTAACTACTAAATAATTGTTTACTTGGCTTGACTTCACTTCACTACCATACGTCTTAGTAATGTATTTTGTTAATGACATATGCTTAAATATGCAACAATGGACCTGTGAGCTATTGAAGATGACCATATTCAAAAACTAACTAGTCAACAAGTATTTTAATATAATTATGACAATTTCTAACATATCTGCAAGAGGATAACATAATGTCATTTTGATTCCGGAAATATCAATAGATTGGTTCCCCATTACCTTTCTAGCGAACAAACAAATTGACTAACTATTAATAAAAAAATATCGATCGCTTTAAATTCTATTTTTAGATCAGTCTTATTGGAAAAACCCAAGTGAATATGACATGTATATTGGTTCGTCGATGGCTGTCTAGACTCGCCATTTATAGGTCATATAACAGTATCGTTATTGTTCACGAATAAACAGCTATACGACCTTTAAGCATTTAGTAGTAACTTGAACCGACTAAATAGCAAATAATAAGCATTGTTTTTGTGTGTTTTTGAAACCTTCGGTTTCTATTTAACAATGATCACTTACTGAAACAAAATTTTTGCACCAAAATCCTTACCCTATATCTGTAACGGAATGAAACTTATTGAGGAAAGAAATAATACAAAGCACTTAAAAATCTATATTCTCCATTGTAACATAGACTTTAAGTATACTAAAAGGTTGGTTTGGAAAATTGTAACCTGGTCGGTACCATATTTTTTGGACCTTTAACTAATTCCGTCGGTCAGTAAAATGTTTCTAAACGCTGGCTCTCCTAAGCTCTGTGATTGTTCTTTACCTTTTTCCATCAAAAGCGATTTTGTTATATTTCAACCTTGAATGATTTCATTCATTTCAATTTACACATTGGAATACATATTAACAGCGGCGTTGTTGAATAGACTTCATTTTGGCCACGGTTGAAATAATGCAAGATTGAGGCAGCAATTTTGTTCACTGGTCAGTTTCCAAAATAGCAACAAGGCACATCACTCTGGGTTTTATCTCTATTATCAAACCGTTAAAGAGCTTTTAGATTGTTTTATTATCATTATGTCAACCTTAACTGGTTGTTTTGTTTTGCTGTTAAGAAATAATCCCCGCCCCCTCTTACTTCTTCTTGTTTTACCGAATATGTGAATCCCAGTGGGTATAATTTTTAATGGGATGAGGGGGGGGGGGGGGTTCTGCGCTCTGAAATGCAAATAAACGTTTCGTTCCAGGGTTTGGTTAAAAGTGTTGCTTAGTATACAAATAAGAAAGTCCATAGTTGTTACAGGATTATGTTATGATGAAGAACTTGCAACTTACCAAATCCACTAAAACCCGCTACTATGAAGTCATCCCAAAAGGTGATTAATCATAATTGTTATAGAGCTAGTACAACATGAAAAGGGTGTTGTCACGTTTAGAATAATGACAAATAGTGATATTCCGACTGACAAAAAGTTGCATGTAGTTGCACTCCAGTTAAAAGTAACTCGATTTTATTTGAAAATGCTGTTGATAAATTCATGTACCCGTTGTCCATCCTTGCTTCAAATATCGCTAGTCTGCTAAAACATATATTAAATTCTTTGATAACCATATATGGTAATGCTTGAGTAATCTCAATCACAATTGACAATAGGTAGTTGCAACCTCATTATAACTTTCTTAAATGAAAGAATTACTTTAAAGGTATATATGATTAAGATATTGTGTTTTGAATACAAGATAAGTGCTGCCAGTCATGTGGGTTATGTGCTGGATAAGGGTTAAAAAGATAAGAGTCAATCGCAACAACGCAAAAATTTATACATTTATGCGATAAAACTATGCAAATAGCTTTTAAAAAGCAATATAAAACAAATATTAACTCTGTAAATATCCGATGCTCTTCAAGTTCTGTTTGATTCAACTGTGATTTCAAATTATTGCACATCAAAGCGTAAATGAAATGACGGAAGCACCTTAAGTGTTATAAAGAATGATGGTTAAGGATAACAAAAATAATAATTATGCGGGCACATAATCAATTTTGAATGCCCTCAGGTCGGGTGTTTTCTTTTTTTCCGGAAACTTATGATACTTTTAATGACAACGTATGTTTCAGATGTCATATGTAAGATTGCGGTTTTCGGTGAAATATCATATCAAAAGCAGTGAAAATAACAGCAGGTCATTTCTAAATGTTTATATCTTCACTGCACCATGGTTTCCGTTTTGACGGACACAAATATCTTAGCGTTAACTGTGCTGGGTTGAAAAAAACCAAAATGATGTCAAACTGGTGTTAAATTTCGGGGTATGATAAAAACGTATTTCACTCGTGATCACAGCAAATTATATTTAAAGTTTTTTGCTTCCTGTTTTCGTTAGGCTAATTAGATCTCATTCCTACATCGAAATTCAACACATTTCTACCACAACATAATTACGAGTACGCGATTACTTATACAATGTAGCTTGCTATACCAGGACAAGGGGATGAAGTACACAATTCGGTTTGCATGTAGTCGCCGATGCACGGACTTGCAATGCATTGGCGGTATCGCTTGTGGATCCCTGAAGCACAGGTAGCTGAACACTGTGTCCAGTTACCCCATAGTGACCAGCTTCCGGCTGCAAAATAATAAAATACATTAAAAGATGATTTTCATGTCACAATGTGGAATCAAACATTGATGGAACACAACAACATAATACTTTACACACGCACATTGATAATTCGAACTGAGAACTGAAATGACGAACGCCACGACAAGCCGCGTTACCTGGCAACGCGGACGCCCTCGGATCGGGTTTTTCTATCCGGACCGGAAACTCATGACGGATACTGTTATTTCAGCAGTGACTATAACGTTAATTGAAGCCTAATTTTTATTTTTTAAATTTGACTGCTGGGGCGGTTACATGATTTGATGTCAGATGGTCGCACTTTAAGGGATCACTTTGCGGACATACACCGCACAACCCCAAAACATGTTGTTCTCATTTCGGCGTGTGTGTATGGGTCCTCCCAAAAGAAAACGTTATAAGTTAAAGGTACACTCTTTAAAACAAAGCTTTTTATCGACACTGTTTGGAATTAGATACTGGTTAAATGGTTTTATATACAACGCGTTTTCAATATGCACAATCACATTGTGGCAACTGAGATCTGTCGAAGACCTATCAATTATATTTAGATCAACATAATCATTTTCATGTTTAGAATGAAATAAATCTTGGTAGATATTCCCAAGACCATTTTTTTTGGCGGGCAATCCCGTCTGTACTCCATGATGGGTTTTGGCGTCTAGTAAAAACCTCAGTTTTATTGTTATTTTAAACAGGATTACGTACCATCTTAACAACAAATTAAATATCTTAAATAAATAATTCAGTTTGGCTTGAAATTACAAAGCTCTATTTTTGATTGGTTTTAAATCAACCAGGAAGAACTGCAAATATTACCTCATGCAAATAAAAAACAACCTGTTCGATTGGTTTAAACCATGGTTATAAAGAATAATATGCACTATTTATTGCCAACGTAATTGTAACACAATACGCTAAAACAACTTTACATTGTGCAGATTCAGTGCACATTCGGACGGAGGAGAGTTTGTCGACAGCAAACTCAATGCAATTGATCTTCTCCATTGTATGTTGTGAACTTTTTTAAAATAACATATTGCTATAAAATACTTTCCCGAGGAATATGCAGTTGTAATAATGTCTGAATAAAAACATCGTATTTACTTTTATATCATACTCCTTGCATAACAAAATATGGTACTCATCTTCAGCTACATGTAAATCTTTATCAAAACAAAAAGCACAAAGCGTTTTCAAGATGTATACCAGTCTCTATACCAAATTTGTCACCAGGACATCTGTCCATTGCAAATCATATGCGTTGATGCCTCTTGTAACTTCCGCTGTACGGGGCAAACCTAGGCAAAGAAGTTGGTGTTTCATAAATGCGTCGGAGAAAATTCCGGTTAATATGGCTTTACGCGGTTTGGAACTTCTTTTTCTGAAGATGTAATTATTTGGATTGTCCATGTTTTGAAAAAGATACAAAGTCTTGAACTTTGGCTAAGCATTGGACGAGACGTCTATCCTTCAGATGTCACAATAGTCCATTCATTCAAATATCCCAATTGATAGTAACTCAAAATCCATCACTACATAAGTGTGTCTTCGAATTTAGTCAACATATAAGAAGTCAGCGTCTTGTTTGTGAGTATGTGCATGGCCAAATATATTGTCATGATAGGACATTTAAGAACGTGAGTGGACAAAAATAAAGACTTAATTGATATATTGACAAAGTAATAGAGCGCAGATATACATACATACATTGTTTTCTGCGTTTATCGTTCCTAAGGATTTTTAAATAACAATATGGTAATTTTTCAAGGGGGAGGACGTAATTTTGTTTCTGGCAAACATTAAGTGAGAAATATGTTTCATTGCAAACAAAATGGCGTATATGGATTGATAAATACCGATTCTTGGACATTTTTTTGCCTGGAAAGTTGTCTTTTATTTATAATTTTGAAAAATAAATGCGTCCATTGTGTGGGGTAAAACATATTCTTCTATCGACATCTTAGTTTGGTATCATAACTTTAAAGATAAAAAAGTTATTCAACAGATTGTGGTTCGGGAGACAAAGTTTACAAATAAATGTGTTGAATTTATCCTCAATTTTTCGTATTTTTTCGGCAAATATGGCATATCTCTGCATGTTGTAACCGTGATTTCATGTATATATTCCTATCTTCCAAACATCATGGTTATTACTCGACTGTTTACGTTTCCTTGTCGATTTTTTTGTAACTTAACCCCCAATGTTATTTATGAAACATTTTTCTCACTTAATGTTTGCCAGAAACGAAATTACGTCTCCCCCTTTGAATTTTTTGTCACCAATTCTGTAAATACAACGACCCGACCGTAACCGGAAACAGTAAATAAAATTATGCCAATAACGCGGGAAAAATCAATCAGTTTAATTTAAACTACCCTCCGCGAGTCCTTCGCTAGCACTTGAATAACAACAGTTATTGTAATACTAACGTATAAATATAATACAAACATCTTTTTTCACTACAAAGACAAGTTACATCAAAGTATATGTTAAGATAAACAATAAATTGTTTATAAATCGGGCTACTGTTTTCTGAAGAGAAGATTTTCAAAATTTTCCATAAAAGACATATAGTGAAGAAGTTAGCCAGCCTCCTGGCGGCCATCTTTTTATCGAAACAACATCTGGTGAAGACATTGGTATATGGTAACCTTAGAAACATTTCAGTGAACATATTTCAAAAACGGGCCAGCATATCCTGAAAAGAAGATTATCAAAGTTGTATTCCTTTCGGTTGCCATGGGAAAAAGAATTCTGTGTGGAACTGTTTGGCCGTAGCCTACATTTTCTATCCGAAAAGTTGAAAATAATAAAAATGCCAACATATAAATTAAGTTTCAGAAGGCCCCTATGTAAGAAATTGGTGTATTCGTAAATGTAAGGGTTAGAAATATACGGCGCAAAAAATGCACCTTAAACATAAAACATATTCTAGGTGGCATACACCCAACCAACATCTAATTCGGCCTGCACAGCATTTTAAGCTCAACTACGCTGTCGTCTGACTTCGAGGTAAATGATACAGGCTATCAACACGAAGCAAAGAAATCCGAGAAAACTCAAAATTCCTACAGACCATCCGGGTAGTTATGTACTCGTTGCTGGAACACCTACAAGTGCAAAACGAAAAACAGGCCGGATACGGCCTAACAGAGTGTTCCTTAAATCGTCTATCACATGTATCACAACACAAGACCACACTCTCGCCCACAACACAAGACCACACTCTCGCCCACAACACAAGACCACACTCTCGCCCACAACACAATACCACACTCTCGCGTAAAATCGTGCAAACGAGAGTGATAAATTTAATGTTGTAATAACTTGTTTCACAATCATTGTAAAATAAATAAGTTTAAACTAAACTAAACATGTATCATGAATTGAAATCTTGACCCCATACTCTAGAGTTTCCAAGTCGAACAAACTTAAAACTAGACGTTGCAAGCATAAAATAAATTAAATATGTTTTATTTCTTTAATTTGCTTTCACAACAACGCACATTGACTATACAGTATCATCGTCTTTTCTTTGCAGTATATAGTTATCCGATAACGGTCTGGTTTGTTTTTCAAAACATAAAGACACGTATATATTGTTTTCAAAAGTAAATGTCTTAAAAGTGATAAAAAATATTAAAACTAATAGCCATACAGACTGTAGTGAAATGCACAGCATGCCTAAACAAACAGCTCACGGCTCAACATAACAGACGTTGTCTATAAATGTTTATTAAAAACTTAAATTTACGGCTGAAATATCTTGTTTGTTCAATATAATATTAACAAAATGGAAATAAATATAATAGATTGTAGATATGCGTTCCGGTTATTCGCTTAGAGGTATTTTAGTATTGGTGGGTTAGAAAGAGACCAACGTGCATTATTAAATAAATTTCCATGCTCTTTATAATTTGAATGATCGCATGGCGCTCAATCAAATGCATTGCGTAAATACATTCAATATTAGGAATGACAAATGCAGCGAATGTTTGACCTAAGAATGATTAAGCTCAATTTACAAAAAAATGACATTTATTGCATGCAGAAATATGTTCCTCATAATTGTATACAAAAACATAAATATATCCTTACGTCCTGACGGATTTAAAGGCGTTTAATTGACATTTTGAGAGCTCTACTTGAAAATGTTTAAATGTGTGCTTTTTATCTTCAGTAAATGCTTTCTTAAGCTATTGAATAATATTTTGGTCTGTATTTATATTAAAATATAAATAGACCCATTTCAGTGTAGTTTACAATTTGAAATCTCATCGTGCTAATGAAACCCTTTCAAACATTGTCGGTAAAAGTTCACAACATACAATGGAGAAGATCAATTGCATTGAGTTTGCTGTCGACAAACTCTCCTCCGTCCGAATGTGCACTGAATCTGCACAATGTAAAGTTGTTTTAGCGTATTGTGTTACAATTACGTTGGCAATAAATAGTGCATATTATTCTTTATAACCATGGTTTGAACCAATCGAACAGGTTGTTTTTTATTTGCATGAGGTAATATTTGCAGTTCTTCCTGGTTGATTTAAAACCAATCAAAAATAGAGCTTTGTAATTTCAAGCCAAACTGAATTATTTATTTAAGATATTTAATTTGTTGTTAAGATGGTACGTAATCCTGTTTAAAATAACAATAAAACTGAGGCTTTTACTAGACGCCAAAACCCATCATGGAGTACAGACGGGAGTGCCCGCCAAAAAAAATGGTCTTGGGAATATCTACCAAGATTTATTTCATTCTAAACATGAAAATGATTATGTTGATCTAAATATAATTGATAGGTCTTCGACAGATCTCAGTTGCCACAATGTGAATGTGCATATTGAAAACGCGTTGTATATAAAACCATTTAACCAGTATCTAATTCCAAACAGTGTCGATAAAAAGCTTTGTTTTAAAGAGTGTACCTTTAACTTATAACGTTTTCTTTTGGGAGGACCCATACACACACGCCGAAATGAGAACAACATGTTTTGGGGTTGTGCGGTGTATGTCCGCAAAGTGATCCCTTAAAGTGCGACCATCTGACATCAAATCATGTAACCGCCCCAGCAGTCAAATTTAAAAAATAAAAATTAGGCTTCAATTAACGTTATAGTCACTGCTGAAATAACAGTATCCGTCATGAGTTTCCGGTCCGGATAGAAAAACCCGATCCGAGGGCGTCCGCGTTGCCAGGTAACGCGGCTTGTCGTGGCGTTCGTCATTTCAGTTCTCAGTTCGAATTATCAATGTGCGTGTGTAAAGTATTATGTTGTTGTGTTCCATCAATGTTTGATTCCACATTGTGACATGAAAATCATCTTTTAATGTATTTTATTATTTTGCAGCCGGAAGCTGGTCACTATGGGGTAACTGGACACAGTGTTCAGCTACCTGTGCTTCAGGGATCCACAAGCGATACCGCCAATGCATTGCAAGTCCGTGCATCGGCGACTACATGCAAACCGAATTGTGTACTTCATCCCCTTGTCCTGGTATAGCAAGCTACATTGTATAAGTAATCGCGTACTCGTAATTATGTTGTGGTAGAAATGTGTTGAATTTCGATGTAGGAATGAGATCTAATTAGCCTAACGAAAACAGGAAGCAAAAAACTTTAAATATAATTTGCTGTGATCACGAGTGAAATACGTTTTTATCATACCCCGAAATTTAACACCAGTTTGACATCATTTTGGTTTTTTTCAACCCAGCACAGTTAACGCTAAGATATTTGTGTCCGTCAAAACGGAAACCATGGTGCAGTGAAGATATAAACATTTAGAAATGACCTGCTGTTATTTTCACTGCTTTTGATATGATATTTCACCGAAAACCGCAATCTTACATATGACATCTGAAACATACGTTGTCATTAAAAGTATCATAAGTTTCCGGAAAAAAAGAAAACACCCGACCTGAGGGCATTCAAAATTGATTATGTGCCCGCATAATTATTATTTTTGTTATCCTTAACCATCATTCTTTATAACACTTAAGGTGCTTCCGTCATTTCATTTACGCTTTGATGTGCAATAATTTGAAATCACAGTTGAATCAAACAGAACTTGAAGAGCATCGGATATTTACAGAGTTAATATTTGTTTTATATTGCTTTTTAAAAGCTATTTGCATAGTTTTATCGCATAAATGTATAAATTTTTGCGTTGTTGCGATTGACTCTTATCTTTTTAACCCTTATCCAGCACATAACCCACATGACTGGCAGCACTTATCTTGTATTCAAAACACAATATCTTAATCATATATACCTTTAAAGTAATTCTTTCATTTAAGAAAGTTATAATGAGGTTGCAACTACCTATTGTCAATTGTGATTGAGATTACTCAAGCATTACCATATATGGTTATCAAAGAATTTAATATATGTTTTAGCAGACTAGCGATATTTGAAGCAAGGATGGACAACGGGTACATGAATTTATCAACAGCATTTTCAAATAAAATCGAGTTACTTTTAACTGGAGTGCAACTACATGCAACTTTTTGTCAGTCGGAATATCACTATTTGTCATTATTCTAAACGTGACAACACCCTTTTCATGTTGTACTAGCTCTATAACAATTATGATTAATCACCTTTTGGGATGACTTCATAGTAGCGGGTTTTAGTGGATTTGGTAAGTTGCAAGTTCTTCATCATAACATAATCCTGTAACAACTATGGACTTTCTTATTTGTATACTAAGCAACACTTTTAACCAAACCCTGGAACGAAACGTTTATTTGCATTTCAGAGCGCAGAACCCCCCCCCCCCCCCCCCCCCACCCCCTCATCCCATTAAAAATTATACCCACTGGGATTCACATATTCGGTAAAACAAGAAGAAGTAAGAGGGGGCGGGGATTATTTCTTAACAGCAAAACAAAACAACCAGTTAAGGTTGACATAATGATAATAAAACAATCTAAAAGCTCTTTAACGGTTTGATAATAGAGATAAAACCCAGAGTGATGTGCCTTGTTGCTATTTTGGAAACTGACCAGTGAACAAAATTGCTGCCTCAATCTTGCATTATTTCAACCGTGGCCAAAATGAAGTCTATTCAACAACGCCGCTGTTAATATGTATTCCAATGTGTAAATTGAAATGAATGAAATCATTCAAGGTTGAAATATAACAAAATCGCTTTTGATGGAAAAAGGTAAAGAACAATCACAGAGCTTAGGAGAGCCAGCGTTTAGAAACATTTTACTGACCGACGGAATTAGTTAAAGGTCCAAAAAATATGGTACCGACCAGGTTACAATTTTCCAAACCAACCTTTTAGTATACTTAAAGTCTATGTTACAATGGAGAATATAGATTTTTAAGTGCTTTGTATTATTTCTTTCCTCAATAAGTTTCATTCCGTTACAGATATAGGGTAAGGATTTTGGTGCAAAAATTTTGTTTCAGTAAGTGATCATTGTTAAATAGAAACCGAAGGTTTCAAAAACACACAAAAACAATGCTTATTATTTGCTATTTAGTCGGTTCAAGTTACTACTAAATGCTTAAAGGTCGTATAGCTGTTTATTCGTGAACAATAACGATACTGTTATATGACCTATAAATGGCGAGTCTCTCATTGGTCTAGACAGCCATCGACGAACCAATATACATGTCATATTCACTTGGGTTTTTCCAATAAGACTGATCTAAAAATAGAATTTAAAGCGATCGATATTTTTTTATTAATAGTTAGTCAATTTGTTTGTTCGCTAGAAAGGTAATGGGGAACCAATCTATTGATATTTCCGGAATCAAAATGACATTATGTTATCCTCTTGCAGATATGTTAGAAATTGTCATAATTATATTAAAATACTTGTTGACTAGTTAGTTTTTGAATATGGTCATCTTCAATAGCTCACAGGTCCATTGTTGCATATTTAAGCATATGTCATTAACAAAATACATTACTAAGACGTATGGTAGTGAAGTGAAGTCAAGCCAAGTAAACAATTATTTAGTAGTTACGGGCCACCAGACCAAACAAAATGCATAACATACAACGTGAACACAACATCATGAGTTGTGTCACGGTTGTTAATCGATACATGCATAGTATATTTATTAACACATGATAACTGCCCTTTAGCTTTAACTATTTAAATTCGTAGGAGAGTGTAAACATAGTTTGCTAGTGTGCGGTGATCTTCAGACTGATTTGTGCCTAAAAAGCTGTAAATATCTTTTGATTCCGTACCATCACGACATTAGAATACCAATTAAAGAAGGAGTGCGTTCGCATGCTAAGAAATATATTTATGTCGCCAACATCTTGAGATATCCAGATATAACCAAATAACCAAAAAACATATTTTTATATAAGTAGCCCAGCAAGCACGCCTATCTTCATCAAAAGACTTAAGCAATAAGTAACATTGTATGGGTACCTATTACTAGAAAGTCGAAAAATACCCAATACAGTTAGAAAAATAGGATACGCACAACGGAAATATTCCACTTTCTCCAAGAATCATACATGTATTATTACTCTTATTTACACCGCTATGCTTCCTGCAAAATTCATTCTGTAAATATTCAATGTTAGGAATTAAAACATAGCCTCAAATTAGGTTTGGGTCTAATCATAGTATCAAACATTTTAAACAAGTCTCTTGTTGGAAAATAACCAACGGTTTTTGATAAAGTTTGATAGCAAAAATATCTTTTCAAGGATTGAGCTGGCATTTTGTCTTGAGCTGGTGTCCATGATGAGTTTGGATTAAACAGTTAACCCGAGGATTTATAAATATATGGGTTTTTTTAAATTTATATCACGAACGAACCATTTCTCATTATTTAGTAGAGGATCGCCATTCCAAGCAACACTTCTTTCATTCCTTTCAAGGTTGATTTCAATACCTGTATTTGAACAAAAGTCATGAATTACGTTTAACTGTTGTTGTAATTTGGAAACTGTTTCTGCACAATATGCTACGTTTTCTGCGAACAATAGGCATATACTATCTGGTATTCCATAGTAATGAATATACCAGAACCACAATTTTCGCGTTAAAGGGCAGATTTATGATTAGGGCAAAGATTGTCGAATTTGACTTATCCCCAGTCTTGTACCGATATCACATGAAAATAGATTATTTGCACCAAGGCAGTTCATGATATTAAACTACATGTATGTGAAAAATCTTTTGCGTCTTGCAAAGCATTGTCTTTTTTTATTAAGGCACAAAATAGTAAAATCACGTTGTTTTCACAGCATACAGAAGTACTTAATTTAGACAAAAGCCTGAAAATCGACACAAATAATAATGATTTGTTCCAAAGAAATTCAAGGAGACTAAGAGGCTTATGAAACAAATGACCATAATGCACTCCCCTTTTCTTATCTTTTCTTATTTAGACAAGCATACAATAACAGATTGTTACTTATATTATTTAACTCTACGCCATAATTTCACGGATCTAATAAAGCTATTAAAGATAGAGACCAATGATACCCTGATGAGCTCCTAAGTTGGCATCGTGTTTTTAGGATAGTTAGATAATAAATGACAAAACAAATGCTAATTAATGATTTGTGTATTAAACACTATTATAAATAAAATGTACAACTCATTAAAATAAAACAATTTAAAATCAAATATTTAATCATACTCATATACTTTGAAATAAAAAAAACACAATTGCTTGTACCAAAGATTAACAACTCAAAAAAAAGAGAAAATGTTTTGTATTGTTGTCGTTGGGTTTTATTTCTGGTGTTTTTCTCTCGTCTTTGCACATAAACTCTACATTTCATGTATTTTATAATGACTGTAACGTGTATACGTTTAATTAATTGTATTATTGTGTGTTAGTATGACACACACAATATAGATTTTTAGAATCTTAGTATTCATGTTTTTAAAATGCAGTTTGTGATAAAATGAACAATGCAATGATACATTATGAGAATTAAACCCACTGTGTTCAGGTGTAAGCATACACTTTTATTTCGTTCTCGACACATTAAAGTTCTTCTCCAGTAAGAACGTAAGTGCTATTTTCATTTTTAAGATAAATATGTAAAATAATAAACTTTTTTACATGTGTGTGGTGTAGTGTTTTACATGAAATACTTCTTTGTACTAGATTCTGTTCAGTCAATTCAATAGATGATTATATAAGTTTAGAAGTAAATATGCAATATGATACTATCCAGGAGAGAGCCGGTCAATTGTGTATGCTTCTTCTGTATAGGTTTTTATTTTGTTTCTTTAAAGGCAATTGGCAATACATATAATTGATTGTGGATACGCGTTCCAGTTATTCGCTTACAGCTATTTCAGTATTGATATAGCATAAAGAAACCCACTTGCATTATTAAATAAATTTCTATGCTCTTTATGATTTAAATGATCGCATGGCGCTCAATCAAATGCATTGCGTAAATATGTTCAATGTAAGGAATGACGAATGCAGCAAATGTTTGACCTAAGAATGTTTAAGGTCACATTACAAAAAAATGACATTTATTATAAGCAAAAATATATTCCTCATAAATGTACGAGACATTAAATCTCTCCTACCGTGCTGAGCCAGAAATTAAAAATTGACGAAATTAAATGCGCTTTATTGACATGACATTTTTACATATGAAAGCTCTATTTGAAAATGTTTAAATGTGTGCTTTCTTATAGTCAGTAAATGGTCATAAATAGTATGACTTACCAATTTTAATTTGCAACATACTATGAAAAATACCGAAAACCAATATATATATTATATATATATATATATACAATTCAATTGATTCAGTTTAGTCCTTGACTATACTTAACAATATATATATATATATATATATATATATATATATATATATATATATATATATATATATATATATATATATATATATATATATATTGCTAAGTATAGTCTAGGAGTAGGCTGAATCAATTGAATTGTATTTTCACTATGTACTTGTTGGCGTCGTTGCATATTTCTATTTTGAAAAGGCACAAGCAACCAAATGCACACTGAGCTATCTAAATATAAAATATGAATATGAAAAATACCCCTCTCAGTGTATTTTAAAACTTGAAATCTCATCTTCCTGGTGAAACCTATTCAAACATTGTCGGTAAAATTTCACAACAAACAATGGAGAAGATCAATTGCATTGAGTCCGCTATTGACTTAATCTCACCTGTCTGTATTTGCACTGAATTTGCATAATGTTTAGTTGTTTTTAGTGTTTGGAGTTACAATTACGTCGGCAATGAGTAATACTTCGTATTTTTCTATATATGTATGGTTTGAACCAATCGAAAGGGGTTGTTTTGTAGTTGCATGAGGTAATATTTGTAGTTCTTCCTGGTTGATTTCAAACCAATCAAAAAGAGTGTTTTGTAATTTCAAGCTATACTGAATTGATTATTTAAAATATTTCATGTTTAAGGTGGTACGTATTCTTGTTTAAAAGAATGTTAAAACTGAGGCTTTTGCTAGACGCCGAAAACCATCATGGAGTACGGACGGGAGTGTCCGCCAAAAAAGAAATTCAGTGGCGGGCTTGGGAATATCTACGACGATTTATTTCATTCTAAACATGAAAATGAGTATGTTGATCTTAATATAATTGATAGAAGGTCTTCGACAGATATCAGTTGCCAGAATGAGAATAAACATTATGACAATTCGTTGTATATAGAAAAAGGAACATTCTTCGCTGGGGTAACATCGCCAAAAGGATTTTGGACCGCAAAAAAATACTAATGGTAATTGCAATTATTGCTGTACTTACTACAGTTGCTGTTGTTATTTATGTTCAACTATTGCGAACGTCTAATGATACCGATTCTACGTCATCAACAGTATCGACTTCGACAGGTGTTGAGAGTACCATTGCACATACAAGCAAAAGTACAAACATAACAGGTACAACAACGGATACACACAAAGTCCACACTTCGACTGTTCGACCAGGACCGACAACAAGTTTATCAGGTAACAATATTTGTCATAATTGTAATTTGATTATCAAAACATAAACAATAGTTGTGATTACAAGTAACGTCATCCTGACTGCTGAAATAACTCATCCGTGACCAAGCTGTGCATGCAATCTTAAGAATATTATACGAAATAACTTGTTACCTCTTAAAGATGCCCTCTTACTCCCAAATAAGATTTACTACAATTAATAATATTGTTTTAGTATTCCAAAAAGGATGAATAAATGTCGAAAAAAATGGTTCTTATGAAGGATACTGAGTTTAATTTGGAAGAAATGGGCATAAAACACGGCATTTCTACCTTATGAGACTATAATACACCACACTCTTTTAGCATTCACCAATCATTTAATATTTTTGCGCTTTCTGCTATTAAATACACAGTTACAATCTTGTTATCAGTAATTAATATTTTCCATAAATGCATTATTTAGTAAGCAGTTAAAGGTTTATCAGTCAAACATTATGTTTGTTATACATGTGTATGTATTGATTTTGAATAAAGGGTCACTTTAAATCCAATGTTATGCCATGATGAAAAACGTTATTAGCTCGGTTTTTACAATTTATAATACATTTTACTGTGTATGCAACACTGACTGTTTCCTCACTGAAAATCACCGAACGGAATTTCAATTACGTAAAACACTCAATATTTGTGTTCAAAATAAGGAAAAAGTTTACATTGTATGTGGTTTTGACTCTGAAATTTATAATATTTTGGTTGGGTTTGCGAATTAATGCTATGCATTAGAAGAAAAAGAATCAAAATTATTAACTGTAGTTAAGCTGTACCACTTGTTGGATTTTATTTTCATGTGGAATGCATAACATTAATTTTAGGTCTGCTTAGGTAACTTCATATTACAACCGTTTAACCAAACTGCCTTTGTTGTCCAGCTGTTAACACTAGGTTCTAAAAACTCATGCTTGAATTATAGTGCTGACCATTTTTGTGTCGCGACATATAGGGGTTACTTTTGTCGGCGGTGGCGGTCGCGTTTCGTTTTCACTTGTCATGGGCATATCTCGTAAACTATTAGTGGTATCAACTGGAAATTTTATATGTGGATAGATCTCATTGAGGGCAAGTGCAGTGCACAAAAACTGTTACTCTTGCTTCCATATTATCCGAGTTATTGCCCTTTGTTAATTTTCATGCTTTAAGTTTTTTAACCGGGGCATATCTTGTGGAATATAAATGTTATAAACTTGAAACTTCATATGTAGACAGATCTTATAGAGGGCAAGTGCAGTGCACAATAAGAGTACCTCTTGCTTTCTTAGTTGTAGAGTTATCGCCTTTTGTTAATTTGCATGCTTAAAGTTTTGTCCGGGGCATATCTTGTAGAATTTAAGCGTTATCTACTTGAAACTTCATATCTAGATTGATCTCATGGAGGGCAAGTGCAGTGCACAATAACAGTTACTCTGACTTTTTTAGTTTGAGAGTTTTTGCTCTTTGTTAATTTTCAGGCTTATAGTTTTTTCCGGGGCATATCTTTAATAATATAAGAGGTATCAATTTGAAACTTTGAACCGTAACTCTTGCTTCCATATTTTTAGAGTTATTGACGTTTGTTGGCGTCCGCGTCCCGTTTTCACTTTTCCGAGGCATATCACGTAAACTATTAGTGGTATCAACTTGAAATTTCATATGTTGATATATCTCATTGAGGGTAAGTGCAGTGAACAAGAGCTGCTCTTGCTTCTATATTTTCCGAGCAGACCAGACAGCTTTTAGATGGAACTTAGATCGTCGAGATGGGACGAAGCATTAAGTATATATGAGTCCCCGATCAGCCTGACATTTTCTCAAAGCCTTCCCCGTACTTTAACGTAGCCAATCTACAACCATACCTACTATCCGACTTTCCGAGCCTTCCTAGCTAGGCGCATTGCTCGGGACTCCGGGTTGATCTGCCTCTCGAATAACAAGGTTCCCGAACCCTGACAGGCGTTTATGGATGTCATTGGTTCTGTCGAGTGCGGACATTGTTTCAGTAGAAATATCACGTCATTGCAATTACAAAATGTAATAATTATCATTCGTTTTATTCATTTTGCGATATTTTTAGGATATGTGATCGTCGTGTCGAGAAATGCCCTTTTCTTTGTTGCAGGTGCCTATGGCGTTTGTCATTTCAAATCACAAGTTGAATTATCAATGTGTGTGTGTAAAGTATTTTGTTTTTGTAGTTGTGCTTTATCAATGTTTAATTCCACATTTTCAAATGAAAATCATCTTCAAATGTGTTGTATTATTTTACAGCCGGAAGCTGGTCACTGTGGGGTGACTGGACACAGTGCTCAGCTACCTGTGCATCAGGGATCCACAAGCGATACCGTCAATGTATTGCAAGTCCGTGCATCGGCGACTACATAGAAACCGACATTTGTACTTCATCCCCTTGTCCTGGTATTGCTGGCTACACTGTATTAGTAATCTCGTATTCGTAATTATGTCATGCTAGAAATTTGTTGAATATCGGTGAAGGATCGAAATTTAATTAACCTATTGAAAACAGGAAGCAATAAACTTTAAACATAATTTTCTGTGATCACGAGTAAAGTATGTTTTGATCATACCACGAAATTCAACACATTTTGTGTCATTTTTTTACATCATTTGGTTTTTTTTCAACCCGGCACAGTAACAGCTAAAACGTTTTTGTCCATCGATACGGAAACCATAGAAAAGTGAAGATATCAAAATTTATAAATTCCTTGCTGTTATTTTTACTGCTTTGGACATGCAATTTCACCGAAAAACGTAATCTTATATTGTGGAATATTTG
Source organism: Mya arenaria (assembly GCF_026914265.1). Classification (NCBI taxonomy): domain Eukaryota; kingdom Metazoa; phylum Mollusca; class Bivalvia; order Myida; family Myidae; genus Mya; species Mya arenaria. Next base: position 26,393,719 of record NC_069135.1, on the reverse strand, counting down.
TTGTCAATAAAAGTAAAACATATGTTTCCGACGAAAATAAAAATCACCCGACCTGTGGGCACTCAAAAATGGTTATATGCCACTAGAGCGGATTGTTCCATCAGTGACGGAAACGCATGGCTATTATTTTTGTTACTACTAACTATCAAGGTTGAAATACAATTTTGTACATTTCATCAATAGTGCTTCGGTCATTACTTACTTTATAATTTGAAATAACAGTTAACAAAGAGAATCTAAAGAACATTGCATATTTAAAGAGTTAATATTTGTTTTATGTTGCTTTTTTAACCCAATTTGCCTACAATTATACGCTTTAATATTTTAAATTGATGCGGTGTGGCGATTGACTCTCATCTTCTTGACCCTTTTCATAATGAGGTAGCATAACTACATATTGTCGAATGTGATTGAGGTTACTCAAGTATTAACATACATGGTTAACAAAGAATTTATATACAACTACATGTGTTGCTGTTAAAATGATCATGTGCTCGTTGCTATGTTCAAAACATACATTATGTATGATTAAATATAAAAGGTCAACGAAACATATCGTACTCAGATTGCTAAACAAAATAATATAAAACGTTATTTTAGATAGCATAGTCATATATAACAGTTCAATTCTAATGATATTGTCAAACAAACTGTAATGTTTCAGTGTTTGGAAAATGGATAACCTGGGCTCCATGGGGCGCTTGTGACGTATCCTGCGGCGGCGGTGCTCAAACGCGTACAAGAGACTGCCAAAAGAACAATCCCTCCGACATCGATTGTGTTGGTGGAAATTTGCAGCAACAGAGATGTTCGACTTGGGATTGTCCAGGTTTAATTTTTCAAGGATTTAAGATATCTGTTCTTTTTCCAATTTTAAATGTATATTCACAACTTAAATATCAGGTATCAGACATATGTTAATTCAGTATTTATGAACTCATTGCAGATTGTTCGAAAACCTGTCCTGTCGGGACACTGAATGGTGAATGCGACACGTGTGAATGTTCTTTAACAATCAAAGGACGCGTGCTATCAGCATCTACCAGTAAGCCAGTGACTGGAGCATCAATTTTCGCTGCTGCCGCCCCGACACGACCATTGGCAATGACGAATTCGACAGGTTTTTTCATTCTTGATACAACATGTACTGGCACAGACATCATCATAAAGAAAGATGGCTACAACGACTCTTTGACACAGATAAAAACAGAATATAACGTTCTGAACATTTCCAAGATAGGTAACATAATTTTGAATATTTCTTAAAAATCGATACTCGATAAAACATGAATAGTGATTACCAGGTATACCGATGGACTTCAAATATTGTTCGAAAACAAGTTTATTGAATTTTCTTCCGCGTTATCGGAAAAACAACTCTGTATTGTTTACTCGCGTCTGCAGCACACAAGCACACGTCACAATATCAATGATTTTATTATTCGCGTGTCGCGTCGAAAATCCTGACATCATACTAATTTGCTTTCGCCCTTTCGCTTTCCCTGGCGTTTTCGCGCCAACACCTTTCGCTCCGAAACACTGACATAACAAAACGGCCAAAACAAATCACCAAAGAGTTGTTTGTTTTAAATGGTAATGATCCACCTGCACAATATTATGCAGTTGAACTTTATTGCTATTTCATATTGAAATGCATTCCTTTGTTGACTGTTGATGGCGTTTAAATCGAAAACCTTCCAGTTGTTATTGATCTTATACCCGTAATATTTTATAGACTTACATGAGCTTGAACAATTACATACTCGTGAGACATTGAATTAGGTAATAACGCTGCTCCTATTGGCATGTTTATCATATTTAATAAAATCGAGTATGTTTTTTATGTTTATAGTGACCCCTCACTTTATCCAGACACCGATGAGCAAGAAGCGGCTTGTTGGCGAATCCCTCTCACTGTGTTGCCAAGCTGATGGACTTCCTGAAATAGACTACTATGAATGGTTAGTACAAACGCCTTAACTGGGCGTAAATATATCTGTTTCAAATATCATTTTGAAATATGAATAGGTTTTATATTTTGCCCTGCGTTTTACAAATGTGAATGCCTCTGTTAAAAAAACGTTTTTTTCTCATTTTCTAATTTTATACATTTTATAGGTTTAAGGATTCCCAGCTTCTAGACATAGCCTTGTACCCAAACGCAACCCTATTGAATATCGATAATGTTCATGAAACACATTCTGGACAATATCAATGTCGCGCAAATAGCCCTGCTGGAGCCATAATGTCGACTGCAGCTAACATCCAAATCAGAGGTATTGCCAGAAAATAAGATTTCATACTTATAAATTAAAAGCTTTGCGCTTTGATGACAATAAAGGGGTAAAAACGTATCCTTGTGTTTTTCCCAGTATAATGATATTATCAAAGCAGCAGGCATTGCAGCTTGACATTCTCTTACTGATTGAAATATCTTTAAGCAATGGGATTAGGACTAAGATAAACTTTAGCCCTTACCCTAGTAACCTTGTTATTTGCAACTGACTATGAAAGGAACAGTGAAGTCGTTTAATCGGGATTGACGTGAAGGCTCTATCAATAAAGTTCCATTATTACCCATGTTACCCGTATCACGAATGAACTTATATATACACTTTCTGGTGGAGAAAAGGTAAAACTCGTGGTTATTAAGGTGTTCAAAGGAATACTTGTAGTTATTTGCCACATAATCATATGTATTGACTATCAAACACTTTATCAATTATGATACCACACATTCTATGAAAACTTTTGTCTATTTTATCGTTCTTAGTTTGGAGTGTTAATGCACTTTCTTCAAGCAGCCTTACTTGTTAATGATATACTGTCATTTACAAAAATCTAGTAAATTATAGCGTCACGGTTTTCATTAGATATAAGGGAAAATGTAAATGATCATACAAGTATATGATTTTCAGAGTCTCCTGATGATTTCTGTGCAGATTCGTTGCAACAAAAAGCAGTTGCTCTTCCAAGCGACTGTGTCCAAGAGGCCACAAATACAGCAACGTTCGAGGTAGGCGAGTGCATCGCCAAATCATGTCGACAAAATGGGTCAATAGATGTTCAGACTTGCGGCGAAGGTACACATTCTTGCTGCTCCGTCAAAGAATCAAAACTCGAAACTGTGCAATGTTCAGGCTACACAATGCAAGTTGTTATTGTAAACAAATGTGGGTGTGGACCTTGTTCACCAACCAAATACAAAATATCTGGAAGAGCTCTTTCAGCAAACGATAACACTCCTGCCCCATACCTGTATGTATATGTCAATGGGGAATTTAAATCTTACACCAATCTAAGGGGTTACTTCACTGTCAGTGTAGAAATATCTGCATCTCCACTAACTTTGTATTTGGTGGATAAGTACTACAAACAGTTTTTGCCCGCCGTTAAACAAATTACTTTATCTGATGGCCTAAGCGGAACAGTAAAAGTTGAAGTTTACTTAGTTCCGGTTGCTTCACCAATCGATATTGAGTCTTCGATTGAAAACACGCTTAATGCACGCTCAGAAGCAAAGACGTCTGCCCCTAATGTTGAGATAGTAATACCGGCAGGCTCATTTTTCGACGAAAATGGTGAATATTATAATGGTACCGTTTCTACAAGTTTTACTTTTCTAGATACATCAAACATTTCTAATATAGAACAGTTGCCAGGAGTGTTTAGATCAGTAGACGACGAAGGTGAAGCAATTAATCTTGACTCGTTAGGCGTTTTTAGTTTATATTTTCAAGATAGCGCAGGAAATCCATTGACGCTCGGTGGAGAAATAGAAATCAAATTTCCGGAAAATACTTCACCAGACATATTAGATAAAGATTTCAAACTCTGGAGTTTGAACACAGACACAGGCGTGTGGGAGGTGATCATTCCTTCCTCTCAGTCTTCTAGAAGAAAGAAACGACAGGTATATGAAGAGCGGATAGGGAATATTAATTTATCAGACTTCGACGATATTGGTTGGTTCAATATTGATATGGTCAGAAACAATTATGACAAATTTTGTTTCTTTAAAACCCGATTTTACAAGGATGAGAAACTTATGCAGCCGAATATTGATCCTAAAAGGGAGTATGAATTAAGGATTATTTCAAACGGAAATGGAATACTCACGGTGATCTACAACCATGTACGTCATCCCGATAGCAAATGTATTACCGTCGGTTGTGATCAAAATATCACAATGTACATATCGGGTTATTACTACGGATGGGCCGAATATGAACATATCTATTCTGCTGGCCCAGCTATCAATACAAGTCTAAAATTTGATACACAAGAAAACGATAAAGTAATCAAAATAGCATTACAGTCATCAACAAATGGGCCATTTTATGAAGACGAAAATATATGTTTAAAGTCTTCATCGAACCCCTTGCAATTTCACCACGGATACACTGGTCCATCTAGATCTATACCTATAGAGCTTTGTTCTCAGTTTGCTTCAACGGATCCTGTGAATGAAGCGAAAAGGTGCCGTCTTGCATGGTATCCATACAGAGATATAGATGATCCATACGTAAAAGATGGCTATAAAGTTTGTAAAGCAAAGGTAAAAGTAAGCCTTGGCGGTATATCTCATCTCGATCGCGAGCAATTTATCTCTCTAAAAGTAACGAGCTATGGCGGAAACAATTCTGATATAGCAAACGAAACCTTAGGCGTTTTAGAGTACGACATTGACCCAAACTTTGTTGATAATATTATGTGTGTTGAGTACAAATGTAGCGGAGTGTACGATCCGGGATTTAATAACAATTTTGATAATACTCGGGTTGAAATTGCTCTCAAATATCCAGATAGTAATATTCATTGTGAAGTTACTGCCGAATCGGAATATTTAATTAGAATAAATCAGCGTACTCAGGTAGACCGAAACGATGGAATATACGAATTTGTGGCTCCCGAACCATACGGTCCAACCAATGGCCTCTATTCACACATAACGGGGTTAATAGGTACCGTAGAGAGCGTCGATGCTCTTAATACTCAGCAGCAATCGTCAGAATTGAATTGCCTGTCTTCAGATCAAATGACAAATACAGTCGTTGATAACGGGTACGCAGTTCACTTTACCTGTTTCCAATGAGGTTAGTTTTCTATTGGCGGAATCCATTTGTACTATTATTGCTGATGCTATATTTTGAATTAAAATATATCCACTTCTGTTAATACATTATGTCATAATTTTTAAAACCTATAAGTTTATTATTATTATTTGTTTTATTATTAAATTTCCTCAAGCTAATGCATACGTTGATAAGATTTATCATTTATGTTTTTACTTTATCGGGATTATTGGAATAAGAGTCAGGTTGTGCACGTAAACTTGTTTAAACCCTCAGTAATTTTACACTTTACTGGCCGTTGCAAGGCGGTACCTTACAATCCTTGATAAACACACTGTTGTTTCATGTTTCTGGTTTCTGATTGATTGTTTTTGTGTATTATAACTTTGGCGTTTACCCTGTGCCATTAAACGAGGTTTATGTTGAGACTTTCGGCTACTGGGCTTGTTTCTGTAGTGTTTCATATAAATACTTAAATGGAATTGTATTATTTCGTCCATTAAATATGCTATTTACAAGTACATTTTAAAAGCGGTGGTTCTATAGTTTGCATTGATGACGTCTGTATTGTATATCCACATCAATTCGTTGGACTTCGTTCTGAAAAAGGAATATCGCTTAAGCTGGATCGGTGATGGTGTTGCACATATCATTACTAATCGTCGGTTATAATAAATAGTTTAATTCAAATCGATTTCGATATATATTGTAGTAGTTTTCAAATTTTGTAGGTACTCAGTGCTTTCGGTTTATTTATTTATGAAGAAACTTCACGAAATTCACCCATGTTGCAGCCGAAACTTAACATGACCATACAAGTTGACCATGTCATTCACTGTGATCACTTGATCACTACCTTAAAAAAATACTTAAAACAATTTTTATATTCAGTTCAGATGAAGACTTACAATTATATTTCTAGTAACTTCTAGCTAAATCATACTTTTAACAAAATCTTGGCAAATAGTATTTCATCCGGAATATTCCAGTTCAATATAAACATCCGTTCTCTTTTTTTCAAGGTTTTCAAGAATTATGTCGGACACATGTGAATGTGAAACTTTTTGATATAACTGGGATATATGAACTAATATACTATATTTTATTAAGTATTTGACATGGATATACTTTGTTAATAAGAATATGTGACTTTTATCAATAGATAAGTTTTCTTTCAGAGATTAACAACGAATATATATATATTGTGTATATATAATGCTTACTGTCGTGTATTTGTTTAAACATATATTTCGTGCACATTTCCTGTTATTGTGTTTCATGTATCTTCTGTAAAAAGTTAGTAATAAACTTGTAGTCATACATCACACATGTGTTGGTTATTTCTCATTTGAGTTACGAATGTAGTCCACAATTAAATGATACCAAACAACATATATTAGACACATACTTTTCAATCTCCTTCTGATTTTCCTTACTGGGATAAATAATGATCACATTTGCACAAATATCGATGTTTCGCATGTTTTGTCTTTTAAAAATGTATATATTGACAACTTTAACTCTTTCATATAACACATCTCCAGGAAGTTAAACTTTAACTCACTCAAAATGTTCTTTTGTCTATGTCTGATCAGTAACAAATTACCCTGATATCTAAAATGTTGATGCGATACTTTTTATCTTCATTACGTCATCTTAGTCCTTAGCTTGTACTAATTCTTGTTTTCGTCACCTCCGTTTAAAGGTCAATAAAGCTTGTGCAATAAATAATTTAACTTACGCGAAAACGTTTGTATCTGGTATAAAAACTTAAAAGATATAAGAATGACTTACATGTTACATACATGTATAGTTACCAAGAAGTCAAAACGGTCACAAAATATGTACTTTTAAAGTTTCGAAACTATATAATAAAGAAAAAATTTCAATGGCATATTACACAGCCCCATAAATTAGCCCCAACTGGTCGAAGTCCAATTGTCTTTGGGTCTTGGTCTATCAAGGTCACACACGAGCGTTATCATTTGAAAATTGCATGAACTGTTCATTTTTGCGTCAGTTATCCACGAGGAAGGCAGGAGCCAGACCTGGTATTCATAAAGCATATGGAGTGATTTCTTGTCGAGTTGAATATGAAATTTCAGAAATCGACTTTAGTTAGGGAATAGCTTTAGATGCTTATATATATACCAACACAGGTCTCTCTGCCTAATGGAAAGGTGACAAACATATCAGCTTACTAAAAAATATCCCAACGATGAACGCATATAGGGTATGTTATGATTTGACTATTCTCAGGCGTACTGTATCAAGTTCAGTTAACTGCGTATTGATGGCGACGCATTCATGTTTATACCCCATAGAAAACGTGATAAAGATTGTCAGAAAACCGCTCTTTCGCAATATTTCTTTATCATAGTATGTCCCCTTGGACTATTTCAATGCTATGTTTGAAGGTTAAACGAACGAATCTCCACTCACTTTTACACGACATTTCTCAGAATTTTTATCCCAAAAATTGCACCATATATAAATCACATTAATGATTTAGAATATTTTTATGAATACAGAAATTAGGATACAGTTTTTATAATCTCTTTAGGAATAAAAAGACGTACCTAAAAACAACCATTGAATAGTAAGGAAATATAGTAAAAAAACATCAATGTGTAAAGATTAGCCCCGAACAAATGCTAATATACTGATATGAGTTTGAATACTACTGTAGCGTGGTACGGATTTTTAAATACGGCGTGCTGTATTATTACTGTTATTTACAGAAAAGGAAACTTATAGGCATTTAATTAACCCCTATACCGGATATAAGGGCGCCTGATAGTGTAAAGTGGTTCTTATGAAATAAACAAAGTGTCGGGTTAAGTGTCCGACCTATTGCAAGCAAGGATAATAAAACTAAAGGTAAGGTGATCATAGTTCGTTGTGTACGAGTTAAGTGTTGTCATTTCAAACAACCTTTAGAGTAAAACATGCTGCAATTTTTGAAAAAACAGACAATGACAACACTGTTGGCTAAATGGGTTTTAAGAGATAAGATACTCATGGAAATCTTTTTCCAAAATGAGTGACACACTACAGAGTTATCTGGAGTTATGCAACCTTATTGTGTGATGGCCGTGAAAACTGTGTTCATAATGAACGCTATTTGTGATATTAGGGCAAACGCCAGGTATTCCTAAAATCTTAACAAAACTTATAGTCATAGTCGACCAAGGGCCATTATTTGTATTAAGGATATTAGTGAGTTATCTTTAATTGTATGGTGGCATTTAACAACTGTGTGAAGTATAAAAGCTGAGTCTATCACCTTTCTAAGCCAATCAAGGGCCATATTTTTTATGCAGGATAGTAAGGAGTTATTATGTGATGACAGGGAACAGCTGTGTGAATTGAATAATGGGTAACAAATTTATCATTGAAAAAACCAACTTGCCCTCAAACTTTTACTGGTCACAATGTGAGCTTAAGTCATTCAGGAGCCAAAATTTGTATTTAGGACGATTATGAGCTGTGTGATGTTCCTAAACAATTTTGTGAAGTGTAAAGTTAATTGAATGGATGGCATTGGATGGTCTTGACGTTATGAGTGAAATTGCCAACAAGCCCTAAAACGTTAACAGGACTTAACAGCAGACGCTGGGGTCAATAGTAAAGCACTCCTCTCTTTTGAATAGTCGAGCTAAAAAGGAATGAATGGTTTTCAGGTCAAAATGGTTTTCTGGATCATTTATTGCAGAAAAATGTGTAATTGAGTACTGCTAATTAGTGATAATATGGCTTCATATGGTAAAAAATTAGTGGCCGCGGCCGCGTTAGACAATTGGCCGCTTAATGCACGTACTTTATATTGTTAAAACATACGTGGGGAATGTGGAGTGGCCCGATAAGGCAGGTGACCCTTTAAAGTCGGTGTCTGGTCAACCAGGTTTGACTGTACTAATTATAATTTAAAGCCCAGAGAGCTCCACTTTCGCTCACCGTTACAACATACAACGAAAACTATAGGGATAAGCCCAGTAGTCAAACATTAAAAAAATAAACCCTGTTGAGAGGAACAACCCAAAGCCGAAAACGGCAATGAACTAGAGACACAAACGTAAAAACAGTGTAAACACAAATGTACCCATCACAAACATTCCATGAACACATGGATCAAAATAGGTTTAACAATAAAAGTTTAGATAACCGCCTTGGAGCGGTCAGAGAGATGCAAGATAAAGAAGAAAGAAAACGACAACTGAGGAGTGGATTAGGAATATCAATTTATCAGACTTTTTTTGACTGATTTATTTTGTTGATGTAAGATACATTTATAAAAGAGTTAGTTACTTTTAAACCCGGTTTTACGAGGATAACAACCTAACGCAGTCAATTATTGGCCCTGCAAGGAAAAAAATAAAAATGGTTCCAACTGAAATTGGAATATTCGCAATGATCTACGGTTATGTAAGACATCTCAACAACATACGATCAAAATATATACACGTAGATTTCCAGTTATTTCTACGGAAGGAATGATTATGAGCATCACTATTCTGCTGGCCCATCCATCAGCACAGGTCAGTATTTTTATGTACAAGAAGGCAAAAAGCAATCGAAATATCAATAAAGTCACCATCAAAATTAATGAACCATTTCATGACGATAACAAATTATATTTATTGTTTTTCATCCGTTGCAATTTCACCCCGGAAATTCTCATTTGTTCTCAGTTTGTCTCAGGCCATCCTCGGATTCGAGAGGTCATTTGTCGTACTGTATGGTATCCATTCAGAAATGAAGATGGGTACGTAAAAGATGGCTATAAAGTTTGTAGAGCAAAGAGTAAGCTTTGGTAATTGATATCTTCTCACTCCAGAGCAATTTATCTCTCTTAAAATAACGAGCTATGGTGGACAACAGTCAAACTCCTTGGTGTTATAGAATACGACCTATACCCTAACGGTGGTGATAATATTCGTTGTGTTGAGTACAAGTGTGGCGGAATGTACGATCCGGGATTTGGAAACAATTTTGATTATACTAAGGTAAAGATGATTCTTAAATATCCATTTGATATTCGTTGTGAAGTTGTTCACGAATCGAAAGATCTACTTGATATGAATGGCTTTCCGCAAGTAAAACGAAGGGATGGCATATACGAGTTCGTGGCACCCGACACGTACGGTTCCAATAATGGTCTGTACTCGGCAACATCTGGGATTACTGGCGGCGAGGTCCAGAACGTCAATTCTCTTAGAAATGAAAAGGAATCGTCCAAACTGAAATGCATATTTTCAAAACAATTGGCAGGGAAAAGTGATGTCGTTGATAGCGGGTATGTCGTTAAATTCCGTTGCTACAGATGTGGTGTTTTATATATCGATGAAACATTTTTGTACCCTCGTTGCTGATGTTATAGTTGAAATTTCCGCGCTTCGGTACATGAATGCATGAAAATTATTGAGACTATTATGGGGATTGTATTATTAAGTGTACAGTGATAAACGAGTTTATTAAACACTTTTACATGGAAAGATATTTGTAAAAAATACTGCTCAAACAGAAACGTTGACAATGCGGCTTCAATATTTATTGCACGTACACTTATGAGACTTTATAGGAATGTTTGGTACCTGTTTTTGTGTGATATTTTCTAATGAATTATTTTTACTAATAAATAATGTTTTCAAACAATATTTAGGATGCCATACCATTAACTGAAATTGGTCAGTTTTACAACGCAAATTACGTTATAAGGTTATCACTGTTTCTGTGATTATTTCAAGTTTAAAGCCTTTTTTATATTTAATTATCAAAAAATGATAAAATAAATTTACTTGCAATTATTTCTCGTAAGTTTTACTAATGTATATCCTCAACAAGAACTTGACAAACAATTTATCTTTCATTCGGAAAAGACAAGTTTAAGTAAAAACACATTTGTACTTAATGTTTGTCTTGGAATTAATGAACGCTGTTTTATATAATTGTGTTAGTGCTTTACTTAGTATATAATACCGATTATTATTGTTTTGTTCTTCTTTGGAATCTGTGACTTATTGATAACTTGACTTTTAGAATTTAACTGTTTTTATTAAATCTATATAAAGTAAACATACATACTGCAACATACTTATCATTTAATGCACTTGTACCATGATTGTTTATTCTATATATTCTACTAAGCGTCTTCCGAAATAAAGTAATACACATGTGTCTGTTTGTTTTTCAAGTAGGTTATATAGTTTGACTACAATTAATTGATACTCACCAACGCATAGATCTATGTATATCGTGTTGACAGAAGTTAATAAAAAAACGTGAAATAAATGAGGCCATAAAAAGTATACATGTGCCTGCTCAGCAGACCCAGGGTATGGTCGAAAAGACTGGCCATATAAGCTATGACCCAGACAATATGTAACATAATTACACAAATTACCCTACTATATATATATAAACAAGAAACGCCGCCATGCGACGAAACTAGGTGTTCAATGATTGGCAGAAGAACTTCATTCTTCGTTGCGAGATTCAGTTTCAACTGATTTTTATTTTATTTTAGCAACAGTGACCTAGACCTTGACCATAGGGGCCCTAAATGCAATTCAATGTAATTCCTCTATAAACTCTTCCTACATACCACGTTTGGTCACTATATGTCAAGTCTACCTAAACTCATTTAGTACCAAACGGTTTTCCACTACTAGTAAGAGTGACCTTGACCTTGACCCGAGGGACATAAACGTATTTCCTTGAAAGGTCTCAAAAAACTCCTATACCAAGTTTGGTTGCAATTTGTAATCCCTAACTTAAGTCATTAAGTATAAACCGTTTTTCATTTTAAGTAACAGTGACCTTGAACTAAGGAGCCCCAAATGCAAACCTATGCAAGGTCTTCATAAACCCTTCCTATATACCAAGTTTGGTCACGATATGTCAACCATACCTAAAATCAGTTTGAATCATTTTTTGTATTTTAGTCAAAGTGACTTTGACTTTGACTATGACTCTCGGGGTCCAAAACATAATCCCATGAAACGTCTCTATAAACTCTTCTCATATACCAAGTTTGGTTACAACATGTCATGCCTACCAACTATTTTTTTTCGATACCAACATTTTCTTTTATTTTTTAGTTAAAGTGACCGTGACCTTAAACCTAGGATCTCAAAACACTATCCTATGAAAGGTCTCCCTAAAGACTTCCTATATACCAAGTTTGGTTACTATATGTCAAACCTAACTAAAAGTATTCGATACTAAAGGTTAGTTTGACGCCGCCCTACGTTAACATTCTTGTAACCAGGTTTCACTTTGTAATAACCTGATTAAAGTTCTGATAAGGGCATCTCAACATTAGAAAAAATACAATTAACTGTGGTACTAACTTTTATAAGTTCTACTTACTAGCAAGATGAACCCACTTTCAGGTCAATATAACATTTCTTAAGCCCTATGCATTGTACAAAGATATAAATGACTGTAATCAGTTTTAACTGTTTTTCTATTTTAAGTAACAGTGACCATGAGGGTACTAAAAGCAATCACATAAAATGTATCGATGAAATATTCCTTTATGCCAAGTATGGTTACAATATGCCAACTCTTATTAAAGAAATTCCGTATCAACTGTTTTCTACAGACAATGACCTTGACCCAAGGGGCCCAAACATGAAAATTATTCATAAACTCTTCCTAGATATGAAGTTTGGTCAAGATGTGTCTCCCGAACTAAAATTATTCAGTTCCCATCTGGTTTTCATTCTATTTTTAGTAACAGTTATCTTGGCCTTGACACCAGGGGTTCCAAACGCAATCCAGTTAAAGGCCTACATACACTTTTCATTAATACCAAGAAAGGGCAACCCTAACTGACGTTATTTAGTTTCAACCATTTTCTATTTTTAGTAACAGTGACACAGGCCCTAGGGGTCAAACGCAATTCCTAAGAGGTATTCTTAATGTCTTCCTATATATTATGTTTGGTCATGATATGTCAAACCTTGCTTATTCAGTTTCACGAATGAGTTTGGCACACCGCCCGCCCGGTCGCCCGCCCGCCCGCCCGCCTGAACAATAACGTACGTCATTCTAATAACCAGTGAAACCTGGGTTCAAAGCACCCACAAGCGAGTTTGATTGTTTGCAATACTGATCATTGAAATACATCGCCTCGACATGTACGATATGACCATGCTTGGTCATTTCAAATACAGTTTCAAATACTGTATGTTAATTAAAGAAACGTCGTTTGTTCTGATTTTTCTTTGGAATGTGCTTTTTATTAAGTATCGTGCCAGAAGGTTAAACCCAATAGCCGGAAAAAATAGGCACCAGTTGAAATATAATGGATATAATTAAACCAATTTTCTTTCTTTAACACTGTGTGTCGGATAACCAAAAGTGTCCGAAATAATTAAGCTTCAAAATCATTTGAATGTTTGTTCGTTTTAAATTTTCTTATTTTCAAAAGGTTTGCGGTAATGTGTTTTTAAAATGACCATGTTATGACTATTTGATGTTAGAAAGTATATAACAGAGAACAAATATCTCCTCTTTCAAGTCACCTAAGATGATGCTCTTTTGCCATAATTAACGCATAATCACCTTCTATAAAACGTTCGATATTGCAACATTCACCTAGGAAACAATATTGTCGTATATTTTATTATGATTTTCAGAAAATCGCAAAGATGACAACCTCAATATATTTCCTCGATGATTAATTCTAAAGAAAATATCAATGAAAACAGCGTATTCGCAAACTGTTCAGCACAACCAGCTCCGAACAGCTTTTTGCATATTTTGTAGTATATAATGTGTAGTAATTTTAATGCATATCTTCTCTTCCATCAAAATGCTTGCCATAATCTATTTTATTAATAACCTTTATATTCCCAAGTAAGAATCAGTCAAATCGCCTTGGTTTCAAATGGTTGTCTTTTTAAATTAAAAATCTGTTCGGCTACAGATATTCACTTTTTATGTTTATACATTGGTTTGCGTACCTAAATTTTTGGGTAAAGCCTAAACATGTTTTACTAGATGTTTTATTATTATTCATGATTTCTTCATTCGTTTGAGAATACAATTTGAGCAACATTGAAAGTGTTCAATCCTGTTTTAAAGAAATTTATATGACTGCCTTGTTAATACATTGAACACAAAACAGTGTTTACTTTTGCATTCCTATATTTAATGTTATAATATGCTATCAATGACTTTTGACATTTAAGTATATTTAAAGTGAATTAATTGACATTAAAATGCGATTTTACGGGGACAACTTTTACATATGTCGATGTGCAGTCAATCTGTTACATTTCATCTGAGGTACTTATGAGGAGAAAGAACAAAAAAAACATTTTTAACCAATCACCACTTTATTACCGCATTACTACATATTTTGGCAAATGCTATACTAATGTATACTTTTCTGATCAAGGTTAACTGTGGAAAACATTATGGTTCACTTACTAACCCAAGAATACTCCATTTTGGGTGACTAGTTTCGGAATTAAAATACAACAGCAGAAGCAAATTTGCTAAAATAGCGTAACTCCAATTTACCACAAAAATCCATAAAAGACGGAAAACAGGTGTATGATTCTCATCGCATCAGGATTTTGTCATTAAATTGGATTTCTCGAAAGCCGATTGACATTTTAGCACTCAGTTTTAGTGTATGTGTGTGTATGTGTACAATTAATGTGGTCAAGGCAATAGCAGGTTCGGGCTGATGAATGTTAGCGATATTGCTTGAAAATATCAGGTTTCTTTGACATATGGTGAATATGGAAGTTTTCCATCCTTGACTGAATAAATGTTACATGCCAGAAAACAACATAAGAAAAAGCCCTTAAGATAAAGCATTGTAACGCCGCATAACAGCATCGCCGCATCAACGAATTCGATCAAGTTTATGCGGTGATATTCAACGCATAAACAAGACTTTCTTATGTGGCAAAAAGGCACACTTTTGCCGCATAAAAAACACATACAAGTACAAAAGTGGTTGATAAATTTTCATCAAGATCGGACTTTTGGATATAATATTGTTTCCAAAAATTTCAACACAACATTAGTTTTGGGCACTTGAAAAGAGGACACAGAGGACTGATATAGGGTCATCATGAACGTCTTTCTGTCATTGATTGTGTTTTATTCACTAGTTATTTGTAACCAAGAAAATTTTTCAACTTCAATTTTGGCTCAACATCAAAAAAAAACAACCTGAATTTGACCAATTTGCTTTCCTACTTGTCCCGTACTTTTTTATCACAACCACCATTATCATCACCACAATCAAAACCACCACCACCATCATCATCATCATCATCATCATCATCATCATCATCATTATCATCATCATCATCCTCATCGTCATCATAATTATCATTATCAACATCATCAACGTCATCACCATCGTTTTGGTTGAAATATTAGAACTTTATTTTAGCGTTATAATAAATAGTTAAGTAAATCCTCTTTATGTGGCAAAAAAACACAGTTGCGCCCCATATAAGCAGTTTTTGCTTTATGCGTTGAGCGTTGAAAATCACCGCATAAACGAAAAAAAACACGTTTTTGCGGCGATGCTGCTATGCGGCGTTACAAAGCATATATAATTATATTTAATATATATATATGATACACAAGTATCACATACTTTAAGTGATTCTCAATGATGAAGCCGTTTTTAAAGCTGCTCAATATGCTCACACTTTCTTCCTGAAAGGTCCTTAAAAATAAATTATATTAAGTAGTTTTTCAAAAAAGTATTGATTGAAAACGCCTTATACTTTCTTTACAAATATAAGTTGCTGGCATCATAAGTGTAATTCAATTTAAAAACAGCAACATGTCATTTGATCGGATACATTAATGGAAGCCACAGTTCTATATTCCGTAACAACTATAACGTCATTTTAATTACTTACGTCATATAAAACATAAGATCCACTCCTGCTTGTCGCGTTCCATTTTGGCACGGCTGACGGAATAAAAAAATCACATCACTAAGCAATGATATGTAGGCATTTAAACACTTGCTAGAATACTACAATTGACAATATCAGCTGTCTAAATCGATCGTTGTCTGTCGTCTGTCAATTTGCTTGATAAGACTATAACACTGGCAGCTTATTGTTATTGTGATAGCTTAACTTTCTATTTTGTGCAAGGTCGGGTTGAAGGGGTCATGGGGTCAGATTAAAACGTTTTCAACATTTCACAAGCAAATTTAAAACTCTAGGCAAGGTTCGTATATTGATCATATCAGGTATAATATAAGTCTCTAGGTAAAATGTAAATATAATGCACGTCACTTTAGAGACTATTTTTTTTACCAATCTTGATGAATCTGGATGTCAAAACATATGGCTACTTGAATATACTAGGTGGAAGTTTGTGTACGAGCCGTGTCAGGTCAAATTCATGTAATAAGTTCAAATATTCAAAATAAACTTTGTTGACACTTTTTGGTTACATTTTCAAAGCATCAAACTCTTGAGGCAATTTAATAAAGAACGGTCGTGAAACTTGGTCAGAACATGTGTCTTCATTTAGATTAAGGCAATCATCCTTGCTGCTTTTAGCCAATCTTGCAAGAGGTCTCGCTGTATTTTACCTCAAAGTAGTTATGGTTGGCAACTGTCGCTATAAAAACATTTCAAAAGTGATGTCACCAAGGTTTGGTCAGAGATATAGATACACACAATAAAGTGTCTGAATACCTTTCATCTGCTGAACTTGATCAGGGCGATCTTAAATGTTGCTGTTGCCATTGTTTTAAACAAGGCATAATAGCAGTTGAAGAAAGTTATCAGACATTGGTAAGATACGAACAAAAGTTATGAAAATGCTACTTATTAAAACAGTGAATGTAAATACATTTTTTTTATTTGGGTCCCCTCAAACGAACACGAATTAGTATACTGTTTGGCCTAAGTCATAATCAATAAACCAATAAACCAAATCATAATCTTTTTATTGGTTATTTGGACTAGTAATGCAAATGCACTGTTTAGTTGAGTTTGTGAACAAAATATTTGCTAAGACGTGATGCTCTCTTTACTATCAGGCGTTTTAATAGTTCGAGCTTTATAATGCAGAAAAGGCTACTCACTGCCAAAACAAATAAGCGTTTAATTACTTTAATACCTTACATTAATTTTACTGGTTGTAACCAAAAGGTATTTGCGACTTAATGATAATTATTCATAAAACAAAGCTATTCTTTCGGTGATGATAGTGTTTTGCGTTATATTATTGTGTTAAGATGGTCTGTTTTTAAATTTACTCTCATACTGCAACTCGAATCAGAGTTGGTATTAAACAAACCAAAGAGTCAATAATACAACTGAGACTTCAAAGACAAGCCCAGGTTCCAATAATGACCTTATGTTAAAGAACAAGGTTGACGTCATTTCCTGCTGCAAAGTTCATTTACTTTTTGTTCACAATTATGCAGGATGGATCATAATTAGAACAATCTTAATACAAATTGGACACCATCAAAAACACCAAAAAATTAAGGATATTTGTGACTATTGAAAGCTACCTCTACATAAGGTGCCTTAAACAGCATGTTTTGTTTGTCTAAAATAAATAGACGTTCAACTGGAACTGGAATATTAATAATGATGTATCCCTTTTTTAAATATTGCTTTTAAATATCCTTGCAGTACACACTTAAATAAAAGCTTAAACCATCAACATAGTTGTATTCATGGTACACTATGGGACTTTTATCCTATTTTTAAACATTTTACCGTAAATTAAAAAAAGGTTATTTGTGTTTCATTACGCCCACCCCCAAACTTCAAGGGCTACAAAGAGCGACAAGTAAAGATTTTGTCTATATAAGAATATTTAACACATTATCAGAGTTTAAAAATAAACACAATATATATAAAAAAATAACTATATGATAGTTGAATAAACAGAGCAGTAACATCCACGTTATTAACATCCTTGATCGATCATTCAGGTTTCAAAAGATTGAGTATCATCAACTAGAATAGGCGCTAAATTATCGCCACAGATTGATAAAGAATAATAAAACTTGCTTAAACATATTTGAGAAATCTATACGATGGTGTTTATTTCGGTTGAAACACACTTGATACACTCATTGCAATTCGCAATGCAATTAATAATGTCTTAACATATCACGTTGCTGAATGTTTTTCTTTTTTTTCATATTAGCTTTATATTTGATTATAACAAAACAGCCTTTCATGAGCCTTAAACTTTTTAATACAACCAAAATTTATTTCAATATATGTTATCTTCTTAATTATGCAATTTAGAATTCACGAATTGGATGTGTCGCATGTCGGAAGCGCTCATAAATTGTTTAGAAAGATCCCTATAGTCTTTATCTTTGACTAAATGACCCCAAAATCAATGGGGTCGATCGACTGACCATAACCAATATGCATACACAGTTTAAAGACTCTACACTAAAGTAAAAATATTATCTAAAATGTCCGTTTTGTTTCTATTGATTATCTTAACTTCGACCTTATGACCCCAACATGAATAGGGTCAACTTCTACCCATGACCAATGAGCATATAACGTTTGAAGTAGTTTGATCGGAAACAAAAGGGTGACGCCGAAATGGACGACGAAGCCGGAAAAAGCTAAACATCAGCTTTGTAAGACCTTATTTTTCCCAGACCATATACTTTCCACCTGGGAAAAATAGGATCCTATTCTTCACAGCTGGGAAAAATAAGATCTCATGTGTCACACATTTCGAACATATATATCACAGCTCCTGGGAAATTTGTGATCGAAGCCGGATTTTTATGTACCATGAAATCACATTCCTCACATTTCAAAAATTGTATCACTTTTTTAACTAAAAAAAGTAAATTTTACAACTTTATTGCAGATAACTTTTGTTGATATACATGTATGCGTATATATTCAAGTAATAAAGAATCGTTGATTATGTTGCTGTCGTTTCTGTTGTTGTTGTTGTTGTTGCTGTTAGTTGGCTGCAGTTGTAGGCACAGTGGCGGTTGTTGTAGAGATGGTTGTTTTATTTTTTTATGTTTTTGCTGTACGGGTATAAGTGGTATAAGTAGGAATAGTATTGGTTTTTGTTGGCACCGTTATAGTTGGTGTATGCCTGGTAAATGTAGATGGCATTGTGTTTGTTGTCGTGTTGGCATAGACAGATGTACTGGAAAAAGTATTTCCAACGAATTCAACGGCTAAATTTCGGGCAAGCAGTGAATACCGCAGTGCTAGAAGAGCTTTGGTTTAAAGATAATTCTGTTCCGAGCTTGCCTGATATGGTCGAGCATTTACGATAGTGTAACAATTCACCCTCGGGGACTACTTATCAAACAGCAATGTCATCGACAAAATCTGTGAAGAATATGATTCTCTTGCTTACCACCATTTTGGTCAATCATATGTGTCACAGTTTGAAAGTGTGAAGAATAGGATCCTATTTTTCCCAGGCCTGTGAAGAATATGATCTGGGAATAATAAGGTCCTACACAGCTTTGCTTCGCATGCAACTCAAAATTTAATCTACCTAAAATATACATATTTTTGAATTATCTGGATATCTAAATAAATAAAAAGAAATTCAATACATTGCTCAAAACGTTACTTTCAAACGAACTGTCAGACAAGGAAAGAATTTGTGTTATTGAATTAAATCGGCAGAAAATGCACTTGTTTCCAAATTATATAAATGCTTTAAGGATATTTCGTTTAAGGTTTAAATTTCGTGTATACTTTTTTCTTTCATGTTTTTCGATAAAATATGGAGTTTTATCAGTGAAATAACAATTGATATTTTCACTGCAAAATAAGGAGTGAAAATATCGACTTTCAGAACTTCTTTTAAAATTTATTGTAGTTACTTCCCCTTGATCAAAACATAACAGTGATTACAGTGCAATAATTGATTGCATATTTCAATCCTGAGGCTTTGGGAAAGGTCGCCACGGAAGACGCATAAGTTTGGCAAGTGATTAGTTGGCCTTATATTGGGTCAGCCTTTTTTTCAAAATTCATTTTGGCTAAAGTGAGCCAATAATAAATAAATTTCACTGTAGGCATTTGGGCCCCAATAATTTGTGCTGTGGTCTATTTAGCCTAGATATTGATAAACGTGATAGGGGAATATCGCCAAATATTTAAACCATTTAAATATAAAAGAACAAAAATAAATATAGAATAAAGTTCATATAAGGAAAAGTTTGGTGTCAGGACTAAATTGGTTTTTGTCAACTTTGCTGATAACACTCCAAATAATTGAAAGCATGATTGAAATATGACATGTTATCGTATGCAATTCAGAAGAGAAACCATTCATGGCTCACTTTAAGTCAAAATTAAAAAAAAAGTTGTCAGAGCGGTCAATCTGTGAGAGTACAGTTTGAAGCTCTCTTGATTTAAATGCATCAATTACATTATTTAGATGGTAAGATGCCAAACAGCTCGGTTATGATAATTTTGGAGATGATCGGGTTTTATTTCATTATATCAGTTACTTAGGGTACTCAGTAACCTGTGTTATTCCTGCAGCATTTACTAATCACTCGTCAATCATTAGTTGTGTATGACCTTCGCATAATGTACCAAAGATACGATGCCGTAACTTCCCTTTCCTTTCTGAAATTCTCTCAAACGGTAACACATTTTTCCTCCTCCAAACTCGATTCTGTTTAGCCAATTCTGCAATCAATCTTCTCTCAATCACTTGTGTTTTGGTAAATGAAAACATTAAACGAAACGTTATCTGTATATCTAAAGCTATAATCGTTAATTATCATTATTTCTTTTTTATTTCGTTGCCTGGCATCGGCTATCCTTTGAATGTGCACCCACGCTTCGTTCGGATTTCGAACATCTTGAACATTTACATGCTAAATGTAAACGGTTCATAAACATGGGGGTCATTTATAATATTCTTAAAATTTCCACAAGTATTTCGTCAAATTCCTGCTGATTTATACATTTATTATCATTAGAGAAACCATACAAGAACAAAGATGTCGGCCATGCTACGATATGGCAAAAGACCCAGGGACCCATCTAATTTAGCATGGCGGCCAAATCACGCAGGAAGGCGTCGCAGACGGCCCCATAGGCACCAATCGCGAGGGCAACGCCCACAATTTCCCCGACATTGGCCACAGCGTGACCAGTGTCCCAAGGCAAAATTTCTTCAATCGAGTCATAGTTTGACGCGTTTGTCAAATTCTCGAGCATTTTTTAATTCATTGTTGGCTAAGAAAGTCATTAATTCCTAAAGAAGCTTTCACCCCAGGGCCACAATTTGGTGAAGAACCACTCCATAATGGTACATACCAATAAACACACTCCTATCAAATTAACATTTTTGCTGTAGAATAATTTTTCAAAGGAATATTGACCAAAGGTTCTGATCAACATGCTCTATGAGAGAAATATCTTTTAAAAATATTAAAATATGTACGCTTGTATCATCCCAATATAATGTTTCTTTAGGTTCAGTCTTTGGCAAAATTATTCATGCATTCTTCGTGGTTTATTTTTACGAAAAAGGATTGCAATATAACTTAGTTTAAGTTAAACCCATTAAAACTACAAATATAGGAATTGTTGAAGTGTTTAAATGTTAGCAATAAAGAGTCAACAATGTCTTGCGTGTTTGTGAGATAAATCGGATTATTTGGTTATAATTAGCCAGTCTGCAATAGAAGTCTACAATACAATGAGCATCGTATTGAAGCATTAACAAATTGAATAAATGTATTACCGATTGAATAATAGATAGGATAGGATAATGGGACAATAGGTCTCCCGCAGAGCAGGGCAAAAACGTCACTTTATGCAGAAAATACTTTGTAATTATTATATTAAATCGGCATTTAATCTTACTAGAATTATCGTGGAACAAACAGCTGTTCGAGTAACATAATTTTCATAATTCAATATAACATTAAAGAAGAAATTTCGTCTAATATTTGAAAAATTAGAATTTGAATGCACATATATGATGCGAAATTGCTGACGTCATCAACGCCGCAGTACACATTTGCAAATGAAAATGTGACAAACTTTTTTAAATGAAATACATAGAGAGCAAAGGAAGGAAAGATGATACATGAAGGTGTGATGCTGTGGACAACGCACATGATCGCTATATCTGCTATGCTAAGCAGTTTGCACAAAAATATTATTTTCTTTAATACGTTTTGTAAACTAGTTTTGACCTCCGAACACTTTCAGAGATAGGGTACTTTTTGGTTAAAGGCTTTAAACAAGACTTTTTGTGGGGGTATTATCTTTCAATTAGTATTTTGAATCATTACATTTTCCTTCTTATTCAAGCTTCAAAACGCTCGCCTAAGCAAAGGGCCAAAACTCTGTCATAAAGCATTAATAAAATGTTGCAATTTATACATATCAATACTGATGACGATGCCTTGGTTTATGTTTGTAAAGGGAAGCTACCTGTAAATTTTCATTGAATTTGGCCTGGTAGTTTCAGGGGAGATGTTTTAAAGCAAAAAAGGAAGTTGGTCAGAGTGTTGTTGTTGTTGATCAATCGCGACCCGTTGTTGTATTTTAGTAAAAGGTTACCCAAGGAAGATTTTTGTACAGTTTCATTGCATTTGGACTGGTCGTTTTAGACAAGGGCCATTTTGTTGTTGTTGATCAATCGTGACCCCTTGTTGTATATTTGTGGAGGGTCGACCAAGGAAGCTTCCTGTAAAGTTTCATTGGATTTGGAGTGGTAGTTTCAGAGGATATGTTTTTAAAGCATATCAGGAAGTCAGCCATTTTGTTGTTGTTGCTGTTGTTGTTGATCAATTGAGACCCCTATTTTTGTAGAGGGTCACCCAAGGAAGCTTACTGTAAAGTTTCATTGAATTTGAAGAGGTAGTTTCAAAGGATATGTTTTTTTAAAGCAAAGCAGGAAGTTGGCCATGTTGTTGTTGATCAATCGTGACCCCTTGTTGTATTTTTGTATAAGGTTACCCAAGGAAGCTTCCTGTAAAGTTTCATTGAATTTAGACTGGTAGTTTTAGAGGAGATGTTTTATATAGCAAACCAGGAAGTCGGCCATCTTGCTGTTGTTGTTGTTAATTAATCGTGACCCCTTGTTGTATTTTTGTAGAGGGACACCCAAGGAAGCTTCCAGTGAAGTTTCATTGAATTTGGCCAGGTAGTTTCAGAGGATATGTTTTCAAGCAATTGTTGACGGACTGACGGACTAGTCCGACTGACGGGCAAAGACCAATCACAATAGCTCACCTTGAGCCCTTCATGCTCTAGTGAGCTAAAAAGTTATTGCATTAGGCAATTAATCAGACATTGGTATATTTTGAAATTTCAAGGGCTACAGGACCAGCATGAGGGTTATGTGATCTCAAACTCGGTCAAGATGTAATGTCAAAAAACATTGTCACCAAGTTTGGTAAATTTTGGATAAGAAATGCCCAAGTTAGAAAACAGAAATGGGAATTTGTTCAAACTAGACCTGTGAATATGTTCAAATTGGGCCATCACTCTGGAGTTATAGAGCGATATCTTTTCTGTTAATCAAAATCAGTCGCTATTTTTCTTATTATTCAATCTTCAAAAAATAAACATGAACAATATGATCTATAAAACATTTTATTGTAAAAGGCCATAGATCAGAAATGACAGTCAATATTTGTATCAGAAATATATACAATTACTCGTATTTAATATTATAATTTAATTTACAACACAAAATTTAAAATGTACACAAAATATAGTACAAATTCTAAGATAATAATTAATATTATCATACATGTACACTAACAAATCAGTATTATCATTACATACATGTGGCCTAACAGTTAGAGCCCATAATTAAACTGCAAGATCATTCAGCTGTTTTCCAAGGCAAATGAATGACTCTATCAAAACATGACAATGTGGAATATTCTTTCATTTGTCCCCTAATATAACTTGACAAATGCACCACCAGCTGATTCCCTGAAGTTCTCAATACACCCAGGGACGTAACTCAACAAGCATTTATGACCACAGTGATGAGACTTGGTAGACATGTGTGAAGTTTATATGAACAAAGCTTCCAGGTTTGACGAGATATGGCCAAAAGTTTTTTTTGCAACACAATACCTCCACTTTAAACAAGTAAAACACCATACTGATATATCTCTAATCATACAATTGTGCACTATTCTATTTCAATAACTTAAACAGCTACATTTTATTTGCTATAGTTTTTTTATATTCCACAATTCAATGAGGACCGGGATTTTATTTTAAAAGGTATTCCTTCAGTAATGAATTCATTGCAGAATGTTGCAATTACAATCAGCTATTTCACTTCTATATCTAACATAAACCTGTATCTAGGGAATACCACACTTGCAACTTTGTCGTCAGTGATACCAACTACATGACACTTCCTCCATATAATTACATATTTACATATTTAAGCACTAACTTTTGTCTAGATTATAAACACCTCACACACGAGGAAATCACTGATATCAGCTTGCCATGTACTAGACATTAGGCAAGGGTATGTAAGGGTTCCCCCAAACAATCATGCGTTGAGGAAGGACTTCCCCCCAAGGCTGCCCAGATATTTCTGCTCGTTTCCACGTAGACAAAGCTCCTCTGATTCCAATGTTGGGCCTTTCTTTTCCTAGAATAGAAATCAAGAGATATAGTCAAATTATTTGTGTCAGATTAAGTTCTATGGACAACATTTCCTTACAGTAAACTCCGCGTATAATGAATTCATAGGAACATTGATTTCTTTGTTATATATCCAGAATTTGCTGTCTAACTTACAATTTCTATACAAAAGATATATGTATATCAAACGAAAATATACCAAACAAAGTAAATTCTGTTATAACGTATAAAGTTTTAGTTATTAAAAACTGTCTCCCTATTTTTTATTTCATGCAAATAACTATTGTTCTTTGGAAAGTTGAGTATATGTGTCTATAGATATTATATGTAGATGTGTCTATACATATGTGTCAAATCAACCTAAACGTAACTGAATGTGATAAATGCACATTCATACAGACACTGAATTTGGAAGCTTATCTAAAGTGTACCTGATACATGGATACCCTTTCAAAGTTGAAACTCCCACAATCTCTGTAAATAAAGATAATCACACAAATTATACACCGATCTTTCATGAATTATGTATGCATTATGCACGGATTTAGCATAAAATTAATTGCAGTTTTAAACAAACACGACACAATGCTTGAGGCTACCTTCCCCCACTCCCCACGAAAAATTGTCTTACAAATACAGGAAAAAAGCTATTTGTTATAAAAGTTTTAATTTAGTAGAAAAAAAACTGCAAACTTGAAAAGTCTTTGTCGGCATTTTTAAAAAGCATAAGGTGGATGTTTTACATGTAACATACTTGCAAGCCTTTGTCGGCGTCTTATTTTTAAAGCATAAGATGCATGTTTTACATGTAGCATACTTGCAAGCCTTTGTCGGAATCTTTTTATTACAGCATAAGGTGCGTGTTTTACAAACCCAAATACGCCAAAGCTGGGAAGTGAACCCACTGCGCTAACTGGACAACCACAAAAATGATATGTTGCATGTTTATAAATATACATACTTGCAAGCCTTTGTCGGCATTTTATCAAAGCAGATGGTGCGTGTTTTGCATTGTTTACACTTGAAGAACCTCTGTGTTCCTTTACTCTTCACAAAATTGTGGTGCTCCTTCTTGCACCGATCGTGAAGGCTCTTGCTCCGATATTTACACTGTAATTGAAATTCATGCACAACTATCATACCTGATCAAATAATGCTTGAAATAGTCTCACCAATATTGAAAGTGTTAAAGCTATAGACCATAATTATTAAAGTCATTATCATAAATAGTTTCCATGTTATAATTAGCAATAAAGGTTTGCATGTTTTTATTAAGACCACAACAAGAACCAAGGCTTTTACAAAACATATATCCTTCAAAAGAAAAACAAGCTACAATCAACTGAACCATTCACATTTAATTATACTAAGAAGAGAGGTATATATTAGCTCTAAGCTATCTCCTCAATCCTTAATTATTATGTATGTAATGTATGTATTTGCTTCATGTACATATATAGAATAAATACTGTTTAAACCAATTATACTTTCACATAAAGCTGTTAAAAAGGAAGGCTACTTACCTCTAAACATTTATAGAGGGTGACGTCCATTTCCTTGATCGAGGCCATTTTATCTTCCATCCGTTCCCTCTGCTCCAGCTTGCCAAAATACCGCTCCTCTTGCTCAGCCTCAGCCTGAATTACGGGCAATAAAAGGGGTTACTTGTCAGGGGCCATAAAATCGTTACATCTGTTAATGGTGACCCCTATGTCCTTGATCCTTTATCTGATCAAACAAGCATTTCATTTTATAGAGGCCACTTTATATTCCATTTGTTCTCTCTATTCCAGCTTGCCAAAACACAGTCCCTTAAGTTTAGCCTCAGCCTAATATAGGGGCAGTTAAAAAGGTTGTGAGCCTGTAGCCATAACCTCAAAAAATAATTAAACAATAAATTACAATGTGAAACAAAGCAGTAAGCAAGGCTGCTGTATGTTTGGATCACGTCTTAAGCAGCTGCTGTATCCCAGTACAGTTCAAGTCTATATCAGAGAACTGACTGACTTATTTATCTTCTTGTCTAATAAGTATTATTTCATTTCAAACAAACCTCACGTACGGCCAATGAGTGCTTAAATTTCTTCTTTAGCTGCTGTTGTTTCAGAACAATTCAAATCTACATCACCAAAGAGCTTGGAAGTTTAACCTCATTGTCACATAAGTATTGTTTTACATCATCCATACCTCAGCCAGAGCTCCTGTGTGTTTAGATTTCTTCTTGAGAAGCTGCTGTACCTCAGGGGAGTTCAGGTCAAGGTCACCTAGGAGCTTGGACTTCTTCTTCGGAGGCTCTTGGGCACCAGTTGAAGTTGACGGACATTCGTCATGTTCTACAAGAATGGTATAAATAACAAGTGGACACAATTGAATACTCTATATATATATATCTATAAATAAGATCATTTTAAACTTAACAATATACATTTCCACTTTTCTAAAGGGTAGATAAATCTTCATTCCTAACACCAAAAAACTTGAGGTCCCACTAAAGTATTTTCCACAAAACGCATAAAACTACGTAAAGCCTAACCTTATAAGCACAGCAGAAAAGCAAGGCACAAGACTTCTCTTATCTCAACATACCCATATCATCTGCCACTCTCTTCTTAATTTTCTCCTTGGCTTCGGGTGAGAGAAGTTTCTTTTGCACCACAGCGTTTGGATCGTCTTTGGAGATTCCTCCTTTGGCCTTGATCTTGGCTATTGCTAATTGCTGAAAGTTGAGGGTAAGAAACAAGTTCCATGACAATTTACATTTATATCAAATCAGTTAAAACATTCTTATTTTATTATTTCTTAATAATTTGAAAGTGGTATAGATGATCTTAACTTACATGATTTAAATTTCCAAATGATCTGAATACAATATTTGACAGAGTTTTAATAGTGTAAGACTCTGCCTCGACAACGATATCTGAGCTATAAAAATACCACAACTTTTCTGCTTAAAAAATAATTCTTACCTTTGCAAACTCCAATGCCACACTGCCTTTCTTCTTCACAGGGACATCCAAGGAGAACTCCTGACCCGCAGAAAGGCCCTTCCCAATAGTCGGTACCACTGACAGTAGCTCCTTCTGACGTTTCTGTTGTACTTGTTTCTGCTGCAAGTCTTTTTTATGACTCTGCAGTAAATCTAAGGCTGACTTGGAGGGTAATGGTTCCTCACCATCTTTACCTACAAGTAAATGTTATTTTATTTTTTGGAGTCAATTTTTTACCACATTTAATAGATCATTCGACAGATGAATATCATACATGTAATCTAAGCAAGAGTTTCTTTATTTACTACTTGAGATATTAAAATATACAATGTGGGCATAGCACAGCAGTGCTACAGTAGGCCTGAATAGCAGACAGGAGCACCCTGCTGCATTTTACTATGCCCCGCTGTGCCCTTTTGTTTGACAGAGCCTTCTTTGATGATCATGAACTATATTTGATATTTATTGGACATACATTTCTTGCATACCACACGTGTATTTCCGGTCATGTGACCAGTGCTGGAAAACCCCATCTTACACCCCCCATGTAAGATGAGTCATGCGCAACAACGCGCCACTTCTTATTTCTTTTATTGTGTGGTTTATGAAAAGTATATTATGCCATTTCAATAAAGCTCGATGAAATATATATGAATGCAAGACTTTTAATTAAAACTGAAAATAAATAATCGTAAAAAACGTGATTTTTAGTTATTTAAAATTAATTTATGACTTCAAGAAACAAGGTTGCATGCGCCTTTTGGTGTAAAAGTTTGTTTTCTACGTCCTTTTTTTCCACAAATTGATAATATTAGATATGCAAGAAAAAAATAGCAAGAAAAAGTATCAATCATGTGTTTCTGGTATGGATAGAAAAATCCGACCCTCAGGCACGCTGCGTGGCCGGTAACTCGGCAAGCCTCGTTACCGGCTTACGCACGTGCCCTCGGGTCGGATATTTCTATCCATACCGGAAACACATGATAGATACTTATAGTATTGTCACGTCTATTTTCAGAAACAGTTATAAAAATAATCAATATACATAATTTTGACACTAAAGTAAATATATCAGCTAAGGTATTCATTACAAACTATTAGTATTGAAAGCAGTTACACAATATGAATTGAACATTGACCCTTGCAAGTGCCCCATTAAGGCTCATACAATGTGCATCAAAAGAGCCTTTCTGACCCAGCACCCTGCCCTTTTCATATCCTGGCTGGAGCACTGTGCAGGTTATGTATAATTTCAATCATGTTGGTAGTTGGTGTAGTTACTGTTTTCATTATACCTCTAGTTAATTTGCCTTTATAAAATTACCTATATTTATCATTGATTATACAGTAATGCCTCATGTTATAATTTTTAATAGCTGATACGATCTTTTTGACTCCTTGTCAAATCAAACACCATAAATTCACATGTAACTGGTGTTAACAACATTGTCCTGTATAATAAAATAAATATCAGTTGCTAGAAAGGGCGAAACCATATATTAGCCTTCCAAACGCCTCGGTTGACAGTAGCTTTCACAGGTTAACATGCAATAAGTATCATGCTTATACAGGAATATCATTCTAACTAGAATGGGCTTTTGAGAAAAGCGCATGTCTCCCCCCGAAGGCTTAGTAAACAGACACTTGCCATAAAAATGCAAAGGCCTTCAAGTGCTGCTGTTTCTCAGGGAAAAAACGGCAGGTCTTTTATGGACAAAAAACAAAATAAACAAAATGCACGAAAGTTGAAATGAGACGCCAGTTATTGATCGGAAACGGTTTTCATCTTCAAGCCCTTGTGGACTTGACCTTTGACCCAGTGACCCCAACTACTGCATGACCCTTACAAGCATGCAAAGTTTGGAGACTCCAGGTAAAGCAGAACTTAAGTTATTGATTGGAAACCGTTTTTCATCATCACTCTCTTTTTGGACCCAGTGACCCCAAAATCAATACGGATCATCTGCCCAAGAAGACCTACCAGCATGCAAAAGTTCAAGACTCAAAGGCAATAGGAACTCCACTTATTGATCGGAAACCTTTTCTTATGTTCAGGTGTCTGTGACCTTCACCTCTGACATAGTGACCTCAAAAACAATGCGGGTCTTGTACACCCGAGTAACATCTCTACAATTTTTGGTAAACATATGTGAAAGATATTACACGCAAATGATTTTTACATGGAAGGTCACCACGACCTTGACTATTGACCTTGTTACCCCCAAAACAATTGGGATCATCTAGACATCATGACCAACCTCACTTCAAAGTTTGGTGAACCTAGATCAAAGCATTCTCCTGATATTGCACGGAAATATTTTTTTACATTAGAGGTCACAGCGACGTTGACCTTTGACCTTGTGACCCCCCAAAATATAGGAGTTTTCTAAACCTCATGATCAACCTCCCTACCAAGTTTGGTGAACCTAGGTCAAACCATTCTCAAGATATTGAGCGGAAATGTTTTTTACATTGGGGGTCGCCGCGACCTTGACCTTTGACCTAGTGACCCCAAAAACAATAGGGATCTTCTACACCTCATGACCAACCTCCCTACCAAGTTTGGTGAACCTAGGTCAAACCGTTCTCAAGATTTTGAGCAGAAATGTTTTTTATATTGGGGGTCGCCGCGACCTTGACCTTTGACCTAGTGACCCCAAAAACAATAGGGATCCTCTACACCTCACGACCAACCTCTCTACCAAGTTTGGTGATCCTAGGTCATGCGGTTTTCCAGTTATCGATCGGAAACGAAGTGTGACGTACGGACGGACTGACGGACAGGGCAAAAACAATATGTCTCCCCCAGAGAGGGGGAGACATAATTATATGCACACTACTTATTGCAATGTAAGAGCTCTTCTTTATAATAAATGGTTACCATTCTAATATGACAGAGCTGTCGATGATTTTGGGCCAAAAATCAGTCACATTCCCCACTTAAAAAAGAATATGATGATCAATTTCTTTCCCAAATATTGTGTCTAAAATCTAAAATCCACTTTAGGCAAGTCAGACAAAAAAAAACACTACCCGGTAGATATAGACTTTTTTTGGTAAACAAAATGCTGTCAATGAAATCCATTTATTATTCATGTTAATGAGATTGTCTGTAAGTCAACAATGAAGTATTTTAAGCATTTCCTCAAGTTCTGTAAGTCAGCAATTAATTAATTCAATCGTTTCAGGAATTCTGATTAGTCAACACTGAAAAAAACTCAAACATATTCTGAGTTTTGACAATCAACAATGAAGTAGTTCAATCATTTCCTTACCATTAAGGGAGGCAGTTGCATCTTTCTTTACAAGGTGTTTGACAAAATTCATGGAACCAGCAGAGGGCACAGATAACATGGACAGCCTGGAACAAAACAATAGCTGTCATAGAAACATGCCAAATTTCCCCAATGTTGTATTGACGTCTAAGGGCGATCTTGACCTTTTGGGAGAGAACATAAAAGCTATGTTTGACACACTTTCCCATACAGTGATACTGCTGTACATTTCTGTGAAGTTTGAAACTTAAATAGAATTAAGTAAGTTGAGACATGATAGAAACAGATAAAAACATGGACGGGCTGACGGAAAATGATACCAAGACAACGAGTACAACAGTAGGTGCCCAAGGACATGAAGCCTCAAGTAGTTTAGCTAAAACTATACAAATCGGACGTTTCTCCTGTTGGGGAGGAACGCAACTTTTTCTAGTCAACGTCATAAAAGATGCATTGATCTCACAATCAATAATAGTCATATACTGACCAAGACCAAGTTAGAAGACCTTACATCA
Source organism: Mya arenaria (assembly GCF_026914265.1). NCBI lineage: Eukaryota > Metazoa > Mollusca > Bivalvia > Myida > Myidae > Mya > Mya arenaria. The sequence continues at coordinate 26,362,242 of NC_069135.1, read as the reverse complement.
AGATATTCTATAGTGATTGATCAGAAACTAAAGAGTAACACTCATGATGTGTCTGCCATGCTGCTTCGCAGTAAACACAACACTCAATATTTCGGAGTTGCTACAAATATGCACATTGTCACTGTTGACATATAAGTATTATACCAAGTTTCATGTGAATGTCCAATGTATACAAGGAGGTTGAAGGGTGTAACAACATTGATGATTTACCTGGAAAAAAACATCAAATTTTGCCTAGCTACCCCCTTAAAAATAGACTGCCTAATAAAACCCAACACTTACAGTTGTTTGTCCTTCTCTTCCAATTTCTGTATCCTAAGTTCATCCTCCGGTTCCAGTTCATGCAGGGACATTGTTGTTATCTTCCCTGCAGACTTCTTTGAGTCAAATGATTGAAGCTTTTTTAACGACATCATGTCCTTAGGTTTCTTGGATTGTTGTCTAAAAAATGTTTCAACTCTTCAGTTTGTGAAATGACAAGGCTCCATTTTCTTCTAACATCTTATGTCCCTCATAAAAGGATCGAACTCACCAGACCAATTTTGATTCAGTATAAAATGTGTATTATTTCATTTTAAGAGTTTTGAAGCATGCTAAGGTAAAAATGTATTTGAGATCAATAAGAAAAACTGCTTTTTATTTTATTAAATCATACTTAACTAAGTTTGCTAAATGAAATAAGACACTTAAGTGAGTTATGCTTAAGAATTTTTGAGAAATTGGAGCCGATCTTAATTTTGTCACCCACTATCTTTAGGTTAAACTACAAAATGCAATCTTGTGTTTAAGATTAAAGGCTTGCATTCTTTTTTTTTAATAATTCAACAATATTCAGGCTGGTAAAATATCACTCAGGCCAGTATTTTGTAAGTTTATCTGACTTCCTGGCATGATAATTTCAGAGGTCTTAGTTAATTTTGCTAACCTATTTGTGCTGTATGTATTTCCTCCGTAGAAGAAACAACCGTCCTTGTTGGTTCTCTTTCCACCACCAAACGCCTTCGGTGTCACTCCAGTGCTGAGAGAAAGAATATGCATTACACATTCACTCGATAAAAAAGTAAAAACAATATTAGTAAACTAAATCATTAAGTTTAATATAGTATAGGCATTATATTAGGCCACATTGTTATAACTTTAAAAGTCAGCAAAACTCATCCAATTTATTATAAAACTTAAATATTCTTAAGATTCATTCTCAGGCGTTCAAACAGCTGATAATTGCCAATCCTGAATAATAAGTGAGTGTCTGGGAGAGTATTGGGGATTCATGCCAAAAGGTTAAGGTGCTGAGACATATTTTGAAATGTTTCTGAAGTCACATATATTTATTTCAAGTTATTTCCTATTGCTTTTCATGGTAATATCCGAGCAAATTCAAGCATAACAACTGTATAATAGTCCAAAGTGAAAAGGTCTCAGTCCAGAGTTCAGGATTTGTCATGAACATTAGAAAGCCTGCATTCTTATGAATGACTTTGAATTTATTATAGAAATCAATAGCATCTTTTGTTTGGTGAATTTAATTGCATTTGCCTTTTAAATTGCATTTGCCTTTAAGCAAATATACATAGACAGTAATTATTCATAGCCATGTACACCCTCTAGGAAAACATGTAATTCAGACGGCATGCAACAAGCACAAATACAATCTAGTACCTAGCCTGGAGTTCCTGGCGTTTGGCGCTTGACTTCTTGTACATGGACTGGACATGGTACGTACAATACTCGCCCTGCATCCTGCAACACCACACACAGATACCGTATATGATTGGTTAACATATTGTACTGTATATAATACACAATTAATTCTCATGGGATAAATAGTCTATAGAGTCTGGCTGCATATTGTAAAAAATCGGTAACAATCTGACCATGAAAATTTGTGAAAGCAATACAAATCTGATATATTTTTGTAGCTTGTCATTCTATGATTTGCCTAACTTTCTGTTTTTAGACTAATTTGATTAGTTTTTGTGAACATTTAATTTCTTTACAAGATGCTGCTTGGACTGGTTGATGTTTATAACTACCAATTACCAAATAACAAAAACAGGGGTTTGACATGGATTTCTATTAACTGGGGGTCATGGCTGACAAATGGGTAGTCTATAGTAGTTATATATCCCTATAGATTGTTTACACTGAATAAAGATATAAATTAAGGGTCACAGGGATGAAAAGTAGGTTAAAAATCAGAGTCCTTAACTTGAAAAGGTGATTCAGGGAAGTCCATGCAAGACTCACTTGTTGATAAATGATGAGCAGGGTGAGCCCGCTTTAGTTGTGGCCCGACATCTACCAAGGTCCTTGGAGAAACCCATTATAAGTAGCTGCTGAGGGTGTTTTATGGTGATAGCAACTTCTGACTGGATCTGAAATGAGTGCAATGTTAAAGGTGAAAAGTGAATACAGGGTCCACATTCAACAACATCCTAGTTTGAGACTCGCACTCAGAAATGGTAGTATTAAAATGGTACAAACTATCTTCAATATAACTATTTTGACAAAAGATTACCTTAGTAGGTAATACATGCAATTTTTAAAAATAAACAGCAATGTTTTACCATTATTGCTCTTTAAATACCAGATGTATGTAGTAAAAATAAGATCTAGCCATAGCCATAGATAAATTGGGGTATATGTTTTTTTGCTAATACCTTCAGTTGCATGCATAAATAATGTTCATTTTAAAAACATTGAGATATGTAAGGGAATAGTGGTGGGCCCTTTGATAGGGTTAAAATAATCTTATTGTTCTATTTAATTCTATAGAGAAGGCAGAAGGATCAATGTTACTTTATGGCCACATTTTAAATAAGTATTGAAGTAAAATGAATTTGTTAAATACAATTTTGCGAAGTATGCAAGTTACATTTACAAATTATTTAACATTTACTACATCAAGTTGGACATAAGTGGAAAATTCTTAAGAGTTCAGGAGGCAGAAACTTCCATATTTCAGGGGTAAATTTCCAACATTGATGTCAAGGTAATTCACACTTCCAGTTTTGAATTCTTCATGAAAGCCCTGTTACCCCCTAAATTACCAAACATGTGTTTTATACATGTCTCAGTCTTCGTAGTCTCACCTTTTCTGCCTTGTCCATCACAGAGGGATTCAACAGCCCTACCACAATACCCAAGTCATTCTTCCAGTGATCCTTGTATACATTACCAAACAGAAAGAATGTCACAGTTTTCTCACATGATTGTAAATCACTCAACTTCCATATACAAAAGGTTTTGCCCTGAAAAACAAGTTTAAAAGAATAAGATGAAATGCACTGATTCTGTGTACTAAGGTGTTACATACTAAAAAGAACAGGCTAGGTGGGTAAGGAACCCAATTTATTTTAAAAATGATTTTTTTGTATTAACATTGATGTTGACAAGAGTAACACAACACAAGAACATGGGGTAAGCACATACTTAGGTTTGGATGGGTTTAAGTTTTTGTTCTCCCAGAAGGGCAAATACTCTCGCAATCTCAAATCTCAAGGTTTAGGCCATAATTCCACAGAAAGTTGGCTTCTAGAATGCTTGGACTTTATGTTCATTCAAGTTGTATCAGTAGCTCACCCGTGTGTAAGTATGCATGTGTATGTGCATACAATTCAAGATGCTATATTTAATATGACGTCTTAGTACAAGTCAGTCCTAACTCCATATCAAAATAGAAGAAGTTACACTTGTCATGCCCTGAGACCGCCAACACAGTCTTTTCAACTTACCGCTGCAGATTGTCTGGGCTCTGTCTTATGCACGACGACCCCCATGGTGACCCAGTTGTCTTTTTGCAGGTCAGCATTCCCAGGATTTGACAGAAGACGGCTTATCTTCATCATGTTCCTTCCATCCATCTTACGTTTGAACTCAGCCATGGAAATTCGAGGATTTCTGTGAATATAGATGAAATACAACTACATATGTTTTATGAGTTTCACAGTGCCATTTGATGCCATTACTTAATCATTGTCAAACATTCTTGATTAAATAAATAATTCGCTCAGTTTTAAACTTGCAAAAAGTAGCGAATATGAAACTATTCCTTAATTCAACTAATTAACAGTTACATACACGATTCTAATGCCGCAGAACGGATCCGTCACTGATTCACGTTCATCTTCTTTCACTAGACTGGTTGTTTTCGGCATGTACTCGTCCCGCAGTCGATATTTCCCACTGACTGTACCAGTCTCTGGGTTCAGCTTTGGGCCTTCTTGTTTTGGGACTGGAGGGGGTCTTTTAGGCACTGTACTTGTGTCTTAAAAATAAATAGTATTCGATGCAATATTATTATGTAATACACTTAAATTGATTAAGGGTCCAGTGATCTAGTTACTTGAAGGTGTTTGCCTCTCACCCAAGAGGTCGTGGGTTTGAATCCAACTCTTTCACTTGACCTCTGTAAAAAGACACCAGTACTAGTTTCTATCCAAAAAACAGATTGAGAGGAATTCATGATAGTTTAATTTATACTGTCTTCACAAAGGTGATCTTATAAGATAGTATTAACTCCACTCAAATGTTTCTTAAAATTAGTATGTTAACAAAGTTATTCTACATTTCTTTTTTCTAACTCATTGTGGCTTTACAATACACACAGCCATATATTACTTTAAACATGATATATAAAACAATGATTCTGAAGAAAATTATGATGACTTATACTCAGTCACTCTCGTTGGCAAGAGTGTGGTCTTGTGTTGTGGGGGAAACTCGAGTACCCGGAGAAACCCACTTGTTGGGCTTGGTGACCAGTTACCAAACCTACATATTGATGCAGCAATGCGAAACTATCTGACAGATGTCAATCCTGCATTGATGACTTTATTTTATAAAATCAATTGTTGATGCCAGTTTCACGTAACACTAAACATTTAAACAAAAGTGATCTCATAAGTCTTAACATTCAGCCAGGACGAAAAACATCCCTTAAAAGGTAAGACTTCAATGTAGTAACAAACCTGTCCATCTGGACATGACTGGTTTCTTGATCGTGGTGGGGTCGAAGTTTGGAGCATGGGCTTGCCTCTGTCTCTGGCCTGACACAAGGAGCTTTTTCATTTCCTTGCCTTCTTTGCTTAACTGAGACTTCTCATCTGAAATTTATGATGACATATTTAGAGACTTGCATTTATTAATACTTCCACAGCTTGTCTTGACCAACAGAGGTTCATAGCTGGGGAGTAAGCCTGCCTTTAGATCATGTGTCTTACTAATCACTATTGTCAGATTCCCCGAATATTACCTTGGCATTCTTCCAACTTGTTAAATAATTTAAACTGCTAGCAAAAACATAATGACACTTACCTCCAGCTAAGTCATCCCAATCGCTGTCATCAGATTCCCCAAATAATGTCTTTGCATTGACTTTCTCCGTTGGTCCGTTAAAAAATGGATTGTCCTCCTCAACAGGATCTGAAACATGTCCAATGAGAGAAGGGTTTTTACATTTTATCAACCTGTATTGTAGTAATGAAATCATGAAACCAAAACGCAGAAATGTAAGTGTTTTGCACATAAGAAAATATTCTATTATTAATTTATACTCGATTGTTTTTCAATCTCTGGTAATCAATAGTAAAATATGGTCCAAATATCATTAACACTACATTAAATATTTGAAATTAAACAGTTACTGCAAAGCATCCTTTTTGTCTGAGCTAAAAAAGGTTAATGCTGAAGAAAGGGGTTCATCTTAAGTATAAATGTTTGGTACATATGTATATCAGGGCTCATCCTTGACAGAAATTTTAGGGAGAAGTGAGAACGGGGGAGGGGGTTTTGCCCCTCTTGTAGGTCGGAAAATTTTGAGATTTTAAATGTCAAATGGTGGGTTCTGGTGTGCCCTGGACAACTTTTCTATGCAATTAAATAGGTGTTTAATTGTTTTAAAATAGTCATACTGGTTTTTAGTTGGAATTAATTTGTTGTATATATCTTTAAAAAAAAAGTCAAGTTTCAAACATTTTATAACATGCAAACCTATCATGCACACATAAATATATATCTGAATTTAAATACATGATAAATAAATAAAATAAGCTAATAAATACAAACAAAACTAGCTGAAATCAAACAACATGACATCAATTGTAAAAAACAAAAAAGTAGTCAATATATCATCACATCCTAGTTCTCAAAACAAGAAGCACTATACACTTGATCAGTCTACACAATGTAGGTCTCAAGGTCAGCCGAGATTAGCACCTATGGCCCCGGCAAGCTGGAGGTGGTACTGAAATTCCACCTTGGGGAGCTCCCGCTTGGCCAGGTGGTAGGCAGTCTTAAGGAGCTTGACCCCAAGCTTGTCATCCTTGGACAGTTTGGCCAGTACAATTTTCTTCATGGGTTCCTGGGAACTCAGAACTGTCTTTTCCAAGGCGGCCTTGTGCTGATTTGCTGAAAATACACAAAATATTTCACAGTATCTCATCATTTTCAGCTGTCATTTAAAATAATTTGGGCATATATTACAACATGTTTTAAAATATATTAAGCCAGACACCTTAAAATTAATACCACTTTGAATTGATTTATCTGCGGACTAAGCAATGCTTCTATTGTTTTAATAAATACTTACACCAGCCATGTCTCTGATGATTGGTTGTTTTTGCTGGTTGGTCATGTCCACGGGCGTAGGCGTTGACCAACTTAGCACCTCTACAAACTTCGCAGTGCCAATTTTTATCTGCATCTTCTTTGTACCAACTGAAATTATTTTGATAATTTTACTTTTTGAATGATTTCTTATTCGAACTGTCGATCATGTCATCACTTTCAACACCGTCAGCTTTACGTTTCAGGCCTGGGGAATCCCGCAGAAGCCACGTAGAAAGCATGATTACTATTCAACAGAATCCAAAATATCTCGTATATAGAATATTGATGTGAACCGTTCGAAGAAAAAAAAATAATGGAAGCATTTCTGAAATAAAAAAAAAACAACAAACCTGGAACTGTGATTCGCCCTTCTCGCTAACTTCGCGATAATCACACCCAATTAAGTTCATTTGTCATCAATGCACATCATTTAAACCGCTATTGTCATAAAGTATAAATCCTCATTGGCACTAATTGACATTTACAAACATCCGCAAGTGTAAATATTAATCCCTTACAATTTTATTACATCGATGACGTAGCACATGTACACAAAGTCAATGGTGCAAACACGTGCCTCGATTGAATAAAACAAGCGTTCTCATTGGCTGAAGTCAATGGAGCATATTTACTAGGTTTAACACGATTGGCTGTTTGTCAATCGAGCTGACAGGCGGGAGGCGGAGTCGCTCTGTTTTGACAAGCGTTAGTTCTTAGCGATATCGACTTTTTGATCTTTGAAGAAGTCGGCGAAGTTGACTTCGCTTTGATCTTAGAAAATAGCGAAGTTGCCGCGGGCAGGGCGACTTAATCGCCTAAGTCGCCTGGTAGGATGAGCCCTGTATATGTTTAAAATAATGTAATGTCATTATAGAGAGATTGAACAAAAAATTCTCACTATTTATCTTATTTTCAAAACCTCTCAAAGCCATACCTTCAGTTTTGGAAGCCAACTTTGGCTTGGATCCATAAAATGTTTTCTTATCCACTTTTTTTGAGGCACTATTTTCATTAGCAGATTTTTTATCAGAATGTCTGTCTGAAGTTGATGAAGATTGTTTCAACAACTTTTGTTCATCTCTATTATGAGTCTGATTAGTACAAATTTTAGGACTATGACTTTTGGATGATGATTTTCCTTTCGGAGTATATGAGGCAGATGATTTTGACTTGTGAGTTGAAGAATTGCTTGGATGATGTTTTGGAGAGTCTTTGTCTATCCGTGAGTGATGTTTTGAAGGTTCCTTGTCTGTATTTGAACGTGGTTTCGGAGATTTGATATCTGTCCTTGAATGCTGTTTTTGTGGATCTTTATCTGACCTTGAACTGTGTTTCGGAGATTTATTATCTGCTATTAAACGCTGTTTTTGCGACTCAATCTTTGATTTAGAGCGCTGTTTTGGAGACTCTTTTCCTGACCGTGAATGTGGTTTGGCCGATTTCTTGTCAACTTTTTCTGTACTTTTCTTTTCATCTGTGTTTTGAGATTTTGATGCATTCAGCATCTCCTGAAGCTCTTTCATTCTCTTAGACATCGCAGCCATTTCATCTGAAAACAGAGATGGCATAAGGAATTGAAAATGATGTATGTTAAACTGCAATTTATAAGAGATTTTCATTAAATTGTGTTATGTCTCTAATATGATGTTTGCAATATTGTCGTATACTTTTTCACATTTTCTTTCTCTGCACCCCAAACTCTTTGAAAAGATACCAAAGTAATATGCGATGACCACACATCCAAAATACATATTATTATATATATCATATTCAAGCAGCGAATAGTATGTGCATTATCTTTTTTAGTTTTTGTGTCTTCAATACCATTATATCCATATTACCAGTATATTATGCTATTCATTAAGCAAATATTTCTTGCATAATTCTAGTAAGTCAGTAGGGGATAAAATAGAAATGGTTTGATTCAGGTCTAAATTCAGAAGCATTTTAAATGCAAGTGCAAATTTTAATAATAATTATTTTAATTGCAGAATATAAGCATAACACTTTCTTCTAAATAAATAAAACAGTAAAAAGCAGGCTATTTCTTGAATTTACATTTTAACAGATGATGGTTCAGTTTTTTTCTTACAAGCCTCATAATAAAATAAGATGATCAAATACTCGTACTATCCCGCATTGAAACTAAATACAGTAATTTGGAGAAAAACAAGATGCTAAAATGAATCAACTTTTTACCTAATATAGACTGACTGACATTTCCCTCATCCGCAGTTTCACTGTCTGCCTTTGGACCATCTTTACTACCTTCATCAGGATCATCATCATCATCTTCCCTTTCATGCGCTGTATCTTCACCCTCAGACATTCTTTCATCCATTTCTAAATCATTTTCCGATTCTTCAGCATCATTCTTAGCATGTTCTGCTTTGTTACTTAAACAATGGCTATCCACTATTTCATTTGGTTTAGTATCATGCGTTTTATTTTCTGCTTCATCATCATCATCATCATCATCTGGAGCAGAAGGATTATCAGCTGGTTCTGAGATTGACTGAGACATTATTTCATCCATTTCTTTGAGGTCAGCATCATCAATTTCATCTGAAATGTACCAGTATAAATGACAACCCCGGTAGCTTTGGTTGCATACATTTAATAAAAGAAAGATTGCATGACACAATGGTTACATTACTTGTTCAACTAGCCACACATATACGTACATATAAATGTTTTAATTGAGGGTTTTATAAGTTGTTTGCTAAAGGTTACTTAAAAACTGGACTATTTAAGCCACTAGGTAGCGCTGGGGCTGGTTTTCATGGTATTTTAACATGCCTCACATCTAAGAGCCCTTTCTTCAAATAGTGACTAACCAAGAAGTATTTTGCCTAAAAAATTTTTATATTTGATACTCCCATAAATCATTTCAGGCATACTATTGAACACATCATTCTAAACTTTTGCAATGTACACATACATGGATGATGTAGTGCACAAAAGTAATCCACGAGTACACTTATGGCATACAAGTTGTGTTTAACAAGTTTCCTCATCATGCTGGTACACTCAATAGTTGAGAACAAGTTTCAACTCCTAAACCTTTTTATTGGTAAGTTTTACTTTTTATATTTTTAAAACTGTTCTTAAACACAGCTATAATTATTTTCAACTAGAAATAAGTAATTTAAAGACAGTAAAGTAGTTTTTACCATCAAAATCATCATCAAACAGTCCCCCATCTTCTGAAAAATAAACATTCCAAGCATAACAAATCAGATCAAATGAACATGATTTTAGTTTTGTATTTGTACGTTTTTATGCATAATTTTGCAAAAATTTGAAAAACTGCTAAAAAGGGGCATTTAACTCAATAATTAATAGGAAAAGAAATGGGTCTTGGTGTAAATGTGCATCAAAATACATTTAGCACCTTAGGGTTATTCCAGTAAAACATATAACCCACGGGGGGAAGGCAATTATTTCAATAGTATATCGGTGGGTGCCTTTTTTCGCTAATCTGGACCCAAAAGGATAAATTTGCTTTTGTAGGGAAATGGTATATTATTCAAAGTGCCTTTTCCCCTGGGGTTATATGTTTAAATGGAATAGCCCTTATCTGGATTGCTGCTAAATCAACATTGTACCTTCTGCGTCCTTTTGTCCTTTTTCATTTTCCCCATTAATCTGTTCCTCAACGTCATCATCAGAGGCATCCAGGAAAGCTTCTATTTCTGCTTGACTACAGTCATCACCTGAATCAAGATAAAACAGATATGAGATATAAATTCAAATTTACTGGATTACATAGAAGGAGAATTTGCTAGGCTAATAGTGCTGATTGATATATTTATAATGCACAAGCTTTCTCGAGCGATACCATTTATGTACAATGTAAATTAAGGGGCTGCATTACAGATGCTTCTTATGTTGAATGTTAACCATTTTCTCAAATCTGACATTATTCTGAACTGTTTTATTCTTAAGGAGACAAGCTATGCTAAAAGCATACTTTCCAATTAACATACAGGAACAACTGTGGGGTTTTTTAACTTTAAAATCTAAGTTTCTGCAAGAAATATAACATTTTAAAAATTACCACTGAAGATAAAATATTAGAAATATCTTAAGTTGCATCATTAATTTGGCCCAATTATGTATTGGATTCGTAGACTGCCTTGGATCTCTAAATATTGTCATTCATCCGTAACTTGCAATTGAAACTGATTCTGCAATAACAGTTTGTGTCTAAAAGTTAAACAGATACAGATTTCTAACAATAAATCTATTAAGTTTGAAGACATTCATTAACATACATTATAAAAATCAAAATGTCACACCTTTTTCGGTATTGTCATCATTTTCATCTTCATCGGATGCTTGCAAGAAAGCTTCTATTTCATCCTGATTTATCACCCCATCTGAAATACATTATAAATAAAATCTCCAAAGGAATTTGAATATCAACAGTTGTCATCAAACAATGCATAGCCTTTATTTGAAATATGAAGTCAAGAAACCGTTTATGATAAAATAACTAACACATTGCATTCTTTTTTTAAAAAACCAATGAATCCTCCAGAAATGATGTCAGCTTTACTGCAATATAAACACACCTACGCTTCCATTAAATTTCAAGGAAGTTTCGAAAAAGAATACTACATGCATGATATGGACTAAAACTTCAAAAAATAATTATATTGAAGTTAATGGACTTTAAAGGGACTGTGTCACAGATTGGCACCAAAAAAAGTTTTTTTCTGTAACAAATCTCAGGACAATTATCTGATAGAATGTGTTATGCTTTGATATCATAATTGTAAAAAAAGTACCAAAATGTAAAAACAAAATTGTGTCGGAGACCGGGTTCGAACCTGCGTCGCCAAAATTGAAGTCCAGCGTCTTACTGACTGAGCTATTAAGGCTTATTCTACTCAGGTGGCATAAATTGATAATTAAGCTATACACCTACCTCAGTAATATCAAATGATAACACCGACTAGTCAATCCCGCATAAGGAACGAATTCTACCTGGTAGACATACCCAGTAATCTTTTTTAATGGAAAAATACGAAATAACTGCTAAACTTGAATAAATTGTAAACTATGTGGTACTTCAGTTAGTAAGTTTCAATTCATTGTACACATCAATGCCAAGTTTATGTCATTTTTCGACAATTTTTTTTTTCTTCGCTATTTTATGATCTTTAAGATCCATATTTTAGCACTAAAATCCAAATTGATGGCATGGAAAATTCATACTTCTGGTTTCAAATTCTTAATGAAAGCTCTGGAGCTAGTGGTTGAAATTAGCGCTTGCAAGCCCTGCAATGGTTAAAATGTCTTCTGGGCTAATTAAATAATGGAATTTATATAGCTGTACCTGTCAGAAGTTTTTAAGTCGAAGAATTCAGACTTTCATCCAAAAAAATTATTTCAATCTGTCAGGAACCAAAACTCCCTTGTGTCTTACCACAATTAACTAATTTAATTAACATACCTTTATTTGACTTCTGAGGTTCGGCCACCTCACTGCAATCTTTAGGAATCCCCGGGACCGGTTCATCACAATCAGAATCCTCTAAAAAAGCTGTAAGCTCTTCCAAGTCACATTCATCTGGAACAGACATTGCAAAATAGTTTTGCCATACCGAAAACTTATATTCAATACCTTTTGTTCTTTGTCTAAATTCAGATTTTTACAGAATAAATTACCCGAGACCCACTTAAATTTTACTAGGGTTGACTGATGGATCGGTGTGGTAAGTTCTGCAGTACTGTTCTTAACATAAATGTTGAGCAGACAGTTTATACACAACGCAAGTCAATGCCAAATTGATTCTATGCTTGGCGTCAATAGGGTGGATAGGTTTTCAACATTTTCTGCCTCCAAAACGAATGAAAAAACATTTACTACATTGTACACTCAAAATAAAGCACAATACTGATTTCCTAAAGCTGAGTTAATAAAATAAAAAACATACTTGTATGAGTTAAGAGATATTTTACAGACTCAAGTTCAATTTGTATTTGTATTGGGAATGTGTGTACAGCATAAATATGGTACACAGAAAGTTCAATTTGGATAATGACCATTTATACATGCAGACTAGAATACCAGTGGACGTTCATTCATCCATACAATTTGTACAATGAATCATGTTGATACCTACTGTATACATGCGTGCAGGCAATATTTATTTACTACATTTAATTAGCAGCATCGTTTCATTTATTTCATCCCGTTAACATTTTAACAAAAATCAGTAAACATGGGAGCCTTAGTCTACATGCAGATTACACTGATAATTACAAAATTAATTCTCTTAATTAGTGTTGTTCTGATGATTGATCATAAGCAAAAATCAATCCAAACAGTCACAATTGACGTCTTTCAATATATAGTGAACATTTGTCTTCATTCACTTCCCTTAAACTTCTTACAAAAATAGTATTGTTTTCATTTTAAATTCAAAACTGTGTTATTAATATGCTAGATAAATGCTAGATATAGGATCCTAAATTGATCATAAAAAACTTGAAAAGTTCAGCCATACTTACCTGCCATGTTTAATTTAAGTCTTCCAGTTCACCTGTAAAATACAGAAGGTAGTTCTCAAATTTAACAATATATTTTTTATCTAAATGTAACAGTTTGGGTCAAAGTTAAAATGTGACTATATCATGCACCAGTCATTTCTTACCATGCCCCCCTCCCCAGGTCTTGGGTGATAGCGGGGGAAATGGGCAGTGTTTTTACCTTCCAGGTGGGCCTGCAGTGCTGAGTGAATGTGGTAGTTTTGTTTTTGTACCAAAAATAGCTGGGTATGGGCCTTCCCTAAGATGTCCTCGGGATGCGGTGGCATTCGGCGAGATTTTACTGGCAGTTTGTCCTCGCAGGGTGGGGCTTTTATCTGGGATTGGCTGGATTTAAAGTCTAGGTCCCCGTTATTTCCCTGGACCCGGGGGGGGCCTTGGTTACAATTGACAATAGGCAAAATAAATCTTAAACCCCATTTTTTTCACCTGTTCTGCTTTTTCATTGAACGTAAATACTATAGCACATATTTGTACTTGAAACATTTTATCTGTGGTCCTGCTCTAAATGCTATGGACTTATAAATTTATGGCTTGTAGTTTATACACATATCAAAATATAGAGTTTGGCATAGACTGTCATGTTCAGAGTTCCCACTTACTTTTTTTACTACGGCTAAACTTACCCCCAGGTACAAAAATTGGGGTAAAATGCAATTTTTGGGAGTATGAAATAAATATTTTATATTTTTTTATTGAAAAGTTACATTATAACAAATTGTTAGTTTTGTATTTCAATCCCTGCGCATTGAAAATGTTTACAACCAGTTCTAAAAACTGTACTTTTCCTATACTTTTTGTATTCTGTTATAAGAATGTCCAACAATGCAGATGGAATTCCCGTGCGTAGATTGGTTACAAGGTTTTGGCGTAGATTGGTTACAAGGTTTTGCTGCTTATCATTCATTTCACCAGGCGTAAAAAGTTATAACCTGTCTACATTGAAATGATGTCACCAAGCAGAATCTGCAGTTGAGCCAATCAATACTAGATAGTATTTGTCATGTCTATTTTCAGAATGTGGTGTGGGATTCCGATGGAATTAATATTTGCCCCCCATGATTTTCGGACGCGCGTGATCTCCTACCCGGTGAAAAATGTTCCCATGATTTTACTTTTTTTTGATAGATTTTTTTATAGCTATTGTTTACTTTTCCCGCAAATATTGTGGTTTGAAAATTAGTCTTGTTGAAGCCAAACATTCAACAAACAACAACAGATTTACGAAATATTTTACCCGAGTGGGAACTCTGCATGTTGATTTAAATTAATAATGCTGGTATTCTCCTTGTCTTGTTCAATTGTTAACTATCCATATGTTTTCGTACAACTGCTTAGCAAAATTGACATGAAGCCTATTTGTAGGTGCACTAAGTTGATTGAAATTCGGACAAACACTTGAAAAAAAATAACTACCTGCACAAATATGGAGCTGTGATTAGCTACATCTCTAGTATAATAACGAAATATGCTTTAACAATCACATTCTCTCATCGATCACTTCATTTAAGTCACTTATACTTAGGAGTACAATAAGTTGTTACCTATTTCGCCTATTGTTGTTTACTTTTCCCGCAAATATTGTGGTTTGAAAATAAGTCTTGTTGTGAAGTTCGCGTCGACCATTTGACTGGTTTAAAATATTTTACCATTGATTAAGGTATTTTATTCCATAAGTAGTGACCAGTCAGTGTTGTCATTAGTAACAAGCGAAAATCCTGATCATAGGTAGGTTTTGGAATTAAAATCCAAAATACACGGAGTTTATGGTTTTTAATGAAATATTTGTCAGCGTAATACATTAAATAGAAAAGGTTTATCCATTTAAACATTTAGTTTCTTTCAAATCGATCGTTTCCTTTTATTTTGTCAATGGCATAAGTTTACCACATGCACATACTAAAATACTCTGTTTATACGACTCCTACCTCTATAGAATACACTGTCTATTAGACTCGAAAAGTATTTAAGGTGTTAATCAGGTATCTATTCTTTACTTTGACCAACTGTTATTAGAGTAACAAAATGATTAATCATATACATTATGTTAGACTATTTAGTCGGAACGCTTGATCCATGTTGATCATAGTCTAGTGATTTTAATGAATTTTGTTTGGGGTAGAATAATGAAACAGGTACACAAGTATCAGTAACATCATCATGTGTTCTAGGCTGTGTTTACTAACAGTGTCGCTTTCACAGTCAGAGTGTGACATAATATACTTATGCTGTCCCGTCTACATCAGCCGATTAGTAAAAGCATAACCCTTAATTGCTTTGAATAATACTTTGTCAGCCACTTCATCAAATAACACATCCAATGCGGTTACTAGCACTTATTTTATAGGTATATTTAAGAATTGAATGTTGTAGCATTGCAGTTCATTTGTGTATGAAAACATTTGGTAAGTGCACTGTTAGGGTTATTGAGACGGTAAGGGTTATTTACACTTGTTATTTAATGAAATTTGTGGAATAGTTCAACAATACATTGAAAAGTAATGCTTCCAGAACAGTTGAATGTCATGTAAATTTGGAGAGGCACAGTGTCACAAACATCACTTGTTTTATTGACGTCTCATCATTTTACCGCAATAAAAAATCACAAAGGTCAGAGACTGTCCGAAGTTGCTGCGAATACAAATGCAATTAAAAGAGTATGCATTAGAATAAGTAAGAGCAATAGGAGAAATAATTGTAAATTCATGTAAATACTAAATGGTGCAAATTATTTTTAGCTGCTTTACTTTTCAGACCTTTGAATATAAGAAGTGAATGTAGCTTGTTACGTAACAGTGGCAGGAGTTTCAAGGTTGGAAGACATGTAATTCAATTAGATTTTCATCGTTGAATTAATATTTCTTTTCAGATTCTTCAAGATTCGACATTAACTGACCAATAGAAGCTTAAAAAGAAAATGGCAGATTCCCCAACAAGGTCCAATATGGATTCGCCAGATGCATCAGTTATGTCAGGAAAAAAGTCAAGTATGTTAACTAATTATGCTTTTATAAGCATTATCATACCTCTGTTCTTACAATTAATCATTTTTTATGACCCGCTACTTGTGTTATGTTTATTTCTTAAGGATTTATATGTCGAATTAAAACTGTGTCTCTTCCCTCATACAAACTCAGAGCTTTCCTATAAAAGTTGATATACCGTATCCTGAATATTTATTTCATTTTTTTCTCAGTATAAATTTTATTCTTAGCATTACTGTTTGATAGAGTTAGAATAAAATGTTAAACTATTATAACATATGATATTCTAAAAAAAGTAATTGCAAACAAAAGTTTAGGAGAACTTTTATTTCAGGACAATTAATCATTTTTTATGACCCGCTACTTGTGTTATGTTTATTTCTAAAGGATTTATATGTCGAATTAAAACTGTGTCTCTTCCCTCATACAAACTCAGAGCTTTCCTATAAAAGTTGATATACCGTATCCTGAATATTTATTTCATTTTTTTCTCAGTATAAATTTTATTCTTAGCATTACTGTTTGATAGAGTTAGAATAAAATGTTAAACTATTATAACATATGATATTCTAAAAAAAGTAATTGCAAACGAAAGTTTAGGAGAACTTTTATTTCAGGACAAGACAACCAGTCAAGGCAATCTGGTCGTGTCACTTTCCCAAACTCTGCAAAGTCCAGCTCCAACCATTCAGTTCTTTCCGGTAAGCCACACAATTTATAAAATCTGTTAATCTAGGTGTACATGACCATTATGTGACATAGAAAATTGGACTGAACCTTGGCTACCTTTTCTCTTTTTCTTCTGTGTGATTTAAATGACATTGTCAGACAATTACACAAAAATATATTATTTTTTTAACTGATGACAACAAATATACTTGTTGTTTTGTGTCTTAAAGAATTGCAGATTTAGTGTATTATTTGCAACTGTGTACAGGTGTAAGTGAAAACATGCAGATGTGGGTCAATCAAATAGGCATGTGTATTAGTCTAGCTATTGCAAAACTCAGATGTTGTGATGCAAATGGTTTCCATCATAATAAATATGTTTACAGATGACACTGCACCAGCAGGCAATCCATTCAAAATGCCCCCAGACAGTGATATCTTCCTGATGAGGGACAAAGAGAGACAGAGAAAGAAACAGGTCAGTGTTCAGGGATTTACTGGTGGCTGTTTCATCAAGAGTCTTCGGAGCAATTTTTTCAGGGTCCATTTTCTGAAATATCTATAGCCTGGCTCAGAAAACTGAAATCTTAAATGGTTCTAAATATCTATAATATAACTTATTTTGGCAAATGATGTGTGCCTGATAGTAGTATAGATTATTTGTAACAGATACAGCATTTTTTACCATTATTGCTCCTGTTAAAATAGCTTTTTTACAACAAACTCAAGTTGTTAGTGAATATGTTCCCAGTACATAATTATTGTCCATGATACAAACAATTTCTTAGGATTATTGGGTTTTCGCCGGGAATTCCCATCTTAAAGTGACTGAGGACCCTCGTTGTTGACTAATTGAGAGTCCTGTTACCAACAAAATTAATAATGTTCATTAAATACAAGTCCAAGTTCTTTAACTAGATATAGACCTTCTATATGTAATAGTATGTTCATATAGGGAATCTTTCTCTCACTATTTTTCTCTGTACAATTATCCTTGCTAGCTGATTATAATACAGTAAACAACTAAACAATTTAATTAAATGTTTACTTCATTTCAGGAAAGGCTACGACAGCGAGACCTGAAAGTCCATGAAAAGACAACCTATGCTTCTAAGGTTAACTTTAAAACCGCCCAGATGATTAAACCAACAGACTCTGATGACGAAAAAGATGAAGAGGAAACAGACAAAGCTGTTGCTGTTAAAGACGATCCACAGTTTACCATTGCTGTTACTAGAGGTAATAGTTGGTTTATTATAAAGAAGTGTTCTTGAAAACCATATTTGAATGTACAGGGATCAGGATACAGTTTTGAAACAGGTGAAAGTTGTTGGCAATATTGGAATTTCTTTCTTTTTGCCCAATTTGTTCTGTCTTCACCATTGTTTGTAATATGAGCTTTCGGCAAACTTCTTCTCCAAGTTTCCCATTTGTTTGTTCATTATTTTACAACGATTGTGAAAGTTATATCAACTTATACTAAGTCGCACTCCTTGGCATGATGTTGTGGTTTTCTGTGGTGGGGGAAACCAGAGAATAATAACCCACTTCCTGGCTTATTGAACACCAACCAAACTCCAGGCTGGGAATTGAACCTGATCCTTGATAAAAATAATACTAATATTTGCCCTCTTTGTGTTGAAAAATGTTTAGAGAATGCTGGTGTGTCTGTTTTCTGTGAAATTTAAAAACTTCTCATCCAAGATCACACTAATCAATATTAGAAACCATCTGTTGCAGATCGCCATGTGGAGAAAGAGTCCCTTGCTGAATACATTGCAAAGAAAAGAGAAATGTTCCTAGTCCAAGTAAGTATGAATAAATGTCAATTTGGCACCCTTTGAAAAACAATGTCTCCAGTTGTCCAGCTGAATATTCAAAAAAGGCCCAATTTTATTCCGACCTCTAAAGTAAGCAAATAAAAAATATGTTATATTGTACAAATCACAGCGGGGTCTCTTCTGTTGTCTTAGGATAAGTCATTGCTTGTATAAAAGTCCCTACCTGGTATAATGAATGAAAATTTCAGGCAGCTGCAATCTAAAAGTTAAATAAGGATGACAATGGTTCTGAGTTTTTGCATTCACATTATATTACAGTGCTTAAATCTGCTGTGTTTTAATAATTTAACATTTGATTCTCAATTTATCCTGTTCTTGAAATTTGCTTTATGGTCATAAATTCAGACTGGAAATTTACTAAGGTAATTGATTCATGAATGTATTAATTCAATATACAATTCCTGAGAATTATATCACCTTAAATGAGTGTACACTATACATTGTTGCTAATCAACTCCAATTTACTACCCTATGAAAGTAAAGCATAACGATATGCAAAAAAAGCTTGAGTAAATCGCCCCAGCTTGGGTGCAAATATCACAGGAGATAGAAGCAAACTATTATTTATTATTCATAGCCTATAGTTAATGTACTATATATAGGCTAGAAAAACATAAAAAATAGTTTGCTTCTGTCTCCTGTGGTAAATTATACTTATTACACTAATATTACACCAATTTTGTTTGTCAATGAACGAAGGGTTTATGTCCTTTGATACTCCATTTCAGTACTCTCTCGGAGTGAAGAGAGATGAGACGCAAAAGCTTGAAGAAATCGCCCAGGCTGAAGAGAGGAAGCTCGAGCTTGCTGAACAATACCTTGAGGAGGACGCTGCCATGTTCGATGAATTCCTCAAGGAAAACGATGCCAACTCAAATGAAGCTGTCAAAATGTAAGTTAAAGATAACATTGCTGATGTGATGGCAGCTTTGAATTTATTGTTACCATAAGGAAATGAGTTTATACTGATTTCTTTTAGTTCCATTGTGACAAATGCTGATAGCTTATAATATCACTCTCTAGGCTGTTTCTATGGCAGAATCAAGTACTGGTGTCCATTTTGAGAGACCATGAGAAAGTACCCCTGATGGGGATCAAACTCACAACCTCTTGAGTGAGAGGCGGGCACCTATATCAATTAACCACTCTCAACCTTATAATAAGAAAATTGAAATTTCAACACTCTATTTTTATGTTTTGACCTAATTTGTGAGCATTATTTTTTGTGACCTTATAATGATGGCATGAAATGTGTCTGTACATACATACACAATAGATTTGGATTGCAAACATTATGGAATTCTCCTATTTTTCAGCGCTGAGTTGGAAACCAAAGCCAAACTAGAGAAAGTCCAAGAAATAAAGAGAATCAATGCTAACATGATGTCAATAAAATCAGAGATCTCTAAATACGAAGACACACTCAAAGAATACCAGATGTACAGAGTTTTCCTGGAAAATCTTACCCCACCAGTGAGTATTTCCATATAAAATTTGTTATTTTCCAGCACTACCTGATTATTGAAGCGGATTAGACTGCTAAAACCAAAACTAACATATTGATGGTTTAAAATTCTTTGAATGATTTTATTTGACAATACAGTTACTTTACAGTCATTGAAATTAGGATGAACAAGCCCAAATTCTTATACTATTGCTTGGCATCAACGAGCCCTACTATATAAATACAAAATTTGAGCAAGCCCGGGAGACATTTCACCAGTGCAGGGCCTGTGGACTGTTGTTTTTGTGTGTGTGTGTGTTTTTTTAATTGTGTTACGTCTATGAAGCATGGCATTGACATGACATTGTCATCTCTGGTTTCATACTCACTTAGGAATGACCTGTTGTAGAGTCTTTGACCTTGGTATGCACATTGGCCATGGTTTGTAGATGACTGCTATACATTTTGGAGTCAGTAGTTCAAAGGTCAAGGATAGAGTGACCTTTGTGCTCCTCATTCACAGACCAGTGACACATTTGATTCTCGGAACTCTAGTTTTATCAAAATAGAATAAGTCATTCCTTTTTTATTCAATGCTGTAAACATTGTCATGGTATTGTACAATTTCTTTATAGGAAATCAAGCAAGATATGGACTCCAGAAAGCAAAAGAAGCGCGAAGAACGGCGCCGAGTGAGAGAAAAAGAAAGAGCTGCTCAGCGAACCACTTCCGATCTTGTCCAAGAAAAGCCAGACAGTCGCAAGGGAAAAAGGGCAGGAAGAGGACTCACAGACCTTGCTAAAAAGAGTTCAGCATCTAAGAGGTTCATTGTCAATTTATTGAGTTTTATGGTCTTTGATTATGTCTTGGGGATTTAAGATTTTTTGAATGAATAATATAATAAAAGTCTTTGAGAGTTAATGATTAAAATAGTCTGTCATATTCAGTAAACCCAAAATCTAAAGCTGTATTGAAATGTCTCTCTGAAAGGATGAAAATGATTAAGCATTTTTGCAAAAATGTTGATTAAGCCATTTTTTTTAAACTAAGGATGAGAAAAATCAAATGGAGGCACGATATACATTGAAGGTGGGAAAATTTCCAATTATATGACAATAAAACAAAATAAAAATAATCTATCTCTGGATTAATTTATTCTTTTCTCATGCACTCAAACAGGACAGCAGAACAAGAAAGCACGATTTCCACGGTGACAGAATCTGATGATGACAGTGATGAGGTAAACTGAGGGAATATAATTATTAATTCTATGTTTTTAAAATAAAATTTATCATAACTAATCAGATAAGAAATCATTGCAAACAATTTAAATCCTTTTTAGCAGAAAGACAATTGTATTAGATTTGGATCAAATTAAGATTTAATAACGTGTTACTATTAGCATCTTACAGATTTTGAAAATGGCGATGAATAACCATTTTTCTTTCTTGATTAAGTCCCTACTGATAATTACCCTGTCTGGGTTAAATTGACATCATCTCATTAGTAAATAGGTCTTCTAATTTTCAGTATAAAAAAAATGTATATATTGGTTTCAAAAGGCAATGACATTATAATTATTTTGGCTGGTGTAGAGTGTCTCGGACACAGAATGCAGCAACACTGAATCTGACAGTGACAACAGTGATTTGGTCTGTTCGATGTTTTTGTATCTGACATGTTGGGGTGAAGCTATAACATTGAATGTGCCAACTCTGATGATAAGAAATGCAGTTTCCAAATAATAAAATCTGTTGACGTGACCATTGTTTTTATGTCAACATATCATTTTTTCTTAAATGAGTATTCTTGAATGTACTACCGTTATGTTCCAGCATGTTCATCCATTCAAATATAAATGACATGACACTTAAAAATAAAATTATATCCGCCATTGGTTTACATAACCAAAAAATCTATTGAATCAAATTTATTTTTATTATTTTGTCTCTGCATTTCATATAGTTTTTTCAAAGAAGGCCAGCTAAGGGTATATCGATATTGGAGATGAGCTTCTCCCCAACATGTCAGACAATGTCAGGGTAGCTACTATGGTGTACCAGTATGACCATCACATACTCATACATTTGTCGTCCACAGAATGGTTGATGGATATATATTGTATACAACTTAAAAGTTGCAGTATTAAGTTATACCTTAACCATTTAGTATTTATAACAATTATTATATCAATGCATGTTGTGCACACTTAATGTACATGTATAAAAACCTCAAGATTAATAAATGCTCATACACTTGTGACATAAAATCCTTATTAAATTTAATTGCACCAATAATGTGCTGTATTCATATTGTTTCACCTGTTTGATGTATTTTCACTGTAATTTGGTAATGTTTACAGAACTTCGCAGATATTAAAACCTCATTGAGGTTCCAACTATCGGAACTGCTTAGAAAGGTTCAATAGAGTTGATCATGTTTCTTACTTTACAGTTAAACCGTTATAGTTATATGTACTGAATAATTAAAAAGCATGTGTTATGTTATGAAAATTTGCATTATGATAAATAGTTCAATAGATGGTTATTCCAGTTATATTTCATGAAGAATTTCATTAAAGTTAGTCATGTATGTTCAATTGTCTGTTTTGCAAAGAAAAATTATGTTTCCAGAAATATTTCAATATTTTAACTTATGGTCTTGTTCAGTCTTCAAGAATTGTACCTTTTTTTTTAAAACATGCCAAAAAAATAATTTTTGTTCACCAACAAAATATTTGTAAGTATTTAACTATCAAAACAAAATGTTTGTGTGTTTAAATAAAGTTTCAGCTATTTGATTTTCCTTTGAGCAAGTGAATTTCGTTTTTTCCAAGTGCCCAAAATGCTTTATCCTTAAAACTTCCTTTCACACGCACACTTCCCTTTTTTCCAGGATCTAGAGCTGTTTTTCACGGATCCCCAGCAGTTGTTGGACATCTTCGCTGAGCTGGAGGAACAGAACCTCTCCCTGATCCAGAACAGCCAAGAGACTGAGGAGGCTTTGGAGGAAATGAAACAGACCATCAAACTGACCAAGCAGAAAATGTAAGTGATATAGACCATCAAAATAAACAGACTATTAAGCTGACCAAGCAGAAATGTAAGTTAAATAGAACATCAAACTAAACAGACTATTAAGCTGACCAAGCAGAAAAAGGAATGAAACTGCCATAATAGTCAATGGAGGTTTCTTAAGGTGTGATTTATTGTTAGGAAAACCATGACTTATTTGTGCTTTTTTTGTGTGGAAGTCATTTGACCAACATTTTATTTCAGGGAAAAAGAAACAGCTATTTTGAAAGAACAGATAGACAAACTCAACACACAGATCAGAAAAGAGGAGAAGCGAGCAGAGGATTTAAAAATCAAAGCAAAGTAAGAACATAGTGGTAACCATGGTACAAGGGTAAACAACCTTTTTTTAGATATTTCGACTGTTTAAGTGAACAATTGATCATTAGTATTATTGTTCATTTTCTTTGAGTGTTATAGAAATAATGAACAAGTTATTTCTCAGCCACAAGTCACTGTGATGAGCTATGTGTGTATAGAGCCTTAGGATGCATTTTAGCAAATTATTTTATAGTTTTTGATTGATAACATTAAAGTAGAAATGGCGGGTATCCTTGAATCTTCCATAAACTTTTAAACAACAGAACTTTGAATACTTTGTTATAATGGTAAATTACATTTTGGTGAAACCAAAAACAGATGAATGATATGAGGCTGGACTACTCTAATATAAATATTCATAACTGTTTTACTATTGGAGAGATTTAATAGTCACATGATAACCAAAAAAATGTATGTGGGCTTAGACTCAATTCTTTTGTAAAGAAGTAGGTAATTGTTTTGTGAGGCATAAAACAATTTTAGTATCAAGTCAAATGGCTGCAGCTGAAATAAGATATCGTATGAATGTTTGCCGTCTTTTTCAGAATGTTTTCATATGGAGAGTTTAAACAAGAAGATCAGGAGAAAATGTTAGGGCAGCTCAACAAAAAAGTCGAGGAAGTATATCGAAGCTGTATAGGCGACAATGAGGCAAACATTAGGTCAGTTGCTGAATCTAAATTTTACCCCACCCACCCTGTAAACATACATGGTCTTCAGAAAATCAGTTTTGGTTTATGTCTTTGGGTAATCGAGATTTATGTTCCCTACATACCTGTTTATATATCTATTTAAAGCATATAATGTTTATCTTATCTTCCACAGAAACAGTGAAAAATAACCAAAAGTTATAGGAACCCTCACGTTTTTGGACCAAAATAAAAAAAATCTCTTTAATGCATCTGAAAACTCTAACATCATAATTATCTTACTCTTTTGTACAAAAATTGCAGAAAAAAATACAATTAAAGTAATACAAAACAAAAACTGGATTTAGTGTGTAACAAATCCATGCTGGTACAGTTAAGAAAAACTTAGAAAACTGACAACAAAACCACTCGCCCTCAAGGTCTCTTACATAAACTGAGTGGTAATCTTTTTTTTATTACTTTAGCATAGATCAACATTTGTTGAAGGGTTCATGTGATCAGTATCTTAAGTTTTAACACTCCTTATGATTTTCCACACTTTATTTTGTCATTAAAAAAGAGTGCATGATAAAACATGAGCGTCAGTCCCTTTAAGGCATGAAATCAGTATGTTACATCATATTTTATCCTTAGAATCATGTGTGAGCAAATGTAGAAAATATTATTCCTTACAAATCTCATCAAAGCTTTGGATTGACCAACATTTGGCAAAGGTTTTTTATGCAACAATTAAATATAGTTACCCAAAGGCGTAAATCATTTGATTAAACTATGAAGAAGACCATGTGTATTTGTTTACATGACTGTGGAGGTAAATGTCCAACCTTGTCAAGTTCATGTATAATCTTAACAAAATCGAATGGATTCTCTGCTTATACAGGGTATAATTTTTAAAATTAAAAAAAGAAGAAGAAAAACAAATAATGTTGGGTTAATAGCGCATAAGCAATATATGGGGTTTATGGCACGGAACAGTATGGGGTTTAAATAGAACAGAAACAATATGGAGTTAATGGCAGGGACACAATATATGTTTGATGACACAGAAACAATATGGTCAAAGGTCAAAACCATAATTAAAGCAGCCTTTCTATTTAGATTGAAATGCCATAGAAACAATATTGAGTTAGAAACCATATGAGGTAAATGGGATATAAAGAACATGGGTGAAAGACACAAAAATCAATATATGTGAATGGCAAAAACAATATGGGGTTCATGGCAAATAGACATGATTGGGTTAATGGCACTTACGCCCAAGGGGGTTAACTGCATAGAAACAATATGGGTTCATGGAGGGACTATTTATGGATACCAACAGAGATTTCATTCATTTTGAAAATAACTTTGTAATGACTGTTATTCCAGAACTAAATCAGTTTACACATGTGTTCTATAATCATATAAACAGCATAGTATTTATTCTACTATTGTGATTTAACATTCCATAGTTTCTAATCAAATAGACCTAAAGAGACTGGGTTCCAGACTTAACACAATTCATCTCTAATTAAAATAAAACATTAAAATGCAAAGTTAAGTTTCAGTGTTATTTTCAAATTGGCAAAGATTTTTATTACTTTATGGCACAGACCTAAATTGTGTACATGTCTCTGAAGGTCAGAACCACTGTGGAGCCTAGTTTGTAGTTATACTAACTGCAGTTATAGAATCACTTAGAAATACAGTCTTTTTAATCATGAAAAATCTCCCAAGTGATTCTATAACAGCTTGTAATAGTGATGAAGCTGATTGTAACTTTGCTAATATGACACAACAGTCTGCACAAAATTACAAAGGCCAAGGGTTGTAAGAAAGATTTTCCGGACCTTAAAAAATATCAGTAATTGAAGCCAAATTTGGTAATTTGTGTGTTTAAATAGTTTCAGCTGTTTGATTTTCCTTTGGGCAAGTGAATTTTGTTTTTCCAAGGGCCCACAATGTTTTATCCTTTTAAAACTTATTTTGTGCAGACTGTCACTGTATAGATTATTTATCTGTGACTTGTTATGGTTTACTGAGTTATTTTGCGAATTTTGCTCTCGATTTATTAATAAAGCTTTTACTGAAATGGAACTAAGACATTATATATGTTAAACAAAGTTGAATATGCCGGTACATGTCACAAATGAACAATCTCCTGTGTGATCATTCTCATATTTTCTTAGAACCATTGAGGCCATCTTATTAATGATCTTATTGTATCTCAAATTTTCTAATCAATTATATAACAACGATATTTATTTACAAAAAAGAAATTTTGGCTTGAATTATTAGTCTATGCTTATTTAAATTAATAATTTCAATAATTTTAATTTTTATTTTATTTTTGGCACTTGCCTAGAATTCAGTCGAAAATTATGGTCTCTGAGACATTTCGTTCAACGCTCGATTTAAGATGGTCTCAAAATATTTGTGGTATTTTGTTTGATTTGCTTATATAACTGTATAAATATTATTGTACCTTATCATGGTATTATAATTAACAAAATGAAAAACACTTGTACTTTGTGGCATGTTCTAAGACCTTCCAAACTTCTTCACAATAAATCAGATTTCGGAATGTACATCATGCAGAGTTTTCTGAAATTCATCAATTTTTTTTTTTAAATTAGTCAACCCAATACTGTTTTAAGATATCCAGCCAAAAAGTACAAATGAAACTAATTTGTTGAGTATGATGTGTGATAAGGCCAGAGTAAAAATAGTTTTTAGATTCTCGTGTGTATTTTTCTCAAAAATAACATGTGGGAAATTTTAATTACAAAGATTACTGTTTACACCATCTGACCTCTTCTCTTTGATGCCAATATTTAAAGCTGCACTCTCACAGATTGAATGTTTTGACAACTTTTTTATTTTTTGTCTTGGAACGAGCCAATTTTTGCGAAATTCTATGGAAACAAGTGATATAAGACTGCTGACAAAAAATAGATCACAGATTTTTATATTGAAGTTCAAAAATTAATGTTTTATGCATTTTTCTTAAACTGTTAGTAACGGTTTAAGCCATAAAACATTGATTTTCGAACGGAAATATGCAAATATGCGATGTGATCTTTTGTCAGCATTCTTTTATCATTGGTTTGCAGATATTTACGCAAAAATTTGCTCTTTCCAAGACAAAAAATAAAAAAGATGCAAGAAGGGTAAATCTGTGAGAGTGCAGCTTTAATTCTCAAATGAAAACTAGTGGGGCTTGTCTTCAAAATGAAATGGGCAGGGATAAGAATCTGGAAAATATTTTCTCTGGTCTTTGTGATTAATGCTTGTTAACAGTCATACATATTAATATGTAATGACTCATAGAATTTCAGGATCGAAATTGAACATTTCTGAGGACTGGGAACTCATATTGAGCATGTAACCCATCAAGTTGACTTTAAACGTTAAGAGGGATGGAAAGAAAATAGATCCATGTAGCAATATTCAATAAATAAATAAGCATGGGGGCCTTTTCCTTTCCATCTCTTTATTTAATAGTTCAAAATCATTACATTGTTTTAGTTCTTTTCATTTTATTCCTGTTTGTTTATTAGTTATTGTAGAAGGCCAGATTTCCTGAGAAGTTTGGGGTGTTAACGGTGATGCATAAGCATTAGATTCAACTCTTGCTTTTAAGGCACTGGATATGGTTGACTGACTCTATTTCCTCTAAGTTCAGTATTTGCAACTGAAAATTCCTATTTCTTATATAACTCAAACAACATGATTAGGATGAAGGCTCATGAAAATGTGTTGTCCTCTCCAGCCAGCATTGTACTAAGTGATTTTAAACAATTATGATTTTTTGTACAGTACTTCTAGTATGAACGGGAAAAAGGTGGATTTGTCTGGGTAAATTAGCAAAGATGTGTCACAAGTTTTTGTCAGATGTTGTTTTACACAGAACATTATTTGTTTTGTATGATCGCTCAAAATGTTTGTTGTTTTACACAAAACATGAACGTTACTGGTTACTTTGTAATGTTGTTTGTCTTTAAGGCTGTGTTCTGGCAATTTAAAATAGATTAGTAGTGATTTGCATGCATCGGGAATATATGCGTTGTCCGAGCCGCTTGGCTAAGTTCCTAAAGCACCTGAAATGCATGCTTTCATGAGGTTCCACTGGTTCAATAACCAGACTGGCCAAATACTTTTCTGAGCATGTGACATACATACAGCCTGTTGTGTTCAGAGTAATTTTGTTTGAAGTATTTTAAGTTCCATGTTGTATATCACTACACTTGCATATTGACAGTCAGGCTTTCTATTTCCATGTGATGATACATGTTATTACGGAACTTAAGTTTTAGCAAAAAAAAACATTGTACTGAAATCACAGAGAATTACATACTAATTAAGGAGATTAAATGCCTGGTCTATAAACACTTTCACTATGAAATGGCAAAAACGCTTTATCTACCAGATCTTGGCATCATATCCTTCAGAATATAAAACTTGCACATTTGGCATTCAATTGGTTTATGATCAACAAGGTTGATTTTGTCTTCTGTCTTCTGTCTGTGTTTGATTCAGGTTCATCTCTCTGGTTGAGTTAAAATCACTCGGACTGAGTAATCTTTGGAAGTGAGATTTTAGTGCTAGAAGGATTGGATTCTTCAATTTGTGAACCAGGAGAAATTGATAGATTGATTTCTTTTCTTTTCTTTCTACTTCTACATAGTTATCACATATCATTCCAGTTTCTTTCATTTCAATAGCCATAGCTTTTCACTTTCACTGCTAGCTTACTTTGCCTAGTTTTCACTTGATGCACAATAACAAGCTTTTCACGAATGTTTCTTTTTACATATTTCTCACAGCTGAAAATAATAAATAAGTACAGAATTTTTTAATAGAAAAGCACTAAAAATAATTTCAACCTCAATTTAGCTTTGTCGCTAGAACCAATTTCTACTAACGAGTGATCCATGCCCTTCTAGATTAATTTAGAATTCTGGAATAATGTCTGAAAAGTTTGACCTTTTGTCAGTGTCTATGGCCTTTAAAGTTCAGGGTCTCAACTGTTACAGTCAAGGTCATTTTTTCTTGTTGACCTTGAAAAGGTTGGAGAGATTTTGCTCTGTCTTACATGTAGGTGCCTTATTTGTTGATTCAACAATCCTGAAGACATATCTTAGACCTACAAGGTTTGTTGCTATGGCAGTATCATCGGTATGCTGGAATGCATACCCCTTATAGAATATATCATTACCTGTGTGTAGGTAAGTTTTTGCATGTTAAAGTTGCTGTCAATTTGTTGTGTTGTAATTTGAGATGTTGTACTGTGTTGCTTGTGTTTGTATAGTAAACTCACCTTGGCGGAACAATATAAATTTAAATGTTTTATAACTGTTGATATTTAATAAGCATATTTTTGTCAAAGTGAGTTTATTTCTTTATACTTAATGTGTTGTTTGTTTTTTCAGATTTATATACAGAAATAATTATGTCAGCAGTCCACTCTTGCATTTCATCTATTTGATACATTTCATCATTTTGAACAGTCACGCTGTCGCAGATTCATCAATTCAAGTGACTTTAAATGCCAAAAAAAGTTTAAAATGAAAGTCACGGGACCTATATATTTTATTTACTATGGTATATTTGCTTCGGGCATCATTCGATGGCACATTATTTTTCATAAAGTACACTTTTCACCTAATCTCATTGTCCACTGCCTAACACACATATTGTTTGTGTATATAGCACACTTCAGATGTTGACAAACATTGAGAACCGCCTCGAAGAGCTGTTCGAACAGATAGAAACTATGCCACAGGATAAGGTGGAAGCCGCAGAAAAGGTACATTGAAATGTTGAGATAGGTTTGCCTTATTGTTTTGGTTAGATCCACTGTTAGGGAAAAGTATGTTATTGTCAGGGTTAGGTCTAATATCTTTTTGGGTAAGGTCCATTTGATGGTTTTATCCATTCTAATGTTTGGGTTAAATCCATTGAACTGTTACTGAACTGTTTGGGTAATGTCCACTGAACTGTTTGGGTAATGCCAACTACTGTTTGGGTAATATGTAAATTTATGACCACTGAATTGCTAGGTTGATGTCCATTAAACTGTTGGAGTTAAGTCTATTGAACTGTACTATTGGGGCTACATGTATATGCCTGTCAACTGAACTGTTGGGGTGGGTCCACTGAATAGTTGGGGTCATGTCCACTGGACTGTTGGGATGGGGTCACTGAATAGTTGGGGTCATGTCCACTGGACTGTTGGGATGGGGTCACTGAACCGTTAGTGTACCGGTAGGATACATCAAACTGATAGAATTAAGCTAACGTATATCATCTTGCAAGTCATTGAGATACAATGATGAAAATATTCGAGCACAAATTGTTCTGAACATGCCACTTTTATTATCTAGGGATGTTTAAACATTAACATGTAAATATTAATCCTAGGCCAAGGATAAGGAACGTCGGTTGAAACTGCGCGAGGAGAAGATGGAACAGCAGCGGTTACACCAGGAGGAGCGTGTACGCAAAGCATTGGAGCGCGCAAAGGCAGAACCAAAGAAACAGGTATGTTAAGTGAGGAGAAAAAGTGTGTAAGGATTCAAAATTTGCATGGATGTGCAAAAACCTTGGAAATAACTCAAAAGATTTTAAAGATATTCAAATTAAACTTTGTGCACACATTGCCGGAGACAATGTGCTCATTCCTTTGGCCCACTCAGAAAACATAACTAAGCATGACATAATGTTTACAAAAATTATTTTTGTGAAATTCTTGATACAACTTAATTTTCTGTACAAATGTATTTACTACAACCCTTTTGCCAAACAACCATAGACATGATAGAGAGTGAATGCTGATGAGTAGGTCTAACACAGGATCAACTATCCAGCATCACCATTATATATATACATATGCTTGTTACAATCTTTCCAATTTCCCCCTTTTCAGACTGGCAGAAAACTTGTGTTCAGATCGGAGCCGCCCCGCCACAAGAAAAAGGAAGACGATAGAAATGACCTTCAAAGCAAAGAGGAAGAAGAGCTAGCATATTTCTTTAGTTGGTAGTTTCGCATTTTGGGCTGAATTTTAAGATGGCATTTTTTCCCAAAAAATGATAAACTACAAATGTAAGAAAAAAATATGCAAAACCAGAAGACTTTTATTTACAGCAGTGTTAGTAGTTTTCAATATTCTTTGCAATCATAATACTAAAATTTATGACATAACTTCAATGAAGCTTTTAAAACAATTGAGTGTTCTCTTTTTTTCACTTTATCTTCACAAATTATCACACAGTTATTTCAGTCTATGAATTTATCTGAAACACGTTATTCTGATTCTTCACAAGACATTGTATTTATGCCATACATCAGTTCTTTAAAAACACTGTAGATTGTTTAAATTTTGCTAGGTCCTTTATTCCTGATTTTGATGTTTTTACCAATTTGAAAAGTTTTAATTTGCAAAGCTGTCATTTTATCATATGCAGACATCTCTAAGTTGATATTTCTGCTAGGTTTTAAATATACATGTGTCTTAATTAATTAGCAAGAAAAAAAACACAAAAATAAAACCTTTATGGAATTTTACAATCTACAGTTCATCTTTTTCTTTTGAATTGCGTTAAGTAGAAATCGGTCTTATTGTTCATTATTAAGTTAGCAGTTATTAGCATCATATCAAATATGTGATATGTAAATTACATTAAAAGTGAAAATGGCTTAAAAAACACATTACACCATGGCCCTGCTATTTTTTTCTGGGTCACAAAAAGAGCTATGATGTTATAATTCTTGCCTACATCATATTTATCATAAGACTTATTTCTTCTTGTTGCAGTTCTTTTTACACACCAGTAAAAAAGGTGCTGAAAATACACAAACATTTAGAGTAGGAGAGTATAGGGCAATGTTAAGCCTAGCCTAGGTCAAATGCAAATGTGGGAACATTGTTCTATGTGATTTACATTATATTTTTGTGCTTAAATTCGAGACTGTGTCATAAGTCTGTAATAAATGTGACTTTTTTCATATATCTGAAAGCATTGTAATACAACACATGTATATATACAGTATGAACTTATTTGATTACAGAAATGACCGGAATTCTTTTACATGTATTTTTGTTATTATATTTATTATCAGATATTGCAACAACCCAAGAGTCTCATAATTGAAAGCAGTGTTAACAGAAAATATTTAATGATCTAAATACTGTTGTTCTCAATCTGAACACTGTTACTCTTGAAGAAATTGAAAACATGTGCAAATAAGAACTAATTTGTGACCTTAAATAGCCTGAAACAGTCCCTATATCTCTTGCTTTGTATCTTACAATTGAACATTGTACGATTTTGAACATCCATTTTCATTTATACGAGTAGATTAATAGTTTAATCCGTCATTCGTAAAAAGAGTATGATCCAGTATTAACTGGGTTTTTTATGACAATGTATACTTATCTGTATACATGTACTGCCATTTTATTCGCTCTTTGTGATAGATCATAAACATATTGTATTATAAATTTATTGAATAATTTATCAAATGTATTTTATGTCTCATAATTTGAGAAAATTTCAAATGTATAGTTTTCTGTTAGTGATATTTGACCATTTATAATCATGTCTAAAAATTGAAGAAAAAAAATGAAATAAAAATGTTAAAAAAGATTAATTTTAGTTATTTTAGATATAGAAATACAAGTACATGTAGTACTATAAGTCATTGAAATCAGAAGATATATCACCAAGCGTCGTTCTTTCAAGTGAGAATGTGCATGGTGTAGTGGTATAGGTTTCAGGAAGCACCTTGTCATTGACTCAAAATATTGACCCCGGTCTTAGTATCTACTTGTTCAAACTATGCCTTTACCCTTTTTGCTTCCAAGTCCAACAGGACTGACAATGCCCATTTGCGCCAATCCAGCCAGACCGACCCTATCTTTAAAACAAATCCTCTTTTAAAAAAGTGCGGATCTGATTCATCACCAACTTCCCTTACCTACATTGTTCTAAAGGCTGTTCAGAAAACAGATTTGTGTGCGATTCTATAAAGCCTTCTCGACAATCGAGCTGAACAAAATTGGTGAAAATTGAACAAATATAGACACAGTTACATTATTGACTAAGAGTTTTAGTGGCCCTTGGAAAGAAGAGAACCATGATGGCCTTTTATTGTCAAGTTATGCTCATTTTTTTCTTAAAACAGACAGTGGTGCTCACTCCAAGGTGCTTTTGTCTTGATCACTGAGTCAGTCAAAATCAAGTATTGTAAAGAGAAGAAAAAAGATCAATAAACACTTTAATAAGTAATTGTTTTATTTATAAACACCATTGTAACACAACTAGGAGCCAGAGGCTCCCACTGCAATGTCCAAATACTGTGGCAATCTACTCCTTTCACCCATAGTATACATGCTGGGTCCAGTTTTTCGAATTTTACCACTTCCTAGACACACGTCACCGTCATAAAACACGGCAAACTGTCCAGGAACTATTGCTCTTATCGGCTGATCTACAGACACTATCACAGAATTCCCCCCACTCAATGTCAGCGTACAGTTGAGTTTACGTCCACTCAGTGAAACATGCTGGTATTTGAACTCGCAGTTGTACATTTGGTCGGTGAGAAGTTGTCGAGGCGGTTTGTTTATCCAGTGACATTCTTCCGTGAATATAGTCTGTACAAATAGGGCTGGATGGTCTGTGCCAGGCACCTGGAAGAAAAAGAATATGAAAGATTTCTATTGTTTGTAATTCATATTCTTTTTTATTTAAGCTCAATTGCAAGGACAGCAGGTAGTCAGTGTTAGACACTAACTGGAAAGGTCAGCGGCGAGTTAATATATTGAAATAAAACAAGTACAGCTGAAACAGTCATCTCAAATATTGTTCGGAACACTGCAGATCACAATGTATCTATTAAACTTTCAGAGCAGTAGCAATTTGAAAGTTAACAACAATGTCATTAATCACTTTGTTAACTGTAATGAAGTTCTGAACTATCTGGCCATTGTTGAAGAAAACTACAAATTTTAAAGCTAATAAAATTGAATGATTCCAGCAATTGACAGGAATACAATGACAACCAAAATGAACCAGCTGAAAAGTATTGTTGAAAGTTCAGGCCCAAATTAAGGATTCTCGGACTCCCTCAGTGTTCTTAATGTCCCCAAGTTTCTACATAAATACATGCACCTGGCTCACAGAAACTTAACAAACCCAGACCTGACAAATTCAAATTTTGAGTACCATCCTGTAAGCCAGGCAAACATATAACAAAAGAAGGGTTTGGGGACTGCTGCTTGTTTTTACCCCTGCACATATTTATCATGAGTTAGACCTCATATAGCACCTTATGCTAAATGTTTAACTTCGTAGAAAATGGTTATTTTTTTAGTTTAATTTAAAGAAAAACAAACACGTACACAGATATGAAAATACAGTGTGAAATATGAAAAGTAGATGGTTTTTAAAATAAATGTAAACAAGAGCACCGCGAAACGGAGCATTATACGCCCGAAGAAGATTCGGCTTGAGGTCTTTAATAAACATTTAGGTTATGCTAGTATACTGCTTACTAGGTGTGAAGTGTTTACAACAAAGGCTTAAACTTCAATATTGAAACTTTAATGATACTTAAGTTAGCAGTGCTAATAAAAACCTTTGTTCAACAGTATTTTTTTACAACATAGAATAATTGAAAATTGCGCGCGACACATCCTTTTAATGTAATGATGCTTTGTATAAAGTTATTTGAAAATGACTTTATTAGTGACCAAGTTGTGGCCCGGACACGGATTTGCTAACGCACCCCCATGGTGATTCTAGTCTTTGAGGTATGGACCTGGAAATTGCGCGCGACACATCCTTTTAATGTAGTGATGATTTGTATAAAGTTATTTGAAAATCGCTTTATTAGTTACCAAGTTATGGCCCGGACACGGAATTGCTAACGCCCCCCAGTGAAATTAGCCTTTGAGGTACGGACCTGAAAAGCATGCTTGACAAATCCTTTTAATGTAGAGATGATTTGTATAAAGTTATTTGAAAATTGCTTTAGTAGTGACCCAGTTATGGCCTGGACATGGAATTGCTAATGTCCCCCCCCCCCCCATGGTGATTCTAGTGTTTGAGGTATGGACCTGGAAATTGCGCGCGACACATCCTTTTAATGTAATGATGCTTTGTATTAAGTTATTTGAAAATGACTTTATTAGTGACCAAGTTGTGGTCCGGACACGGATTTGCTAACGCACCCCCATGGTGATTCTAGTCTTTGAGGTATGGACCTGGGAATTGCGCGCGACACATCCTTTTAATGTAGTGATGATTTGTATAAAGTTATTTGAAAATCGCTTTATTAGTTACCAAGTTATGGCCCGGACACGGAATTGCTAACAGACGGACAGACGATGGAGGCCATAACATAATACGACCCTTCGGGCATATAAAAAGGGAAAATTTTACTACCTCAAAAACACACACACCAAGATCTTTCATGAGTGCAACCCCAGACATCATTTATTTGGTAGAAACCAACTATTAATTATATAAGGCTAGGTAAAGCTTTTCTGCCTTAGCCCAAAACCACTCTGTGAGAAGCAGAAAACATCATTTGTAAACAAAGAGACCAAAGTTGAACCTTCTGATGCAGTCAAACAAAAATATGTCTTTATTGTTTTGAAAAAAATAG
This sequence comes from Mya arenaria, assembly GCF_026914265.1. Lineage (NCBI taxonomy): Eukaryota > Metazoa > Mollusca > Bivalvia > Myida > Myidae > Mya > Mya arenaria. Next base: position 26,326,437 of record NC_069135.1, on the reverse strand, counting down.
AAAAACTCAATAAAACCATGATTTTAATATTGACATTTTTGGTTTAAAACTACATGTACCCTATGGAAAAGAATAAAAATCTTACAAAACAAATACCCACCACATATATATCATTAGTGTCAGTGTCTTTGTGGGCGATGAACATTCCAACTCCCAAGCCGCCTATTTGGGACTTCTGTCCCATCGTGTATGCATAAAAACCTGAAATAAAAAAAGCAGGGAATATAATTATGCCACAAGTGCTATTAAAATTACTGCAACAATTAGCCAAGTTATTAAAATTATATATTCACATACATGTAAAAATTCAATCACAATAGTTTGGAATAAAACCATTGTTATACCATATTGTCAAGCATACAATGCAATTAGTAGCATGACAATATTGTAATAATGTTGTAATTTATCCAGACGCAACTAATTGCATGGCTTTCGCTATGATATACAAATTATTGCATGAACAATAACAAAGAAAACTTCCTCCAATATGGTACAATTGTATTCTATAATGGTATATTTTGTGACAAAAAGATCATGTTTACATGTTGAAGTGTTTGTAGATAGCAGGTCACTGGAGCGTAGCTGGTACATTATGCTAACAATTTATATTTACTGTCCATGAACTTTACAGACACCTGTTATTTTCATTATTCTGTATTATAATTATAGACATACACAAGGACATCTTATCAACATAAGTTCAACGAAATATTAAGATCAAGAGTTTCAGTGAAATATTGAGAGAATATGAAAAAAAGAATTGAAGTTATACTTTGCCTTTAACTGTCAGACCAATAAAGACAAGTTTCGAAATATATAGTACAACTTCTCAGAAATATGAATTTGAACAAGGCTATCATACAATATGTGTGTTGATAAGACAGTGCCTCATTGTAAGGCACTACAGTGCTCCAGCCAGGATTAGAAAGGGCATGGTGCTAGGTCAGAATGGTACTTTTGATGTGCGCTGAATGAGCCTTAATGGGGCACCTGCAAGGGTAATTGTTCAATTCTTATTGCGTAGGCATTGTAGCTACTTTCAATACTAATAGTTTGCTATGAATACCTTAGCTGTTATCTTTACTTTAGTGTCAAAAGTATGTATAATTAATATTTTCATGCTAAATTCTTAAAATTAACAAAAAGCAGGGTGTAGTGAAAAGGCAGTAGGGTGTTGGAAAAGGGCAGTGGGGTGCACCACCCTGCTATTTAGGCCTCTGGCTGGAACACTGGTACTATTCTACTGCATGTATTACCTTTATGTGGCCCCATGTTTTCTCCAGTTTCAAGGTTGATAAAGTTGCCCAGCCTGGGCTCCATGTATTCATCTGTGAAGTCCTTGAAGTTCCTCTTGCCGATGAAACAGATCCCCACACTCTAGACAAACACAGAAACAATCCAAAACTTATGTAAGGTGTATCAAGAACTGCATGTATAAATAATATACAAATCATTGATTTACTCCATAAAGCACTATGCTTTGCTTCAGGTGTGAAAAGTCCAATGCATATACCCCGCTGTGTCATATTGGACGTTAAGTTGGTACCAGTAACTACTGTGTCTGGTGGTCGCCATTTAAAGGGTATAACTGTGCAATAAATGAATATGGAGAACTCAGTACTGGTGTAAACCAAGGGAAGTTGTCTATAATATATTTATTAACATTATTATTATTACTCAAATTATTATTATCATTATAATAATTATTATCATTACTTAATTATTATTTTTACTACATAAATAATTATTTCACTTGAAACCATCCAACCTCTCGTTTATTGGCAACTTTTTCCATCCCATAATCCCTTGCAATCTGTTTGACATCAGACTTTATCATGTCACCAATAGGAAACAATGCCCTCTGTAAAGCATTCTGGGAAATTTGGGACAAAAATAGGGTCTGGCATTTCAGCGGATCTCTAGCTTTGAGAAGGTTCACCCCTGTAAAGAAATACAACTTGAATGAAATTTCATAAAAAATTATACATACATGTGTATATATGAAATATATCTCAAACACTAAAAGTGTGCTGTTGCAGAAAAATTACAAATGAAATATAGATTACATCACGTTCCATTTTATTTGCCAACACGTTTGCTTCATGCTCTTCAAGGCAAATCACAATAACAGTTATGCAAAACTTTTCAAATAATATAGCCTCACATTTCAAATCACATAAAACTATTCCATTTTTTTTTACAAAAATCGTTTTTTTAGTATTTAAACTGTTTATACTATTCTAAAACATGCATCCATGATAAAGACTTTATTGGTCAGAGCCCATGATTTTAAGTCTCAAGTTAGGCTCAAACTCAGTTAAAGCATTTTCATGAAGATTTGTAGTTTTCAGTACGAAATCATACTTAAGCCTGTTCCTAAACATGGGCTCAGGTGTAGAAAAACAGAGAGAGAACTTCACAACTATTAAGATTTTATTAGACTTAGAGTACCCTTTTTTGGATCTATATTATCCAGATCATAGCCTGCACTGGATCTCACATAATGGCCCGTAGCTATTGCATCAGCCCCAAGTGACTCCGTGGCATATTTGAAGAAAGCATCAAACTTGATATACTTATTACACAGCACATCTGGATTTGGAGTCTTCCCTTGCTGCAGATCTTGAAGAAAGGCACTAAATTTGGACAATGAAATTTATTGTATACATAATTCAGTCATTATTTAAATTTAATCTTCACCACATTGTTAAATAAAAAAAAGTTCTTCCAAAATACTAAATTTCAAAATTGTGCTGAATACCTTATAGAAACCACTAATTGTAGTGCACATCTAAAATATATATTTTGCCATCACATACATAATACACATAAAAAAATCTTATTCTAGTTTGCCATGCCATTGGCAATAATCAAAGATACATCAAAATGTTATGATTACAATGTCATGTTATATGTACATGTAAAATGACAAGTCACAGACCTGAACACCTCATTCCAGTATTTCTTCACAAAGTTGACCTCGTGGAAGGGAATACCAAGGTGGCTACACACAAACTGAGCGTACTCCCGGTCTTCATCTGCGATGCAAACACCATGCTCATTGGCAGAGTCCCAATTTTTCATAAACAGCCCATGGACATCATAGCCTAGAACCAAGATATTAAAATAGGTGTAACCTAGCATATTATAAAGTACAGTAATAAATATTGATCTTTTAGATCAACCAGCCGTAATCCTTGCAGAACTACTTGGCTTTGAATATTGTAACAAGCCCTGCTAGAATATAAGATGCATGAATTTTAGATCTTGAACAAGCCTGGCATAAATTTTGTTTATTCAGGCTTACTCAAGTTCCTGTATGGCTTTAGTCTAAAATAAAAGATGTGTTACACTGGATTCTTCCAATCCCTAAGGTCTAAACAGGTTTGTGCAAAAACAGGGTTTTTTTGAAAAGTATTAAAAATGTATTTAGAGAAGTATTTTATGTTTGAAATAGATGTTAAAGGTTTATATTAATATTTTACCATGTAAGTTCAAAGATATTTTGCACATAACAAGCTTTAAATGCTTTAAAACACAGAATTTACCTTTCTAATAAAAGAAACCTGACTGACACAGACAACAATTATGCCAATTTTGACAACTCGACCATCTCTGGCAAGCTTTGAAATAGACCTCGTAAATACAATCGTAACAATTAGGCCATGGCTGAGGTGTTCCGATTGTTGCAAAACTGTGAACAGCAGCCTTGCAGGTGCCCTTCATAAATATATCATTATGTTTTGACAGTATAATGAAGAAAAACACAATAAACTCATACTAATTTGTTGGATATTCTTTTTTTTTTAGTACTGACCTAACTTAAATTAGCATTATCTGGTAATATTTCTTGTTTTAATTTTATGATGTTTTATAGACGCAATATGCTTTAACCCAGAATCGCGATCGGAATAACTACCCACTTTTGGTACCAAACAATTTGTACATGAAGGATTTGCCATATCAAAAATCGTAAAAAAAGATCTAACAAGATACAATTATTTGGATTAGTATGGCTTCTGCTAAATACAACCGCTGTAGGGTTTATTGGTACTAACCAGATGTCTTGTAAGCTCTGTTGATAGAGCTTGTTGGTTATCTTTTCTTCAATTTTTTTTTTTCAATGCTTTACTAACTAACTAATACTGTAAAAGTAGTAGTTCACAAACATGGGAGAAGGACCTGCTGCTAAACAGGGGCCATTTTCTCGAAACTACTTAAGTCTGTTATAACGCGATTAAGCTGAGCTCACTATTTTTGTTTAGCTACAATAATGAGTGATCAGGGATACTTTTTTTTATTATTTTGACATTTCATGTGTATCCCTGTCTCGAGTCTGCCATAGTCTAAAAATCGTCAAAAGACTCATTGACGGCCACTTAGGTGGACTTTATTTTTGTTCTGCTATAATTTGTGAAATTTTTACTGTTTTTAAAGTTTTTTTATTGTTAATTGAAGTTATCTGTCTGGCTATCACAAAAAGCTGTGTTTTATTCATGTAAATCACGTGAAAATAAGAAATTTAGCGAGACAAAATAAGCTTCTTTTAAGTATGTTAGGTTTAAGATAATTTGAGAAATCAGGGCCCGGTAATCACTTTTGTCGTCTAGGGAACTTCTTTAGCCCTAAAAGGCTAGTAAATACCTTTAAACTGCTTCGTCTGTAAGTTCTCCGCCTTCGGTATGACTTAATATACTTCAGAAGTATCAAACCGTTTGTTTTTCCAAAGTTTATCAAGACCTGCCTTGAAGGCATTCACAGATGTGGTGTTCACTAATTCTTATGGCAAATTATTCCAAGTTGAAATTATACGATTGCCGAAAGAATTTTGACGTAATGATTTCCTTGCTTTAGGTTTAAATAATTTCAAATTGTGTCCTCTGGTACCACTATTGTCAGCAAAGGTGAAAAATGTTGTCATACTAATGTCATCAATATTGTGTACTTTTCTAAACACTTGAATCATGTCGAATCTTTTCCTTCCAAAGTCTAAAGATGGGAGGTTTAATTCTCGTAGGCGATCGTTGTAAGTCAATCCCCTCAAGTCCGGAATTAATCTAGTTGCTCTTCTCTGAGCGTTTTCAATCATCTGTTTACACTTCTTTGTTATTGGGAAATATATCAGGTTTCCATAATCCAGATGCAATCTGACCAGTGATTTGTATAAGGTCAGGAATAGAGTATTGTCAATATGAGTAAACTTTCTTCTTATTAATCCAATAATCATGTTGGCTTTGTTCAAAGTATTACTGATGTGCTTTTCAAAACTCAACTTTCAGTAAAAAGTACTCCTAAATCCTTCTCAGAGTCTTCCCTTGTAAGCTGTTGTATATTTCCATCTCTGTCAGTCATATGGTAGTCGGTGTCAACTCTTTTGCGACCAAAAGAAACTACTTTACACTTCTGCACATTAAATTTTAAAAGCCAGTCCTTACTCCATTGACACAGGTTATCTATATCTTCTTGAAGATGTTGTTGATCCACTCTCGAAGAAAGAGGAGTATAAATTTTGCAGTCATCAGCAAACATCTTACATATACTTCTTACTACATCAGGTAGATTGTTTACAATGATTATAAATAAAATTGGTCCCAGGACAGATCCTTGAGGTATTCCGGATATAACTGAATTCCAGTTTGATTTATGGCCATTCAATACAACACGTTGCAAGCGATCACTCAGGAAACTTTGAAGCCAAACTAGTATTTTCCCTGATATTCCATATGATTCCACCTTCTTCAGAAGTCTACGATGCGGTACACTATCGAACGCTTTACTGAAATCCAAATAAACTGTGTCAACCTGCAAATCTTTATCTATCGCCTCTGTCCAATCTTCAAGTACCGACAGGAGCTGAAGAATAGTATTTCTGTTTTTCCTAAACCTTGTAGGAAGGAGTAAATTGTGCAAGGGTAAGAATCTGCTATCCAGTCAGCTTAGTCCAAATAATTGTACGTTGACGGATTTTTTTAGATTTTTGATATGGCAAATCCTTCACGTACAAATTGTTTAGTATCGAAAGTGGGTAGTTGTTCCGATCAGGATTCCGGGTTAAAGCATATAGCGTCTATAAAATATCATAAAAACAAGAAATATTACCAGATAATGTTATTTTATATTAGTTCCGTACACAATTTTTTTTTTATCCAACTTATAATTATGAATTTGACGGCTTTTCTTCATTTCATTCTGTCAAAACATAACGATATATACATGAAGGGCACCTGCAAGGCTTCAGGGCACAGTTTTAAATCGCTCGGAACATTTCAGCCATGACCGAGTTGTCACGATTGTATAACGAGGTCTATCTCGAAGCTTTGTTGGAGGAGGCCGAGTTATTACGATTGTATCGAGTTGTTCCCCTTCGCATAATTGTTATCTGTGTCAGTCAACTTTCGTTTTATTGGAAAGGTAAACAACTTGTTTTAATGCATTAAATGCTTGTTTAGTGCAAAATAACATTTCACTTACATAACAAAATATGAAAATAACTCTTTATGATCAATTTCAACCATAAAATACTTCACTTAAAACAATTTCAATATTTTTAAAACACCCCCGTTTTTTGCACATTCCCGTTTAGACGTTAGGGATTGGAAGAATCCCGTATAACACGTCTATTATTTTAGACTACCAGTCAGCTCAGCCCGAAAAGCTCCAACTAAGTTACGGCCAATGCGGTCTTGGGCATTATTGTCATAAATCTTTTGTTCACTTGAAATAATGGCACATTTATCTGTCTTTGTCCGATTGTTAATATCCGAATGGCATCAACCTAAATGCCTAAACTTTGCTTACCTTTTAGTTTCAATAAGAGAGCAGACACTGCGCTGTCAACCCCTCCAGAAATTCCACATACAATTTTCTTAGTCCTAAAAAGTACTTTGGTGATTTTCATTCCTTAGTTTGTTTAAATTTATTTAAAAAAAAAGAAAAAACATTCGATTTACATGGGGATGATTGTACCGAGGATGATTTACCTTGAGCACCGATGCAATAAAAACCAAATGAAAAATTACCAGAAAGATAATGAAGGGAAATGACCGAAATATTCCTAGTCTATTGTCCCTGCCTGGTTTACATAAACTCAATTATTTGAAGAAATCTTCAAATACTTAGAGACCTCTTCAAATAATAAGAAACCTCTCCAAATGATTTGAAGACGTCTTCAAAATCAATTGAAGACCTTTTTTTAATTCCATAGCCTTGACAATGTGACAATGACCGATATGATTTAAAGTATATATATATACGGTTTGTGATGTAGATGGTGTTCCCGTCGTTACTGAAGGCATATCTCTCCAACGTGTCACTCGCGCTGTTGTCCTCATAAAGCTTAGCTATCAGCTGTCCTGACATCGTGTAAACGTAAAGCTCGGTGCCTGATGAGATGTAAAGGTTGTTCCAACGGTGAGCTGCGGCGTAACAATCGTGGGTGAAACCTAATTTTCTTGTAGTCACAAGTTTTCCTTTTGTACCATTAATGAAATGCAGTTCGTGTATATCAACATCATTATCATCACCAGCAGCAACACCATTATCATCATCACCAGCATCCTCATCACCACAATTATTTACAGCGTAATTAACACAAACGGCCACTTCATTGCCGCCAATGTGGCACAAATCCCATGGATACTCGGGCAGATCACAGTGGTCGACAACCCTGTACTCCTTGTCCAGGAGTTTTACTTAACAGTTGTTACCATCAGTGATAACAACATGTCCATCAGGCAGTTCACATACACCCATGATATCACAATCATCTTCATCTGAACGCATCTTCACATTGTACTTCTTGAACCCCAGCACTTGGAACACATGTTCTGGTTGGAATTGTTCTGCAACAGAAACAGATTCAGTTGACACTCCAAAACTTTGTAAAGAGGTAAACCATTCTTCTATTGCTTTGTCTGGCTGATATGCAACAGTGCACGTTTCGACTGCTGTTAATCTCCGTACAAGCTCTTGCGCTTCATTAATTTTGTCTCCACATTTCCTAAACCCAATGTACAAGGCGGGTTCACCTGAGGATTTTTTGTTTTCGATCACATCCATCAAGCTCTTCAGATCTTCATGCATTTGTGTGCAGAGGTCAATATCTTTCTTTATGGAAGATTCGTGTTTCGCTATCAGATCGGCTAGTTCTTGAACAGTTTTCTTCTCCATCCTGTCAAGAATGTCGGTAATCTTTTTACGGGTTGTCTTTATTTCATCAACAATAGCACCTCGAGTCTTCCTTAGTGATACTGCATTTTCCTTTCTGATTGCTTTCCTATCTTATAATTGCTTTCTGAGATCAGCTACCTTTTGTGAAAGTTGAGTAAACATTGGATCTTTGCAGATGCCCTTTGCAACATCTGGAATGTGCTGTATCGAAGAACAGAGCCTGGAAATAAATGACAAATACAATGGAATAAAATATGTTCTACGGTGATTAAAATTAAAATGCAAGTACAATTTATTTTGTATCACATTTGCTTTGTCTAACATTTATAAATACATCTACCACAGAAAAAATAAACGTGTTTATGTGGTATACACTATTGAACTAATTAAAACAAATAACAGTAGCTCGTATATAGATAAATTGTTTGATGTTAATTCAGGCTAAAATACACTCAACATGATATTGTAATACATTGTACTTACTAGTCTACGGTAGTAATCGTATAAACAGACGGTAACGTTTGCCCGTTGCCCTTACTGAATCACAATCAATTAAGATGTCTATTATTGATACAAACGCTTCAATAATTTATTCTTACATATAACCTGAAGTCCTTTAAGCATACCTGTGGTCAACGGCGACGCACACATGACAGCACAGCTGGTCATGGTCACCACACACGAGCTCCAATGCTTTACCAGAGTGTCTCTCACATCGTTCCAGAGCGTCCACAGTCCCTATGGCCGTCTTCCATTTCATAACGTCATTCCTATCGAGCACCGAGTGTCTCTTGTATAAGACATTATGTTTTGTAACACAGTTGTCGCAGTAATACGTTGTGCACTTTGAACAAAAATGTTGAGCCTCAGTGTTCAGTCCATCTTCTTCATAAGGAGAACAGGCGAAATCGTGGATGTAATCACCGCCCCTGTGAATGGAGGATCTGAAATTAGAAGCCATATTCCTGCAACCTCCAGGGTTAAATTAAAACGAAAGTATCTGAAATGTCGTCCGCCCTCTTCCACACAAGGAAGTTAATACAATATACCGGCCTACGTCTATGGTCATTTGATTGTCATGTGATTGAAACTTGATAATGATAGCTAGGACATATGGATTTGCTTTGGAGATAAAGTCATATTGTATTATATTTCTAAATACAGGTTCTTATAATCATATGTTCAAAAATTAATTTCTCAACATATACTCGAACTCTGTTTAAGACCAATAACTTAATTATACCCAACCATACTCAACGAATTGTAGAACGGTACTAGTGTTGTTTGGTAATGTAATGATGTTCTATTTTTGTCATATAAACACGTTTCAGTTATAAATACTTAATGAGTGATATCAATTGCTGTACGTGATTAGTTCACTTTAAAATCAATTACTTTATATTGATCAGTTTTCATGAATGCTACAGCTTGAGGGGTGGGGGGAGCGGAGGGCGGGGGCGTACCCTGCTTCACCCCCAAAACAAATTATTTTTCCAAATATACATTTTTATTCAAATATCCGGGAATATATCTTGGACAAAAAGTTCTCGTTTTTTTTTCTTTTTATAGTTAATTTTCAACTCGTATTTACTGCAAACTTTTAACAAACATTATTTAATTTACTTTTATTAATGCATATATTTTCCAACTGATAATAGTTAATGCACGAAAGCAATTTTAAATTAGACATAACATGTATACATACCGAATTAATACGCGGCCATTTCTTGAATGAAAATTTTGAAAGGTCCGACATGTAAGTAAAAATAAATGCGGCAAAACATGGGATTTAAACATGGGTCTTAGATTTAAAAGTTCATTTCATTAAACATGGGTATTCAGTCATCCGTCATGGTCAAATCTAGAGTCTGGTTTGCTTGAAGACGTGTCGTTTCCAAGGCAAAAAGGGAAGAGCACGCTAGGTTGTTGACTTGGGAGGCGTGGGTACGGTAAAACAAATCATCACTTAATATGCTAATGGTTGTGTTAATATTCCGGGAAGTTCGTATAACATATAACAACGACAAACAGTTCAAAACGATGAGAACGATAATATAAAATCATATTTTTGTTCGAGCAGTTGTTTTCGTCTGTAATTTTTTTGTATGAAAGCAAATGTTCGACCATTCCGCGTCAAAGTTGACGAAAGCGTTTAGAAAAAAAAAGGATTACCATTTTTCTATTTTCAGTATATATCCTAACCTTTGCAAACTTTTTTAAAATTCAATTTTATTTTATTTATTTTTTTGCCAACATTTTCTGGTTTAAAGCTGCACTCACAGATATACCATTTTTAAAATTTAGAAAGAGCAACTTTTTGCGTAAATATCTGCAAACCAATGATAAGATTGCTGACAAACCGTTACTAACGGTTTAGGAAAAATGCATGAAACATCAATTTTTGAACTTAATATAAAAATCTGCGAAATTTTTTTTTGACAACAGTCTTATATAACTGGTTTCCATGGATTTTTGCAAAAACTGGCTCGTTCCAAGACAAAAAAATAGAAAAGTTGTCAAAACCTTCAATCTGTGAGAGTGCAGCTTTAAAAGTAAAGTTTTGATCAAGGGGAAGTCAACTACAATTGATTTTAGAAGTAGTTCTTAAAGTTGATATTTTCACTCCTAAATTAGCAGTGAAATCAGTTAGTTCACTTATAAAACTTTTGTAAAACATAAAGACAAAATTTTGTATATCATAATGTATACTGATTTCAAGAATATAATGATGAGTTCCGATGTTTGATATGGATGAACCCGTTAAGTTTTTTGAAATAAAAAAACGTCGGACATGCTTGTACACAGCTTGATGACCATGCGCTGAATGAATCAATCAATATTGCACAGTAAACACGTGCTCGATAGAGCGCGAAATCATAGCGCCCCCAGGCGTATCGTTTCGGAACGATACAAGGGGAAACAATTTTCTCCTAATTCTTTTCAATCAAACGTAGAAAATTATATTCCCCTAGAATCAATCCTTACTCACTCTATCTTACTAATTCGATCTTGTACTAAGACGAAAAACAACAAGTATAGTATACAAATGTTTAATTTGTTGTAAGCGTCATGGCCAATCAACCGAATTATAAAGAACGGGAAAACGACTTTATAAAAAACAAAACTAATTCGGAACTCATCATTTATAAACCCAAGCACTGTGAAACAACCAAACTTTGTTCTAAACTATCTTTTACGTAACCGTCTTTCGCTTTTTCACTCGCCCAACGTCCATGTCTCTTAAACATTCGGTCTTTTACACCTTAGTTTGCGGCAGCCGTAGCCCCGCCAGAACGAAGTGAATGAAAGCCATATTTACGAACGTCTGTAACTAAAGGTTTGAAAGTTTTTATGAACAAATCTCTAAGAGTTGAATAAGACATAGGCTTGTTAACACTTCTGACTTTAAATCCTGTTTTAGTAGCACTCAAGTTACAAAATATGTAAGATTCATCAGAAAATCCAGCCCATTGAATATACTTTTCCAAATTCTTAACAGGGCACAACAAAGTTCCAGTTCGCGCTATAACTATCCATGCGCCGTCTCTATATTGATCAGTTTTACTAGATTCTATAAATATTTCCATATATGCTGTACTTATAATAATATCACTTCTCTTTATCTTTAACAGTTCAGCACTTCTTAAAAAAACAGAAAAGGCTATTAAACATGCACAAATCATTCTCTGTGACATTAGGTTACATTCACCATAAAGACTATCATACATTTTTTGTAGGATACTAACATATATAGGTTCCTTCTTAATCGTAGACCTAGAATTTATACGTTTTGCTGATTCTAACACATTAATAACAAGTTTTGAATCAGTAGGGGAAACAAAACCATTAATTTCGTGCATCCATTTTAAACTATAGAAAGCTGATATAATAGGTTTTGCTGTAGAAGCAGTCTGTATTAACGAAGTTAGATAGATAGCCACCGGAAAAGCCCTAGCGGGCAAAATGTCCCTAATCCCGAAACCGTTTGAAAGAGCCCAAACTTTCCACCTTTGAAACGACTGTTATAGTTCTTGCACGTGCTGTCGGCTCTTGACTTTTGCAGTATCTGAGGGAGAAGGGCCACCTTGTCCGCCAAGACCTCCGGCAGCTCGTCTATCTCGTGTTTGTGAATCTGGAAAAATAGATGTAAAAATCTTTTTAAATTAAATGTAGTAGGTTTATTCGGTAAAAAGACATGAACATTACATGGCACGTCATTATGCAGACAAATTATAACATATCATTATCAATGCATAGACAATAGAAACCATGAAATGCACACACAATACCAAGGATGACACAAAAAAGAGAAAAATGATTTTCACTTATTTCCATTGTGGTCCTTGAAAAATTGGTGGCAGTAACCATGGAATAGTCATGTAGTTTAGCAAAATTGTTAAATACAAGGATAATAAATCTAGACAAGTTATAATCTTATATCACAGATAATTAATTGCATAAATTATATCACAGAACTCATTAACATTATTACTCTGCATTCATAGCCTATTACACTGCATTCATGGCCTATGTATTGTAACAGAAGACTTGAGATCATAATGTATGGAATAAAAAATGCCATTCAAAATGGCAATACTGTAAAGAAATATTAATATCACAATGAGATATGATAAGATATAAAGAAATACGTATGAATAAGAACCGTACATGCTAATAAAAATGAAATTATTATGATAGCTAAATATAAAAATTTAAAATGATCTTTAAGACTGCAATAGGTACTGTTTGATGGCAGACTTAAAATGGTTAGGTTTTGAAATATTCCTTATATTTTGAGGAATACTATTCCACAAATTTATGCCATTATTTGTGAATGTCTTTGCCCCAAAACTGCCAACCTTAGGCTTGGAGAAACGACCAGTGTTAACAAAGGTAAAACTATCCGCAAAATGATCAAACACTGGCTGAGCTACCTTATTAGACCTTGTACAGCAACCGTGCACATCACTTAGCGGTTTAAAATGTTCACCAAGATACTCAGGGGCAAGGCCATTCTTTATCTTATGGACATGACAAAGCATAATTTGCTCTACCCTTTTTTACACGGGTAGCCAACCTAAACTTAGAAATTGCTCTTGACCAACATGAGACATGTTATCCATCTTTAAAACAAACCTGATCATCTTATTTTGGGTAGTCTGGAGTTTATTTTTAAGTGACTGGGTAAGACCTGGATACCAAAAGGAACAAGCATAGTCATAGTGGCACTGTATAAGGGACATAACCAAGAGTTTTCTAGTGTGCATATTTAAGAATTTACTTTTTCTGTATAAGAACTTCAACCTGGAGTTTGCTTTACTAATAACTGACTTGGCTATGGACTCACCAGCCAGACTCTGATCTATTTTAGCACCAAGGTACTTGACAAAACTTGATGGTGTAATTGGCACCCCATTACAAGACACATTAAGCTGGGGATTAGACTTAAGTTTGGGCTTTGAACCAAACAATACTGATTCTGTCTTGCCAAGGTGTAGGGACAGTTTGTTGTCCACTAGCCACTCACTAATGAGTTCCAGGTCACTTGAAAGAATGGATTGAATTTCTGATATGCTTTTACCAGCTACTAAGATGCCCGTATCATCAGCATAGAGTAATATTTTATTGTTAACCACAGCGGCCATATCATTAACATAAATTAGAAATAGAAGAGGGCCAAGGATGGAACTCTGAGGGACACCACATGTGACAGTGGCCTCGGAGGACAATGTGCCAGATACGTCGGCAATCTGATGGCGATCTGAGAGATAGGATTGAAACCATCTAACAGCGTCAGCATGGAGACCTATAGCCTCAAGTTTCATCAGTAAAATACCATGATTGACCGTATCGAAGGCCTTCTGAAGGTCAAGTAGAACCATTCCAACCATTTTACCTTCATCCATCTTAAAACGAATGTAATCAGATAAATGGGTAAGACATATGTCTGTGGAGAAGCCACGCCTAAAACCGGATTGGTAGCTGTAGAGAAGTTGTTTATCATTTAAATAACCTTCTACCTGATCAACATGTATCTTTTATTTGCAAAATGAACATATTAACATGTTAACTTTATAATGATACTATTAAATCTATTAAACAACAAAACTTATATATTGTGAATATAACTAGTTATTAAAGCTATTTGAACACTTTCAACCTTTGTTGCATAATCATAAAACATGAACGTAGTACATAAGTACAACACATGGAGTTTTTCATAAATTCTAAGACTGTTCTCAAGGCTGCCTGGCCTGCATATGTATGTGGGTACATAACTTGTACTGGCTATTCTTATGGCCGCAGAGCCTGCATATTTATATGAACACATAACTGGCTATTCTAATGGCCGCCGGGCCTGCATATTTATATGAGCACATAAAAAACTGGCTATTCTAATGGCCGCCGGGCCTTCGTATATATGCGTACATCACTTTAACTGGCTATTCTAATGTCCGCCGAGCCTGTATACATAAATGCGTGCGTTTCTTTCGCTGACTATTCTAATGGCTGTCAAGCCTACATATATGAAAATGCATTACTTCATTGCAATAATTATGTCTACAAGACCATTATCTGAAATTTATGTACTTTAGGTACTATTGTGAGAACTAAATGTTCTATAACTGTGCATATGTCTCACAGACTATTGTAAAAGCGATCGACCTATAACGCACGTAAAACATAATTTGCGTTACGTTTGCCTAAATTCACGTGTAAATTTTACAATATTTGCTTCTAAAACTTCAACAGAGTAATTTCTGGCTAATGAAACATTTAAAGCGAATAAATGTACTATCAAGCATTTTATATTTGTCATTGATCAGCGTACAAACGTACAAATATGCCCTAAGGCTATATATAATATGCTGTAGGAATTAAAAACTCGTGATTATCATATAATGCATAACAAAATTGACTGGTTAAAAATGGAAATGCCACTATTTGAGAGCACGTTGTAACGCAATTAACGTAATTATGTTTTACGTGCATCTGTGTGGAGCAAAGGGAGATAATAAAGCACTGTAATTGCTCTAAATCAGTACATGATCTAACTCCCTTCTATCAAAATTTAACCAATAGTGCCAACATTTGGAAATTTAAATCCTTATTTCCAAATAACCCTTTTCCGTTTTTGCAAATTGTGTAAAAACTCTTTGATGTTGGTAAATACATCCAGTCTAACACTGCATCTGTAAAAGTCCCAAGTGGACATAATAAAGGCCAAAAGCTTGAAGACGGCCAGTACGGAACTATCAAAACTCCAAACACATGGTCAGAAATCATTTTCCTGATAACTCTCGGAAGGATACAAATTGGTGGCACGAACAGTCCAAATTTACCAGACCAATTCTCAGTAAATGCATCTATGCCACTGGAACCTTTGTTCCAAAATCTTGTATAGAAGCAAGGCAATTTTGCATTGAAATCAGACGCAAACCAATCTACTTCAAGATTCCCCCATTTATTCTGAACCATATCTACTATTGCTTGCGAAACACCCCAATCATCGTAATCTACGATTTTTGACAAATAATCAGCTTTGTCGTTTTCGGACCTTGGAATCCATTCCATTTCTACGATAATAGAATTTGACGCGCAATATCTATAAATATCTAAAGCGGTTTCTTGTAAATCAGGCACCATTGAACCATTAGCTACAATTTTTGAAACGGATTGGTTGTCCGTAAACCATTTTACCCTCTGAAACCTCAAATTTTGAACCAATGACAACAGGACTCTATACACAGCCATTAACTCCCTCCACGTGGAGGACTTCAACATTTCGTCAGGTGACCAAACACCGTGTGCTACTCCGTTAACTGTACTAACCTCGTAACCACCGTACGCGTACGACGAAGCATCAGTGTAAACTATCTTTGAACAAGAATGACTTTCAAAGAGTCTTCTACAATTTAACGAAGGCAACTCATTTTCCCAGAAACGAAGTTGGTCCTTACTTTGTGTGCTTAAATACACATAGAAATCCCAGTGAGGGGCCTGAATAATGTCCATACTTAAATAACGTGTCATAATCTGAGCAACGTTACCTATGACAATTGACATGGACATAATTTGACCTGTAAAACTTGCCAGCTTTCTAATAATATAATAATATAAATATATTTTTCTGACGATCTTTTATATAAACGCAGTTTACGCCCAAAACGGGCTCACGATCTCAAGCCTAACATATTATTGAAACGAGACCCTGATATATGGGATTGCGGAAACCTTCCACCTATAATATTTTGACGCATTCTCGTATTATTTATGCATAATGGCATAGATCAGTCGTTCGGATAATTTAAAAGGAGGCGCCTGGTAGTCCGCCGGTCTAATTCGTCACTACAAATTAAAAAAAATATATGGCAACATGTTTGTACAGTTGTTGTTGTTCAAGTTTATTCAATTTTGCCGCTTCCTTTGTTTTGTTTTTAGAATGTAAACGCTGAATAAAAAAACGCCGCCCTAATAGTCCACTCCGGTTTTCGCTTTTGTCTTCCTTTAGGATTTGAATAATTAATCTGTTCAAGCAGATCAATGAATTGTTATTATATAGTTAAGACATAATAATACAGTCGCCAAATTTGATTTGAAGACCAAAATTGAATTCACGTGCTAATGTTCTACGGGCCCCAAAATGATAATCGATAATCGGCCCGGGCCGCAAAACTAATAATCGCTGAGTCATGCAAATAATTGCAGAATCCCTGCACAAATGTGTTACTATATATAGTAACATGTGTATTAATAGTAGACGCTAAGTTACACGTTATCGCTAAGTTATAATACGTCTTAGATGGTGACGTCGATCCAAGTAAAGAGCGACTCATGAATGTTTGCAATATTAGATTGCACATACTGAACGTCAACGCTATGTATAATGCGACCAAGTAACTGTGAATGCGACAACTGAAACGACACAGACGCCATCACTTGTTTAAGGATGTAAACATTTAGTATATGACATGCCAGACACGTCGGTACCGAGCAACTGTCAGAAAAAACGAGCTTAACGTTGTAGCTTTAGCAAGCATCAACCGGGTAATGCTCGTTGGCATTCGGACCTTCTCGGGTTTTTTCATTCGAAAGCATCACCGGATGTGGAGGTATTACAAGGTCAGAAATCTTTACATTTTAACTACGCTGCAAGTAAATTGCGTAGTAATTTCAATTTAGCAGTTAAACAAAATGACTTTACTCTTGGGAATCTTAATTATTTATGCAATAATTCACTTCACTGGCAATCATTTTAAAGTAAGATATACAAAATACACGTTTATACACTACAATTAATTAAAAAAATATTTTACGAACTGCTTTTACCGATGTACCGGCGTACATACGAGGCTGTTTTCGATGAAAAATGGCCGAGGAGTTCCGAATGGCTCGTTGGTGCTATGGTTGCTTCAATGTCGATTACGCATGAGTTAATGCCAACGACTTAATGTTTTATGAACAAATGTAACGAACTTCGGCACTGAAAAACAGTGCATCATGAGTGTCGGCCATACAGTTAGTATAACATTATTGGCATCAGCTTTCAAGTCATAGACGTCGTTGCTAAGATGATGGCGCTTCAGTTATATCAGTACAAATTAACTACTGCGCAATGGACGTCGGTGATACGTTACGTGCACGCCATCACGGTCATATACGTCAGCGCTTAGTTACTGACCTGTCTTAAATGTCAAAACTAAGAAACTGAGACATCAATGGAGTCGATACTGACGCAGGCGTTGACTCCTAATAAATGCTGTTGCTAAGAGAATATAGGACTGATATAAAAGACGTCGATGATGAAGTTACCAGTGCGTCATAATTTCAGTAGCTACCTCCACCTCACATCATTGGCAATATTAAACTGGCCCGTCATTGATTTCGACGCTAATTAACTGACCCGCTCTGACAAAATAAAGGCACTGCGAAATGTAGACAGGTATACAAATCCACAGGTTTACAAGATATACACAACATAAAAAATAAATGTAATTCTATTTAGGTCCTAACATGAAACTGGCAAAGAAGTTTATATAAATACATTCAGAGTGTAAGCCAACACAAAAATAATCTCTGAATAATTCTCACAGCCAATTTTAACAAAAAGAAACACACACGCACGCACGCATGCACACACACACACACACACACGCACACACACACACACCATCATGATCTTTCCGAGGATCAAAAACTATTATACAATGAATAAAACAATTCTTAAGCACGTAATTAAACCCTCATATACGTCGGATTTTTGAACAAAATGATAACTATGGCAAAGCATTTCAAAATAGTGCATAGTGTAGCTTCTTTTTCTTAAGTGGTTAATGACATCAATGACAATCTTGACTGGTGAATGACATCAATGACAATCTTGACTGGTGAATGACATCAATGATATCAATGACAATCTTGACTGGTGAATGACATCAATTACAATCTTGACTGGTGAATGACATCAATGACAATCTTGACTGCTTAATGACATCAATGACAATCTTTACTGGTGAATGACATAAATTACAATCTTGACTGGTGAATGACATCAATGACAATCTTGACTGGTGAATGACATCAATGACACTCTTAAGTGGTGAATGACATCAATGACAGTCTTGAGTGATGAATGACATCAATGACAGTCTTAAGAGGCGAATGACATCAATGTCAATCTTACATGGTAAATGATATCAACTCAAAATCTTTTTATTTCACCAGAGTTTACAGTTAAGCAAATACTATGGATTTATGGTGACTTACGTCTTAAGTTGTGAATGATAACAATGGTGAATGATCACTAGTATTATATGTATGTAAAATTGAAGTCTATCTTTTGGCGCTATATCACTACCAACTTCTTGGGGTTCCATCGAAATAGGTTTTTAGACATATGTTGTTTATACCGATTTATTTTAGCTCGATTGTAAAAAAATGATTCGCTTTCGATACCGTCTCCTGTGCAGAAACCAGTGCTGCTATCCTTTTTTTTGGAGAGGCCACGAAGTGTCCGTTTTGAGAGGCCATGAGAAGGTGGAATTGATGGAGCTCGAATCCTATTAAATAAACGAAGGAAGCATCTAGTGTTCATTTTACTTCAACTATGTGAAGTTTTTTTTTTAATTATTCATTTTTGAAAGTTCATTCTCAAGGATCGTTATGCTTATGAATCCTAGCTTAGATCCACCATCTTGAAATCTGGTGCGCGGTTTAAATTGGCCAATAGAATTACCCCTCGTTTGGTATTCAGCAACTTAAGACAATCTTATGGTCATACTTCGTTCACGTTTTAGGCTTGTTATTTATACCACGGAATGCCATTAGCTTCATCAATTTTATAGATCCGTTATGGACCAATTAGGAATAACACTCAAGGCGTTAATAAGCCCAAAACCTTCCATGCGAGAGACGGACACTTTCAATTCTAGACCTCTCTCACATAAGTATAAACTAACTTTAGATGTTGACCACCGTCATTAAAAGCAAGTTTCATAAACACTTAATAAATGTGTGGTAAACTTATTGTATACATGTTGTTAAGGAATTATGCATAAAAGAAACGAATATCACTAAAGGAGGAAAATGAATACATATTTAAAACAATGATGCAGAAAATACGGGGTCTCGATCAAATATGGTACAATGCCTATTGGCACACAAACTTTTACACAAATTGCACAATTTCGTTGATTATAAATCTAATTTTATGTCTTGCTGACGCCTGTTAATTCCTCAATTTTCACCTGAAACAAAAGACGACACTCGTTATTATAACAATATTTTCACAAAATAAGTCATAAAAAGAACCAGCCAGAAAAATGATAATGATGAAATCAAGAATATAACAAATATTGCTAGAATTTCCTAATGGTCGGTGCCCTTCTTTCATGCCTTTAATTTTCCAATAATGTTTGTTTATAAATATCATCATTGAAATTGCATCTAAGTATACCCTGTTGTGCGTCGCTCGTCTTCCATTAGAAGTAAGGTACATTGTAGATTGTTCCAACACTGGTCGCATGACCAAAGTGCAAAACATTTCATTTTACCATTTCAACTTTTTAATGATTGACATGTAATTTAAACATCCCATTCTCATGCAAATGTTCAGAAATAATAATATTTTTATTACTACCATCAAGTATCATCTTTATATTTACTTATATATTGTGTAAACGGTATGTCATATTAACAGTTTCAAACACTAAAACCAATGTATATTTTTAGACTATTCAGATTTGACAATCATTGTAAATCTTCTGGAAACAGAACTACCATTTATTAGTACTAACCCGAGCCTTGGAATATTCATTTAACAGTCTGTTGTACTCCTTGTTCGTACTCTCTGTCTGCTTCTTCAGCGCATCAAAGTCTGTCTGCTTCTCCTCAAGTTCTGAAAGAGGGACTTACATATAAAATGTTTAACAGTGTGAATTCATGTAGTGCTTTACAAAATTTGATAATTTTTCTGCAAGATTTCACATTTTCAAAACTGTTTTCAGACAATCAAGGGGCATGCATTAATAACTAAATTAAAGCTAGGGTTATGGACTATGCTTCACATGTGCAAATCATCACTGGTAATATGTGTATGATAAGTTTCATGTAAACATATTGATTTTTTTTTAAATTTAGTTAGGCCAAGAAGTTGTTGCAGGATAACACAGAAGACGAACTTACTCTATGCCAACTAATTCATTCAATTTTTCATGTTTGTAAAACAGACCCATTAAAATCATCAGCAATAAGAACACAAGTGAGGCCACTAATTATCTCCCTTCACAGACCTTTTTTAATTTTCTCGAGCTCTTGTTCGGTTTCATCTAGCCGAGTGGCAAGATCTTCTTCCCCCTTAACAGCATCTACATCAGTGTCATCACTTCTCGCCTGGAGAGGGGAAAACTAATTATTTAAGTACTACACAGTTATATGTTTGTCTGTACAACAAGTACTAGCATAACAAGCTTGGAAAAAACACCCAGAGTGACGTAAGCAGTTGAAATAGCGTTTATCAGGGGTTCGAACAACTGATAATTTGTCAATAAATAGCCAGGGTCCTGTTTGAGTATGACAGATTCATGTCCAAAGCAGGATTATTGGGCCTAGAATCGTTTTGAAAATGTTTGTAAAATATTGAAATCAATTTCAAGGTATTTCCTACACTTTTTGGAATCGTATGTCCAAGAAAACAACAACATTTAACACTGTACAATTATCTGAATTTAAAGTTCTTAATCCTTATTTCAGGATTAATTCTGAACGTTGGAAGCCCTTGGTTAACGGTTAGTCTTAAAGAAGTAAGATATGATACACTACAATTTAAAACAGTCTTAAAAATGCCATTGCAATTATATCTCCTATAAATAAAATTATTTACTTATAAACACACATCTTCCAACAGACTGAGTTTATTTAAAACAGCCCTTGATATTTGACAAATAAATGATGTGTTATTTTCCTTTTCATTTAATATTTTGTTAAGGGAGGCCAATGAAACTTCAAACATACACTTACATGTAAAGTCCATGACAAATAAGTTATATTATAATATGATTTGATCTTTGAAAAACCCTATAAAAGTTGTAATAGTTGGTTGTAAACATACGAAGTTTGAATGTTAACCTTCTCTTCCATTTGTTTTCTTGAAGCACTTCTGGCATGTTTCTGGTTTGTCTCTGACTGAGCGGTCAACTGGGCTTGTAATGATACCAGCGTCACCAGGCGACGAATAATGCTACAAGGACAGAACTGTAGTTAATTCTTAAAACATTGTATTATTTCAATATAGAAACATCTTAAACAGAATTTCAACAAATTTGTGTGATAGACTGATGTTCGCAATAGTTTGTGGCGTCGATTTAAAGCTGCACTCTCACAGATATACCGTTTTTACAACTTTTTTTTTATTTTTTTTGTCTTGGAATGAGCAAAGTTTTGCGTAAATATCTGCAAACCAATGATAAAAGATTGCTGACAAAAGATCAGATCGCAGATTTTCATATTTCCGTTCGAAAATTAATGTTTTATGGGAAAAATGCATAAAACATCAATTTTTTTTAACTTAAAGAACAAAAATCTGCGATCTCATTTTTTGTCAGCAGTCTTACTGGTTTCTATGCATTTTCGCAAAAATTGGCTGGTAACAAGCCAAAAAAAAGATGTCAAAACCTTCAATCTGTGAGAGTGCAGCTTTAAAACATTTAAACCCGTTTAGTCAATGAAAAGGCTACCACGATGATATCATTTCCATATTGGAGCAGTAAACGCTTACGCAATAAGTAATTAGTCGACCGTTTAAATCGAAACTGGCGTATAATTCTGTATTTTGCATACTGATTGTTAATAACTTTTATTGTTTCTGAAGTTACATAGCAATGCAGAGGGTTATAGTTATACTGGTTCTTGAGTAACAGCTAGAACCCCGCCGACAGTACCATGGTTATGACAATAGGGTTATAAACAAAATGTTCAGTTTCCGACTGTACTCTGGTGGCAGGAGATGAAATGGAACCATAGATTCTCTGACTTAATTAATGCAAACGTAAAACATGATCTACATTGAGCGAACGCTTATAAACACGTATGTTTGTCCCCAAGGGGTTAATTAAATCATCATTAAAGTCAGAGCTATGGGCTTTGCTTACCATGTCCCTATTGTCGTTGGCGCAATTTTACCAAGTTTCATTTAATTATCTTAAGCGGTACTGCATGACACAGCTGCCGAAAGTAATGACACAGCCGCATTCATTTCCTAGTTATGTAACATTTGAAGTGTCCGGAACATTATACCGCATTAAAATAATATGTTTATGATTACTGATGTCTATTGATAACAGTAACCATTATTTATATCTTTGAAGATGATTAATAACGTAAGTTCTTGATATCTAGTAATGGCAAGTAAAACAGTTAATAAAGCGGGTATATGAGCATCATTCAATTGTAAAGGAGATCAGAATGCTCTTGGAAGCAACGTGTGTCTCTAACATCTCTCTCTCTCCCTCTGCAATTATACCTTTTATTGTTAAGAAGACACCAGCTACTCATTTATTGCTGTTATTTGTAAAAGCTGTTACTAGAAAAAGCTTTAGTATTGATTTAGCATTTAGCGTTTAGGAATAAAACTATTTTAGTGTTAAATGCACGGATGTTCTAATATGAATTTACGTTACTTTAAATAAGTAGTTTCATGACTCAGACTTGAATCAAACACTCACGCTATCAATTGTCGTTTGAAAGACTACTCACAACCAAAAGAACAGGGCTAATCCAGCAATGTAGAGGTTTCTCTGCGCAATGAACAGTCTCACGTGAGCGAGATTTTCCTGATTTGGTTTGTTCTTGAGGTCCTCTACGGACATCGGACCCGCATACTTTCTCACCTCCCTAATAGCATCTGGAAATTGATAACATATTGTCATATCTATACAACGCAGCATGGTTAAAATTTGCACAAGCCTGCAAGCCCTGCCTGTTAAAAAATCTGATTATTTTATAGCAGAGCTTGATACAATTTTCAAGCCCAGTACTATGGTATGAATTCGGATTTGTTTTTCTAAGTCTTTTAACGATGACTGTTAATGCAAGAATATGCATTCCGTCAGATCATTTATAAACGGCTTTCAATTTCCATTTATTGTATAAACTGATAGATATATGGTACCATTGTATTTTGTATTTTCGGTCTCACTATAAGAATGTATCTTGAGATGGAAATTAAGAGTTTCTTAGGAAAATAAAACATTTAATTTGAGAATGTGGCTGAAATTCAGACTTCCAAAAAAAGGCCATAAATGTACAGTTTTTACTAACTAAAACTATAAAAAGTACATTGTTTCTCTGCATTGTATGTCAAGAACACGAGAACGCTTAGTTATATGAATTTCGGTTTAAACGTTTTAAATTGATATATCTTACCCATGACCATAACAAGTAGAATCGCTATGAAAACATTGAAGGAGATGTTGGACAACCTGGCACACTTCTGTACGAGACTCGAGCGGAAGATGCTCTGCCATCTGTAAAAGTACTTACACTTCTTATGATTATAATACAAGTTATGATAAGAAAACCCATGGCTTTCTTGATTCGGTCTAACAAGGGGCATATCTAATAACAAGTCAATGTTGTGCATATTGTCATTTTATGGTGGCATATTACTGCCGTAAGATAACCTGATGCGTTTGCGAATTGTTTCGTGTTAACCACTTAATTTTCGCGATAATTTTCTAGCTAACTAGTTGATATTCGCGTTACTTTTTTGGTAAGATAAATATCATAAGACTAAAATCAGGTTTTAAAGTGCCCAGCACTGCCACCTATCACCTTTTTTAGTTATACAACGCTTACAGGTTAACTAGTTCTGGTTTGCGAATTCCACTAACATATTAACTGTTTAACGTAATAAGATTCGTGTTACCATTTACTTAATAAATAAATGGTATAATGTAAAGTATCAATTTATCTTGTGTATCAGCATGGTTCAAATCATAAACCAGGTGATATGTATGAAAACGTTGAAACTCCTTTGAGGACACTGAAATTGAACTCCTGGTCTATGTCTAGATATTCAAATTTTATCCTAATTATGCCCTTTCGTATATTGTGTTGAAATATGACTGATTTTCTGTGAGTTTCCATATACAGAGTTCGGCCAATTCATAACTCAATATATCTATAGCAGAGCACAGAGACAGGACTCTAAATATCTATGTATGCAAATATTCGAATAATTCACTGTGTCAAACTTTTCAAAGGATTTTCATGTTTTATTCTGTTTTAGATAATCTTAAATCAGACAAGCTAAGTGAAACGAATGTCAAATTCACCACCTTTCTAATGGCGAGAAAGTTATCATTGTCTAATAATACATATTCACAGTGTGTTGATGTTGTTGAATGGTTTTCCTTATACAGCACTCGAGATATGCGTTATTCTGATGATGTGAAGCGGTTTTGGCGGATAAGGCTTAGGTTTTTTTAAGGGGGAAATTTCTCAACCTAATGTCTGGATGAAAACATTCAGGGTCAAACCATATCTTGCTGAGAAAATAAAAGAGAGTTGTGCAGTATTTGAACATATAAAGTTAATCCATGAAGATGACACCGGCCAATTATAGACCTTTAAATTGTGTGTAGATTGTAAGACGAATAAAATGGGAAGACAAAGTAAAAAAGTAAAAATGTGAACAGTATTGGCAATAATATATGATGCTGATTAAAATAAGTCCAATGTCAACATTTACAACAATTAGTGATTAAAAGGAACTGTAACTAAAGAAAACAATGTAGATATCTATATTATCCAGAATATCTACACATCAACACTGACATTGACACAATACGACCGACGCAAGACTGATCTTTTTGTATTAATATTCAGTTTAGCTTATATATAACCAATTGTGAACGCAACCTGGTTGTTTTTAATACTAAAAATCACGCAGAAAGAAATCGCAAGAAGAGATACATGATGCTCGCTATAGTCATACAAATGATCACTTGTGCTCTTGCAATGTATGATGTGAGTACGAAAGGTAACGTGTGTAATATATCATGTAATTTTATGACAAAAATGACTGGGTGAAAAAGCACATACATAATCTAATGCCAAACGGATAAAAAGGTAATCGTAAATAATCTTTATTTCTTTGCAAGTTTTAAAATGAGGTAGCGAAAAATGTGAACTATTTTTAATATTTACAACGCAAAATAAATTGTTTGCACGTTTTTGTTTTACATTTTAACAATATCTAGTTTGGTGTTTGGGCGTATTTTATTACGTTTTTCTCCTGTATTGAAGTAAAAAGTAACTTTCGACGATTTAAGGGGGTGGGGGTGGGCGCTTAGTGCGTGTCCCCTCCCGTGGACCTGCCAGTGGAATACCATATTACCGTTATGTACAGATAAACTACACAACCTCTTTAGAATGTCGTTCAAAACGTATATGTAACCTTTATTGAATACACCTTGCATTATCCGTATGCTTACGGTCTCCTTTGTACATTGTGAATGTTTATATTTTAACCACAAACTGTTCACAACGTTGCAAATATTTAATTTGATTATTATCAGTTTTTGAAAGAATATAGTCAGTAGGCACACAAGCAGACTTACATAATTAAAACTTTTTATGATAAAAAATATTGTAATATCAACACATTTTTTTTAAAAGTATTATAGACCGAAGGTACATACCTTGCTGGTGATATAAAGGGTAGGAGAAGTAAAGTTATAACCCCTATCTCCCCATAAAGAAACACCGCTATTAAATACCACTGCAATGCCATTGTCTGTTTGTCTGCAAATAAAGTGAATAGTTCCAAACAAGGAAGCACTTTTAAACAAGGAAGCAATTGTATTTTAAGTGGTGAGTAACGCCACGCATTTATGTGTTGACGTAATACAAATCAATGGCTAATAAGAGCAGCGCTGAGCAATCACTTAACTCGCTTGTTATCACAACTAAACACTTATTAAAACAGAATATACGGCCTTGCTGTATTAAATGTGCACATCATTTCGGAAGCATGTGCATTAATTTCCATTTGTATATCATTTGAACAGTTCTTGAGTTATGGTCAATATACAAGTTTTGACACAATGAAGCTGACATCAAGGTTATGACAATATATTATGTCTGTTCATAATGCATGCTTGTGTTTTGGATACCAAATCTGGAGATATGAGTTAAGTCAAAGTATTAAAACTTCACTCTCACAGATTTATGCGAAAATGCATGGAAACCAGTCATATAAGACTGCTGACAAAAATCGATCGCAGATTTTTTATATTTAAGTTAAAAAATTGATGTTCTATACATTTTTCTTCAAACTACATTCACATGCATGGTTCTTTGAGAGTGTGCAAGATAACCAGTTTGTATATCACATTTTCTAACAGAATAAGATATTTTTAAAGATATTAAGAATGACCAATACAAGATATCCAAAACAAGGCTATTTAATGCCGAAATTTCTTGATGAAGTTTGACTAACTTGCTTGGTAACACATATAAAACATCTTGTTTAGATATGGACTTGGATAACCCGAGACGTGGAAACATTAACGTTTTTTCTATTATCTTTTTAACAGAGAATTGATTGTTTTAACTATAAGTGGTTTAAATCTGTAAACAATTCTAGTCGTTGTTCTCAAAAGAAAACTTTGAAATACTGTTAAACGTTGAAATATACCTATCAGTACCTTTACCAATTAAACAATAGGTAGCACTTGCAAAATGTTTATGTTCGAATCCCAAATTCAGAAAAGAAACTGGAAGACATCTAAACATAACAAAATATCATCGTGTATGATGTGTGTTTTGTTATGATACTGAAATATATCTGTCGGTGAGTGTGAATATCATGCATTCTTTGTTTGATAAATTGCAACAAGATAAACATACAGTTTTTGTTTAACGGGTACTCTGCTGGTAAAGATTGAAAGGGTTATTATATTCTTCCGAAAACATCCAATTATTATAATCTAAGTGAATTGTCTTTTGATATATACCCTTTACAAATAAAGGGAAACAACCATGTTTAGAATATAGATATATCTGCTTGAATTAATCTTTTTGACACAAGTCGTATATTATTTGTTTATTATGTATGTCACGTTTTTTGGCCGGTGGCCTTGAATAACAAAATAACTTTCTTAATTTGACTAGACCATTGTTGATTTACTGCCCTTGTCTACTAAATAAGTGGTTTTGTAGATGTAAAGAATGTTTTAATTTGTAGTTCTTGTTTCTAACCTGCAAAGTGACAGTCTCAGTTAGTCTACAGAAAGTGGCAATCCTTTAAGGTGATTTGTGTGGCTAGATAGATCAATTAAGGGCGTTTTTGTTGATACCAAACCAGTTTCAGTTTTGGTGTCAATGGTTTCAGCAGTTTCGAACTCGGTTTTGATAGTTTGTCTTGAAGTAACAAATGAATGGTTTTGTGTACAGTTTAAACAATATGGCGGAGCTACTGCATGTAGCCATTATTTCCAATTATAAGTATAACCTTTATTATCATTTAGCTCATTTGCCCATTGTAAGGCATTGTTATCAAACGGATTGAGTTTCAACAAACGTGGTTGATCACTTTCCGCCATGTTGGTTTCAAAATAAACTAGTTTTCGGATGGAACGAACCGATAAAACCGCCTCCGGTAGGGGTTTCAATAGTTTCGAAAACCGGTTTCGGTTTTCGTTAAAAAAACGATAAAACTGGTTTTGGTTTTATTTGAAACTGTAACAACAAATGCACAGTTCGTGAAACCGAAATAAAACCGAAACCAGTTTATAACCAACAAAAACGCCCTAAGTGTAGCCGTGCAGCATTTTTTTTTTTGCATAAGTAATAGTGGTATTTAACCTTGGACCAAATATTTCCCTTTGATATATCTAAAGCTAGAAACCAGGTTTTCAACATTTTCATAGAAGGCTTGATCAAATAAGTAAGTGATATATAAGTATACGACTAGAAAGGGGAAACTAAAATGTAAAAAATGATTTCCTAAGTGCAAACATTTCGACCAAAGACCCTGAAGTGTAACCTTGACCTTGTACGCCCATACATGAGTGTTACTGGCGACGGGTCTGGTCATTGTGAAAACGTGCGCCAAGTTATTTTGAATTACCCAAATGCATGACCTTGAATCAGTTTTGACAAGAAAAAAATGCATGTTGTAGGTAGACATGGGCGCCTATGTTAATGCATTTAAACACAGATTTATGGGTCGTTGGTTCACATGGGGTCCTGTGTTTATATATTAAAGGACAGTGTTATGTGATGTTGGCAGACATGGAGAGCATGTGATTATATTCAAGAAGTGACAAACTTGGGAGCCTATTTTTAAAGATTCAGAGATATCATTATGGCAGATTTCACGTTTTGGTGACCAAAAAGTTCCCGGCGAATATTGATTTTTAAAATTTATTGCAGATTTGTGATTTCAACATAATCTTTTACAGCAATTTCTTATCTATCATATTTTAGAACATTTGCAATGATTTATTCATGCATTTTTATAAAAAAAAGAATTTTGTATCACCATACCATTTGTGCTAGTGTTACAATATTGCCGGTAAAAACTTTTTTTTTTAATATTTTGATCCAAAGAAGTATTTTGTCTTGCACTAAATGGTTCATTTATCTATAAAACAGATTGTACAGACAAAAAATAAAGATTGTTTTGTTTTTCTCAAATAAATTTATTGAAACAAACCCAAATTGGACAACAAGACAGAAAATATTTTCTGTAAACATAGGTTTTCTTTTTATATCAGATCAGATAAGCTATAAACATAAATGTTTTGTTGTGGTGATATAAATGTCTCTAGTATGGTGCAATTATCATTACCTTTGATATTAAACATATATATTATAAATTGCTAATTGCGAGTATGTGCTAGTGTTACCACAAGACAGAATGAGTAACATTAGCAGTATGTCACATTAGCAGTTGGACAGAATGTTTCACAACAAAATAAAATGCAGACCTACCACAGACTCTTTGAGCTTGATACAGTATACAAGATTGACGAAGATGCAGTGTGACAGACGTACACATTTTATGAGCTTCTACAGTTGAAAATAGTTTCTTTGACTCTTCATTTAGTTTAAATGTTGTTATAATGTTTTACTCATTTGAGATTTTAATAACCTGTTGTTACAATATAATTCTATTGCTTCTCATATAGTTCCTACTAGTTTTGTTCATGTTGATTTATAAATACACTGTTGAGCTAAGTTTATATGGTGTCAGACTGAATGACGAATCCTGGAAACGCTGTTCCCGCAGCAGTTTGATTAAACAATCTCATAAAAAAATATACCAATCTGGATAGAATAACTTCCAATACGAAAAACTAACAATAGAACTAAAGATCAGACTGTTGTGTGTCTTAAAGGCCTAGTTTAAGCCTTTTAAAAGTGACCCTCCCCCTTTTAAGGCCTAATTTAAGGAATATTTGGCATGATAATCCCCTGCTGTGCATCTCCTTCTAATCACACTGGTTTGACAGTAGGGGCCAATTTCCTGTGTTTACCGGTAGGTTTATCGGCTCAGGGCCATTAAGGGTCCATTTCTATCTTAATATATCCCGTACTGCACAGCAGGATACTCAGATCGGAGATCTGATAAGACAATTAGGCAATTATGCACCAATCAATTGTAACCACGGTCCCCCAGGTCCGGGGGTATACTGGGGATAGCCGGGGAAAAGGACCGTGTTTTTACTTTCCATGTGGCCCCGCATGGCCGTGTGAGTGCGGTGGTTTTGTCTTAGTGCCAAATTTAGCGGAGATATTGACTTATATAGAGTCTCTGGGTGCGGGGGGCATTTGGCCGGGGTTTTACCATCAGTTCGCCCCACAGGGCGGGGATTTTACCCGGGGTTTCCTGGACCGAAAGTCAAAGTCCGCGCTATTCCCCGGACCTGGCGTGGGGGGGGGGGGGGGGGCGTGGTTACAATTGACTGGTGCATTAAATTAAGATCCATTTACAGAGGTTGTGTACAAATACACAGTGTCATAAGAGATTGATCAGAAATCTTTACCCCGAACTGTATATGCCTACACAGTGACATGGACACTGATCAAAAGATCTTATCATAAAAAAAAACAACAAACATCCAGAATTTAAAACCTGTAACAAGAACCACCCCACCTGCAGAAACCTTGCATATAATCCAACCCGACACAGCGAAAGACAATTCTTATAAAATAATGTTTAATGTTAGTAAATTGCAACAGTCAAACAATTCAAACGATTTACACATCATCTTCTTGTCTTCAAGGGTATGGTTCTGAAAAAGAAATTAAATTATTACATACTTTCTGTTGAGATATGAGAGTGTTCTAAGTTATATATGTCTGCCTCTAACACAAGAAGTCGTGGGTTTGGTTTGATCCCCACCAGGGGTACTTTCTCATTGCCTCACAAAACTAACACAATACGTAATGTTTTCTACCAAGGGAGCAGAATTGAGAGATTAAATTCACAGAGCTGTCTTCACAATCTTACAAACTAAAACAAAACACTCGAACGTAAATGCCATAAATTAAAACATTTAAATTTTTTAGCAACAGATCATTTTAGATACTACTTTTACTAACACTTCTTATTGTTTCGCTACATTCAAAAAACAGTTTTGTTTGAAATACTACAAGAATACAACGTCAATTTATTATCTGTAAATCTATTCATCAGACTCCTTCTACATGGAACAACATTTAGTTCGTCAATTTACGCAACAATACCACTGGTCATAATGCACCAGTAAATTGTAACCACACACCCTAGGTCCAGGGGTGGGGTTCAGGGAAAATAGAAAAGGTCCTATCAAATCTCCAGGGGTGGGGTTCTGGGAAAATAGAAAAGGTCTTATAAGACCTGCTGTGCAGTTTTCAATGTTTTATTATGAAAATGGACCTAAACTAGGTCTTTAACTAATTTATCGTATTTTTATTGTATATATATATATATATATAACACTGGCATTCAGTTAATTTAATCTGGGACAGTTTGAAATTGAATAAAAAAAACAGTCACTAGAGTGAACAGTTTTAGAAGCACAAAAACAATGTTCTTCAACTTTTATATACTCTGGGGGGGTTGAGAGACAAGGGGGCATGCTTATGGGGTCCTGTGTTTAGAAATTAAAGTTAATGTTGTGTACAGACATGGGGGCTATATTTATATATTAAAGGACAAAATAACGCGATGTTGGTGTACATGGGGGCTTGTGTTTATATTTAAAGGTAAGATGTATGTGTTGTATGTGTTGTTGGCAGATAGTGGGGTGTTAAAGGAAAGAAATACTTGTCGTTGTCAAACATTTGGGCCTGTGTTTAAGAAAAGATGTCATGCTTTGTTGATAGACATGGCCGACTGTGTTAAATAATTAAAGGAGAGAGCTACGTGTTGTTGGTAGACATGGAGCCTGTGTTTATTTATCAAAGGACAGAGTATGGTGTTGTTGATTGACAGGGGGGGGGGCATTGTTAATATATTTAAGTTATGCGTTGTTGACATTGGGGCCTGGAGCTGGAGCTACATTTCAAAGGATATAATTACGTGGTGGCCTATGTTTGTATACTAAAGGAAAGAGAAACATGTTGTTGGCAGACACTGGGGCCTTTGATTATATGTTGAAGAACATATTTACGGGTTGTTGATAGACATTTTGGGGGCTGTGCAAATGCATTAAAAGAAACAGTCACGTGTTGATGGTCGACATGGGGGCTTATGTTTACATATTAGAGTTATGTTTATCGGTAGACATGTTAAAATATTAAAGGACAGGGTTACCTGTTGTTGATGGGCATGTGGCCTATGTTTATATATTGAAGGATAAAGTTGTTGGCGCACATGTGGGCCTGTGTTAAATGTTAAAGATTAAATGTTAAAGAGTATTTGGTAGACATGGCGGCCTGTGATTAAATATTAGATAACAGAGTTACTTGTTGTTGGCAAACGTGGGGGCTGTGTTTATATTTTAAAGGATAACAATAGGTTGGCAGATAATGTGGGCTGTGTTTTAGTAGTAAAGGAAAGAAATACATTTTGTTGCAAGATTCGAGGGTCGGTGTTAAATGTAAAAGTAACGCTTTGTTGGTAGACATGAGGGCCTGTGCTAATTTATTAAAGGGAATATCTGTATGTGTTAAGTAGACATGGTTGCATGTGTTTATATATGAAAGGACAGAGTTTCATGCTGTCGGTATACATTGGGGCCTATCTTTATGTATTTAAGAACAAAATAATGCATTGTTGTTATACAGTTTGGGACTGCATTTATATATTTAAAGGCAAAATAATGTGTTGCTGGTAGACTTTGGGGTTTGTGTTTATATATAAGAGAACAGAGTTATGAGTAGTCTAAAACATTAGACGTGTTATACGGGATTCTTCCAATCCCTAACGTCTAAACGGGAATGTGCAAAAAACGGGTGTGTTTCAAAAATATTAAAATTGTTTTAAGTGAAGTATTTTATGTTATAAGTATGAAGGTTGTTTTTGAAAAAATGGCCGAGGAGTTCCGAATGGCGAAGGGGAACAACTCGATACAATCGTAATAACTCGGCCTCCTCCGACAAAGCTTCGAGATAGACCTCGTTATGCAATCGTAACAACTCGGCCATGGCCGAAATGTTCCGAGCGATTTAATACTGTGCCCTGAAGCCTTGCAGGTGCCGTTCATGTATATATCGTTATGTTTTGACAGAATGAAAAGAAGAAAAGCCGTCAAACTCATACTTATAAGTTGGATATTTATTTTTTGTGTACGGAACTAATATAAAATAACATTATCTGGTAATATTTCTTGTTTTCATGATATTTTATAGACGCTATATGCTTTAACCCGGAATCCTGATCGGAACAACTACCCACTTTTGATACTAAAGTTACACGTTATTGGTATACATGGGAACCTGTGTTTATATATTAGAGTACAGGGTTGTGTTGATGGTAAACATAGGGGTCTGTTTCTATATATAAAAGGACGAAGATACGTGTTGTTGGTAGAAAAAGAGGCCCTGACTTTAAAGAAGGACAGGATTACGTGTCGATTGTCGACATGTAGTTCAAATTTTAAAGTTAGAACTTTGTAAACATGGTGTCCTGTGTTTATAAATTAGATTGTTGGTGTTGTTGGTACACATGGATGCCTGTGTTTTTATATATTAAAGGACAGTGGTATACATAGGGTTTTGTGTTTATATATTGAAGGATAGGGATACATGTTGATTGTCGAGCCCTGTGTGTAAATATTAAAGAACATGCTTACATGTTGATTGGGGACATAGGGTCCTTTGTTTATACATCAACGGATAGGGTTAGGTGTTGTTGGTTTGCATAGGAGACTATGTTTATATATAAAGGGACAATATTAAGTGACTGAAGACATTAGACGTAAATGTTTATATATAAAAGGGCAGCATTGGACGGTTTTTGGTCAACCTAGAGTTATGTATTTATATATCAAAGGAATGTATCATTTGTAGATATACTGTGATTATATATTATAGTTAACAGTTGTTTGTAGACATGGATGCTTGTATTGTATATTATAGGACAGAGTTATGTTATGTTGGAAACGTTTTCAGTCTTTGTTTGTTTTACAGGACAGCGTTACATGTTGTTGGTTAACATTGGGGACCGAGTTTAAATATTCTAACGAACAGGGTTATATGTTTTTGATACACACGAGAGCCCGCATATATATAAGACTGCTGACAAAAAATTACATCGCAGATTTTTATATTTAAGCTCAAAAATTGATGTTTTATGCAGTAACGGTTTAAGCCATAAAACACTAATTTTCGAACAGAAATATGAAAATCTACGCCTGAATTTGTGTTACGCAACAATTTCCTCTTTCCAAAACAAAAAATAAAAAGTTGTAAAAATGGTAAATCTGTGAGAGTGCAAGCTTTAAAGGACAGGGTTTTGTGTTGTTGGTACACATATGTTTATATGTTAAAATACAATGTTATGTGTTGTTGTTATACATGGGGGACCTGTGTTTTTATATTTAAGTTATTTGATGGGGGTCTGTGTTTATATATTAAAGGATATCGTTCATTGTTGTGTTTAAACAGGGTGGGGGCTGTATTTAGAATATAGTTAAAGGACAGATTTAGATGTTGCTGGTAGACATCGGGACCTGTTTTTATATTAAAGGACAGAGTTTCCTATTTTTCCTAAAACATTGGCGCCTGTGTTTATATATTAATGTTAGGAGTTGTTGGGAGACATAGGGCCCATATGTTTTCATTATATGAAGTATAGAGTTACGCATTGTTGGAACACATGGGGGCCTGTGTTTATGATTAAAAGACAACATTAAACATTGTTAGAAGAAATTTGGGACTGTGCTTATATATATATTAAAGGACAGGGTAACGTTTTGTTGGCAGACATGCGGGTCTGTGTTTTTATATTAAAGAAAGAGTATGGTGTTGTTGGCAGACATTGGGGCCTGTGGGCCTGTTTATCAAGGGACAGAGTAGTGTGTTGTTGCCTGTTTTAATGTATTGAAGGAAAGAGTTACGTGTTGTTGACATACATGGGAGCCTGTGTTTAAAATAAATATTACGATTTGGTGGTAGACATGGTGGTTAGTGCTTATACATTAAAGAAAAGAGTGTGGTGTGGTTATGGTACGGATTTGGGCCTGTGTTTACATCTTCAAGGACACAATTATTTTTATTGGTAAATATTGGGACTTATGTTTATATATTAAACAACATGGTAACGTGTTGTTGTAAGTTAGGAGGGTCTGTGTTTATATATTAAAAGAAAGATTACATGTTGTTGGTTTAAATAGGGGCCTTAAATGTTTATATGTTACATGTTATTGGAGGACATAGGGTCTGTGTTAAGCATTTAAGTTTTGTGTCGTTGGTCAAATGGCAGGACTGTGTTTATTTATTAACGTTGTGTGCTTTGGGTAGACATTACGACTTGTTTTTATATATTAAAGGACATAGATTTGTGATGGTGGTAAACAATGGGGCTTAAGTTTGCATAATAAAGTACAGTGAAACGTGATGTTGGCAGATGTTTGTGCCTGCGTTGATGGTGTTTAAGTAATAAAGGAAATAATTTATAAGTTGTTGGTAGGCATAGGGCCTGTGTGAATATACACTCGACGACATTTATAAGTGTGACTCTACTAAATCTTCATTATTTAGTGTGGTTTTTTTTCAACCAAACACTCATATTACGCACGAGAAAATCGCTCTGTGGCTACAAAAAAGAGGGGTAGCAGTTGGATTTATTTGGGCGGGTACCTCCGATAGAGAGGAATGATTACGTGTTTAATATTTAAGTTAATGATTGGATTTTTAATATCAAAATTGATATTAAACAATTACGTTATAACTGTCTTACTATCTGGCGTCGCTATTATGCATAATATATCACTTAAGTACCATTGTCAAATTTATTTATGGTACATCACAATTTAGGTTTTTACTGTTTTTACTAGTGTTACGAAATGCTTTAGATTTTGTAGCCAAATATATATATATACTATCCAATAACATTTATGCAGTGTTGGTTCACATTGAAGCCGGTGTTTATATATATTTAAAGAAAGTATGGTGCTGCCGGACGTCATGGAAAGTGTTTTAAATAAATAGGACAGAGTCATGTGTTTTGGGTTGACATGGAGGCCTGTTTTGACATATTATTTTTCTATCAGAAATATTTGACATTGGTACAAGTGTTTCTATATCGCGAGATCTTAGGACACAATGATGCATTGTTGGTAAACATGGGGTCTTGGTATTTGAATTTAAGATCATAGTTATGAGTTGATGGCACACACATGGAATCTGTGTTTATATATTAAAGGACAGAGTTACCCATTGTTCATAGACAAAATGACTATGTTTATATACTGAAGGACAAAATAACCCATTGCTGGTAGAGATAGGAGACGGTGTTAACATTGCCTATGCTTAATTTTTAAAGGATGTGGTTGTTTGGCAGACATGGAAGCCTGTGTTTATATATTAAGGGACGGGGTAATGTGTTGTTGGTAGACATGGGAGCCTGTGTTTTATATTAAGGGATAGCGTAATGTGTTGTTGGAACACAAAAGCCTGCGTTTATATATATAGGGACGGGGTTGTTGGTAGATATGGAAGCCTGTGTTCATAAATTAAAGGACAGGGTTATGTGTTGTTGGTACACATAGTGGCCTCTGTTTAAATATTGAAAGCCAGTGTTACCTACTGTTGGTTAACATGGTAGCCTATATTTACATTAATGGGAGTGTTAAGTGTTGTTGGTAAACATGGGGGCCTTCTAACAATTATATATTTAAATAATGTGTTATTGGTAGATGTGAGGACTTGTGTTTACTTTATTATAGAAATGTGTTGTTTGTTGGCTGGCATAGGGACCTATGAGATTAAATTAAAAGACAGAATTGCATGTTGCTAGAAGGCTAGGGGGCCTGTGTTTATTTATCAAAGATATGCTTTGTTCATTGTTATGGGGTATGGAAGTTATGTGTTGTTGGTAGACATTGGGGTTTGTATTTATAAAATTATGGACAAAGATATGTGATGGTGGTAAACATAGGAGTATGTTAATGTGTTAAGGAAACAGTGGGGACTGTTTATATATTAAATAAAAGGGTTGTGTATTATTGATACATTTAGAGGTCTGTGTTTATATATTAAAGAAGAAAATTATATATTAAATGACAGTGGTATGTGATGTTGGTAGAAATTGGGGCCTATGTTTATATTTCGAATGAAAAAGCAACTAGTTGCTGTGTTGTTAATAAAAACAAAGGGTCCTGTCTTTACATATTACAGGAAATGGTTGTTGCAAGACACGGTCCGTGTTCTGTGTTAAATATTAGGGAATAGAGTTATGTGTTGTTGGCAGTAAATTGAGCCAGCGCATATACAGTAAAGTTACACATTGTTAGACATAGGGGCCTGTGTTTATGTATTAAAGGACAGTGTAATATGTTGTTGGCAGATAAAGGGCCCAGTGTATATATATATATTAAAGGACGGATCAACATTGGGGTATTTTCTATACAAATTTGAGGACATGATCAGGTGTCATTGGTAGACAATGGGGCCTTCGTTTATATATTAAAGGATAAAGTAATGTAATGTTGGCCGACATGAAGGGCCTGTGGTAATAAATTTAAGAACAAACATAGGGGGGG
The DNA here is from genome assembly GCF_026914265.1 of Mya arenaria. NCBI lineage: Eukaryota > Metazoa > Mollusca > Bivalvia > Myida > Myidae > Mya > Mya arenaria. The sequence continues at coordinate 26,288,569 of NC_069135.1, read as the reverse complement.
GGGGGGGGGCTTTTTATATATTCAAGGACATGAGTAGGTGTTGTTGATAGACATAAGGGATTGTATTTATATATTTAAAAATTACATATTCAAATACATAACTATGTGTAGTTGAGAAACATAAGGGCCAGGTTTTATATCATTTATTATACAGAGGTACATGTTGTTGGTCAACAGGGAGGCCTGCAGTAATAAGGTATCTTGTGTTTAAAGGACATGATAATGTGTTGTGAGTCATAACGAACTGAGATCAAACAAACTGAATCAAATTCACTAAATTAAGAAATCATGTGTATCAACAAAAAGAGCCAACTAAAAACTGAGCTAATGACATTGCAGTTCAGAATAAAGCACATGATGGTTGTTGCCTTAAAATAAATAAAAAAAGCTGCCTCAGTCAAATGAAAAACTAGATAAACAACATAAAACTTAACTTATAACTAAACAAATGATAATGACTGTCAAAAACTAGTCAAGTTCAAATCAAAGTAATTACAAAGCGATTAAACTTATTACATATATCATGGTTGCCCCAAAAAGAGCCAAAAACAAACTTAAGAAACAACATTGTGACTCAAAAGATACCAATACAAAGACCAATGCTGCTGCAAAAAAAGAAAAAAAAAATCTAACACTAGAGATTGCTTTTTTGAAAAAGCGCTTGTCCCCCCTATTTTGTGGTCGTAGCTGAGGGAAAATAAATGATGGACATGGAATTTGGAGACGAACCAACAGTGAAGTTTGGTTTATTCACCCGTATTAAATGAACATCTACTGCGACCTTGACCTTTGACCTAATGATGTAGCATTGAGAATTGAACAAGAAAAATAGTTTATGACTCCATATTACCCAGATCCAAACTAATCTAAGATTTTATCAATGCAAACATTCTGATCAAGTTTCATGAAGATTGGTCAAGATATATTGCAAAATAAATAGCCTCTAGAGTGTCCACAAGTTTGTTTTTAATATTTACCCAGTGACCTCATTTTTGACCCCACATGACCTTCTATTTTCAAACTATTCCAAGATTTCATCAAGGCAAACATTCTGATTAAGTTTCGTGGAAATTAGAGCAAATGTATTGCCTCTAGAGTGTTCCAAAGATTTCAGTAAGATATGACCTAGTGATCTTGTTTTTGACCCCATGTGAACCAGTTTCGAACTATTCAACAAAAATCAAGGAAAACAGTCTGACTTAGTGTCATGAAAATTAGATTGCCACTAGCGTGTTCCAAATCTTTTTTTATTTGACCTAATGACCTTGTTTTGATCCATATGGCCCACTTTTAGAACGCAGTGGAAATTTAACCTAAGGGACCATTCTGACCATGTTTGAACATAATCTGACCAATTACTACCATAAAATAGTTTCGGACAAGATCTTTGAAAGATATGACCAAGTGACCAATTATTTTCATCACATGTGACCCAGTTGAAAACATGTCCAAGATTTCATCAAGAAAACATTCTGGTCAAGTTTCATGAACAAAAGACCATACATAATGCCTCTAATGTGTTACAAAGATTTTTCTAAGATTTACCTAGTGACCTAGTTTTTGACCCCATGTGCCCTACTTTACAAGCGGTCCATATTTCATCAATGGGTACATTAAGACCAAGTTTGAACATAATTCAACAAATCATTTCAATTCCGTACATAATATTTCTAAGATTTTACCTAGTGACCTTATTTTTGAATAATCAATTTCATCAAGAAAAACATTCTAATAAAGTTTTATGAAAATTGACCATGTATAATGCCTCTAGTACGTTCCATAGTTTTGACATAGTGACCTAGTTTTTTACCCCATGTGACCCACTTTTTGTAAGTGGTCCATGTTTCATCAAGGGGTACATCATGGCCAATTTTGAACATGACTGACCAATCATTACCATGATATGGGTCCAGACAAGATTTTTCTAAGATACATCAATCATGGCTAAAGAAAAAACGAACCAAATACAAACTAAGGTAACAAAATACCTGCTCAATAATGACATAATGCATAAATCATGGCTGCTAAAAAACGAGTCAAATATAAACTTAGGTAACAATATACCTGTTCAATTATGAAAACATACATGAATTATGGCTGCTGAAAACAAGAGTCTAATACAAACTAAGGCAACAATATACCTGTTCAATAATGACAAAATATATCAATCATGGCTGCTGAAAAAAAGCCAAATACAAACTAAGATAACAATTTACCTGTTCACTAATGACATAATAAACAGATCATGGCTGCCACAAAAGGAGCCAAATACAAACTAAGATAACAATTTACCTGTTCACTAATAACAAAATACATGAATCATGGCTGCTGAAAAAAAGATCCAAATACAAACGAAGGTAACAATATACCTGTTCAATCATGGCATACTACACAGATCATGGCTGCCACAAGAGAGGCAATTATAAACTTAGGGTATAATATAACAGTTTAATAATGAAATAATACACAGATCATGGCTGCCACAGAAAGAGCCACATACAAACTAAGGTAACAAAATACATGTTATATAATGACATTATACATAGATCATTGCAGTCACAAAAAGAACTTACTCAAAACAAAAACAAAAACAGACATATATATACAAACTTATGTAATATTATACTTATTAAATAATAACATAAAACATAAATCATGATTGCTGAAAAAAAGAGCGAAAAACAAATTAGTTAACAATATACCTGTTCAATAATTACATAAAACTCAGATTATGGCTGCTTTAAAAAGAGCAAAATACAAACTAAGGTAACAATATACCTGTTCAATAATGACGTAATACTTAAATCATGGATGAAAAAAGAGAGTCAAAAACAAACTAAGGTAACAATATACCTGTACACTAATGACATAATACTTAAATCATGGCTGCTGAAAACGAGCCAAGTACAATCTACGGTAACAAAATACCTGTTCACTAATGACAAAATACATCAATCATGGCTGCTGAAAAAAAGAGCCGATAGAAACTAAGGTAACAATATACCTATTCACTAATGACATAATACACAGATCATGGCTGCCACAAACAGAGCCAAATTCAAACTAAATATACAATATACTAGTTCAATAGTTCCATGTTGACCTATCTCTAAATGGATGGCTCTTGCCTAGTTTCAGACGGAATAACTTATTCTGTATAATTTCGAGCAAATGATGTTATGACATTGAACTTATGTAATTAGAGGTGTAGCTGTCAACTTTCTGATCTCCCCTAGTGCATCTCAACTATAAGCAAAAACAGGTTTAAACGAACTAAAGTACGAAGAAAAAAGTTCAAAAACATTTAATACATAGCAAAAGAGTACACATAAAGATACAACAACTATAGTCAAAACCTGTTAATTCGATACCACTTAGCTCGATTTCCTTGTTTGATCAAACTGGATGTAAAGGACCTATTTTGTTTTACTATGTATAAGCATTCCCGCTTGGCTCAATATTAGCAAAAAAGTAATTTTGGCTGGTCCCTGGGATATCGTGCAAACAGGTTTTGAGTGTAGTTAAAAAACAACAAGAGCTGCTGTCGAGGGGAGCAGGTTCCCATGTTTTTTTATGATAATGAAGGACTAAGGGGGGGGGGGGGGGGTCTTTTATGTCCATGAAGGGCTTAGTCAATTGTTGTTGGGGGCATTAGGCTCATAATTATGGTTATATCTTTGAGGAATGAGTAAAGTGTTAACTTAAGTTATGAATCGGATCAGACCAATTTTAGGTAATTTCTATCATTAAAAAGGGAAATGATAATGATGATAATGATGGTGGTGGTGATGGTGGTGGTGGTGGTGGTGGTGTTGGTGGTGCTGGTGGTGGAGGGGGTAGGGGTTATGGTGAAAATAACATTTTATTGTCGTTGTTTTTTCACTTACATGACAGAGACACTTATTGTGCATTTTCAGGGAAACAGTAAAACAAACTTAAGGGGCTAGATACCAGATGATACCATTGCAAGTAAAAGAAAATTGTAAAAACTTTCATAAAATTGATATTGTTGTGAATGCATTGAATTTTACTTACTGATATTTCACATTGCTTAAATTTGTTCAAGCAAAATTTTCTGGGTTTGTCTACCACGTAAATACCAACGAATTAAAATGTTAGTGTATGTATCTGTACTAATCAAGTGACCTTCACACTTAATATACACGTTTTAAACTAGGTTACCAGTATGTGCTATTTTTAAATGGGTTAACTTAGCTGAGACAGGGATAAAATATTATTTTTATAATGTAAAATAATGTGTTATTCACCTCATAATAGCTTGTATTGATAATTCTAGGCTTGTTTTGAGGAAATACTGTATTTGCCCAATTTGGAACCATCTGGTGTCGAGTCCCTTTAATCAATCATAACAAATAGCATATTTTCAAATCACTTACATAAGTATGGTTATGATTTTGCTATTATTTAACTTGACTTCTGTTACAGGAGTCAGGGCAAATGTTGATGTTGACCAGGGTTCTGCATGTGCCCAAGAGTGGTTGACGGTGTTCCATGTTAAGCAGATTATGTTGAGGTTATACATGTGTTATCCGTTGGGTATCACAGTACTATTAGAACCCTGAAATATAATTATAAATGGATAAGCATGATTCCTTACTTGGAAGAAAAGTTCAACAATTTTAAGTCTGAAATTATGCATTTTGAAAGTATTTCATTATTTTTCCCGTATTCTTAAATAAAACGTAAACTTACTTGGACGATTTTTTTTATTTTATTTTTTTTTTTTTTGGGGGGGGGGGCTAGCCGGGGGAGGGGGCTCGTGCGGGGGAAGGGGGCATGGCTCACGTCAGGTGCGCCGCCTGGATCCACTAGTGATAAGTGTACTTCAATTAGCAAATCAAAACTTGCTTTGTTATTTAAATTTATCATAATATAATCAATATGACTTTTTTACCTTCTTATATGCATGTACCTAATAAGAGTTGCTAGTTGAATCCCCTGTTTCAAAATGACCTGATCATCTTAAGATTTTATGTTGAAGTGTTGTTTTCCTTGGTTTTTGTTGACAAGTGCATGTTAAGCAGTTGAGGTTGTGTCCTTACACATATAGAATTCGGGGTCAAAGAGAGTTGCAACTTTGGACATGTTCTGCATAGAGTCTACCTCTGAAAATAAATACTATTCAAATGTGGTAAGGTAGGTAACGAGGTCCTCACTAGAGAAATTGTTGGCTATATCTGAGAGTACGATAACATTTTTATTGGTCCCAGATTCCAGAGAATTTATTCTATTCATATTTTTTCTACAATGTTGTCATCAAAGCATGTACAAGGAAACTTTTCACAATGACCATACTAAGGGTAAATATAACGCCTGAGTACTGTTTCATACGTTTGACTACCTACATGTATTTCCTAAGAATGCACGAGTATTTAGTTTTGAACTTTAAAATTCAGACGAAGATCAATAAAAATGTATCTTTATTGCAGCATAAAAACATTCCATTCGCTTTCGACTAAATTGTTACCTTTTAAAAAGAGAAGTGTATTTTTATTTTCTGCCACCAATCGGTTTGTTTACAAACAGCCTTGCTCTGAAATTTAAATATCAAATCGACTTGACCATTTGCGATTGTTCGTCATATTAGTCGACTCGTTTCGATCGTCCTGAAAAAATCGTTTGGCTCTGCTGCTGCATCATCATCATCATCATCATCATCGTCGTCGTCATCATCATCATCATCAATATCAACGCCAAAAATATTTTATGCATGTACACTGATGTATCTTCGAAAGAAACACTGATTTATTTGAGTATTTAATATACATTCGCCAGTTAGATATTTGAACATTTCCAGTTGTTTTTTCGCGAATATTCAACTTCAAATCAGTTGGTAGTTGGGGATTCAGATTTTGTCTATTTATATGGTCTCACGGTATACATGTAGAAATCCAACGCTTAATGTACTTAAATGCATGTACACATATGTATTTTCGTGATAAACACTGTTATAAATATTTCGTGCATTCACCAGTTGGTATACAAACATTGCCAGTTGGTTATTCGCGAATATACAAGTACCAACCTGTTGGTATTTTGGGGATTCAAATTTTGTCTTGTGTTACGGTTAAAAGATACACATGTAAAGAAATCAAACAGTTATTGCATTTTTATTCATGTTTTCATAGGTATCTTCGTAAAATCACTACTTAAATCATTATCATTCGTACATTCGCCAGTTGATTATTCGACCATTTCCAGTTGGTTATTTGCAAATATCCATCTACCAACCAGTTGGCAGTTTGGGATTCAAATAATACCTTGTTCTCTTGTCAAAAATTGTTAATGTAAATAAATATCACTTATTTTGTCTTTTTATATATGTATCTTTGTTGTATACAATTTTTTGTTCACTGTTTTTAGTACATTAGCCATTAACATATGTATTAATGATCAAATGGGTTATTTATTGTTAAGCTATTTGGTACAATCAACATCGCGTTAATTACGTTTCTTAATGTACATGTAGTATTCATATTAAATAAATACCTTTATTTTGATTGGTTTTACAGTATACTTAGTTACGATTTACATAAGTCTTTCGCTCCGCCGGAGCTCTGACGGCTCGACACAGTTAAATCCTCTAGTATCTCCTGGTGTGGCGGGATTATATATATTATACATTACATAAATAAAGTTGATCGGTCTGTATATAACTGTATTTTGATAAAAATCCAGTTTTATGACGTCAGCGGTCCTTATCATAGGACCTCGCCAAAAATGTAATATGGACCTCTAACGTCATACAACTGGTAAGTGCGGCTTGATGATTTAACAACGGCGATAATTTTTCACAAGTAAATATTATATGCTCTATAAAACACACGTGCATTAAAAATATTGAATGATGATATAAAATGTTCGGTATAATAAAAGAAATGTTTACACACCACTTCGGGCTATCGCCTCGGTCCATATACACTTTCGGCGGCTGACTGGCCGGTTCTTATAATGTCATATGACCCTCAGTGTTGTGTTATATTTCTTAAATATATATATTATGTTTAAAATGTGTTTGTGCATCTCAAAGTCCAGTGTGACAAGTAAGGGGCCAAATAAAATAAAGGTATACTTCGCCACAAGCCAGTGTTGAAGACTTTAAGTTGGTTATTCGCGAATATCCAACTACCAACTAGATGATTGTTCGGGTTTGAGACATTTTCTTGTTATATGATTATAAAGGTACGCGACTAACAAATTGGAAATGCTCGAATAACCAACTGGCTAATGTGCGAAAAACAGTGAATTAAAACATTGGTGAGGATGTGTCTTTACGGTTCAGTTTGATATCCGCCATCTTTTTCAGTCATCGTTTTCATGTTTTTGATATCGGACTTCACGGAATTTACCCCTTATACAATCAAAAATGCAGGGACAAGCCTAAAAATGATAACTTACGCAATTGCATATCAAAATTTAATTGTCATAGATTTTGCAAGCAAAACAATATTAAGCACAGTTGCTGGGCCAGAAGCAAATAAGCGATTTAAAAGTGAAATGTGCAACCTTAACTTGAGCTAGTTTTATTGCAATTCATTATAAAGAAGAACTGTTGTATTATAATACGAGCGGTGTCCAACAAAAACATAAAAGTAAAGTACCCTGTTAATATAGATTGTGTTGGTTTTCATTTACCCTGGGGCTCTATAACACCGTAAAACCGAAACGAAACCGATAGAAGAGATGTAACGGATTGTCCCAAGTTGTCGTTGGGGCAATAAATTCTCTTCGGTGCAAAGTGGCTGTAATCGTGCTTTGTTTGACTGCTTGACGAGCACGCTATGCTAAGTATATTTGTAAACAGTAATTTTCAGAACCTTGGACTATGATGAATTTTATTGGCAATCAGAACGAGGCCCAACATGTCTTTTTCAGTGGCTCCTCTTGGTATATGACATAGATCATAAAAGAGGTTCAGACCTTTTTTAATTTTAAATGCGGGAAGTTTCGGGTTTAAATCTAGTTCATGGCAAGCGTGTCCTTACATTCGTCGAAAACAAGAGAAGATGTACGGATGCTTAAGAACGAAGTCTTGAAATTAAACATTCCGCATGTTTTCCTGACCAATATTGCCAACTTTACGTCCTACAGACTGTCCTTCAGTCATAGTTCAGTCATAGCAGCTTTCAATTTAGTTTAAAGAAGCGGTTAAATACATTACATGAATTCTTTATAATACCGTCTTTCAAAATGATACTAAATGTTTAAAATGTCGTTTATTCAACGGTACCTTAAATAAAAAAAAAAACTTTTGAAAGTAAAGAAAATTATTTACTGTATCTCAGCCCTTCGAATAATCGGCTTTTTGATTATTTATTGAACATTGATTGTTTATACGACTTAAGTTTATGTTAATCACACTGCAGAATAAGATGTAACATATGTTAATCTGTTTCATTGCAGCTTGATAATAAGAAGCAAGTCTGTCTTTCCACCGACAATCATAGAGGAAGTACGGCTGCTGAAGAGAAGAGATCTCGGTAAGTACACTCCGCATTCTTCCCAGGCCAGTGTGGTAACCTTTCTCTCTTTCTTTCTGTCATTGTCAACCTGCAGCACTGTGTTTGAGTCCGAGCAGCAGACAAGAATGTGTCCAGCTGGCGTCACTTGTACTCCGTTAGGTCCCCTTAATTCAGGATCAGTGAATGTGGCCAGCTTGTTACCGAGGTTGTCCAGGGTGATTAGTTGATTGTTCGAGTAGTTTGTGATGTAGATAACCTTCCCGTCGTTACTGATTGCAATGTTTGCCAACTTTTCATCACCGGACTTGTCCTCGAACAGCTTCTTTATCTGCTTTCCCGTCATCGTGTAGACGTATAAAGCGGTATCTGATGAAATGTAAAGGTTGTTTCCGTACTGAGCAACGATGTGTGAAACGTAACTTTCTCGTAGTCACAAGTTTCCCTTTTGTTATGTTAATGAAATGGAGTTCACGTCTAAGTTCACGTTTGTTAACACAAACGGCAACCTCATTCCCGCCAATGTGGCACACGTCATATGGATGCTCGGGTACATCACAATGGTCGACAACCCTGTACTTCTGGTCCAGGAGTTTTACTTTACAGTTGTTCCAGTCTGTGATAACAACCCCTCCATCAGGTAGTTCACATACGCCCAAAATATCACAATTAACTTTGTCTGAACTCATCTTCACATTGTATTCCTTGTACCCCAGCGCTTGGAACACATGTTCTGGGTGGAATTGTGCTGCGACAGGAACGGAATCAGTCGAGACTCCAAAACGTTGTAGAGAGAACAATTTCTCTATTGCTTTGTCTGGCTGATATGTTATATTGTACGATTCAACTGTTGACATTCTCTGTAGATGTTCTCTTGCTTCCTTCAATTTTTCTCCACATTTTTTAAATCCAACATATAAGACGGTTTCGCCTGAGGACAGTTTGTTATCACACCCATCCATCAAACTCTCCAGATCTTCATGCATTTGTGTGCAGAAGTCAATATCCTTCTTTATGGACATTTCGTGTTTCGCTATCAGACCGTCTAGTTCAGTTACTGTTGTTTTCTCCATCCTGTCAAGAATGTCGTTAATTTTTTTACGGATTATTTTTACTTCGTCAACAATAGCAACCCGGGTCTTCCTCAATGAGACTCCATTTTTCTTTCTGGCGTTTTTCATACATTCTAGCTGTTTTCTGAGGTCAGCTACCTTTTGTTGTAATTGATGAAACTCTGGATCTTTGCTGATACCCTTTGCGACATCGGTGATGTGCAGTATCGAAGAACATGGTCTGTAAATTTATGACAAATAGAACTGGAAAACATATTCTTTTGTGATTAAAACTGATATGCATGTACACTTTTTTTATCGCATTAATTTTGTATTTAATGTATACTATAGTAAAAATAAACGTGTTAATGTGAAGTGAAATATAACAATTAATTAATTGAAACACAGAAAAAATAACGAGTAGCTTATAGATCAGTTGATGTTTATTCAGGCTAAAACACACTCGATATAAACTTGGTAATACCGAACACAGAGGTGATCATAGATATCAGAAGATAACGTTTTACCTTAATGAAACCTAAACGATCGGAGTGTCTACTAATGATACAAACGCTTCACCATTTTATTCTTACATATAACATGAACTCCTGAAACCTACCTGTGATTGACGGCGACGCACACATGACAGCACAGTTGGTCATGGTCACCACACACGAGCTCCAATGCTTTACCAGGGTGTCTCTCACATCTTTCCAGAGCGTCCACCGTCCCTTGGGCCGGCGCCCATTTCTTTACGTCCTTCCGCCCGAGCACCGAGTGTCTCTTGTACAAGCCATTATGTTTTGTGACGCAGATATTGCAGTAATATTTCGTGCACTGTGAACAGAAATGTTGAGCTTCCGTGTTCAGTCCATCTTCTTCACAAGGAGAACAGGCAAAATCGTGGATGAAATCACCGCCCTTGTGAATGGAGGACTCGAAATTAGAAGCCATATTCCTGTAACCCCCAGGATTAAATTAAAACAAAATGCTTCTAAATCTCTTACGCCCTCTTCCAAACAAGGAAGTAAATACAAGAAATCTGCCTGCCTACGTATATGGTCATGTGATTGTGTGGTACGTGATTAAAACTTATAATAATGATAGCTAGGTCATATGGATTTGCATTAGAGATAAAATATATTCTGTTCTGAATTTAATATGCTACATTTTAAAATATATTTACTTAGCAAAAAAAACAATAAGTTCGGACACAAAATTCTAAAATAAAAAACAATGTACAAGGCCTATCACTGTAATGCACCAGTCAATTGTAACCACGCCCCCCCCCCCCCCAGGTCCGGAGAATAGCGGGGACTTTGACTTTCGGTCCAGCCAAGCCCGGGCAAAGTCCCCGCCCTGCGGAGACGAACTGCTAGTAAAAACCCCGCCAAATGCCCCCGCACCCAAGGGACTCTAGGTAAGGCCCATTCCCCGCTATATTTGGCTAGAAGACAAAACCACCGCATTCACCCGGCACTGCGGGGCCACGTGGAAGGTAAAAACACGGCCCATTTCCCCGGCTATCCCCGGACCTGGGGGGGGGGGGGCGTAGTTACAATTGACTGGTGCATAACAAACCCACTCCAGGCTACACAACGAATTGTCGAACGTTCTTGTGTAATTTGTTAATGTAACGATAAGGTAATTTCAGGTATACATAATGATTGGTACCATTTGTTGTAAGTGATTTGTTCACTTTAAAAATCAGTGACGTTATATATATTAGATGTAATTGATGCTACAGCACTAACAGGTTTAAGGACGTCCACTCTCATAAAAAGACAGATTATTCATCCAAGACATTTTATTCCCATATAAGAAAACGATGTTAATATAAAACACAAGAATGCACAATTTCAGATATTTTTTTAGATAAACAATCTACCCTCATTCCTATGTTTTCCGGGGGCTCATGTCCAAAATTGCAATTCTAAACTACACTCTCGCTTACGCCAAACCATGGATCCATCACGTGTATAGGGTTTTGGTATGGTTTGTTGGACCCGAACCCCATCCACCCCCACCCCCATCCCGCCTCACGTTGGTTAGTTATAAATACGTCAGACAGTGACGTAGTCCTAAGTAACGAGCGACTCATGCATGTAGGCTCTAAGATTGCACAAAGTAGCGCTATACATTCAGTGGTTACTTAAACGCCAAAGAAGGCTATGTGTACTGTAAATGATGACACAAAACCTTACTTTCGCGTAGAATCTCGTGCTAATAATATAATATCTTTTACAGAGTTATATTGTAAAAGCTTGTTTCACAGTCGCTTTCAAATTTTTTAACAATTTAAGTTTAAACTAATGTCCATCACTTTTGACATCCTTCTCCATATCATGGTTTACATTATAAACATATCTTTTCTCTTCACTTCATACCCTTACAAATCACACCGAGGTTCCACCGGGTTACCAGGCATCGACAACAGGGAAATTCATACGAGTAGCCGGTAATGAAAATATAATGTTTTCAAGATATACACAACATAAAGTAACGTAGTTTTATTCAGGTCATAACATGACACCGGAAATAATTTTATAAATTTGTTATTATATTTAGAGAGTAAGCCAACACAACAAGAATTCTCACTGCCAGCCTTAACCATTAAAAAGCACCCACCATCATAATCGTTCCTAGGTTTAAATATACAATCAAAACATTTTAAGCGCGTGTGTATACCCTAATGCACATCAGGGTTTTCCAATGAACAAAAAAATAACCGTATGTCAAATCGCGTCAAACAAATGCTCAGTGTATAGTAGCTTCTTTGTCTTTAGTGGTGAATGATATTAACAGGGATGTGATTGACCTGGCAACTGGAGGGCTGAAACCATTTCGGCTATGGGTTCTCGGGGCACTTTTGGGGTCAAAAGCACACTGACGACTGTCATAGAAGAAAAACTGGCTTTTTAGAAGCTCTTTTGAGGGTTCTTCTGACTTTTCCCAGCAAACTGGGATATCAACTCTAACAACCAAAAGCACAATAGTATCTTTTTTAATCAGCAAAAAAAAAAAAAATTTTTTTTTTTTTTTTTGGGGGGGGGGCCTGGGGCCATTAGATCCGCGGAATTCCGCGAATCCGCGGACAAATCACATCCCAGTATTAATGAGATGTCTCTTCGGAGAGGCCATGGTATAAAGAAGCTAAAACTTTTCACGTCAGAATTTCAAATTATACTTAATTCATTCTCAAGGCTCTTTTTTGCTTACAGAGCCTAGATTTGATCCACCATCTTGAAAACTTGTGCCCTGCTTGAAGAGACCAAGAGATCTATCCCTAGCCTGGTATTCAGTATGAAACTAAGTCAATATTCAAGATCCATTTTGAACCAATAATGAAAATCACTCCAGGTGGTTTGTCAGCCTAAACCCTGCCATGTGAGAGTTGATCACCTTGGCCAGTAGAATCCTCTTATACAAGTATAAAGTAAGTTTAGATGTTGAACAGAATCAATCAGAGCATATTTAATGAACATAATTGAGTAGTAAACATATCATAACATGAAAAGGATTATATGAATATTAAGTAAGGGACAGCCGAAAGAGGAAACTAGCTTGACTTTGTGACTAAATATTTCAAAATGACACACAAGATGAAAAGGAATACAATTGAAACAAAATTTTGGAAATACGCTACATATGTACATAAAGTCAATCTCCAACAAAGATGTGGATTTGATTAACAAAAAATATTAAAGTAGAGCTGGACACCCCCCCCCCCCCCGAAAAACAACACAGTACTCTAGAACAGAATACTCCCCCTTACCCAAATCCCCTACCCCTATCCCCCATTTATTTTAAATAGAATTACTGAATATTCTGTTATACATGTATGATGTTAACATAAAAATGCAAACAAAATAGTTTGACTTAACAAATAAAAGCTATCTATATTCTTACAAGTTATCTCATTGCAAATTATCCAATTGTTTCTGTTCTAGTGTTTTTTATACAAATATCATTCATTATAATGGCCACAATTTTGTGCGCAATACAGGTTTTTCAATCAAGTATGGTACAAAGCCTATTGGCACGCACACTTTCACACAGATTGCACAATTTCATTAACTTTAATTTGAATCTAATTTGATTTCTTGCTTCCGTCTTCTGGTGACTCCAATTTTTCCTGAAACAAAGACAATCATTTTTATCATAATATGTACACAAAAGTCATGGAATTAACTAGCCCCAAAAATATGATGAAATCTATAATATAAGAAATATTTCCATAACTTACCAGAAAAACATTATTGATAACACTTATAATATTGATTTGATCTTGAATGACATCACTTTAAAAGCATAAAATTATACATTAAATTTTAGAAATTAACATCTTCATATTTCTACTCCCTCTGTTATTTTTTGCAAACAGTATGTAATATAATGTTTCAAACACTTAAAAGAAATGAGATTCTCCAAGTCGAGAGTCCTCTTTGAGACCCTCTGTAAATCACCTAGAAACAGAACTTCCATGTATTAGTACCAACCTGAGCCTTGGAATATTCATTCAACAGTCTGTCATACTCCTTGTTCGTACCCTCTGACTGCTTCTTCAGTGCTTCAAAGTCTGTTTGCTTCATCTCGAGTTCTGAAAGAGGGACTTCATATTAGACTAAAAACAGTTTTAAGTATGTTGTGGTATACAAATGTAATTCAGTTTCTGCAAGATTTAACATTTTTGTGACTACCTTAAAACAATCAAGGGGCATAATGTAGTAATTTAAGAAAAGGTTATGGACTATGCTTAACATGCGAATATTGTCACAGAAAGTCTTGTGTGATCATATTGATTTTTTTATTCACATAGGCCAAGGGGATTCCAAGGGGATTTTCTAGGATAACAGAATACAACAGTAACGATCATTTTCTGAAAACAGATCTGCTAAAAACTTCAGCCTAAGTTTACAAAAGGGGCCAATAATTATCTCCCTTACTGACTTTGCAGGATGCCACAAAAGACAAGACTTACTCTATGACAAATATTTCATTTTTTAGTTTGAAAACAGACTAGCTAAAAACTTTAGCACATAGTTCACAAAAGAGGCCAATAATTATCTCCCTTTACTGACTTATTTTTACAGGATACCACAGATGACAAGACTAACTCGATGACAAATATTTCAACTTTTCATGTTTGAAAACTGACTAGCTTAAATTTTCAGAAATTAGTTCACAAAAGGGGCTTCACTGACCTTTTTTAAGTTTCTTGAGCTCTAGTTTGGTTTCATCTAGCTGTGTTGCGAGATCTTTTTCCCTCTTAATGGCATCCACATCAGTGTCATCACTTCTTGCCTGGAAAGGGTAAAATGAGGATACAAAGTTTAATTCTTGTCTGTATAACAAGTACTTGATAAAAGTGCAAGTGGGGCAGATATTATGAAACACCCTGCATGTACATCAGCAGTTCAATTATCCTTCATCAGGAGTTTTAACAACTGATAATTGTCCAGGAAAATAGCAATGAAGGATTTTTTACCCTAAGCAGAGAAAAGGGGCTAAAACCCCTTTTAAAAACTGTATTTAAAGTCATTTCAAGGTACTTTTTTTGATGCAAATGTGTGAGCAAATAAACATTACTATACAACAAGTCTGAAGCTAAAAGCTCTCAATCATGATTTCAAAATGAATCCTGAATATTTTTGCGTAAATAACTGCAAAACAATGATATAAGATTGTTTCCAAAAAATCAGATCATAGATTTTCATATTTCCGGTAAAAAATTAATGTTTTATGGCTTAAAGTAACGGTTAAAGAAAAATGCATAAAACATCAAATTTTTGAACTTAAATTTAAAAATCTGCGATCTATTTTTTGTCAGCAGTCTTATATAACTGGTTTCCATGGATTTTCGCAAAAATTGGCTCGTTCCAAGACAAAAAATAAAAAAGTTGTCAAAACGTTCAATCTGTGCAGCTTTAACACCTTAAGGCTAATACTAATAGTAAGTCTTCAAGCACTTTGATATGAATAAACAACAATTAAAATTAGTTTTAAAAAATGCAATTGCAAGCAACTTTAAATTTTCTATTAATAATTGAAGAGAGATGGTATTGAAGTTTTAATGAATTCGAATTTCTTCAAGTAGTTTTTTAGTAAATGTTTGGACAAAGTTTGCATTATAAATATTCAACAAAGGTAGATAACTCTGCAATAAAGTGCCTAAGCAGAATCATTCTTGCAAGATGAACAACTTAAGATCAGAACTATCTTTATTCCAAGTTCCCATCAATTTCCTTTCAGTAGGTTTTGCAAGTGCCAGACAAAAAATTCCTAAATTAAAAATGAACAAGGGGACATAACTCTGAAATAAAATGCTGAAAATTATAATTCTTGCAGGGTGCAGAACTACATTGTACACATGCTATCTATCTATGAATTAAGTTTCAATCAATTGCTTCAAACACTTTACAAGTAAGAGCCTCCCTACTAAGTTTGAGGACAGTATGCCTAAAGCATACTCCAGTTAGCAACAAGACAAGAGTTCTATGTCCAAGGTGACTGTGACTGTTAATTTTGACCTACTGTCATGAAAGTCAATCATCTGCTGGTAATGATAACCTCTCTGCCAAGTTTTAGGATCGGTTGACCAAGCATACTAGAGTAATCAATTGGACAAGCTCAAGTCCAAGGACACCCAACCATGACTTTTGAAACAATAGGAATTATCTCACTGGTCAACATATAAACCTCCCAACTAAGTTTGAGGGCCATGGGCCAAATAGTTCTCTATTTATCAATCAGGCAAGGTTTGGTCTACCAACTGACAAGAGACAGTGGCAAAGCAGGGGGGGGGGGGGGGGTAATAATTAGGTGTGTGTAACCTTACCATGTTTTTGATATTATCCTTCTCCTCCATTAGTTTTTTGGCAGCATCCGAAGCACTTTGGGCTTGTTTCTGGCTTGCCTCTGACTGGGCTTGCATCTGGGCTTGAAGGGAGAGCAACGTCACCAGGCGACGAATAATGCTGTAAGTATAGAACTATATAGTTAATACTTTTAACACTTATATGTTCAAATATGGAAATATCTTTAACCAAAATTAAAACATCTTTTTAACATATCACCCGGCAAAGTGAACGACACTGTTCTTTTATTAAGCAAAGTGGTAATCAAAATTTATAAAGGCTGTGAAAATTGATATCATATTCATATACATATATTTATTTTTTTACTAAAATCTATTGTTGAAAGAATTAAACAATTGACTGGTCGCTTATTTTGTTTAATACACATGTTCAATGAGAAAGTATTTATAAAAATAAGTCTATCAAACAGTGTTTAAACAGCTAGAAGTTGCCAATATTCATTACTTCAGTGCAAACAAAGTTTTAGCCTGAATGAAAGATGTTGCTGCAAATGAGCATATAGTGAATTATAACATTTATTGTAAAGCAAAAGTATATCCTGTCACCCCGGCCCAGTGAATATATATCTCTTATAATATATGGTTCTTGAGTAACAGCCTAGGTTCAAGTTTCCTGAATGACACCTACAACATCATGGTTTGACAATAGTGTGCAAACCTCAATAAACAGACAAAAGGGTTCAGTTCTTGTCAATTAAACTCTTGTGGCTGAAGGTGAAAAAGAACCATAGATGTTATGACTAATATGGAACACATCTATAGATAGCCTTGTTTTAGAAGACAGATTTAAAGGCAAAAAAAACAAGAACAATAACTCCTTCCTGTTAACACTTTTTTTCCAGTTGAGCACCGGTTTCTCAATTATTATTTAATCAAGAGTTATGGGGTTGCCTTTGGCAACATGTGTATCAAGTTTCATTTGAATATCTTGAGTGGTTTTGCACAACACCATCTCCACCAAAAATAGAAAATATCTTCTCTTACAAAAGTATAAATTGCAATTGAAAGACTACTCACAACCAACCAAACAGGGCGAATCCAGCAATGTAGAGGTTTCTCTGCGCCCTGAACAGTCTCATATGAGCGAGATTTTCCTGGTCCGGATTGTGCTTGAGGTCCACTTCGGAGGTCGGACCCGCATACTTTCTCACCTCTCTAATGGCATCTGGAAATTGATAACATATTGATAAATGTCACATTTTTACAAGGCTGAGTGGTCGAAACAAACACAAGTCTGCAAGCTCTGTGTGATAAAATGTTTTTTTCTGATTTTTTTATAGCAGATTCCTTCAATGTGTCAAGCCCAGTATTAATGTAAGAATTCTGGCATGTTGTTCCAAGTCTATGATCATGACTGTTTATGAAATTGTATAAACTTGTAGACAGTGGTCGAAATTAGCACAAGCCCACAAGCCCTGCACTGGTAAAATGTCTTTCGGGCTTGCTCAAATTGTGAATTTTTTATAGCAAGGCTTGTTCAAAAATTTGAAGACAGGCAATAGTATAATAATTCGGGCTGGTTGATCCAAAAGGCTAATATCGATGACTGTGAAGATATACGGTATAATTGTATTTAGGGACCCTTTGAAAGTGTTTATCCCTAGGGAGAAATTTTAACTGTCATAGGAGAATAAAACTTTTTTTAGAGAATGGGGCCAGATTAAATATATCTAAAATGAACCTATATAAACATGCTTAGTTCCTAACTCAAACTATGAAACTTCATACTTAGTGCCTAACTCAAACTATAAAACTTCATTTTTCTTCTGCAATGTTTCCCTGAATTATGAATGCATGAATTCCATTTTAACTTCTTAAAATGATATATCTTACCCATAAACAAGAGGAGTAGAATCACTATGAAGACATTGAAATAGATGTGGGAAAACTTAGCAAACTTCTGTATGATACTCGAGCGAAAGATTTTCTGCCATCTGTAAAAGTACATACACAACTGTGATACAGCAGTCAAGAAATGATTTTAATACAAGTAATACTGTTATGATAAGAAAAGCCCTGGCCTTCTATTCGATCTTCTTCATTCAGTCTAACAAGGGGCATAACTCATAACTATTAAAGTCAGAGTTATGGCTTTTGTCATTTGAATAACTTAAATAGTATTTCAGCTATGCTCAAGTTAAACAGCAAATGTTGAAAGATGCTACCCAGCACAATCTTACAGACAGACAAGCTGATAACATGATTACATTGTAAGATTCATTCTGTCAAAATTGGGTACTGGCTGGTTTTCTATATTAAACATGGCAAATGCAAAAACAAAATGTGACCCCTCCTTATCAACAATTGTATGATTCAAATCATTATGACTGTGTAGTGATAATATCTATTTCAAAGTCAATAGTTGTATAAATCAGTATAAAAATAGTTTATTTGATTGTTAAAATATATTTGAAACACATTCATATAAAATTGAACTGGAATTCTAGATCTGAAGATATTTGATGTAAAACATGCTGGTTACATGTAGATGCCAAATTGTTTATAAAACCACAAAATGTTCAAAACATTTGAGATAATTCAATTCCATCACAATGAATTTTAAACCAAACCCATTACCTGACACCCAAGCAGACTTATATATATGATAATGCCAAATTTGCTATTTCATGAAATGAGTTATTGAAATGTCAACACATTTACACTTTTCAAAGCAATACAAACAGTAAAAAGTAAATACCTTGATGCTGATATAAAGGGTAGGAGAAGTATAGTTATAAGCCCGATCTCCCCGTAAAGAAACACCGCTATAAAGGACCACTGCAATGTCATGGCTTTTTTTCTGAAAACAAAGTGAATATTCAATTTCAGACAAGGAAGTAATTAAATTGAGGAAGGAATTGCATTATGAGTGGTGAGCAATGCCTTGCATATATCCGTTGAGTGTCGGCATAATACACATCCATAGCTCACAGTTTTTTTGGTGCAATATACTGCCTTCTAAAGGCTGTTTCCCCTTGCGAAAAAAAGTCCATTATTCCCAAAAATTGGTTCATTCCAAGACAAAAAATAAAAAGTTGTCAAAACATTCAATCGTTGAAAGTGCAGCTTCAATCTTTCACAGCAAAATGGATGAATAAAAAAGTTAGAACATGTATATTTACCATTATATTAGCTATTTTGGCATGAATTCGTTTTTTTCCTAAAGTCAACTCTTTTTTCCCCAGTTTGCAAGGCACAGGCGGTCATAATAATTCCAAAAAAAAAAATAACTGGCTGTAAAAAGCAGCACTGAGCAAAAACTAATGCTCACATGTTATTAAAACTTATTTAACAAGTTTTTTGGGCTTTGTAATATACACAATGACATAAATATGGTTTTAGCCAGGTTTTAGAAAGGACAGGGTGTTGCAGAAAAGGGACAGGGTGCTGAGTGACAAATTGTATTGGACAGTGAATAATTAAAGCATTATGAATTTCATAGAAAAGGTAAGAAATTGTGCGCATTTGAAGTAATATAAGGTTTCATAATCATATTTCAAGTTTTCAACAAAACAAAAGAATCATTTGATTAACTAAAGCATTCAATTTTTTGAAGGCAGGAGGGTGCACATTCCGGTCTGCATGAGGGCAGAGCGGTGCTTCCAAAAAAGGACAGGGTGCAGCACCCTCCCATTACTCTCTAGTTTAAACCCTGCATGTATGTGCCTATTGTCTCAGTAAAAAAGTGAACAACATTTCATGAACAGTTCTCGAGTTATGGCCAGTGTGGAAGTTTTTGCACAAAGAGACCAAAAATATAACAATATAAAAGTTATACAGGGAACCTTCATAAATGATAAAAGCAAAATGGAAACCACATTAACAGTTACTGAATGCAACCAGATCCATTTTAGGTGAAAAGCTCTTTATCATTCAATCTACTTAAAACTTTAAAATGAAACAATTGGGTACACCATGATTGATTTACTGCCCACATGTACTCAATAAGTCGTTTAGTACTACTAGATTGAAAGAATTGACAAACTTCTTATTAAAATATCCTATGTACATGATAACATCAGAGTACATTCTACACTGTTAGCCAATTAAACAGCTTATTAGCCTGTATTTAGTTCTAAGCTTAATTGTTCAGCCCTTTCATAATATGTTGTATCCTACTGTACATTGTTTTGTATACATTAATCCATACACATATATTTATTTGTGTGCACATCAGCAACAATCTATTATTATCTTCATAATCCATTTTTATCAAACTGAATCCTTCTGTTCATAAAAGTCTTGAACTTGCATTGGATACAGTATTATGTATTAAGTCATAAGATCATATTCATTATTATATCCAAACTGTGACATGAAAGTAAGAAAATAATCTGTTGCAAAGGGGGATAATTGGTCCAAGATTAAATATAACTTTAACTAATGGGATAAAACCTCAAAGAGTTACAAAATGATCATACAGTACATTAAGGTTGCATCATGCAATATTTAAGCCTTATGTTATTGTTATAATTACAATGGCTAAAAATAACATTTTATATGCTGACCATAATAGACTGCACAAGAAACAAGTCTGGTAAAACAGGTGTTAAATAATTTCTGTTAATGAATGTGATGGCACTTTATGCCTACATGACATATTTACCTTTCCTGTAAAGGTGTTTTTAATGAACAAAATGTGGCTATTGCTAAAAACCAGGCTATTTATCTTACTGTACTGTAAAAATACCTTTAGTAATCAAATCACTTAACCTTCCTAACCAAAATGAAATTTGCCGGCCACAAGGATCTAACCGTTGTCAAAGCAAATATTTACAATAAATGTGTTGATACCATGCTTAAAGTCATTTTTCATAATTCCATTCACAAAATAATCATTAACTATGCAAAAGCAGGTTATGTTCTTTGTTTTACACAGGCAGGTATTTCAATAATTGCTACCCAGCGCACACTGACAACCAAATAAAATGGCAAATGTGTTGTGGGTCCATCAGGTGACACAATGTAAACAAGTGTAAATCATTTCAAAGATATTTTTCGCAAGCATTGTGTAAACATTTATTCACAAAATGATGGATTATATGACTAATAGTTGTTGAGCCATCATGATAAAAATTCTGTTTGAATTGAAGGATAGAATTACAGAGGTTTCGTTGCAGTTTGACACACTTGTTCTATAAAGTAAAGTGTATATGATTCATGTTATAAATAGTGTTTTAGTGCTAGTGTTCAAACAATATATCTATGGGTCTTGAATTGACTTGTTTATTCACTTCACTCATTGATAGCTACCAGTTTAAGGTATGCACTTTTGCATAATCAGTGCTTTAGCCAGACTTAAAACAAGAGCTGTCACAGTATGTAACGAATGCCCCCAAATGTGACATTGACCTACGAACAAGGCCAGTACATGAAAAGTTGATCTTGCCTTTACGTGTCAAATACATATGGCAAGTTATTTTAAATTGCCTCTGAACATAAAAAATACCACCCATACTTGACAACCTACACTGTTATGTCCTTATATTCAGAATTCCCTTGTAAATAAACACTTAGTGTATCTATTTTAGAGGTAGGGACATGGGTCTTGCACACGACACGTCGTCTTCGTATGTGGAACACATGTAGCAAGTGATTTTAAAATCTGTCCATACAAGGGAAAGTAACAGCCCTGACATGACAACCTATACTCTATGTCCTTATATGCAGCACTCCATTGTGAATAAACACTAAGTGTGACCTTGACCTTTGAGGTAGGGACATGGGTTTTGCACGCGACACGTCCTCTTGGTATGTGGAACACATTTGGCAAGTTATTTTAAAATCTGTCCATACAAGGGAAAGTTACAGCCCAGACACGACAACCTAAACTCTATGTCCTTATATGCAGCACTCCATTGTGAATAAACACTAAGTGTGACCTTGACCTTTGAGGTAGGGACATGGGTTTTGCACGCGACACGTCCTCTTGGTATGTGGAACACATTTGGCAAGTTATTTTAAAATCTGTCCATACAAGGGAAAGTTACAGCCCAGACACGACAACCTAAACTCTATGTCCTTATATGCAGCACTCCATTGTGAATAAACACTAAGTGTGACCTTGACCTTTGAGGTAGGGACACGGGTCTTGCAGGCGACACGTCGTCTTCGTATGTGAAACACATGTGGCAAGTTATTTTAAAAACTGTCCATACAAGAGAAAGTTACAGCCCGGACATGACAACCTATACTCTATGTCCTTATATGCAGCACTCTATTGTGAATAAACACTAAGTGTGACCTTGACCTTTGAGGTAGGGACACGGGTCTTGCACGCGACATGTCGTCTTGGTATGTGGAACACATGTGGCAAGTTATTTTAAAATCTGTCCATACAAGGGAAAGTTACAGCCCGGACAGGACAACCTATACTCTATGTCTAGTTTGTTTAGGGTTAACAGATATGTTGTTCCTGTGGACGTAGGCAAGTGCCAGACCATTAAGTCATGAGGCACCCATTGATGTCCGACCCCAGGTCTTAAGCCGCCACAGTGAACTGAAACTCCTTTCACAAGTGCAAGAACCAACAGGCAGACACATTAATATTGAATATACTTGAAATGTTGGAGAAAAAGACTTCGTCACATGCAGCTGCACCTTCTTCCAGCGTCATGACTTTGGTACAGGTTTTGTTAAACAAGGTCCATCACAATACTTCCTGTTCAAAATCTCCAGGGTTCGGCAAGTCATCTCCTTTATTTGATCTGTTAGAGCGGAGTCAAGATTTTGCATGTGTCCAGGAAGAAGAATGGTTCCCTTAAGTGCGCCTTCAAGTTCAGCAGGGAATCATGTCTTCATGTGTGAAATCATGTGGTCGTGGAATGGAAAGTAATAATTCAATCTGTTATGGTCTTAGACACTGGCTTTATCCGAAAATGAATTTGCATGGTGTCTCTGTCGACCAACTGTTCTTGGCTCTGACGGAACAACTTCAATAGACGCAGCAAAACAAACGTACAATTTGTCAAACATATCCTCGTGTATAATATTTTGATGAATTTCAATGATGTTTTGTGCCTCAGTATGCGCCTTTAAAAGGTTACACGACTTTCCCTGAAGGCTGACAGACAGCAGTCGAACAAACCCCAGCGTGAACTGTGTAAGTACAGCAACTACAATGGTTTCAAATCGCTGCATAGCGTGCATATAACTTGTTGCATCATGTGCAGATTGGCCTGAAGTTTCATCAGCACTTATTGTAGCGCATCGTATATCATGTCATAATTTACATTTAGCCTGCTTATTGAGTCAACACGTGATAGCCAATGTGTGTCCGACAGTGTTGGCAAAGACTGACGCTTTGACACGTCGTATAGTAGAGTTTCGTGTTCATGTTCTTCTTCTAACAGATCAGACACATCTTTAGTCAAGAATGTGTATAACATATCTTTCCGCTTTGCAGAATAGCAAAAGAAAAGTGTTAGTTCCTTGAATGCATTTATAAAGTCTTTTATTTCGGGTACTTTGGTTCACGATGACACTAAGTGTGTGAAATACTTCGCTTTGTGAAATAGATTTGTTATTCTCGCTTGAACACCAGACACATGCCCACTCTTGGTTGCAGCTGCAGCAAATCCTTTGCCGCGCAATTTTGGAGATCAAGACTTCATTGTTCCAAATGATCAACCCTGGCCATTCTGCCCGGTGCATGTATGAACATATTGATTCGTGATATTTTCCTAATTTAATGTTACATAAACAATAAGTCAACATCAAACGGCATGGTACCGTAGTTTGTAGAGTTTATTCCATTATATCTAATATTCAGTTCTTTTTTTCAAATATGAAAATTCCGCCTTGATGGTTTGTGTACATTGAGGCAAATGAAGAAAGTCGATAAGAGTTATATTTAGAGCTATAAAAAATGTTACATGTTACATGTTATGTATATGCCCAAAAAACACCGAGGCAGCATGCCTCAGTGTAGCTACGGCACTGTTAATTAATGATGTGGATGGAATTATGAACAATGACTGCGAATATGGTCACAACACATTTAATGTCTAATTTCAAAATATCAAGCCACTGTGATAATATAATTAAAAGCTACAAGTTACAACAAGTCTCCAGAGAAATATAATTAACTATAATTAACTGTAAACATGGCATGGGACAAACGAGAATTAAACAGGAAGAATAAGATGTACCTTATATGCTGTCAAGAATTAAAAAATGCGAAAAGGGATAAAAACAACTCCTATCGGTTTGACAGATATTCTGCTTCCTATCAGGACTGGTTATAATTTCTTGTCTGTTTTGATTCGTTTTATTATTACAACGGCAATACCAGTCATTCTTTTATTTCCGGTGATTTGTCGTCTCGTATGTTCTCGCGAATATCTCGTATAATATCGAAATTCCCATAGCAACGAGTACAGATTACAATATGGCGTCCAAATAGGACGACCATAACAAACAAAACTATTTTTGGTCAATATCGTATACAATTAGTTATATTTCTTATGAAGAAGTAGTACAACCATCAAAATGTCACACAGGTTTGTAAATGTGCTTTTTGTTGGCATGACATTAGCTTATTTGTGCCTTTTTCTCGATGTTGTTTACTTTTATGTATTTTTGGATTCGAGTTTTCATTTATGAACGTTTTTTTCCATTTCAGTGCTCACGTAATTTGCCATGATTATTTCTTATAAACACAATAAGCTGTGTTGCGAACAAAAACATCAATGATTTGGAATGTCATTTTGGTGCATAGCTATATATATTTATTAGGAAATTTTCAATTTTATTCCTGTTTTGACTTAAGTGGTTTTAAGAAATCATGTGGTCATTAAGTGCACTTCGTTTTTCTCAAGTTTAATTAGTCCACCTAAATGGCCGTCAACCAGTCTTTTGACGATTTTTAGACTATGGCAGACTGGTGACGTTACAGGGATACACATGAAATGTCAAAATAATAAAAAAGTATCCCTGATCGCTCATTATTGTAGCTAAAGTTTAATGTGAAGACATGACAAATAAACATACAATCGACTGCAAACCACTGAAAAAGTATCAGTTTTCTAAAAGAAATAAGGACAGTCTTTTGATCTTATTCAAATTTCTTTGTTACAGCACTTATAACAAGCAATGGACAGAAGCACAGTCGGCTCTTATGGACCTGCTGGTCCAGGAAATGCCTGCCGAACCCCAGAAGCCAGAACGGGTTTGTACAAGCCTTTTTTCATTTTATGATTACATATATTTTACTGGCCTGCTAATGTTACGAATACATGTAGTTTTAATAAGTAAATGTTAATTTCATGGATATTCTATAAACTTACAGGAAGTGACTAGAAATATTGACATATCAAGTTTTTGGTCGAAAATCCTTTAAGTTTGTACAACTATTAAGACCTTCAATATTCAATGCTTGTCCTCACTCATTTCAGATTGTAGAAACTTCTAAGCTCTAAACATTTCTTCTATTTAATCAGTCATCATAAATTCATAATAAGACTATTGGATGAACAAGCTCAAAATAGGTTCAACATTTTGAACAAACCGTGCTATATAAAATCACATTATAAGCAAGCCAGGAATGCATTTTACTTGTGAGTGGAATTCTGGGCTTGTGCTATTATTCAAGCACTGTAGGATAAATCTGCCCCAAAGCTTTTCAAAGTATGATTTATAATGAATCCTCAAATAGATTATTACATGTTTGATATATTTTATTGATATTTCAGGATCGTCTTGCAGCGTTCCAGTTGCTGGCAACTATGTACATCAAGTACATACAAATATTCCGGCGGCTTGAAATGTGCTATGATCAGATTGTCCACCCACAGAAGCGAAGGGTCCTTCGACATGTCCTAGACGGGACCATGGGTAGAATCCTTGAGTTGAAACATGAGATGGTCAACTTGGAGTTCTCAGAGTACCATTACTTTGATGATGTTCTGTCGGATTTGAAGTTAACACCCGTAAGACTTTATATGTATTGTAATATGAAAATAGAACATATTTGTTAAAGTTAAACATAACCAATTTTAATATTGCTTATGGGTACCAGAGTGTCCCATTACAATTTAAATGTTAATTTTGATCTCTGAATATGTTTCTGGTATTTATCACAATGATATTTAATTTAGTTCCTTATAATCTGAATTTAAATGTATATTGTGAATAAAAGGTGTAATAGGCAATCTAGCTTTCAGGCCTAAGCCTATAAAACAATATTAGGAAGTTTTTGTATGATGTTTTTAAAAATGTTTTTACAGTGACTAGTTTATGTAAATTGTCTGTGTAAATGTAACAATTATCTGTGCTAATTCAGAATGATGTAGAGATCCCTATTCCGAAGTACTTTATCAATGAGAGAATGGAAGCATTGAAAGAGAGGGAAAAACTTCTCGGTCAGATCCTCACCAAACTTGGTCCACAGGATAAAGATACGGTATGTAGAATGATAGACTTTAAGGTGGTCTATTTGTTGAGGTGGTCTGGTAGTCAGCCCTCACCAAAAAGATTGAGGGTTTAAGATGGTTAAGGGGCAAGTTCTTGGTCATTACCGAAGAACAACACTCAAGTATTTTTTTATCCAATGAACTATTCATAACTCAACTGTAATAGATTGGTTCCAACTAGCTAAAGCTTCTGTTAAGTGAGTAATAACATTTATTGCTAAGAGTATTTGATATATTTTATTCAGATAAAACATTTAGAAATGTCAATTTCAACTTTTTCAAACTTTCAAAATGTATATGTTAGCAATAATATATTCAATTGCCATAGTAATTTTATGTCATAACACAGAAAGAAGACGTGAAGATGTCATTCGAAGAAGCGATCCGATTGGTACAGATTCATGAGCGTGCACGACAAGGTCGGCTCCGTGCCAAATTCATGAAGGAGATCAGAAGACAGGAAGAGAGTGAGAGAGAGGCTGCACGACGAGGCGCTCCGACTCTTGACCATGACGTGGCTGCATCGAGGATCCAGAAGGTAAATTCATTGTTACATTCAAAGACACACTGTAGTAGTAATAATGTTATTACAGTATGCTGGTGTTATTAAGGCCAAAATGAAAAATAGCTGTGGTTCTGGTAACCCAAATAACACTAATTTTTACCAGCCGACTCAATACAGAGTTGTTTTATTTGCAAAGAAAACAATTAACGATAATAAAAAATCGTTAGCTACAGACCTTATTATTTTCAGCAGTTTTACTTGAAACACACCTTGTTTTCAAATTGAAATGCCTTGTTTCACTTGTTTATTGTATTTGAAACACCATTACATTTTCAATCATACATCACTTGATTAATTTAAGTTAGATTTGTTTTAGAGTTATTAAAATTATTGACCTATTACTTGCTTAGTTTAAATAGTATAAGAAATAGTTTTTTAATATATATAGATTGAAAAGAAAATGCTAGTTTCTAACTGGATTTTCTAGCAGGATTGTTTGTTTTTCTCTTTTGATTAACATTGAAACTTCAAGGTGATTGTTTAAGTGTGATATTCTGTTCTATATAATGTTTTGTTATTTCTCAACAGGTCTGGAAGGGATTTTACCAGCGTAGGAAGACGAGGAAAGAAAGAGAGGAGGAGATGATCTTTATTGGAATGGTTGGTTATTAAATAATCCTTATTTGAAACTTCAAACGACTGCAATTTTTGTCATGTTTTAAACAATTACTCAGTGATTAAGAAAAAAGATTGTATGGTTTTGTCGTTTTTCTGACTGTGCATTATAATACAGCCCAAGAATGCTTGCATGTGCCATTGAATCATTACACTTTAAATTAAATCACAATTAGAGCTTTGTCTCAAACCACCCCAAACTACAATACTATTATAATATACTTAGTTACATGCCCAGGTGTATAGCATTTTGTATGAGCCTGCTAAGCATCTTTAAAAAAGGCTTAGAGGCTTTACTTTAACACAGTGCTTTAATCAAGTAATTTTTTCTCTGAAAAAAATAGGCTCCGCCCAGTATGCCTTCAAGTGTAAAGAACACCCCTCAGGCGTTGGCCAATAAGACCGAGCAACAGCGCCGTCTTACACAGAAAATGCATGAGAACGAGTACCAGCAAGCCTTGGTTACGATGAAGGACAAGATTCGGGAGACGGAGGGACCGGACGTGAAGGAAACCATGATGGACCAAATCAGACAGTGGTTTATTGAATGCAGGTACAGAACTGAAAAGGATTTGAGGGGTTTAGAGTGGGCTGGTGTCTGTGCTATCTCTTCCCAGTGGTCGATCCCCACCAGAGAAACATTTCTAAAGGACACAGTATTTGTTTCTGCCTAGGAATTGACAAGAGAATGATTTATATTATCTCCCAGCTGTCATCTCAATATAGTTGAAATAAATTATTTAAAATAATCAATAATAGGATTGATAGAGAATTTAGGGACAATTTAACCTCTAAAGAGAGGAAAAAGTTGACCTTAGTTAAGATTTCTCAATAATCCACATTTACAGATATGATTACAGATATGATAACTAAACTTAAGGTTTTGGATGATGACTTGGTAAGTGATCCATCATTAGGATGCAAAGATGTAATGGCATTTTAGATATTAACATAAAGTATTTTTATGTTAAGTTTATATTGCTTAAGCATTATATTGATTTTACACGGTCCTGATCATGGATAATTTTTAATAACACTATAATGCCGCTGATATACTAAAGGGAGGTAATAAAAGTTTACTGCAATTATAAAGCATTTTTTTTATTAATTTGTTTCTCATATAACATTATACCTATATCTAAAAAAGGTTTCAGTGAAAACTTTAAAAATATTCAAACTTAAAAAATTTTGACTTAAAAATGAAACTTTACTAGTAGCATTTTTGTATTAATGATGAATGGCTTACCTCAGAGATATTTAGCTCATCTTTTTTTTGTTTGTTTTTTTTATTCATAAAAAATGTTCAGTTACTGTCATAGCCCAGGGCCAATATTTACCAGCGTCTTAAGTTTGAGACTCAGAAAAGCAAAATATTAATTTTGTTGTTGAAATGCTAATACCTGTACATGTATAGGCAAAAAGGTGCAAAAATCAAACTATTTCAGGGACGCAACAGGAAAGTTTCCAGAATACCCTGATGAAGATGACGGAGGATCTGCGGCTATCTTCAAACAAAAAGATCCTGCTGAGGTTGAGGCTGAACTTGCTGGAAAGGTAATTATTAATGTTCACAACAATTTAACTAACAGTTTAGGTTACATGATTAATATCTTGGAAATTATATTAATATTAGTTTTCAGATTGACTGGTCAATAAAACTGGTTTAGAATGGAACTTGCAATTTAAAATTTTCTTTGTTTCTGTTGGTAATATGTTCTGACATTAGTTCATAATAGTTAACTTAATTTTGAACATTTACAATTATCAAGTATCATCATTATTATTTACTTTGATCATTTGATAATGTAACTCAAATCTTAACATGTCAGTGTTGCTGTGCTCCTGTCAACATAGGTTTTTATAATAGTAAAATATTATCATCAATGTAACTTGAAAAACATTGCAAACAAGCAGCACTACTATCGGTTTGGAAAGAAATCGGTTGGTTCCTCTTATTCCGATTCATCTAGAAGTTATTACTCAGATTGGGACGACAGCGAGGTAGACTGGTGTAGTCATTTTGGTTACAAAAATGTGAACACAGTCCAGTGAATTTGAACACGGTCTTGATATTTTTGGACACTTTAGATTTTGTTATGAGATATGATAATTGTCGTGTCAATGAATGTGTATGTTGATTTAAGAATGATTTGTGTTGTAGCTAAAAAGTTGTTTTTTTATTGCACACAAAGCATTGTTTACAAAAGGCTAAATGAAAGTTATCTGTTGAAATGACATTGATAAAAAGCCTAAATTAATAGAAACAATCAGAATGATATCATTCTTTCGTACTGATGTGTATGTATGAAAATATAATATATTTGCACTGTTAATAAAGTGTAGTATAGTAATTGTTATGTATGTCATTAATGATCGCATACAATTTCTTTCATTGAAAGTTTGAATATAAAGGTGGAATTCTTTTGTCAGAAAGTAACTATTACTGTTAATTGCTGAATATATTGGTGTTTTTTTGTGAATTAAAAAGAACACAGTAGATGAATAATTAGTAAAATGCTTATTGGTTACTGATATACAACAGATAATTAGCTGTTGCTTAAATAACATATTTTTGATTGTTTTTGCTGTTGGATTATGTTTTTACCAGATAATCTTTTTCTTCATTTTACCATAGATCGTACACACATGTATTTGTATCATACAATGTTTTAGGAGGATGGCAAGAAAGGGAAGAAAGAAAAGAAAGGCAAGAAAAAGAAGGACAAGAAGGAAAAAGGAAAGAAGGGAAAAAAAGGAAAGAAAGGGAAAGGAAAGGGTGGTGATGATGAGGTGAGTAGATTATATGATTATGGCAATATCAGGTATTTTCAAAAAATGGATAAAAAGTCATTTCAATCGAGGTCAAGGTCAGGTTTCTACAACAGAATGTTGTGACCATAAAGTTTAAGGTAATATTTTTAAATATGAAAATATGAAAAAAAGATCATCACACTGTGCTGACTAGCCATAGCCTGCATTTTTTAAGTGTTTCTGTATATGTTTAATGATGCTCTTCTAAAATTTGAAAAAGAAGTTATATTTTTCAACTTGATCTACCATTTAAGTTACTAAATTGCTGTGTGTGTTTTTTTTTTTAAACAATCTGGCTTATCAATAGAAGTCAAGTTATTTCTGTTCTATATATATATAGTACTACTTATTTGTTGTATTTTCAACATCAGGATCAATCAGTAAGTTCAAACAATATAACTCTGTTGTAATATGGTCTGTATGAATATTACGTTTACGAACACTTATAATTTTGTAAAATGTCGTCAATATGTTCAACTATTGTGACTTGACACATGATTGAGGAAAAGAGTGGTTTTCATTGGTATGGAATGCTTTTATTTCATGCTTTTTGGTGTGTTTTTTGAAATGGCAATAGGATTCCGTTTTATTTTGAAGAGCCATTAATTATGGAAGATAATTTTTGTTTCAGTGCGATATTAATAATATTTCATCGAATGAGCACCTAAAGTGATCCCTAAACTAGTGGGTTAGCATAGCTTAGCTGTATTGTAGTACATGAGTGAAACTGTGAACTTTTGGTGTTCACAAAATGAAATAAAATTTATATCCCTATGAAACAAACACTTTCTATTTTTTATGCTCAAAACTCATTCAAAATGACACTGATTTATATCTTATTGCTATTTAAAGTGCACTCAAATCTTAATGACGTTTGAACCCATGCTGGAAATTATGTTATTGACATTTAGTCCAAGCTACGTGCATGCTGAAGTTTGATGTGGACAGTAAAAAAAGTGAAATATCATTAATGTCTCACTGATAAATTTCTATAAACCAATGGTATGCATAAAATAAAATGTTTTAATATTACAGGAGGAAGAAGAGGGCTGGAAGATGGCCCCTTCTAGCTTCGTACCAGCTGTCAACGATGGGACGGACACCTTCAAAGGTAGGAGTCATTTTCTCAGTGCTGTTTGTCCAGTAAACAGCTTGAGGTGTGAAAGTGAAAAGCTTCAATCTGCTTCTTTAATTAATGTATACATGTAACTTAAACTTTTTTGTTTCAGTGATATATATAAATGATGTCAATTCTGTGATACCAGTATTCACCTTTTTTTGTCACAATATAAAACTTGGTCCTATTTAATTTCCCCAGGTGTCTGGCAGACAAGAAACGAAGCTGATAATTTCCCGCAGAAGCATGATGTGGAACTGATTAAGGAAGAGAAACGAAAGGAGGTAGAAGAGGAAATTCGTGTACAAGTGGATGAACTCATGAGGACTGAGCTGAAAAATCTTAAAGCTGTGAGTTACTGTGCTGATAGCATTTTGTGGAAGCATGTTACTTTTTTTACAATTAAAGATGAACTCATCATTGCATACGGAAATTAAGGGGATATATTGATGCCACCAAATGAAAAACCAGTACATGCATTTTTGCCGAATTTTTTTTTTTAACTTTCTTAAATATGCTAATGTTTATGCTTCTTTTGAGAAAACACCCATTATGATAGCCAATCAGAAAACATTAACTAAGATAATCACCATGTGATAAAAGGCTGTAAATGCATTGGTTGAATGAAATCCCTGTATTTGCAGGTCAATAGCGCAAAACAGTTTCAATTCTGTATAAAACTGGTAGAATTACATCTTAACAAAATTGTCAGTTTTGCACTTACCCTCAACATTGTGCTAAAATTTGCAGTATCAGGATTTTCACTTTTTTATTTTTGTCTTTGCTGAAAAGAACCACTTTGGGATTTACTGGTTTTCTTTCGGTGCCATTGATTTGTCAAAGGTGAATGTATCCACCTCTAACCCACCAAGTCATGGGTTTGAGCCCCTCCATGCACCTGTTGTGGCATACCAAAAGCCAACTGATGAAACTGAATAAGTTAATACAGGTTATATTTATAAGATAAATTAATAAATATAGAAACTTGATTGGTCAACAGTAATTGTTGGTAAACATTGAACATATTAAATTACTTAAACCAAACCAAAGAATTAACCAGTTTTAAAGGATTAGCAGCAGCTTTTTACCTCAGAAAACAGACAAGAGAGTTACCCAATGTTCAGCTCTTTTTGTGTCAGGGAAACCCTTGGCATAAATCAATTGGTTTATGCAAACAAGCTAACTAACTATTGCTTTGCCATTTCAGGCTGTTGACCGTGACAAGGGAGGTAAGAAGAAGAAGAAGTCGGGCAAAAAGAAGAAGAAGAAGAAGAAGAGTGGAAAGAAGGGCAAGAAGAAGAAGAAGGAGAAGGATTTAACCCCGGACCGGTATGTGCGCTTGAGATGAAATGTTATCTTTTATAATTAATTGTTTCATAAACATTGCCCTTTCACCCAAATTAGTATTTGGGTTAGTTAGTTAGACGTATGTTTGGCGTAAATTAAAATGTTTTACTTAAATCTTTTTAATGGTCTGTTTTTCGAAAAGAAAATTTATGGTATTGCTTTTGCCATGGTGTCCTCACTAGTGTCAGTGTTGTGCACATATTTGTTGTGAGAGAAAATATGCATGACTGTGTATATCAATGACATTTATATTTATTGAGTTAATGCCCTTGTTTGATTGAAAAACTATTGTCAGACAAACATTGATGTTTGTTTGGCAGCCCTCTTGTTGACTTTTCACTTTTGCGTTTTCAGAAATCTGTACTTTGTCAAGCAGTGTTGTCATCACACAGCTTTTGCAACTTATAACATTTGAAAAACTTGGTGTAGGGTCTTCAAACTTGGTATGCACATGGTCATTGTCCACCTATGACCTCTATTGATTTTGGGGTAGTAGGTCAAATAATTTGCACAACTGATTTGTAGAATTCTAATCATTGTGTTAATATTTCCTTCACATCTTTTATGAACAGGACTATTGAATCTCTCTATGAGGAGCTAGTGATGCAGGGAATCATTGTTCGGAGCCCTCTGCTAAAGCTGGCTGATTTTGAGGGCGAGTACAGCTACCTTGGAACCACTCTGCGACAGGCGAACATTGAACCAATGCCTTCACTGAGTGATGTCCGTAGGCTGGTGACGGAGTTTGGAATCCTTCCACTGGGTAAGACAATCAATAGATAATGTAATAAGACTAAGGTAAAAATACCTCACCAAAGATGATACTGTACAGGGATATTAATAATGATACTGTAATTTTTTTTTTCTTTCTGGAAACACATTTGCCTCTACACTATAATACATGGAGCTAAATTAAACAGTTAAGGCTCTAAACATACATCATGGAAACTGGCTCTTAGTGTGTCTGTTTTCTAAAAAAAAGTTGAGGTCAAAGCCTTTGTGTCACTGTTGTTGCCTGTGACAATCACACATGACTCTAGCTTTAATAATTGTGAAGTTATGCCCTTTGTTTGACAAAAAACACAAACAGATGAGCGTTGGCGTTTAATCTGAAGCAATGCAGTGCGTTAACTGTTTAGGGGATCATCCTCATAAAAATGTGTATTTTGATTATATTAAATCTGGTGGAATTATCATCGATAATGTGTTAAATGGTGTTCAGATTCTTAAAAAAATTATAAAAAGAAAGTTCTGTTTGCTACTTGTAATAACAATTTTACTAACATTACAAAAGTATTGGATGTATTGCATGTGATGTATATCTGAAAGCACAATGCAAAGTATTATTCTATCTTACAGGGTCTCCTGCAGTCCATGAGCAAGCTCCACTGACCAAGTCCATTCTTCTAGCTGGTCCACGTGGCTCAGGGAAAAAGATGCTTGTGCATGCCATTTGCAACGAGACTGGGGCTAATCTATTTGACCTTTCACCAGCAAATCTTGTCGGGAAATACCCGGGGAAGGATGGCCTAAAAATGTTAATGCATCTTATATTTAAGGTACTATAATCTTGTTCTAAGGTTTCTATGTAATAGTTAGATGACATGAATTAAACTCTTATTGATTAAGAATGGATGGAGTGAGCGTAGCGAACGAGCACTTTTTAATCATTTAAATTTTAATCCAAGTCATCTAACTGAAAACAAATTAATTGGCTGACATGGAATTGTGTATCTGATGAGTATCGGTGGGCAGACTTTTAAACACCCGCGAAAGTTGAAATTCTTAATGATTAAGCTTAGTTCTTAGTTATTATCTTTCTGCAATTTCATCGGCTGTAAATCTAGGTTTTATTCCAAGAATTTCTTCTGATGGATCAACTTTTCGAATGATAATATTGAATGTCATAAAATGAAAGCAAATCGTTGATAAATACTTTTCAATCAGTTGTTTTTGTTCAAACATGTATAATAGTTTTCTTAATCTCAAAATATTATTTTATTTTGTTTTTAGGTTGGCAGAGCCCTTCAGCCTACTGTATTTTATGTTGGCGACTGCGAGAAAATGTTTAAGAAAAAGATCCCCAAAACAGACCCAGTAAGTAATTATAATTTTCTTATCTTAACATAATCTTATTCTTAAAAGTCCAACCCCTCAAACATTCTTAAAAGTCCAACCCCTCAAACATGTTCATGATTTTAACAACAATCTATAGGTCAGATTAAATTTCAACATTTATGGATATAATGACTTAAGGTTAGGTTTAAAATTCTAATCCTTTTTGTGGGTATAGTTATTCATTCTTTAGATGTAAATTATACATTTTTGCTATCTTTTAAAATCAGGAGGTAACCATTTTGTTGTTTTATTTTGTGGTGTAAAAATGGGTTTATCTTACTGGCACTCATTGAATATTAAATGTTGTTATTTACATGTAATAAAATTTAAAATTTAAAAAGAACATTGTACTTTATTTATAAAAAGATTATTTCTAAACAGTATTTTGCTCTCCTTTTTAAAAGTTGGAAGATTTTCTAATTAAGGTATAATTAACAAGTTCAACACTTCTCACATCATCGTAAGTATAATATTGTTTGTTAAAGTCACAGTTGCTACCAGTCATTGTTTTAAAGACATTTAAACATGTTTCTTGAATTTCAGACTGATCCAAAACGTCTTAAGAAAGAATTGCCTAAAGCCCTGAAAACAATAAAATCGGATGATCGCCTACTGCTAATCGGAACATCGAGATGCCCGTTTGACGGTGAAATGAAGCCACTTGTTGGATGTTACCAGAGACTAATTCTTATTCCAAGGCCAGATTATGCTTCCAGGCATTGTAAGTAATAAAGAGTAACCTCCCCTTGTTTCCTATTTTCCATTGTTTTTCTTGTGAAGTGGAAGCGTTCTATTTTAGGATAAAAGGTTTTCATATATAGTCTCATTAAACATCGATTTGATTGTTGGGAGTAGTTTCATCAAGAACTCTAGAAGCGATTTTGTTCCTAGGTGGTATTGTCAATGATACAGTTCTATTGTTGTTGATCTCTGGCATTGTAAGTAATAAAGAGTAACCTTCCCTTGTTTCCATTGTTTTTCTTGTGAAGTGGAAGCGTTCTATTTTAGGATAAAAGGTTTTCATATATAGTCTGATAAAACATCGATTTGATTGTTGGGGGTAGTTTCATCAAGAACTCTAGAAGCGATTTTGTTCCTAGGTGGTATTGTCAATGATACAGTTCTATTGTTGTTGATCTCTGGCATTGTAAGTAATAAAGAGTAACCTTCCCTTGTTTCCATTGTTTTTCTTGTGAAGTGGAAGCGTTCTATTTTAGGATAAAAGGTTTTCATATATAGTCTGATAAAACATCGATTTGATTGTTGGGGGTAGTTTCATCAAGAACTCTAGAAGCGATTTTGTTCCTAGGTGGTATTGTCAATGGTACAGTTCTATTGTTGTTGATCTCTCCTTGGTATAAAATTGCTCCTAGGATTCCTTACGAAACGGCCCCATTATGCATAGGAATTTATTTCAAGCATCGGACAACTAAACATGATTTGTTAGACATCTTAACATGGTAACATATAAATTACATTTCATTTTCATTTGCATCTTAATTTTCGCAGTGCTTAACTAGCATACAAATAAAACAGTGATATGTGGCGTCCCATTCACTTTGCTCTCTATTTAGTCTGCACATTTTTTTCTTTTGTTTTTTGGTGATTTATTTACTCATTGGGAAATGAAAAGGCAACAGATATGTATATTTGTTTGAACAAAATGTATGTATTAAAAGAATTTGCTGGTAAAAAAAGTTAAGCCTAAATTAAAAACAAGGAAATTTTAACACCATTGTATTTATTTCATTTATTTAAATAACGACAAATTGTTCATTGTATTTTAGCATGTGATTTTTGTCCACTTATCAACTTGTAAAGTGGTATACATTAAATTTCAGGACACTCAGTCTAGTCCACTTAGTATTTCAATGGGTTTATATCATTAGTCTTTTATTCATGTGACTGATTATGATATAATGTACAATTATAAGTATCTGTAATCTGTATGCAATGTAATGATGCAATCCTGTAAGATATGCCTTTTTAGACAAATATTTATTTCAGTATGTGATTATAAACCTTAAAAAATACATGTAACTATATGTAACGTAACTTAGTTGTAAGCAAAAAATAGTCCTGCCATGGTAAAAGTGGCATTTTTTTTTTTTAAATAGTGTGCCTCATCAACCAACGATTATTGATTTTCTGTCGAAAATTCAAACTTTGCACAGTGTTAAAAGTTTTATTTCATTATCCAATTGCTTGTTTAAATTTGGTTTTTGATGATAATGTGAGTGCCTCTATTTTGGCAGACGATATCATGAGTCATATACATTCACACTTTTTGAAAATGTCCTAGGGGTGCATGATAGAACTTTCAAGCATGGCCGAACCCCACAGAATTGCCCGTCAGATGTGCAAGAATAAGTAATCATAATCATCACCTTTGCTTACAGTGCTGTGGCGTAGATTGATCATCAAAAACAATGGGATGATCACCAACAGTCTTGATGTCAGCTCGCTGGCTAAAGTGACTGACGGTTACACGCCGGGCCACATGCAGACAGCCATTGGCCAGGTCCTGACAGACAGGCGAATCCAGCAGCTTTCCAAACGCCCAATGCAGGCTGTAGAGTTTATCGCCCCATTGGCCAGAATTGACCCAATTTACAAAGAAGAGGAGGAGGCATTTAAGGTAATGTACATCTGTCTGATTGTCTTATTATCTCCAATTTGTGAAATTTTCTAAGTTCTGTAGTGAAAATGCTCTCTTAACTGTGTATAAATATGAACATTTTCTTGTAAAGTACCCGATATGTTTTTGTTAGAAGTGTACCCATATGTAGGTATATAAAAATCAGCAAAACAAATATCATTTCAAATTGACAATTATTCAGCTATAAATTTTTCATTATATGCCTACGATACTATAGTTGTGGATAAAAGACAAGATAGTACCTTCAACCATTGCAAATGAACCCAACAATATTCGTGTCTTTCTTTGCAGGGCTGGTATGCCAAAACTCCTCTTGGCAAAAAGCGTGCCAAGGCCGCTCAAGGTGATGATGAAGAAGGTGGGGGTGGTAAAGGCGGCAAGGGGAAAAAGGGCAAAAAGGGAAAGAAAGGAAAGAAGGGAAAGAAAAAGAAGAAATAAACATTATACGTTTGTTCATTGTACTTAAGCAAAACTCAATAAAACAAATAAAATTAAATAAAGAAAAGACACTTAAATCTATGCAGATCATTTGTGTTTGTATTTTAATAGGAAAAAAACTGCTGATGACACTAGTATTGTAGAAATATGCAAATGAAACATTATCCACATCCTGTTAGGGTGAAGTTCCATCAAAATATTCCTATTTGCAGTATTTTGTTGTTTATGCCATGAATATTCAAAATAATGCTGTTTATGTGAGTTTTAGAGACTGAAAGTTAAAAATATAATTATGTGTGTGCATTTACATGCTGTACAATATTCTTGAACATGTTACACTTACCTTAATTATAAGCGTTGGTAAATAAAGTAATATGCACTTTCCTATTATAAATAATTGCTAAATAATTACTTTGATTAACATACAGCTGTTTTTAAATTGGGTTTAATACAAAGTTTCTCTAAGGTTATTGTTTATTAATCTGTGATAATATATTCTACCCGTCCAAGTTTATTTATTGACAGTGTTATTGGTAAATGACAGTGTTATTGGTAAATGACAGTGATATTGGTAAATAAATGTTGAAATTTAAGAACATTGTTATGTAGTTTCTCAAGTTATTCCCACTTAAAGTGCATTCAAGATGGTTCCTGCTAAAATAGTGAATTGAATGACCAAGAAAATTACTTTCAAGATAGTTTCTTGCTAAAGAGTAAATTAAATGGCCAAGAAAGTTAATGTTTTTTTTAAAGAGTATATCGAATGACCAAGAAAATACATTGTGAAAGAATAGATTAAATGGCCAAGATTGTTGATACAAGGTTTCATTTGAGAGAAAAGTTCAAAGATGAATAAATGTCGACCAATGGTTATTATGAAGGATACAGAGTTTAATTTGAAAGAAAGGTGCAGAAAACACGGTATTTGTTCCCTATGAGACGTTCCCTATGAGACGACAGTACATCACAGTTTATCTTGTAGCAATCATTTCATATTTAGCGTGTTTAGCTATGATATACACGGTTACAATCTTGTTATCAGTAATTAAAATTTCCAAAAAAAGCATTATTCAGTTTTAGTTGTTAAAGGCATATCACTCAAAATGTATGTTTGTTAAACATGTGTATGTATTGACTTTGAATAATTGGTGTCACTTTAAATAACTTAGGACGACAAACAAGATGCTATCGTTTTGAAAGAGTATAATAAATGACCAAGAAAGTTCTTACAATATGGTTTCATTTTAAAAGAGTATATAATATGACCATAAAAGTACTAACAATATGGTTTCATTTTGAAAGAGTAAAAGATGATCATGAAAGTTCTTACAATATGGTTTCATTTTGAAAGAGTAAAAGATGATCATGAAAGTTCTTACAATAGGGTTTCATTTGGAAAGAGTATATAAGATGACCATGAAAGTACTTACAATAGGGTTTCATTTTGAAATAGAAAATAAGATGACCATGAAAGTACTTACAATATGGTTTCATTTTAAAAGAGTATATAAGATGACCATGAAAGTACTTACAATAGGGTTTCATTTTGAAATAGTAAATAAGATGACCATGAAAGTACTTACAATATGGTTTCATTTTAAAAGAGTATATAAGATGACCATGAAAGTACTTACAATATGGTTTCATTTTGAAAGAGTATATAAGACGACCATGAAAGTACTTACAATAAAGTTTAATTTCGAAAGAGTAAAAGATGACCATGAAAGTACTTACAATATGATTTCATTTTGAAAGAGTTAAAGATGACCATGAACGTTCTTACAATATGGTTTCATTTTGAAAGAGTATATAAGATGACCATGGAAGTTCTTACAATATGGTTTCGTTTTGAATGAGTATTTAAGATGACCATAAAGTTCCTACAATATGATTTCATTTTGAAAGAGTTAAAGATAACCATGAAGGTTCTTACAATATGGTTTCATTTTGAAAGAGTATATAAGATAACCACGAAAGTACTAACAATATGATTTCATTTTGAAAGAGTAAAATATGACCATGAAAGTTCTTACAATATGGTTTCATTTTGAAAGACTATGAAAGTCTTTACAATATGATTTCATTTTGAAAGAGTTAAAGATGACCATGCAAGTTCTTACAATATGGTTTCATTTTGAAAGAGTATATAAGATGACCATAAAAGTACTTATAATAGGGTTTCATTTTGAAAGAGTATATAAGACGACCATAGAAGTGCTTACAATACGGTTTCGTTTTGAAAGAGTATATAAGATGACCATAAAGTTCCTACAATAGGGTTTCATTTTAAAAGAGTATATAAGATGACCATGAAAGTACTTACAATATGGTTTCATTTTGAAAGAGTATATAAGATGACCATGAAAGTACTGACAATATGGTTTCATTTTTAAAGAGTATATTAGATGACCATGAAAGTACTTACAATAGGGTTTCATTTTGAAAGAGTAAAAGATAACCATGAAAGTTTTTACAATATGGTTTCATTTTGAAAGAGTATATAAGATGACCATGAAAGTACTTACAATATGGTTTCATTTGGAAAGAGTATATAAGATGATCATGAAAGTTCTTACAATATGGTTTCATTTTGAAAGAGTATATAAGATGCCCATGAAAGTACTTACAATATAGTTTAATTTCGAAAGAGTAAAAGATGACCATGAAAATTCTTACAATATGGTTTCATTTAGAAAGACCATGAAAGAACTTACAATATGATTTCATTTTGAAAGAGTAAAAGATGACCATGAAAGTTCTTACAATATGGTTTCATTTTGAAAGAGTATATAAGATGACCATGGAAGTTCTTACAATATGGTTTTGTTTTGAATGAGTATTTAAGATGACCATAAAGTTCCTACAAAATGATTTCATTTTGAAAGAGTTAAAGATGATCATGAAAGTACTAACAATATGATTTCATTTTGAAAGAGTAAAATATGACCATGAAAGTTCTTACAATATGGTTTCATTTTGACAGACTATGAAAGTCTTTACAATATGATTTCATTTTGAAAGAGTTAAAGATGACCATGCAAGTTCTTACAATATGGTTTCATTTTGAAAGAGTATATAAGATGACCATAAAAGTACTTATAATAGGGTTTCATTTTGAAAGAGTATATAAGACGACCATAGAAGTGCTTACAATACGGTTTCGTTTTGAAAGAGTATATAAGATGACCATAAAGTTCTTACAATAGGGTTTCATTTTAAAAGAGTATATAAGATGACCATGAAAGTACTTACAATATGGTTTCATTTTGAAAGAGTATATAAGATGACCATGAAAGTACTGACAATATGGTTTCATTTTGAAAGAGTCTATAAGATGACCATGAAAGTACTTACAATAGGGTTTCATTTTGACAGAGTAAAAGATAACCATGAAATTTTTTAAAATATGGTTTCATTTTGAAAGAGTATATAAGATGACCATGAAAGTACTTACAATATGGTTTAATTTGGAAAGAGTATATAAGATGACCATGAAAGTACTTACAATATGGTTTCATTTTGAAAGAGTATATAAGATGACCATGAAAGTACTTACAATATAGTTTAATTCGAAAGAGTAAAAGATGACCATGAACATTCTTACAATATGGTTTCACTTTGAAAGACCATGAAAGTACTTACAAAATGATTTCATTTTGAAAGAGTTAAAGATGACCATGAAAGTTCTTACAACATGGTTTCATTTTGAAAGAGTATATAAGATGACCATGGAAGTACTTACAATATGGTTTTGTTTTGAATGAGTATTTAAGATGACCATAAAGTTCCTACAATATGATTTCATTTTGAAAGAGTTAAAGATGATCATGAAGGTTCTTACAATATGGTTTCATTTTGAAAGAGTATATAAGATAACCATGAAAGTACTAACAATATGATTTCATTTTGAAAGAGTAAAATATGACCATGAAAGTTCTTACAATATGGTTTCATTTTGAAAGACTATGAAAGTCTTTACAATATGATTTCATTTTGAAAGAGTTAAAGATGATCATGCAAGTTCTTACAATATGGTTTCATTTTGAAAGAGTATATAAGATGACTATGAAAGTACTTATAATAGGGTTTCATTTTGAAAGAGTATATAAGACGACCATGGAAGTGCTTACAATACGGTTTCGTTTTGAAAGAGTATATAAGATGACCATAAAGTCCCTACAATAGAGTTTCATTTTGAAAGAGTATATAAGATGACCATGAAAGTACTGACAATATGGTTTCATTTTGAAAGCGTATTTAAGATGACTATAAAGTTCCTACAATATGATTTCATTTTGAAAGAGTTAAAGATAACCATGAAGGTTCTTACAATATGGTTTCATTTTGAAAGAGTATATAAGATAACCATGAAAGTACTTACAATATGATTTCATTTTGAAAGAGTAAAATATGACCATGAAAGTTCTTACAATATGGTTTCATTTTGAAAGACTATGAAAGTCTTTACAATATGATTTCATTTTGAAAGAGTTAAAGATGACCATGCAAGTTCTTACAATATGGTTTCATTTTGAAAGAGTATATAAGATGACCATGAAAGTACTTATATATAGGGTTTCATTTTGAAAGAGTATATAAGACGACCATAGAAGTGCTTACAATACGGTTTCGTTTTGAAAGAGTATTTAAGATGACCATAAAGTTTCTTCAATAGGGTTTCATTTTAAAAGAGAATATAAAATGACCATGAAAGTACTGACAATATGGTTTCATTTTGAAAGAGTATATAAGATGACCATGAAAGTTCTTGCAATACGGTTTCGTTTTGAAAGAGTATATAAGATGACCATAAAGTTCCTACAATAGGGTTTCATTTTGAAAGAGTATATAAGATGACCATAAAAGTACTGACAATATGGTTTCATTTTGAAGGAGTATATAAGATTACCATGAAAGTTCTTACAATAGGGTTTCATTTTGAAAGAGTATATAAGATGACCATAAAGTTCCTACAATATGGTTTCATTTTGAAAGAGTATATAAAATGACCATGAAAGTACTTACAATAGGGTTTCATTTTGAAAGAGTATATAAGATGACCATGAAAGTACTTACAATATGGTTTCATTTGGAAAGAGTATATAAGATGACCATGAAAGTACTTACAATAGGGTTTCATTTTGAAAGAGTATATAAGATGACCATGAAAGTACTGACAATATGGTTTCATTTTGAAAGAGTATATAAGATGACCATGAAAGTACTTACAATATGGTTTCATTTTGAAAGAGTATATGAGATGACCATGAAAGTTCTAACAATATGATTTC
Organism: Mya arenaria; assembly: GCF_026914265.1. NCBI lineage: Eukaryota > Metazoa > Mollusca > Bivalvia > Myida > Myidae > Mya > Mya arenaria. The sequence continues at coordinate 26,244,787 of NC_069135.1, read as the reverse complement.
ATTTTGAAAGAGTATATAAGATGACCATGAAAGTTCTTACAATATGATTTCATTCTGAAAGACCATGAAAGTACTTACACTATGATTTCATTTTGAAAGAGTTAAAGATGACCATGAAAGTTCTTACAATATGGTTTCATTTTGAAAGAGTATATTAAATGACCATGGAAGTACTTGCAATAGGGTTTCATTTTGAAAAAGTGAAAGATGACAATGAAATTATTTACAATCAAAATATAGCTTCATAATGCACGCTTTGCTATATGCACCAGTAGATCAATACTTATATTCATGAGCAACCACATGATATCAGCATGCAAATACAAGTAATACGTTTACACATGTACCTGGAACTCGTCAGCTAAGGTCACAGCTTCCTGATAAAGGGCATCCCATACAAGGCTCTCTCAGCTTGATCTATGTATGAACACCTTCGTTTGCTCGATTGCCTCCAACAGATCTTACGAGTTACCTACAAATGCGTTCCAGATTCAGGCGCTAAAAGGTTATTTAGTTATGGTTTGAGAATTTCACTTAGTAACTTAAGTAAGTAACATACTAAGTGGTTAACTAGATAAGATTCGTGTTACCACTTACTAAGTGAAACACGCAAATCATAAGTAGATAACCAGTTGTATAAATATATCTTATCACGTTTAACCAGTTAGTATGTTACTTACGAAGTGGAATTCGCAAACCATAACTTGATAACCAGTTGCTGCTACAAGCCAAAAGTGCATTTATAGATAAGAGGTAACACGAATCTTATCTAGTTAACCAGTTAATATGTTACTTATTAAGTGGAATTCGCAAATCATTACTAGTTAATCTGTTAGTGTTGTATAGCTAAAAAGGGTAAAATAGTGGCAGTTCTGGGCACTTTCAAGACTTATTTTAGTCTTATGATATTTATCTTATCAAAAAAGTATCGCGAGTATTAACTGGATAACTAGATAATTAACGTGAAAATTAAATGGTTAACAAGAAACAATTCGCTCACACTATCAGGTTATCTTACGGCAGTGATACGCCACCATAGAATATAGACAAAATAACTGTAAATATTTAAATATTGTATTGACGGGCATGTGTGGACGGACGGATCAATGGACGGAGTAAAGACGGACTGTTGGGTAGATTGTCTGCGTACGGGTGGATGGAAGAGGGGATGCAGGGAGGAATGAAATCACGACAGGAACGGAGAGATGGACGGAAGGACAATTGGATGGATAAACTGATGGGTCGATGGAAGGATAAACATACGGATTGTGTTAGGACGGACGTTCTTACGAGACGAGACATATATTCTGGGTTCTTGTGTTTTTATCTTTTTTACCCCACAATGTTTTTGTTAACCCCACTATCCAGTTTTATGGTTTAACCCACCATGACAGACTTAACAATTAAATGATAACCTAAAACCCTATCCCTGACCATAGCCCAAACCACAGAATATAGGTTTTGTATTTACGGATGTACAGGCGGATGCATATATGGATAGATGGGTGAACGAACGGACGATCTGACGGACGAACGGAAGGGAAAAGTAACAGTAAAACATAGTACCTAGCAGTATATATTTATACATTTTTCTTGACGGGTGAAAAGGTGAATAGGCCATTGTGATAAAAGGAAAGGAGGGATTGATTATAAATGAACTGCAGAAAAGTGTAACGTTATTGTTTACATAAATGGTGTAAGTTTATTAAACTAAGAAGAATTATATATCAATACAGCAGGAAAAGGCAAAATATAAAATATTAAAGTTATAATAGTTGCTACCTTTTTGTTCTATGATAAATCAAGATAATAATAATAATTTATTTTTGTCCGAAATTCCGAAACTTTTCCGATTAAACATCTGTCACACGTACCTCGATGGAAATTTGAAATCACTGACCAACTCCCACTTCTGTGATAAAAGTTTGAGTTTGAAGTCATCATTCCACGGTCGGGGTAAGGGGGAAATATGTTAATGACATTCAAAATATACTCCCGCTTTGCAACTTGTATACAAAACCGAGTTAAACAGATGCTTATTGAAATCATGCGCTTGTTAAAATATTATCGACTGTCTTCAAAACGTAGGCACTAAACGTTTTTGAAAAAAAAATTGCTCAGTTAACCTTGTGCGGTTAACTTGAATGTATATTAGGCATAAGCTGTCACCCCCCTTACGTTTCAGTTTTTATAGCAGATTTGGACGTTTTGTATTTTTCATTTTTGGAAACGATGTGTAGGCCCTGGCCTACCGTGCCTATTGGAGCTACGCCGATGCAGGTTGATACGATATATTTACTTCCCTTTTTGAAAGAGGGCGGAAGGACTCTGAAACGTTTTGATTGTATTTAAATCCAGGGTGTGACAGGAATATGGCATCAAACGTTGAATCCTCCATTCATAGGGGCGGTGATTTCATCCACGATTTCGTCTGTTCCGCTTGCGAAGAAGATAGACTGAACACGGAAGCTCAACATTTCTGCTCACAGTGCACAAAATATTACTGCGATAACTGTGTCCCGGTTCACAACAAACTGTACAAGAGACACGCGGTGCTCGATCGGAAGGACGTAAAGAAATGGGCGGCGGCACCAGGGACGGTGGATGCCATGGAAAGATGCGAGAAACACCCCGGTAAAGCATTGGAGCTCGTGTGTGTCGACCATGACAAGCTATGTTGTCCGGTGTGCGTCGCTGTAGGTCACAGGTAGGTTTCGAAGTTTACCATAACAGAACATAAGCATCAATTTCTGAAGTAGACATTCTGACTTATATGCTTCTGATAAACCCAAAGAAACAACTAATCATACCTGAACGAGCTACTCTGTTGCAGTTTTAATTTAGGGGCGTAATCTTTTGAGTTTCGCCCCTCAATCCGAACCGAAATTTATTTGGTTGAAAACGTTGACAGTTTCTTGTGGAACTGATCCATTTTGATCGTATTTTATTACTTTTTTCCTCCTATATAGATATTGAAAGTAAACTTGGATTTTGACTGGATCCGGTAGTGAATTCATAGTTAAAAACTTTTTGTTTGACATTGACACGCTTATTAATAGGCAGAAATAATCACACTTGATAAAGCACAAATTTGTACCATGTATTTATCTTTCGTTTCCAGACAATGCGCATCGATACTGCACATTCCAGACGTTGCAAAGGGCATCCGCAAAGATCCAATGTTTACACAACTACCAAAAGAGGTAGCTGATTTAAGAAAGCAATTAGAAGACATGGAAGACGCCAGAACGAAAAATAGCGCCTCACTGTGGGATACTCGAGCTGTCATTGTTGACGAAAACAAGACAATCCGTGAAAATATAAACGCCAGTCTCGACAAGATGGAGAAAACAACTGTAGACGAGTTGGACAGCCTGATAGCGAAACACGAAACGGTCATAAAGAAAGATATCGACTTCTGCAAACAAATGCATGAAGATCTGAAGAGCTTGATGGATGCAATTGAAAACAAAAAGTCGTCAGGCGAACCCACTTTGTACATTGGAGTTAAGAAGTGTGGAGACAAAATGAAGGAAGCAAGAGCACATGTACATAGAATGTCATCAGTTGAAACATACTATCTAACATATCAGCCTGACAAAACAATAGAGAAATGGTTCTCCTCTCCACAAAGCTTTGGAGTGCTAAATGAATGTGTTACTGTTGCAGCACAATTCCCACAAGAACATGTTTTCCAAGTGCTAGGATCCAAGGAGTATAATGTTAAGATGAGTTCCGAAACCCTTGAATGTGATATCGGGGGCGTATGTGAACTTCCTTGTGGACAGGTTGTTATCACAGACCGGAACCACAGTAAAGTAAAACTTCTAGACCGGGAGTACTTGGTTGTGGACGTCTATGATGTCGCCAGGGCTCCTTGGGGGGTGTGCCACATTTGCGGGGATGAAGTTGCCGTTTGTGTAAATTACTTTGATCAAATATGCGAACTTCAGTTCATGTATGTTGCAATAGGGAAACTCTTTGTAAGGAGGAAGTTAAGTTTTAATCATAAATGTTTTGCCGCTGTTTACCACGGGGATCAGCTATACATATCCTCCGGTACCGCTCTGTACGTCTACACGATGTCGGGACAGCTAGCGAAGAAGCTGTACGAAGACAAAACAGAGAGTGATGCGGTTGAGAAATGTGTAATCAGTAACGATGGGAAGAGAATCTACATCACAAACCCCTCCAAAAATCAACTGATCACACTAGACAACATGGGCAACACGCTGGCCACATTCACCGACCCTGACATGATACAGCCTACTGGAATAGACGTGTCACCTGCCGGTCACGTGTTTGTCTGCGCATGGGACTCCAAAACAGTGCTGCAAGTTGACAAGGACGGGAAGACGAAGTTGACCACCCTAGCCAAAAAAGTAGACGGAGTGTCCTGCCCCAAAGCTTTGTTCTTCAGCAGCCGTACTTCCTGTCTGTTTGTCGGCAGGTGGAAAGATACGCTTCTTGTCATAATGCTGCAATGAATAACAATACAAATATGTTTACGGTATTCTGTAAATTGAAAGGAACGAACTACGTGGGATTATATTTAAAGAATCCTTATCGATTTCTTGTCGATGATTTGGATAATGTTTAACTCTCATTAATGTGGATAATAACTCTCGTTAACAACATTCTATATTTTCCCGTTTTGAATAATATATCGGTACATGTGTCACTGTAATGTATATTTAATGATTTATAAGGCATGTTATTACCGTAAACATTAGTATGACATAATGACGACGGGGAATATTATCAACAAACGTATTGTGGGATCAGGTCTCGAATTATTTATTCTTGGTTGTAGTGAGATATATTTTGAAACAAATCTTATGGTTGCAAATATCACTCTAGCCTAGGCTTAAAAAGATTTGACGGCTAACAACATTAAATTCTATTTTTTACACTTGCTTAGTATTCAAAACGTGATCTTACGATAATTTGTCTTAGGCTTGTTGATTTATACAATGCCCCTTATATGTGTAATCATCTTTGCTGTCTTACTTACTTACGCACACACACACACACACACACACACACGCACACACGCACACAGGCACACACGCACACACGCACACGCACACACACACACACACACACACATATATATATATGTATAGTCTTGCGTTTAATTTGATGTAGGGTTGAAACTGAATAACATGTTAACAACGAACGAACGAATGAATGAATAGATGCATGGATGGATGATGGATGGGTGGATGGATGAATTAATGAATGATTGAATAAATAAATGAATGGATGGATGGATGGAAAGAGTCGATGAAATCTTTTTCACAATGCATGAACATTCAAATGATGCACACTTGAACTGAGAACTGTGCTCTCTTAAATATTCCATTTATGTGTGCCAATATGTAGTTTTATGACGACACAGTAAATGAAAATGATTCAGTATGTACTATGGTCCACGTATTTATCATTATATTATTAAAATATTGTTTTGTCTTAGCACTCATGTGTGTAACTACTCTTAACATGCAAACATTGAATAGCTCTCAACCTTTTATTAAAATGCGAAAAAAATGATGACATTTCCTACAAAGAAATATCAAATGTATTAGTACAATTTAAATATTTTGAGATTCCGTTTAGAAATGGTATGTTATAACCTTTAAACATACAAAAGTTATACAGTCATTATACAGTAGAAACTATAGAGGCACAACACGGAGGCAGATACTTGGAAAGAATAAGTAGACATATGTAAATTAAAGGAAAATATGGGGAAATGAATGAATGATTTATTAATCAATAAAATAATCATTCTATTAATTTATCATGTATTTAAGCAATCGATCAGTCATCCAATCAATCATTCAATCAGTCAATCGATCTTAATATATATTGTTTTCTAAGTCTCATGGTTTGCTGCTGGGATACAATCTTTAACTGTTTTGCTGCTTGGAGGGCCAAATGGAATCAAGACTTAATCTGTTTTGTTGCTTGAAATCAAAACTGTTCTTGTTTTCTGCAGGGAGGGCCATATGAAACCAAGACGTATCTGGTTTGTTCCTGAGAGGGCCATATGGAACCGAAAATTAATTGGTTTGCCGCTGGGTTGGCCATTTGGAATAAAGCCGTGTCTGGTTTGCTACTGGGAATGACCATATAGAATCAAGAGATGTCTGGTTTGGTGCTGAGTTGTTCATATGGAATAAAGTCTTTTCTAGTTTGTTACTGGGAGAGCGATGTGGAATAAAGGCTTGTCTTGTTTGCTGCTTGGGTGACCATATAGAATCAAGAGATGTCTGGTTTGGTGCTGGCTGAGATGCTCAAATGGAATAAGCCTTGTCTAGTTTGTTACTGGGAGGGCCATGTAAAATAAAGACTTGCATGGTTTGCCGCTGGGAGGGCCATATGGAATAAAGGCTTGTCTTGTTTACTGCTTGGGTGACCATATAGAATCAAGAGATGTCTGGTTTGGTGCTGGCTGAGATGGTCAAATGGAAAAAGCCTTGTCTAGTTTGTTACTGGGAGGGCCATGTAAAATAAAGACTTGCATGGTTTGCCGCTGGGAGGGCCATATGGAATAAATACGTGTCTGGTTTGCTGCTAGGGTGACCATATAGAATCGAGATATTTTTTATGCTGGCTGAGATGGTCGTATGGAATAAAGCCTTGTCTGGTTTGCTGCTGGGAGGGCCATATGGAATAAGACCTTGTCTAGTTTGCTGCTTGGAGTAAATGTAATGGAATAACGAATGGAATACAATGGAATAAAGGCTTGTCTAGGTTGCTACTGGGAGGCCCATGTGGACTATAGACTTGTCTGTTTTGCCGCTTGGAGGACCATATTGAATCAAGAATTGCCTGTTTTGCCGCTGGGAGGGCCATGTGAAATAAATACGTGTCTGGTTGCTGCTGGGAGGGCTATATGGAATAAAGACATGTCAAGTTAACTTCTGGGAGGTCCACATTGAATCAAGACTTGTCTGATTTGTCGCAAAGAGTGCCATATAAAATGAAGACCTGTCAAGTTTGCCGCTGGGAAAGCCATATTGAATAAAGACATGTCTATTTTGCTGTTTGAAGGGCCATATTGAATAAAGCCTTGTCTATTTTGCTGTTGGAAGGGCCATATTGAATAAAGCCTTGTCTATTTTGCTGCTGGAAGGGCCATATTGAATAAAGCCTTGTCTGGTTTGCTGCTGAAAAGGTCATATTGAATAAAGCATTGTCTGGTTTGATGCTGGAAGGGCCATATTGAATAAAGACTTGACTGGTTTGATGCTGGAAGTGACATATTGAATAAAGACTTGACTTGTTTGCTGCTGGAAGTGACATATTGAATAAAGATTTGACTTAATTGCTGCTGGAATGGCTATATTGAATAAAACCTTGACTGGTTTGATGCTGGAAGTGACATATTGAATAAAGACTTGACTTGTTTGCTGCTGGAAGGTCTATATTGAATAAAGACTTGACTTGTTTGCTGCTGGAAGTGACATATCGAATAAAGACTTGACTTGTTTGCTGCTGGAAGGGCTATATTGAATAAAGACTTGACTGGTTTGATGCTGGAAGGGCTATATTGAATAAAACCTTGACTGGTTATCTGCTGGAAGGGCCATATTGAATAAAGACTTGACTGGTTTGATGCTGGAAGTGACATATTGTATAAAGACTTGACTGGTTTGATGCTGGAAGGGCCATGTTGAATAAATCATTGTCTAGTTTTCTGCTGGAAGTGCCATATTGAATAGAGACTTGACTGGTTTGCTGCTAGAAGGGCTATATTGAATAAAGCCTTATCTGGTTTGCTGCTGGAAGGGCCATATTGAATAAAGACTCGACTGGTTTGCTGCTGAATGCCGCTGGCAGGGCAATATCGCATAAATCCTTGTCTAGTTTGCTGCTGGGAGGACCATATGGAATAAAGACCTGTCTGGTTTTCCGCTGGGAGGGCCATATTGAATGCGGATTTTTCTGGTTGCTGAATGAAGCCTTATCTGGTTTGCCGCTGGGAAGGCCATATTGAATAAAGCTTTGTCTAGTTTACTGCTAGGGGACCATATGGAATAAAGACCTGTTTGGTTTTCCGCTGGGAGGGCTATATTGAATGAGGACTTGTCTGGTTGCGGAATGAAGAATTTCTGGTTTGCTGCTGAGATGGCCATATGGTATGAAGCCTTATCTGGTTTGCTTCTGGGAAGGTCATATTTAATAAAGCCTTTGTCTAGTTTGCTGCTAGGAGGATCATATGAAATAAAGACCTGTCTGGCTTTTCGCTGGGAGGGCCATATTGAATGAGGATTTGTCTGCTTGCGGAATGAATACTTGTTTGGTTTGTTGCTGAAATGGCCATATGGTAAAAAGCCATATCTGGTTTGCCGCTGGGATTCACGACTTATCTGGCTGGCTGGCTGCTTGGAGGGCCAAATGGAACCAAAACCTAACTGGTTTGCCGTTGGGAGAGCTCAAAGGCATTAAGACCTAACTTAAGTCGCTGTGTCAGTGTGCCGCTGTGATGACCATATGGAATATAGAATTTTATGGTGTACTGCTGAGCTGGCTATATGAAATAAAAACAGATGTTCTGCGGCTGGGAGGACTATATTGAATAAAGACTTATCTGGTTTGCTGCTGGGAGGGCCATATAGAATAAAGACCTATATGTTGATTGCCATAGGAAATACAAATTTTTCTGGTGTGCTGGTGTGCTGCTTTGATGACTACATATAATTAATTAATATAATAAATACAATAAAAAATACAGGGACAAGCGCAGTAGTCGAATATTCAAAACAAACTCTGTTTAAGGGCAGACAACAAGAGCCCAAACGACAAAAAACTATTGACACAAACATATTAACACCACATACACAAATACAAACATCATAACCAAATTTACACAACATACACAAAAAAAAACAACACAAACAAACTATACCCTCATCAAGATTGCTTTACCGTTAAATGATCGGAATACCGTTTTGGACAATCAGTGAAACAATTGGACTTTACTGAGGGCTTTATCTAGTTAGCATTGCCTTATTCTAACACATGTCCAATCAATTATTAACGTGTCTGGTTTGCTGCTTTCATAACCATATGGAATTTAAAAAAAAACGTGTCTTGTTTGCTGCTGAGTAGGTTATATGGAATAAAATAAATTAAAATAAAACTGGTTTGCCGGTGGAAGAGCCATATGGAATCAAGATCATATGGATTATAGGTTATTGTAAGAAGACAACAGCATTTTGCTGGGAGGGCCACTTGCTCTTAGTATTGTAACAAGACTGGTTTGCTGACGGAATTGCAATAATGGGCCAGTAACTGGTACATTCGCTAAACATAAAGCGATGAAGATTTTCTTGGACATTGCCCCAGTTGTCTAAGTATTGTTACTAGACATCTGGTTTGCTACTTGGTCATATGGTATTATTATTATGACAAGACATCTGGTGTGTTGCTAGTATGGCCATATGGGCATACTTTTGTAAAAAGACATATGATTTCCTGCTTTGAGGGTCATACAGGATAATTCTTATCACACAATATCCGATTTGTTGCTGGGAGGGTCATATATGGTATTGGTGTTGAGATCAGATATCGTGATTGCTGCTGATTGGGCCACAGGCTGTTATAATTGTAACAAGACACGGTGTTGGCCGCTGGGAGGGCCATACTGGCATTGTATTGTAACAAGTCATCTGGTATGTTTTATAATTAAAACAAGAAACCTGATTGGCTGATCTTGGATCTTGGTATTATGTTGAGCTTGAATTGTGTTTTGAAAAAAGTGGTTTGAGCTTGAACTCGTGTTCAAGATTCAATACTAAATACAGAATGATGGGCTAACTATTACCACTAATTTGTGTGTTAGTGCCGCTGGGAGGGCCATATGGAATAAAGGCTTGTCTTGTTTACTGCTTGGGTGACCATATAGAATCAAGAGATGTCTGGTTTGGTGCTGGCTGAGATGGTCAAATGGAAAAAGCCTTGTCTAGTTTGTTACTGGGAGGGCCATGTAAAATAAAGACTTGCATGGTTTGCCGCTGGGAGGGCCATATGGAATAAATACGTGTCTGGTTTGCTGCTAGGGTGACCATATAGAATCGAGATATTTTTTATGCTGGCTGAGATGGTCGTATGGAATAAAGCCTTGTCTGGTTTGCTGCTGGGAGGGCCATATGGAATAAGACCTTGTCTAGTTTGCTGCTTGGAGTAAATGTAATGGAATAACGAATGGAATACAATGGAATAAAGGCTTGTCTAGGTTGCTACTGGGAGGCCCATGTGGACTATAGACTTGTCTGTTTTGCCGCTTGGAGGACCATATTGAATCAAGAATTGCCTGTTTTGCCGCTGGGAGGGCCATGTGAAATAAATACGTGTCTGGTTGCTGCTGGGAGGGCTATATGGAATAAAGACATGTCAAGTTAACTTCTGGGAGGTCCACATTGAACTAAGACTTGTCTGATTTGTCGCAAAGAGTGCCATATAAAATGAAGACCTGTCAAGTTTGCCGCTGGGAAAGCCATATTGAATAAAGACATGTCTATTTTGCTGTTTGAAGGGCCATATTGAATAAAGCCTTGTCTATTTTGCTGTTGGAAGGGCCATATTGAATAAAGCCTTGTCTATTTTGCTGCTGGAAGGGCCATATTGAATAAAGCCTTGTCTGGTTTGCTGCTGAAAAGGTCATATTGAATAAAGCATTGTCTGGTTTGATGCTGGAAGGGCCATATTGAATAAAGACTTGACTGGTTTGATGCTGGAAGTGACATATTGAATAAAGACTTGACTTGTTTGCTGCTGGAAGTGACATATTGAATAAAGATTTGACTTAATTGCTGCTGGAATGGCTATATTGAATAAAACCTTGACTGGTTTGATGCTGGAAGTGACATATTGAATAAAGACTTGACTTGTTTGCTGCTGGAAGGTCTATATTGAATAAAGACTTGACTTGTTTGCTGCTGGAAGTGACATATCGAATAAAGACTTGACTTGTTTGCTGCTGGAAGGGCTATATTGAATAAAGACTTGACTGGTTTGATGCTGGAAGGGCTATATTGAATAAAACCTTGACTGGTTATCTGCTGGAAGGGCCATATTGAATAAAGACTTGACTGGTTTGATGCTGGAAGTGACATATTGTATAAAGACTTGACTGGTTTGATGCTGGAAGGGCCATGTTGAATAAATCATTGTCTAGTTTTCTGCTGGAAGTGCCATATTGAATAGAGACTTGACTGGTTTGCTGCTAGAAGGGCTATATTGAATAAAGCCTTATCTGGTTTGCTGCTGGAAGGGCCATATTGAATAAAGACTCGACTGGTTTGCTGCTGAATGCCGCTGGCAGGGCAATATCGCATAAATCCTTGTCTAGTTTGCTGCTGGGAGGACCATATGGAATAAAGACCTGTCTGGTTTTCCGCTGGGAGGGCCATATTGAATGCGGATTTTTCTGGTTGCTGAATGAAGCCTTATCTGGTTTGCCGCTGGGAAGGCCATATTGAATAAAGCTTTGTCTAGTTTACTGCTAGGGGACCATATGGAATAAAGACCTGTTTGGTTTTCCGCTGGGAGGGCTATATTGAATGAGGACTTGTCTGGTTGCGGAATGAAGAATTTCTGGTTTGCTGCTGAGATGGCCATATGGTATGAAGCCTTATCTGGTTTGCTTCTGGGAAGGTCATATTTAATAAAGCCTTTGTCTAGTTTGCTGCTAGGAGGATCATATGAAATAAAGACCTGTCTGGCTTTTCGCTGGGAGGGCCATATTGAATGAGGATTTGTCTGCTTGCGGAATGAATACTTGTTTGGTTTGTTGCTGAAATGGCCATATGGTAAAAAGCCATATCTGGTTTGCCGCTGGGATTCACGACTTATCTGGCTGGCTGGCTGCTTGGAGGGCCAAATGGAACCAAAACCTAACTGGTTTGCCGTTGGGAGAGCTCAAAGGCATTAAGACCTAACTTAAGTCGCTGTGTCAGTGTGCCGCTGTGATGACCATATGGAATATAGAATTTTATGGTGTACTGCTGAGCTGGCTATATGAAATAAAAACAGATGTTCTGCGGCTGGGAGGACTATATTGAATAAAGACTTATCTGGTTTGCTGCTGGGAGGGCCATATAGAATAAAGACCTATATGTTGATTGCCATAGGAAATACAAATTTTTCTGGTGTGCTGGTGTGCTGCTTTGATGACTACATATAATTAATTAATATAATAAATACAATAAAAAATACAGGGACAAGCGCAGTAGTCGAATATTCAAAACAAACTCTGTTTAAGGGCAGACAACAAGAGCCCAAACGACAAAAAACTATTGACACAAACATATTAACACCACATACACAAATACAAACATCATAACCAAATTTACACAACATACACAAAAAAAAACAACACAAACAAACTATACCCTCATCAAGATTGCTTTACCGTTAAATGATCGGAATACCGTTTTGGACAATCAGTGAAACAATTGGACTTTACTGAGGGCTTTATCTAGTTAGCATTGCCTTATTCTAACACATGTCCAATCAATTATTAACGTGTCTGGTTTGCTGCTTTCATAACCATATGGAATTTAAAAAAAAAACGTGTCTTGTTTGCTGCTGAGTAGGTTATATGGAATAAAATAAATTAAAATAAAACTGGTTTGCCGGTGGAAGAGCCATATGGAATCAAGATCATATGGATTATAGGTTATTGTAAGAAGACAACAGCATTTTGCTGGGAGGGCCACTTGCTCTTAGTATTGTAACAAGACTGGTTTGCTGACGGAATTGCAATAATGGGCCAGTAACTGGTACATTCGCTAAACATAAAGCGATGAAGATTTTCTTGGACATTGCCCCAGTTGTCTAAGTATTGTTACTAGACATCTGGTTTGCTACTTGGTCATATGGTATTATTATTATGACAAGACATCTGGTGTGTTGCTAGTATGGCCATATGGGCATACTTTTGTAAAAAGACATATGATTTCCTGCTTTGAGGGTCATACAGGATAATTCTTATCACACAATATCCGATTTGTTGCTGGGAGGGTCATATATGGTATTGGTGTTGAGATCAGATATCGTGATTGCTGCTGATTGGGCCACAGGCTGTTATAATTGTAACAAGACACGGTGTTGGCCGCTGGGAGGGCCATACTGGCATTGTATTGTAACAAGTCATCTGGTATGTTTTATAATTAAAACAAGAAACCTGATTGGCTGATCTTGGATCTTGGTATTATGTTGAGCTTGAATTGTGTTTTGAAAAAAGTGGTTTGAGCTTGAACTCGTGTTCAAGATTCAATACTAAATACAGAATGATGGGCTAACTATTACCACTAATTTGTGTGTTAGTGTTATTTTTATACTTGAAATCTTTTTAGAAATATATTAATCGTATGAAAAGGGCCCTAATCAGGAACTAAATGGAAATGTAATTTAATTACAGTTATTGGAGTAAGTCTGTCTGCTGAGATAGTAAACATTATTTTTTCCAGTCCTCAATAGCAAATATGAAGAAGACAAATGCTTTAAAATACATGTAAGTCTGAATCTGACTCTACATAAATTGATAATATGTTAGACTTCTTTAGTTCTTATCTTAATATAATTATAAACTTTATGATTTATTGTTACTTAAGTCTGATGTCTTAAACCATAGACAAATGGTTTATATGTCCGTGCTAAAACATACCTCTTTTCTGTGAGTGACATATTTAGTTAAATATATTTCCTCATCAATATCGTAGTGTGTGTCCGTAACAATCAGCTGCGAGGTTGGCATAATTAGTTTCCGGTTTACTAACTTATCTCTCTAACTAATAGAGCGTCATACTAGTGGTAATGAGTTTGAACATGTCACCTAGCGTATATGTCTTTCAATGTTAACTTTCATAATATCAACTGATGGTGGTGCAGGAAAATCGAAAAATAGTGACATTTTTGCTGTGCGCATGATTCGCAAACATTTAAAATTTAATCTTATTGTTATTTCCAGAGGGCAATATGGTGCCTAAAGGCTCTGAGTTCATTGCTTGTTCTGGTGACAAATGGCAGATGAGGTATGTGGTTGTGCTATTTTCAAAATAAGTATAATAATGTTCTGGTTTTAGCCAAAATAGTCCTCCATGTTCTGTTAATCAATTAAGAATGAATGTACAAAACAAAACAATATTGATTCATGATAAAACTTTTATTTTCCATCAGTCTATAAGTTTGCCCAGGTTGAGCATTGGTTTTAAAAGGTTAAGACTCCTAATTTTGTTAAACTCTATTTGATAAATTATACTTAATACTGGTTTAGCCTTTTTTCCTACGTGCAAAATGGAGAAAAACGTCATTAAAAATGTTTAAACAAATCATTTAAGCTGAACTCTCACAGATTGACAGTTTTTCTTTGTCATTTTCTCAAAACCCTTTCAAATGATGTCAAAGAAATCAGGGAGGCGATTCTTTTACGTAAAGGTGCACTCGCAGAGATTGACATTTTTGGCATTTGTCACAAAATCAGCATTCAATTCAGTCATATTTGATAACTCATGATAGAAATGATCTCAATTGTTTGGAAACCTGCCGAAAATATCATTTTTCTTAAAGCGTTAGTCTCGCATAAAGCCATTTAACATCCGGCTATTTCGAGCATGAATATGACAAACTGTGATGTGGTATTTTGTTAGCAGTCTTATATCACTGGTTTCCAGACATTCAATTGTGCACAATAATTGACTCATTCAAAGACAAAAATAAATGTGAAAAAAAGTTTTCTAAACAGTCAATATGGAAATGTGCAGCTTTGAATTAGTGTTACATTAAAGATTTTGTGAATACTTTTCAATGTTATTGTACAGGCTTTAGAAATAATTGATGTGAATATCTCATTCCTATTATTTCTATTGTATGTTATGTTTTTATATTTCAGGCACTGGTATGTACCAAAATTTAATTTACCTGAAGATTGACATGCAATACAGCATGTTCAGTTCTATTTTAAACCTACAGAAAATGCTTCAATAGGGCACATCTTTGAAAATGCAATATTTTAAATTGGGCTCTTATGATGTCCACCTCCCATCCAATGTTGTGTGTACTTTCTCAAGGCCTCGGAAAAAGAAACCATCAGTACTCGTTTCCACCCAGGAAACAGACTTGAGAATGATTCTATAAACTTTCAGCTTTCTCCGCAATCTAGCTAAAATATTTTGGCATTAGTTACAATTTGACCATTTTTAGTGACTTGTTTGCTATCAATCAGAATGTTAATAATAAGTGATGAGAATTACTTACTGCAACTAAAATGTATTACATTATTTTTAACGACAATAAATGCACATCTGTAAGTTTGTGTGTAAATGATTTTTTTTTCGATTTATGATACTCCTATGATTTATATCAAGTTGAATTTAACATAACATGGCATGAGAGTTTACAAATATATTTTTATTTTACTGATTATGGGTATATTTTCTTTGGTGTAATAAAAGTTCTTCCAATATGCTTGTTTTTGTTTGAAGAAAGTGTGTTGAGGTTTTTGGATAACATTAGTGGCATCATAATCATTGTTGAATGATTATAGTGAAAATTAAGAAAAATTATAATTAAAAAACCCAAAGAGACACAAGTTCATTGCCAGTGAAACATTGAACTAGAGATCAGAATGCAAAAACGACGCACATAATGGTAGCAAAAATAGCCTTATTAGCATGTGTTGGGATTACCGCATTGAAATGGTAAGCCTAACATATCACTGTATGGGGGTTTCAACTAGTTAATGCCTAGCGTGCAGCCTCCAAATTCATTATTAGCTTCTACATTAAAATGCAAGTCGAAACGTATGTCTATTATATTAAGACAAAAGAAATGTATTGACAATTCCATATGCATAGAAAGGTCTATAACTTTAACAGAAATAGTTATGCTTTTATTCTCATATTGTGATTTTACAGTTTAAGCCTGGCACATTAATTATTTTTATGATGGACATTTGTTTTGGAGCAGCAAATCTTCAAGGTCATGCATGGGGGTTAAATCATAAAAACGAGTGTGAAGTCTACCTAGCTACTGAATCCACCTAGAAGGGTTTTGCAAAGTAAAACAAAATGGAAACAAAACCGAAATTATACTAAATATTACATTGGATTGCATACAGATAGCTCATGTATGTCTAATCTTATATTTAAAACAATTTTGAGGGCCTATAAGTATCTTCAATGGCCGAGAATGTAAGAAAGGTTCACTCCAATCCGAGTGTAGGGTTGAAATGAGCCTATTTTACACGAGCGGCTAAGTTAGATGCTTTTTCTCCCTCCTAAGTTAGACAACATAAAGTAACAATGTATTTTGGCTAGAACTATTTTGTGCGTAGTGAAAATAATGTGCGTACAGGTATGTGATAATTCGTGGTTGTCATGGATATGCACGCAGCGATTCAGATTGTGTAAATAGTCAAATCGTTATTCAAATAGTTCTGAGGAGAGTGCAGCATTATTTCGTATTGCCACTAGACAAGGTTTCCATGATGCTACAGACGCCAGTCTTCAACAAGGGATGTAATTGTGTGATGACAATAAATAAGGAGTTCAATATGGGTACTTGTTTTATCTTTGCCCGTGGGCAAGATAAGAGTTTCCAGAATGTCCATTGGATCTACTTATCTGAGGTGGGAGAAACTAACTGGAACTACACACTGTGATATAAAAAAACTTAGAACAATGATATAAAACTGGTCAAAATAAGTCTCTTGTTAAGGGTTATAGAAAAAAATGAGACAAGGTATGGCCTACATTGCCGAAAAACTTCAGTAACCTGATTAAATGTTTTATGTACAAAAATGTTTAATCTACTATCTATCAGTTGCTGTTTTGTTTTTGTTAACATAAAAATACAAATTACTAGAAGCTGTCAAGAATAATTTATAAGACAAATATATTTTGTACGGAAATTTCAGTGTGTGGGTTCATCCACAGCATAGGAAGATAAAAGTGGTCTTTGTTAAGCATAACAAGTTAAACTGTGCCAACTTAGCTTCTCCTGCTTGTTGGTTTTTAATTCCACGTAGTTTATATGGTACTCTTCCCATTAAAGTTACTGGTAGGTTGCACCCCTCCCCCCCCCCCCACACACACACATACACACACACTAAGGACATGCTACCTTAACAACATGCAAGTGTGCAGCCCGAACCATATAATACTGAAACAAAGGCATGCATGGCAATCAACTGATAAAGCTAACAGGTGACTAGCTCACCCCCACCCAGCCTACACAAATTTAAAAATGCACAATGCAAGCATGGTTTCTTACAAATTGTAATTTTGCTTTAATTGCAAGGAAAGCTGAAAAGAAAAACAAGAACGCTATGACATAAAATTTACATTTTGAAGAGTTATCCAACCTGGATTGAATCCGATGTATTAATTTATTCATGCCCTAATAACATTGTTGAATCTACCAATCTATTGAGAAATAATCACTTTTCCCACAATTTGGGCATTTATCCATACAGTAGAC
The DNA here is from genome assembly GCF_026914265.1 of Mya arenaria. NCBI lineage: Eukaryota > Metazoa > Mollusca > Bivalvia > Myida > Myidae > Mya > Mya arenaria. The sequence continues at coordinate 26,227,294 of NC_069135.1, read as the reverse complement.
CATTCAATCGGAACACCTCGAACATTTTCCATCGAAAACAACTTCGGATGTATATGGACGGTTAACAATGTCAGAATTATTTACATTTAACTACGCTGCAAGTAGATCGCGAAGTGATTTTAATAAATGCCATCGACCTGATGTCTACTCAGCAAATATATAAATGGTGCTATATATTGAAATGAAACCTGGCACATACATGGTAAGAGTAAGTACGCACATGTTTAGATAAATATATAGCTATGCCATTAATCTTATTGAGTAAACAAATGTGTAAAAAAATAAACCTTTTATGAGCTCAGAAATACTTAGAAACATTTTTTTGATATTCAAATGACACAATATGCACATGTTCGTTCATACTGCTTTCTCACACACTTTTCATCACCTTGTTTGAAATTGATTGCCGTTTATCTGTTTCAAAGATATTTCTTGTTGGATTTGATGAACTTGAGTCTGTGGCTTACGGTCAATCAAGCAACCAATAAATTTATACCACACAAACATATCTTATTTCTAAGGAGAACATGGTATTTATTTACTTTTGATGAATAAATGATAAAGCGAAGATTTCTTAAAAACCTGATGTTTTAAATAGTTTTGCAGGTCGTGTTTTCAGCAATGAGCAAAGTAAACCGGAGCATTTATTATAACTAACATTTGTATCGCAATTAAGCATAATCCCGACGTTTACAGTAAGGAAAATGAAGATTTTATGGAAAATGTGCCTTGTAATCTGTCTAGTGATATTTTCGTCACTGACGTATACCAAAGTTGGGCCCCGGAATCACCGCATGAAAGCACGCGTGGATCCTGCCCTATGTAGCCCAGAAGTTGCGCCGTTTGGATGCCATCCAGTTCCTCGCGATTGTGACGTCATTGACTTACAAACGTTAGGAAGGACCGTAAGTAAAAGTTAATTTATATATATATATATAAATTAAAAAAAAAAAAAAAATTGATATTTTTTTCTTGCATACCTAAAATTATAAATTTTGGAAAAATTGACGTAGAAAACGCAGTTTTGTATATTTCACCATAACAACGATTAAACCGTTCCAAGAATTACAATAACACTTTAAAATCTAGTTAATTTAACATTTGAATTAAAATATTTTAACAACCCTCAAATGTAATGCAATTTTGGAGTCTATATAAGGCAGTCTGCAGTCTAAATAGTATATGGTTTAACCCATAATATTACAATGTTCCCCCAAAAATTGTAAAATCTGACTATCGTGAATGAACCATCTTTTGAGACTCCACCGTATGTTAATTTTGATGTTTTTACATGTGTTATAGTTTATATAAAAACCTGATGGCATACGACGATGTGCGTCACGAAAATCACCTCATGGGCGACAATGGTACTTGGCTTATTCATGTCTAGAATGTAAAATTACATCATTTTGGTGACATTTTGTGAGGAAAAAGAAAAATCTCCAATTTTTTTCTTCTTCATATTTTAGACACACACACCCTGAACATAATGCCTTTGGGGAGCGACTGTAATAAATATTTCAAACGTTTTGCCCAGAAAATATTAAAATTTTGCCAGCATTTGTTTATAACATTGGGTCGATTTTGTTTATTCATTTTTCAAATTTCTTTAATTTTTCTTACGCTTTTATGTATAACTTTAAAAGGTGGACGTTGTTTCATTATACTTAGTCGCTTTCACCTGATGAAGATTACATAAAGTCAAAACGCGTTGTGTGAGCATTAGTTTTTCTTTTTGTTATGATATTTATTACACGTATATATATGTGAAATAGTTAAATCACCAAATAAAGTGGATGAAACATGTATTCCCACTCCATCCAATGCATGACTAAGATCGCTTAAGATGAAACAGGCCGCAGGCTCTTTAAACAAATTAAATAGTTGAACATCAAAGGAAAGTTATACCACTTGAACCAACTAATGGTTTTGAATTACATTTAATGCTCATGTATGTTTAATGAATTAATTACTGTTTTAGTTGAGTAAATAATTAAATAAATAAATGAATGAACGAACGAACGAACGAACGAACGAACGAACGAATGAATGATAAATAAATTAATTAATTACATGTGTAATAAATAAAATGAATGAAATATTAACTTATCTATCAATGGATCAATCAGTCTATCAATGAATCAATTAATTAATCTGCAATTATCTTGTTTTCTATTTGTAGTGCTATAAAACCTTGGCAATATATCAAACTAAACTTTTCTGGGGCTGGTAGGACCATACCAGGTTATGACTCTTAGAACTGAATTAAAATTCAACTGGTTGGCTGCTGGGAATCAGTACGTATCTGTGTTGCTGCTGTGATGGCCAAATATGGGATCGAGACTCATATAGTTTGATTTTGGGAGGGCCATATGGGATGAGGATTCATCTGATTTGCTGCTGGTAATAAATACCTCTGCTCTGGTTTGGTGCAAGGAGGGCCTTATGGAATACACACTTGTCTGCCTTGTAACTGGGAGGACAATATGGATTCAATTCTTATGTGGTTTGCTGCGAGGGGGGCCATATGGATTCAACACTTGTCTGCCTTGCCGCTGGGAGGACCATATGGATTCAATTCTTATATGGTTTGCTGCGAGGGGGGCCATATGGATTCAACACTTGTCTGCCTTGCAGTTAGGAGGATCATATGGATTCAATTCTTACTGGTTTGCTGCGAGGGGGGGGGGGGGGGGGCTCATGAAATAAAAATGTGTCTGTCTTGTCTGTCTTGTCACTGGGAGGACCATATGGATTCAATACGTATCTGGTTTGCCGCTGGGAGGGCCATATGAAAGTAAGCTGATAGGGCCATATAGTATTATTATTACTGTAGCGAGACATATTGTTTGTTGCTGGTAGGGCCTAACCTTGTTAGTATAGTAACAATACATCTAGTGTATTGCTGTAACGGCCACTTGCTAATTGTATCGTAACATACAATAGTATTTTAATACAAATTAAGCTATATTCACTGCTACAGCAGTGATGGAAGAAAATCGCATGGACTGTATATCTGAGTTTCCTTTATGTAGTATCTTATTTTAAGAATTATTATGCAATCTTGATCCAAAGAGGCCAACCCAGAACTGTCAGGAGTTTTCGAGTTTACAGTAGTTTTCCCTTTCATATTCGTGTTTTATAAGTGTGTTCACTGTTAATTTACACAATATATTACTCGCTCTTACTTTTAACTAAACATCATCTTATTTCGTGAATCAAACATCATTCCAGGAATGCTTCACGAATTCATTTTCATTGAAATCTGGTATATTCTAGTATGATTTTGTTTTTTTGTGGTGTATGACAAAAGCCTTGAGCTAACGGTAAAGCCTAAAAACGTAAAAAAGACTTCTGACTCCATCTAAATTAAAATCTCTGTGGATTAGAACCGTAGTTATGACTACAGAGACTGAAAAGACTGTACTTCGTACAAATATATAATGTAAGTTTCAAAAGTGTATAGTGCACCTAACAATACATGGAATCGTTGTAAAATGGAGAGCATGTGTATCTCGACTTGATGTTATACACATAAACGTTAGAAGAATAACGTTACTCGTAACATACTATATTCCTCCTGTTACTTTTCCTCCGCAACCTCTGGGAAGCTTTAATGGTATACTAGTTACAAAATACATACACTTTCTTAATAACTTATTATGTTTTTGACGTAAATGTTTTAGTGATTGATCATATGTTCATGGGTATAATGTTGCCAAACTCTGTGACTGAATGCAATATTATAGTATTGGTAAAATGTAAAGGAAATCAGTTTCAGTTTCAGTTTAAAGTGTTGCAAAACACATCAAATATCAAATTATATACACAGATGGCCACACAACAGGAAACATAAACATAAACACATTTGACAAGTATAAGTTGTAGCCTCACATAATGCATTTATGTACCTATATTATATAATAAAATAATGCAAAACATTGTATCAAACAAATAAGCAACGACAGCAAGAGTTTCAGTAAATTTTTAAGAAATTATTTCAACTTCTTTGATTATTATTATTTTGACTACATTAAAATATGCATATAATTTTACCTTTTATTACTTTCAGACATAAATGGATGTTACATCAGCACTTAAGTAAATGTTGAAATCATGACAAACTTAGATCAAAGGAGGTATTAATATTTTGACTGTCAAAACTTTCCAAAGGAATTGTAATTTGAACCACTGAGCCACTCAATGACTTTAACTCAGTTTATTTTCCAAAACGGGCAAAAGAACGATTTGGACAATTAGAATTTCGAGGTTGATTTGGCTCTGACATGTTATTATGAGAAATATAACTGTAAAAAGATCATTTCAGGCTATGCTTAGTTCACAGGTAAGTAGTATCCGGAGTATAAATGCTCTGATCCATTCGTTTTGGTATATCATAGTTTTAATACATACATTTCTTGTATCTTCCAAGTTCTATTTCCAATTAATTTGCATTCAATCTGATCTGCACAAAGCAGTTCGATGGCATTTTTTACAAATGGGTTCAATAATATAGTTCCTTTTAAACTTAACGTAACATTCTAATTTACTCTATGTTAAATTTACTTCATTTGATATGTATAAATATAAGTGTTATGTCTAGTTAAAGATTAAGGTACAATATCTTGAAGGACCCTCGTATAAATGTACACATTTTTATCTTGAAGTCGTCAGATTGTTACCAGAGTTAAGGCCCGTTGATCTCATGTAAGTGTAAATATCACTAGCAGATTAAATGGTTGGCGCGGAGGTGGAGTGGTGAACATATTTATGTCAACAACGAAGAAAAATATGAATTCAATACATCAGAACGCACAACTACAGAATAAAATTAGTCTAAACCCCGCCAACAATATTTCAACCAAACCACACATTTTCGGTTTTAAGGGAGAGGCGCACAACTCAATACGTCAATCATATAACACCGAAGTAAACACGTCTTGATTCTTGCAGATAAATGGTCAAACGAATCCAGCCGTGTGGAGAATTGACGGAACAGGCTACAAGGTTTATATTCCTTCGTTTGTCATACAGATCAACTCTCGTTAGGATCTGAACCTTTTGGGGCGACAAATCACACATGGTAAAGAAAATGTCGAAGGTCAAGTTTTTTTTGTTTTTTTTTTTTGGGGGGGGGGGATGCATTACTAGTATTTGGAAGAACTTTTCGGAGGAAAACGCCCAGATTTCATCTTCTTTTGCAATATAAGGCAAACTGTCCTGATGTTCAGTATCATTTATATACACTATATTAAACAGTTGGTTTGTGTTAAAATATTAATCATCAGCACAAATCGTGTATCATATGTTACTCTTTACATTGTGTATGTTTTTTTTCAGAGTGCCTAGGGGACGTATTGCCGTGATGAGCCAGCTCTGACCTTATAACATTCTTGAGGCCCGTATAACAACACTTGTTTTGCTGTGGTAATGGTTGTGAAATATTATATTTTGACAAAGTTTTGATACCTTTAGAGTATCTTTTAAAAGATAATCATGATAAACTAGTGTGTTTTTGTTAAACCAAGAAATGTTGATATATGAGCCTGTTACGCTTAAGATGTTTAAAAAAAATGTGACATGTACGATTTTGATTTCTGCCATTTTTTTCAAAAATAAAATAGAAAACTATGGATGAAATTGTTTGTGTGATGCCTGATATCCATTGGACACTCGGAGGAAAACACGTTTTGCAAACGGAGGTAATTGAGAAGAAGATTACTAAGAAGAAATCATGTTTAGGAAAGTCATGCCATATAAACTCATAAATAATAAACAAAGTTACTTATATGCATGCTGCAAAAAAAGAATATCATGTAATGTCAATCCTGCAATTGGGATTTCATAGATTTCAGCCCGGCGCCGACTCATCATTTAGAAACCAAAAGTAAATTCTAACTTTTTAAGTGTTTAGTGCGAAATGCCACGCAAATGACCTTCTATTAGCCAGTGCACATACGTGAGCTTCTCAATAACTTACCTTATCAACCCATTAATGACGGAATTGAAGTGGAGCGGCTATTTTCGTTACTAAGTATGGCTAGAGTATTCAAATTGGCAGCTGGTCGTATAAATTCGTCGTAGGACCAGGATGACAAGACGGATGTGAATTCCGATTATTATTTGTTTGTTTGTTTGTTTGTTTTTAATGATATATCTTGTGGAGTTTACGTACTTCTTTCAATATATATAAAATTATAATCGAAGCCGGTTTGAATAATTTAAATAAACAAATAATAAGAATACGCATAAGCCATAGTAGATGGACAGCTATGTATCGTGTCCCATAGGATTATTTGATATAAACTAGTGATCCATGAATATGTAACAAGGATACCATTGGAAACGATGTATGCTCCCCGTCAAAGTACAAATTCGAAAAGAGCGCAATTTGGATTAATATTACTTTCCAAGTTTGTGTTTATACATAGGTCAAAGGAGTTTGTGTTGTGGACAGAACACGATCATCAGCACAAGTTCAATATTGAAATGATTTGTATCCGGTGGTTTTAAAATCATTTGTGAAATAAAAGAGACACAAAAACACATCGTAAGAGAAGTGTTAATTGGACAAGAAGCCGAGTTCCAGGCTGCCATTTCCCCTGCCGAAATAAGTGCAGAATATTTTTAAGTGTTTGGTACAAAAGCAGGGAAAATCATATATGCATACGCTCAAAACAGAAATAAGTAAAAACATTAACAAAGGACTTTTATTGTTAAAATAATAGAATTTTAGCACTTGTGCCTCCTCAATAAGATGTATCTGTGCATGCAAGCCTTGTAAAATATAAGAACCTAGGTCTTACACCCGACATGTCGCTTTAATGAACCATGTTAATTCAGTTTCTCCGTCCACTTGCATGGCACAGTTACAGCATTCCATTAGATTAACCTTAAGTGTGACCTTGACCTTCAAGATAGAGAAGTCGGTCGTACACTCGCTCTTACGTGCAGAACATACATGCTACTTTATTTCAAGCTAATTTTACTGTTTCAGGTTTATATAAATAGAAACATATTTTCGAGTGGCTTTTCCACTTTTGGTAAATATATGGGAAATTTTGCGCGGTTTAATTTCGTTCGTTCATTGTTAGTTGTCTCCAATTGTCGTATTTTCAACACTCGCCCATCCATCAGTTAAACAAAAATTGCGGGATTTTTGTTTTGCTGAGTAATTTTCAAGTCATGGAATGGTTATTCTTGTAGTTTTTAAATTGAACTTTCAAAAATATGTAGAACTATCTGGTATTTGTATACATACGGATTTAAGTTATTACTTTGACGATTGGTCATATTCTTTCTTTCTGTTGACACGTCTAAATTGACTCAACCTGTACTTTAATCATTCCTCCAAACTCTTATTTACATACTGTTTTCATGAACTTGAACAGTTCTTCACGTTTACAAAATTACAAACACATGTTTTTGTATTTAATGACGTTAAGTAAGTTAAGCTTAAGGGCATACGAACAACCAATAGATTATTAACACATATATTTGCATTAAGGAAACAAGGTATGTTTTTACTTTCAATAACAAAATTAACATTGGGATAGGATAGTTTTTCGAGTTCGGTTTTAGTATTGCGTTTATGAAGTAATACGGAGTATTTATCATTTTTCTTAGACTATAAGTTTTTATCGCATCTTAACATAAATCTCGACCCAAACAATAAGGAAAATGAAGATTTCATGGAATGTGTGCATTGTAATCTGTTTAGTAATATTTCCGTCACTGACGGATGCCAAAAGCAGACCCCGGAATCATCGCATGAGAGCACGCGTGGATCCCGCCCTCTGTAGACCGGAAGTTGCGCCGTTTGGATGTCTGCCAGTTCCTCGCGATTGTGACGTCATTGACTTACAAACGTTTGAAAGGACCGTAAGTTAGAACATATTGTGAATACATGGCTAGTGTCTCTTACATCGAGTGAACAATTCTAAAAATAATAATAACATTTAAATTTCCAGGTGAATTTATCGTTTCATGATAATTATTTAACGAGTGTTTAAACAGCCTTTATTTCATGCAATTTTGGGGTCGACAAAAGGCAAGATTCTGTAGTCTAAAGAGTATTTATTTTAACCCATATTCTATAATCACTCTTAACATTGTAAAATCTGGCTATCGTGAATGATTTTTGAGCTATTTTCGGGAACGCCACTGCATGATCAGTTTGATATTCCTATATATTTTATAATTCTTTCTCTAGGTGACATAGAAAACATACTCCCCGAAAAACCATCTCATGGGCGACACAGGTTTTTTGCGTATTTGTATCGAAAATATGAGAAAAAACATCATTTTGTGAAACTTTTGTGAGAAGAAGAACGAAAAATGTCCAAAGGTTATGTGTTTCCGTATTGAGGCTCACACTGAACCTTATACCTGTGGTGATAATATAAAATTTACTGTTAAAATTACTTATTAAAATTTGTTAAGACCCAGTTTTAAAAATCCCGATTTTGTTTATTCATTTTATAGATTTATTGAAAAGAGGATATTTGTTTATTTCAGTGTAAGATCGTATTTTATTTCACGAGTGTCATAGAAAAACATATTTTCACGAGTGGCGAAGCCACGAGTGAAAATGTAGTTTTTTTATGATCACGAGTGAAATAAAATACGATCTTACACTGAAATAAACAAATTTTCTGTTTCTTTTATGCTTATTTTCGGAGTTTTTTTTTTTAATTAATTCTGAATTACCCCCTTTTTTGAAAAGGGTGGGCTTTACGCCGCTACCCGTGGGGCGCCCCTCATGCATAGTTATGGCTGTCAACTTTTCTACTTTCGGTTTGATGAGAAATAGTTCTCTGCTGTTCATTCTTATAGCTTAATATTCGCTCGTTTTTTATTGCAAAGCTTTATGAACAGTAAACAATGAAGTATTATTAGTGCACATATGTTCCAAAAAATAATGAAAACACTTGTTATTTTAAGATGGGCATGAATACAAAACCAAATTACTACGTCGCTATTTAAAGAATGAAAATTTGGAAGGTCAAATGTGTTAGCAAAACAAATGTGGATACTCATTGGATTTTAACCATTCTTCTTAGTTTAAGACTGCATGTACGCGTGTTTTTTATAGTAAGTTAATATTCAGTCATCTTACTGTCAGAGACCAGTCTGTTTCGATTTAAAATGTTTGTTTTCCAGATAAAGAGTAAATGCCACGCTAGTTTGTTGACACATTTTGAGGTGTGGGTGGGGTAAAAAATATCGGATCTATCTGTAAATTGTGTGAATTCTCCAGGAAGCTCATTTTACTTACTGTTGTTAACATTTCAAAATACATTTGAACGAGGATATAAAATTTTATTTATGTTCGAACAGTTGTTTTTGTCTGTAATTTGTTTGGTATGAAAGCAAAGGTTCGAACACTCAGCTTCAAAGATCAGTAAAATGTTTGATAAACGGGGTAACCGGTTATAAATGGTAAGTTGTTAATTTCCAATTATATATTTATTTAAATTTATAAAATATTTTTTTTCTTTTTTTAACATTTTTTTGACATAATTTACTGAAGTCAAATGTTCTGTTTTGATCAAGGCAAGTACATGTATCAACAAAGGAATTTAAAAGTAGTTCTGAAAGTTGATATTTTCACTCCTTATTTTGCAGTGAAATATCAAATTGATATTTTCACTGTTGTTATTTCACTGTTAAAACACCATATTTCATCGTAAAACATGAAAGAAATTGAAATATTTCGTACACATATATGAATTTCAAAAAAGGCAATACGATATTTTATTATACTTAGAAGCTTTGATCAGAATGATGAAAACTACATCAAGCCAATACGCATTATGGAATTGGGATTTTGACTTCTTGTTTTGATATTTATTACAATAATATATAAAATAATTAAATCACACACCTTATAGCGTACGGTACATGTATCCCCATACCATCGAATTTACGACTACGATCGGTTAAGCTGTTTATTAAAACAGGCCACAGGCTATTTAAACTAGAAAATTAGTTTGACTTCAAAGGAAAGTTATATCTAATCAACAATTTAATGATTTTGAAGTATATTAAGAGTACATGGATTGTGTAATTCAATTTGATGTTATACATATATTGTAAAAATACAAATTCTTGACAAAGCAATTCGGTGGTATTCTTTATCAATGATTATAATATTTTTCAAATTTAAACTCAAATTTTATTCTTAATATACTCTGTGGATTAGTAATATCAAATCATGTTTGAAAATACTTATTGCAAAGTCTTTTAGGCAGCCTGTTTTATTGTTATAATTAAACCAACATAAAACTTACTAAAAAAGTAGACCTTTAAGATTGTATGCCAAGTTCCGTTTTTCATTTACAAAGGTTTTGTCTCTTACATAATTATAATACACAGTTATAATCAAAGAGTTTGTGAATTCCTAAATCTATACAAAAACTTCCGAGCTTTGTCTTTACATTAGACCGATAATGGGAAGCGAACGCATTCGATGTTTGCTGACGTTCACCATAAAATATTTTACAAAATTTGTAATGAAACTTGTCAACCTCATTATATTATAAATTCCCCAGATTTCATGGCCATATATACACGGTGGAGAACCCACGTGACTTATTTGGTAAAGTGCACGGCAACAAATGTCAACAAGTCTCGATTCAGGTAAGGTTTTTAAAGATAACTTTCTTAATATTTGGAGAATTTTTGTGAAATAAAGACCATAAACCCCGCATTTAAGAGCTCTATCCACGGTAACAAAAACTTTCTCTAATATCCTAAAGTTTTCCTGAAAATCTTGACCAACTGATTTCTCAGAGTTGAAATCTAAGGCAAAGTACACGGCTTTTGACAAATCTTCCGGTTTACTTCATATTATCCGTAAATAATTCATACAAAAATCTTATTTTAAGAAAGTTTTATGTATTTTAAAGTTTTCAGCGTGTATTGTTTAACTTCTAGTTATTTCAAAGGTAAAACTGAACTAAAACCAAATTGATAAAGTACACGGGCATTTTAGGATGATAAAGTACACGGTCATTTTAGTTTATGTTTGAAAGTAGAGTGAGGTTTACAAACTAATCGTTATATAAGCATTTTCTATTCATTAAGTCAGAATGTATAGTGTTTAGTTTTTATTTAAGTTATATCCATAAATTTTGCATTATAACGCACACCTAAATAACTAAATGTTTAGCAATCATATTTAATGAGGAGTTGAAAGATAGTCTATGGAATAATTTAAGAGAAAGTCTGCCATTATAAGTCCGATTACTTTTAAATATGCAGATCAATACAGGATCATACATACATTTCTTCAAAAATCAGATAGTTTTACTTATAAATTATAATCTGGACTGACGGCGAATAAAACATAAAATAGGCACATCACAATTACTTTATATATATTTCCACATTTAAAGCATATTGTTCATACCTTTCAGGTAACACTGAATCTTTTATTTGGTTCAGTCTGAACAAATATGATCTGATCTACATCAGTAAAACTGCGGTCGTTCGAACAATACAGACAGGAACTCATTGTAAAGATGGAGGCTCCGAGTAAGATGGGAAACAGCAAGGAGGAATGAGAGCACACTATATTACCAACTTACAGGCTATGACTAAGACTTGAACATCTAGAATAGAGCTGAGCATGGAACATTAGAATGTTCTAGACTAAAGGCTTTATTGTGATTACAAAATAATTGTGTTTCAAAGCTTGCTGAATTATATAAGATACATGCAGTTAAGAGCTTATAGGACATCAATGGGAAAATGACAACAATGCATCTCTAAACCTTGTGAAAATGTTTTATGCTCAATCCGTTTTCATACTAATTTTACACTGCAATGTTTTCAGTACTGTAAGACAAACGAAAATTTTGAAAGAGCACCATTTGGTTTAGTACGTTTTGCTATTTATCTTAATAAAATGTTAAACTCTTCAAAACGTTATTTTAACTCAGCAACATACTGGAATGCACTTCTAACTAGACCATTGTGATCTTTCAATGTGTCCTGATTAGGTGTGTTTCGCCTTAACGTGCCTGCTGAGTCCAGATTTGAACTTGAATGCTGAGCGACACTGTAGACATTTGTGACGCGTCATACCCCTGTATCTAGTAGAAATCTGGTCACTGAGATTGGTCGTGTCACCCAATTTGAACCCACACACACAACAGGTTAGCTTCAATTGGCCGCTTTCGTGTCTTTCGTGTATCTTCAAGTCTTGCAAGGGCAGTTTTGCCACATTATTTGCAAACGTGCAACTTTGTCTCACCGTGATTGCTGCACCTATAAAAAAGTTAAACAAGTTAGCGAGAAATGCTGGCAATGTCAGTACTTGAATATAATTTATAAAAAAACAACATATTACTGCCACGCAATGAGTGTTTGGTCGTGTAATCAGCACCATAAATCTGAACGACCCTGTCCCCTGAAACATGGTGGACCACATCATTATGTGAAAAACGCAACCCCTAAAAAACATTGAAAACACAGTCAGACGACGGCAAACCTTAACATCTACACGAGGGGAGTCGTAATAAAAGTATAACTGTTAGTATATTCTTATTTCTCGGCGAAAAAAGCTAAAAACTAACCTGTGTCTGTGTAAACACTTTCCCGCAAAAACGATGGCAATCGACCAGAATGCGTTCTATCGTGGTCTACTAGATGTTTTTTTTTTTTTATTTTGAAATGCCATTCCGCATTCTTTGCATAAAGTCGGAGTCTTCATATTCTGATATGAAACAAATATCACAAAATTATAAGTCGTTCAAATCAGCTAGCAATCGAATACATTAAAAGTACATATGAAAAGAAATGAAGAGTTAGTTATTAAGCAGTTATGTGTTACTGTTTACCATGTATAATGAATACAAACACGTTTTACATATACGATACGAAAAAGAAGTGGAACTCCCTTTACAAAAACTTCAAGCCCTTTATATGTCAATTGCGAATATATTGTTTAAATACGGGATTGAATTTTAGTGTGATGACACATGTTTCCATGATTCATGAAAATGAGCCGTCGGTCTAACTGTTAAAACGCGTTCATTCTTCCATTATCATTTCATTACAATGCGTCTTTTCAAACATGGAACAATGTTCAATAATGAATTTTAAGAATAGAAATAATAAATATATTTATAATAACTCGTTTTAGCACCAGTCAGTGAAATAATTAGTATATACACTGAAGGTTGTAAACGACCATGTTCTTTATCAAACCTAAAATGGCCGTGTACTTTATCAATTTGGTTTTAGTTCATTTTCACCTTTGAAATAACTATAAGAAGTTCAACAATACACGCTGAAAACTTTAAAATACATAAAATTTGCTTAAAATAAGATTTTTGTATGAATTATTTACGGATAACATGAAGTAAACCGATAGATTTGTCAAAAGCCGTATACATTGCCTTAGATTTCAACTCTGAGAAATCAGTTGGTCAAGATTTTCAGGAAAACTTTAAGATATTAGAGAAAGTTTTTTTTTTACCGTGGATAGAGCTCTCAGGGGTTATGGTCTTTATTTCACAAAAAATCTCCAAATATTAAGAAAGTTATCTTTAAAAACCTTACCTGAATCGAGACTTGTTGACATTTGCTGCCGTGCACTTTACCAAATAAGTCACGTGGGTTCTCCACCGTGATATAGTAAAGGGCACATCTAAGAAGTCATATTATAATCCGAGATTGTAAACTGAAATGAGTGATATAAATTCACGGTTGACATCGAAATGTGTACAGTTCAACAATCTTTTTTTAATTATTTCATCTTACTTATTAAAGGTGATATGTGTGATTATTATGTCTAGTAAACGATCTATGTACAGAGTCTATGCATGTTTGAATGACCCTCTAATGGAGTGTACATATCGTTGTTATGATGTGGTTAGTATGTGGTCCTTAGTTATTGCCCGTTTATCTCATTTAAGTGTAAATATACAATCAGATTCAGTGGTGGGGGAGTGGTGAATTATTTTATGTCAATATCGCAGGATATCAATAGGAATGTACTGATTCAGACCAAAATAGCCGAAGCCCCACTGACAACACTTTAACTATATCACCATTTTTCGGATTTGGGGAGAGCGGTGCGTCCTCTGTAATACCCCTGAATAACACATCAATTATATAACATCGAAGTTAACACTTGCGAGTCTTTCAGATTAATGGTCATACGAATTCGGCCGTGTGGAGAATGGACGCGGCAGGCTTCGAACTTGATTTTCCTACGTTAGTCCTACAGATCGGGTACGAGGTCAACGTTGGTCAAGGCACAGCAAGGGTCGGATATAAATATAGGTACTGGAAGACAAAACAAAATGAGTTCATATAAAGTACATAGTTTATATACTCGTATATGTCATTGTATTGCATTAATTGAATCACGTGTCAAAATATGCTTTCATCACTTTATTAATATGATAAACCCGTTATTCTACGATATAAACATTTTTAACAAATGGAGCAAACACACAATACATTTCATTTCAATTAGACAGGGCAAAGAACCTGGATCGAACTGTACCTTATTTCCGTCGAATGGAACTCTCGCTAGCAGGGAACGTGCTATCATGGACTTTGGTATCGTATTTAGCTTTATACTAACGAATTAAGTTCGATGATGAAGATATGTAGCTATTTAGTTGCATCAATCTTTGACCACTGGGCTCGTTTCCCTGGTACAAATTAATACTGTGAAATCCCTTTTTGAGTGATGATACTAGCATAACGAGGACTTAATTTAGCCCAGATCCACGACCTTAAATTGAGAGACGCGAACCTTTACCATTAGACCAAGAACTCTCACCCTTGATAAAAAAAAATGAAAATACGAAAATGTGAATATGAAAATGTGAATTTAAAATTAAACATCACAAAACATAGTTCAAAACCCAAAAAGTATTTAAATATATTGACATAGAATCCTTGATACCCTTACAGACTATGGTCTGCCGCCGCCTATCGGCTTCTCCCCCGTCCGCCTCTGGTTCGTGTCGAACAACCCAGACAAGTACATCTTCGAGTTCGGCTGTCATGATAGAAACCAGGTGATCAATGGTGTGTGCTATTACCGGTGGTACATTAACATCATCCTCCGCGAGGGTCAACTCGACAATCCACCCATGCGTGAACTTGTCTGGGAGCTGTGGCAGAAGTTTGGACTCAAATTCGACGACCCACGGAACACATTTCTGTGGGTTGGATATGGTATGATTGTACTTTGACAAATGTTTGATGTATGTTGCGCTTCAGATACAGGATATGACCCTTTTAGGGCCATAAACAACAGAAGGCAAATGAAATGTCCAAGGTTACCGTCGAATTTGCATGATTTGGAAGTTTACAGAGGAAGACGCCTAGATGACGACTCCTGCTATGTACCGCGTATTACCCCAGTCTGTTATACAATATTTATATGTATTATATTAGCAGGAACTTTTGCGTAAAATTACATCATGAACACAAATATCGTGTTTAATATCAAACTGATGCGAACAAAATGTTAACTATGGGCATGTTTATTTCAGAATGCCCCGACGACGTCTTGCCGTGATAGTCCAGCTCTACCCCCGATTTCTCGAACAATCTTGAGGCCCGTATATCAACACTAGTTTAGTTTTGATATAAGTTATATTCTAATTTAAAAGAGTGTTGAGACTTTCAAATGTTTTTTTAAAGATAATAGTGATAAACTAGCTTAATTGTTTTTCAGTAAAACCGAGTAAAATTTTAATACTTGAGCCAAATAGGTTTAAGACTTTTCGAGAAATTGGGGCATGTACGTTCCCTTTTTCTTGCATGTTTGCAAAAATAAAATATACCCCCATAAATTGAATGGTTTTGCCTGTTGTCTTATATCCATTGGACTTTCTGAGAGAAAAGGTTTGGTAAACAGAGGTTACCTAGAAAAGGAGCTCCACTCGTATATGGTGAATATAGCATGCCTGGTACAATGAATTGATAATGCAATTAACCAGTGATGTCAATGATTATATGAGTGTAAATGGATACGATATAAAGTGTTCATGCGTACGTTTTGTTTTCTTTAGAAAAAAACATTCGGAACATCTCGGCCATTTTCCATAGAAAACAGCCTCGGATGTATATTGACGGATTACGGTTAACTTTAAGGACTTTACTCCCGGAATTTGTAATCAGTTATGCAATAATTCACTTCGCTGGCAATAAATTTAAACTATACGAGCTGCTTCTAAGTACCGACATATATCCGAGGCAATCGGAACTCCTCGGCTAGTATCAAGATATGGCCTATCTCGAAGCTTACCGGAGATGGCCGAGTTGTTACGATTGATATCCGAGGTTGTTTACGATGGAAAATGGCCGAGGTGTTCCGAATGAAACAAATGCATACTTTTGATCTTATCAATAACTAAACTAACAAAACTGTTAACGACTAAATAAAAATGGCGGTTGATTTGTTATTAAATGGAAATTTGGCGGTCGTGTTAGTGAGTTTTGATTGTCAAAGCTCTTCTAAATGATTTAATGTAAATTTGTCTGGCGAACCGATTGGCGGATGCGCGAGTTTGACTACTAAGTCTGACTAGAGTACATAAATGTGCACCTGGTCGTATAATCTCGTCGTAGAACCAGTGGCTAGCAAGTAGGATGTATTTTGCAGTTGTTGTCTGTTTCTTATGACTTTACTTATTCAGTATACGTACCGTACTTTTTTGAAAATATATCAGTTGTATTATAAGCAGATAGGTTTGAATAGTTTAGATAACCAAATAACAGGAATGCCAATAAGCCATAGTGGCTGATATGAATAGCAAACCAGTTATTGCAGGGGATTTGAGCCCGATGATTATGAAATAAATTGCAAAAAGGAGCAGATACAAACACATTGCAAGAGATGAACCAACTGGACAAGACGCCGTCACAGACTACCACCCGCAGATATAAGTATAGAAGAATTCTAAGTGTTTGAAATGAAAGTAGGAATATACTTCAGACAAAAAACAACAACACAACAACACTTAAGTAAAACAATAATAATAATGGACAAACAATGTTAAAATATTAAATATAGAAATATAATATGTGTGCACTGCACTCCTCCGCAATGTGATTTAACAGTGTATGCTATTTAACGTCCTTGCTTCATAGATTTCTTGAGTCATGATCCAGAACAAAGAGTTATTATAGAAGTGAGCAATAAAATAACTCTAAAGACTACCAAAGACAGTGTTATTGTTCCAATGCATGCATTATGCTCAATATGATCTTCATGTTTATGACGTTTGAAGTGAATACCTCTAAGACTTTTGGTGAGGTTGCTAAAATTGTTTGTTTTTAAATATAATAAATCATAAGCATTTGTGAATGATGATCCCATGACTGTTGACTTCGAGTGTTGAACTAAATGGTGGGGATCTGGGACATCAAGAAATAAGGACATGAATCTTACACCCAACTTGTCGCCTTTGTGTGCAGAATATATATACATGTATGTGTCATGTGATTTTAGTCTCACCGCCTCATTGCACGACAAAGTTACAGCATTACATAAGAGTTGACCCTTTAAGTGTAACCTTGACCTTCAAGGAATGGAAGTCGGTCGTACACTCACCACATCGCCGACATTTGTGCCACTTTTTTCCAAATCCCAAATGCATGACAAAGCTAGAGCCCGGAAACGTCCATCTGTATTATATGTGCATAAATGCAACATTCCATTATGATTAACCTGTAAATGCTAATTCTACCTTCACGGTAATAAAGTGGGCCTTGAGCTTAACACACCGATCTTGTGTACCGTACATCTATCTGTGACATGTTCCTTTTCAAATCCGCCCCTCTTGCATGACAAGGTTAGAGCCCGGAAACAACCACCTAAACGCAATGTGCATATATGCATCAATCCATAATGATCAACCGCTAAGTTTGACCTTCACCCGCAAGTTAAGTACGTCTTGCGGTTGTTTGCCTAACGTCTGTGCCCGGTTATTTCAAAAACGCACCATGCATGACAAAGATACGGCCCGGAAATAAAAGGCTAAATGACAGACGGACGGTGTAGTTTTAATATGCTCACCTTGCTTCGAGTGCATATATATGAACAAGGGGTGATATTTCGTAAACAAATACCAAATAATGAGTTATGATTCATGTGCATTGAACTTCTCCTCACTGATTAGTGATGGATGTTTATAAAGTTTTATGTCAATATCTAGTCACCAACTAAGAAAAATGTCTTTATCACATGATATGCATTGTTTCCGGTTTCATATAACCATTACGTAATTTTATGTATTACAGATGTAAAATATAATATTGACATTCGTACAACCAAGGGCGACAAGTGCTCTTAGCGTTTAAATTTGCTAACGCGTTTTGTTCCCTTTCTTGTGATTAAAGACTTGTTCTCGAACCTTTAGGTCGAAAAAACTAAACAAATAAAAGAGAAAATGTAAACAAAAGTAAACCGCTACCGCGCTTCATGGTTATGCAAAATCGCGGCCGAGCGTTCATATTGCATGAACGCACAAAAAATAAGAATCAATCCTTAAAAAATATCACTCCATGCGTTTGTAAACAGGAATTGCTTAATTGACACTTCCGTTTACTTCCAGTTTTGCCGTTACAACAAACATTGAATTGAATATTATTTTATCATGCATAAAGAAATCTTAAAATCTTTGTCAAATTTGTATTTAAAGTGACACTCTTTTGTCAAAAACATTACATACACGTATATAACAAGCTTAAATTTTGACTGATAAATATTTAACTTCTTACTAAATAATGCATTTATGGAATATATTAAATACTGATAGCAAGATTGTAACCGAGTATTTAATAGCAGAAAGGGCAAAAATATTAAATGATTATAAGTGAATGCTACTGTGATCTACTATAGTCTCATGCGATAGAAATACCGTGTTTTATACATCGTGTATACCACGCGATAAATTGGGTCATAAATGCTACGTCGGAAGGCAATATTTTAATCTGAAAAAAGAAGACTTTAAACAAAGATAACTTCACTATTTCTTCACCATTTTAAATGAAACAAAGCGCAGTCTACGCCGCTTACGGAGCCCCTTATTCAGTCTTTCACCATAGTTTGATTGTGAGTTTAATTTCTTTAAACACTTCGACAAAACTTTCCACAATACGACCGTCGGACAGAGCACTGTCAACACATGATTTTGGAAACAGGTCTGTGGAAGTGTTTGATGAAACTAATGACTTTATCAAATGCCGGTAATAAAACAAATGCGGGACTCTTTAAGTGGCATAGACTGCCCTTTGTTTCATTTAAAATGGTGTTGTAAAAGAAAAGTTATCTTTGATTTAAGTCTTCATTTTAGGCAAAATGTTACCTTCCGACGTAGCATTTATGACGTAATTTATCAAATGGTATACACACACTGTATAATGGGTGTGTGACGCGGCCAGGCCATATGGGTCAGTGATATAAACGTTACTAGAACCCGAGCAAAAGTACGTCATATCGTTCAATAGAATATTGTCTCAGAAAAGCATTGAATTAGTATCATAAAATTATTGTCTGTACATATCTGACAGGTATGCCGTTTTCGGTATTTTGTGAAAGTAATCAGTTCCAATACCCATGAGCTCATACATGTTGTGGTCGACGGGTGTAGGGCAAGTAGAAAATCGATATTAAAAACACTTGGATACAAATAAATTTATATTTTTATACATTAAGCGTTTTCCATAGAGCAAACGATTATATTAATTGGTTAATATTGAATATTTTGAAACAAAAACATTCATAAATTTTGGAAAATGCTTTCCCTAAAGCGATATAATCCTTTTTTGCCAAAATCTATTATGTACAAAGTATTATTTCATAAAAATTGCTCACCATCGTCACACCTACACATGCTACCTACACTAGTATGCTTGCTTTATGTTGAACATCAAAACTAAATACAAAAATGAAATGTTGTAACAGTAAAATGTTTTGGTCCTTCCAACCAACGTTTGCACAATAGAAGGGCTGTGTTTACTTCAAACAGTTTCAGTTAATATCATGCGCAGTTTGTATGTACCTGGGGTTGTGTAGTAGCCTAAATAATTTTAATTTTATGAATTGATTACTTGATTTGCACGGTGTTGAATCGATATAAAGTAACCACGGTGAAACAGTGAATCAGTAGTTTTAGAAAATTACTTAAATTTACGCTGCATTAAAATTGTCTTACATGCATCATGTGATAAATATGTGTGCATTACATTATTTCTAATGTAAGATTGAAGTTGTAGCTCCCTATACATCCCTAATAAATACTCTTACAATTTCTACTCGAATTTTGCGTAACAAGTAATTATAAACAATTTTTTTATGTATTGCATTCGTATTTAGTTGTATCTAGCGTAGATTGGTACATACATGATACAAGTTATTTTGCATAGCAAATACACGGTACGTTTAAATTTGATTTTGTTATAAATATTAAAATGTGCTACAGCTCGTGTCTTTTAAACACTTTTATAAATGCATGCATATTCTGATTCTGCTTCACACAAAAACTGCATAAAACTTCGTCGCCCAACATAAAAGGTGTTTAAACATAAAATAATCGGCCATATAGTGCCCATGTAAGTGTAATATAATGTCGCTAAAATAGGTACAAGAATGGTAAACTTGGACTGAAAACACAGTTTGAAGTAACGCAATTTTCTATTTTCATTTTGTAAACAATTAATCGCTCAGCTTATACATTCAATAACTTTTTTGTTAATGCCTCTAGAAACAAAAGTTAAAAAAACGAGAGACGCTTACACATGTGGTCTCCGGGTAGGCGTATTTATATTGCGCGAATGGTGATGTAACTTACTTAAAAGGTGAAAAAAAATCGGCAAATACAAATCACATTGGACCCCCTGATTATAGGCATACGGAAACCCCCGGCCATTTTTCATCAAAAACAACCTCGGATGTATATGGACGGTTTACAATGTCAAAAATCTTAACAGTTTAACTACGTTGCAAGTAGATCGCGTACATGTAGTAATTTCAATTTTGCAGGTAAACTTTATGACTTTACTCTTGTGAATCTTAATTATTTCTGCAATCATTTACACTTCACTGGCAATCATTTTAAACTTAGTAATTCAAAATACACTTTTAAACATTTCTATTTATTAATATGACATAATAATATTTTATATATGCGCTAGTACAGCGGTCGTAGTACAGCAGTCTTACATTAGATGCAAATCTAGTTAAACGTAATCCAGTTAGCGCAATTCTTTCCCTTCGTTAAAAGTCTGCCATGAAACTGCATTAACTTTAACAATGAGATGATGGTAATTTTAATTGTTCATTTTACATTTAATTATCATAAACCAATGCCATATGTTGAAATCAATACCAGGTATACTTGCAGGGCCTCATCAGACATTATTGAAAATCGATATTAGAGCGAGCCTCGCGAGTGTAAGGTCCGCGACGTGAAGTACAAAAAAAGAGCATGTGCACTGAGTAAATAAATTGAACACATTTTTAGCTTATTTATTTATTTTTATCATTTAAAATAACAAATTAAATATAGGTATGTTAGTATATTTGGTAAAAAGGATGTATACAGTATATAGCTTGCCTCTGAAAAAAATAAATGAGCTGCATCGCATGATTCTGGGCCTTCGGATATACATTTGCTTTACTTATCCTTGAGGTATTTGAATTGAATGACATTTCAGGACTAACTGAAAATGTTAGGATGCAATGGATTACATTGCGCAAGATACAAGTTAACAAGCAAGACCATGTATTGCGCATTTTGAATACTAATGTAATGTGCGAGGCAAAAGACGCAACAGATCCCTTCAGAGAAAAGCTGCTCAAGGGGTCGACTGGTCTTACATACAGTATATTCTCCATCCATATGGAGACCTGGATATGCTAATTTGCATATAGTCAAGTACATCAACATACTACGAACGCACTTCCGCCTACAGCTGAACGTTACATTACTTTCCCCTCAGAGAAGTCTCAACCCAAGTCTTGGACTGGGAAACTCGTGAATAATGCAACGCCGGTCTGGCAGTTTTCTTCATCCAACTGCTGCTACCATTTGTTATGTGCATTGATGCCAAAGACGCAACAGATCCCTTCAGAGAAAAGCATGCTCGACTCTGAAGGGGTTGACTGGTCTTATATACAGTATATTCTCCATCCACACAGAGAACTGGTTATGCCAATTTGCATATAATCAAGTACATCAATGAACTACAAATGCACTTCCGCCTACAGCGAAACTTTACACTAAAATTGACGTCATTCATTACGGTAGTACAAATGACGAAATTAATGTAATTGAAATTAATTACTCAATATTACAGCTAGCATACAATGTTAATTGTTTTCTTACCATTGAATCTTTATGGAGCATAAATATAGAAAATAAAGGATTCATTTTTAATAAATTGACTAAGAATGCAGTCAACATAAGTCGGAACAAAATCGGAGGTGTTTAACCTTGGGGGTGTGACGAGGTTGAAGCCATAATGCATTAGAGGGTGTAGGCAGACCTTTATAAACTCAAGAATAACAATATTTTAATAACTTGAATAATTGCCAACTAATTCAAACACCACATTTATTCATAAGTCTAAAAGGAAAATATGTTTGTGCAAAAGTTTGTTTTGAAATTCACTTAAAGGTTACTAGTTTAAAATATGAACATTTCAAAAACGAAAACTGTTAAAGCCTAAAGGTATTATATTTCAGCTGGATTTATATCAAATAATAAGTAAAAATTTGATGAAAGGCACAATCATGTCTATCTCAAAGCTTTGTTCAAATTTTTTTTTTCATAATTTAAAATATTTAAATTACTTGTATTCAAGCTTGAAAAAACATCTGCTGTTATTGAAGGGGAAAACCATTATTCAGAAAAATTGATTATGTGTCATGTTAACTAGTATTTTAAAACATTTTAAGTTAAATGGATGCTGACTGCTTTACCGACTTTTACAACAATCACTGAATCAAAATGAGCATTTTATGATGGGTATGCGACCAAATTTTGTTAAGAAGTATGAAAGGAAATATTTGGCTATTTAAATCAGCTAAACATAGTAGAAATTAACTGAATTTATTATTACAAATATAGGTTTATGTTGGTAAATAGATTATTTATTAGATGAAAATTGGATGGATTATATTGCTAAGCTTTCATAAAGTTGAATGTTAAAACAGAAAGTTTTATGTTTAATAAAATATTGATACCAAAGATAAATTTGTGAGAAAAATTGTAACATTTTTCTGCATGGTTCAGATGTGAAAACAATTTGTAAAGATGGCTCATAAACAGAATCTGTAACATTGGTTGAGAAATCAGCTGAGAAATTTGTGTTATTGATCACTATTATTGGCAAACATGAGAAATGTAAACATCAGCAATAGAATAATGGGGCTGAGTCACAAGCATCCTGTTCCCAGCCAATGATTGGAGTCCCAGATTGTCTGTATTCATTTTATTGGGAAATCTACAAAATAGAAAACTGTTGTAAATCTTGTTTAATAAAATCAGATTTTTTGTTTTTCATTGTTATTCTTGTGGGGAAAATCTGCATGACAAGTAAAAAAAATGTTGTAGCTAGCTAAAACAACAACAATATATATATGTGCAAGTAGACTTTTGTTGTGTCTATAACATGATGAAAACACAAAGTGAGTTTCTTTAAAAAAAAAATTGATGGATATTTTTAACTGAAAGGAAAAGTTCTAACCCCTTGGTAAGTCATTAAAAGTTTTTATAGGAAACAAACATATATTTTTACTTTTCTTTATTTTATTTTTATTAATTATATCTTAAATCAGTTATGATGAAAATTATTTCAACTATGAACATTTCAGAGTGAATCAGACTTTAATTTTTTTTTTTTAAAAGGTTATAATTTTTTTATAAGCTTTGACGGAGTACATTTAATTTTGCATGAAGACAAAGGAAAAACACCTTTGGCCAATACAAGCATTGGAATAGAGTTGTCTTTCAATTTAGCCCCCACCCCAGACCACTTTGACAATATTTTCATATTTTTCCCAATTTTTGTATAAAAAAGCCCCTTGAATTGTCCTGCAAAGTTAACATTCAGTGGTATTTGATGAAATTCTCAGCCAATTACTACAGGCTATCATCCAGACAATATTGATGATCTGTATGGTCTTTAAACAAGAGGTCAATTGGCTTCATTTGGAATCAATTAGGAGGCTTTGTATGGGCACTTGAGCTAACAGTATTACTTCAGCATTTATTTGTTAGTCATCCTGGTTTTGATATTCTACACCAAAATACTTAAATCCCTCTATTTCTACTTACCTAGAGTTCAAACGAGAGAAGCAAATGCACTCTATTTTGATTATTAGTGTATGTTACTGGCTTGATTTATATTTTTGGCTGTGACATAGTGCTTAATCAGCAATATTAAAATGACAAGCAATTTGGTAATATATAGCTCACGTTTTACAAATTAAATGAACTTATTCCTGAGATTAACTGTTTCTCTCTTGGAATAACTTTGTTTTATATGTATTACTTGAACAATTACCAACCGTAAACATACTGCTCCAGATTTTCATGATATCCCATAGTTAGGAGCAGAATTCTAGACGAAATGTGAATCTTGAGTATAAAAATAC
Organism: Mya arenaria; assembly: GCF_026914265.1. Lineage (NCBI taxonomy): Eukaryota > Metazoa > Mollusca > Bivalvia > Myida > Myidae > Mya > Mya arenaria. Next base: position 26,202,654 of record NC_069135.1, on the reverse strand, counting down.
ATTGGATTTTGTCAAAATGTCCTTATCAATTGTCTTGCTTATTGACGAGTAAGATTATTGTAAATCAATTATATTCTGAATAGTGTAAAGTAGACAATTCAAGGCCGTGATTACTTCCCTTTACAATAATAGATCATATTCAATTTTAAGGGGAGGACACTAAGTTGGTGCTGTCATTTGTGTGGCATCCAGTTAAGCACCTACCTAAAATAATACCAAAATACATAATACCAATAACAAAACTTCACTTCTTTGGATACTAATTGTGTTGAAATGTTTTATTTGCTAAATACTCCTTGTATTTGAATTAAGCATCTCTGAATGTTTTTTAGGGTGTAACATATTCTTTGTAAAATTCTTTTTGACCCAAAACCTTATTTGGAGCTCTGTACTAGAACTACCTTAATTAATTTTGATATTAATTAGAATTATCAATTGTGTTAGTGTATGCCTATTGCAAATAATTCAGAAGCGTCTATTTATGATAATCTCGATCATGTTTATCAGTGATCCATTTCTAATAATCAAAGTAATCTTCCCTGGAACTTTTATTGTTGTATTTATTATGATTACTTAAATTCTTAAATATGATTCACAATATCATCAGTTCTAGAAACATGGGATTGACACATAAAATGTATTTCATCAAGTCAGGCTTTACAAATCCTATAAAAACAAATAATCTGGCAAAAATTCAAGTCTTGGCATCTTTAGAGAAATTATAAATGGGTACAGAGTCTGGTTTTAAGATTATTTTTTCAGATAATTCATTGGAATGTATAGTTTATGTTCTCAGCATGATTATGTAAATAGTCAATGTTTATGGTTTTATAATGGACTGATTTATAGATATAATAGTATATTTCCTTGGTTAAATTCGACATCTCTGGTCCAAATGTTATGTTCCGTGCTTTGAGTACTCATACTTTCTTGCTTTGAGTACACATACTCATTTGCTTTGAGTACACATACTGCCTTGCTTTGAGTACACATACTCATTTGCTTTGAGTACACATACTGCCTTGCTTTGAGTACACATACTCCTTTGCTTTGAGTACACATACTTCCTTGCTCCGAGTTCACATATTGCCTTGCTTTGCGTTCCTTGCTTGAGTTCACATACTTCCTTGCTTTGAGTACGCATAATGCCTTACTTTGAGTGCCTTGCTTGAGTACACATACTGCCTTGCTTGAATACACATACTGCCTTGCTTTTGTAAACATACTGCCTTGCTTGAATACACATACTGCCTTGCTTGAATACACATACTGCCTTGCTTGAATACACATACATGTACTGCCTTGCTTGAATACACATACTGCCTTGCTTTTGTAAACATACTGCCTTGCTTGAATACACATACTGCCTTGCTTGAATACGCATACTGCCTTGCTTGAATACACATACTGCCTTGCTTGAGTACACATACTGCCTTGCTTTGCGTGCCTTGCATGAGTACACATACTGCCTTGCTTGAATACACATACTACCTTGCTTGAATACGCATACTGCCTTGCTTGAATACACATACTGCCTTACTTTGAGTTCACATACTCCCTTGCTTTGTGTGCCTTGCATGAGTACACATACTACCTTGCTTTGAGTACACATAATGTCTTGCTTTGAGTACACATAATGCCTTCCTTTCAGTGGCTTGCTTGAGCACATATACTGTCTTGCTTTGAGTACACATACTTTTCTGCTTTGAGTACTGTTTGGGGTGATCAATGTAAAACATGTTGTGTAGGTTTGTTTCCTTTATTAAAAGTCATACATACAATAACGACACACAAGAAGTAACGTTACGCAAGTATCAATACATTTCGCGCATTACGTCACTCTCGTACATCGCATTACGTCAAATACCAACATTCTCCCGGCCACAAATGGTTTTAAGGTATATTCCCATAAAGTCTATTAAGCGTCCACTACTTCAAGTAGGTATAATTCTTAAAAACGTCATTACGGTAATTAATTAGTTTGTCTACAACTGCAAGGTTCCACTGCAATCTAGGTTTGAAATCATCTTGGAAAATCACAATGTCCCCTCTGCGGATCCTCTGGTGGTGGGTACCACTGGCAGTTGTTTGATGAAACCTCTGTTTTCCTGTCCTGTATAATATCCCCATAATTGTTCTGACATTCTCCATTATGCGACATTGCGCAGTATACACATTGTCTTCTTAACGAATCATTTTGTGATGGATTCTGATGGCCAAACATGTCACGGTCAGACGATTTATGGGCACTTGTAAGTAATGCGGCAGTTGGTTGGAAGGTAAGTTGTTCCTGTGTCTGACCAGTCTCCATAATCTCTTGTTCTTTGTTTATTGCTACGAGAAGTTCAGACACTGTCCAACTTCCGGTTCCATGTTCTCTGGCTATGTGACGCCTCATTTCCTGTGGAAGCCTCTCAAGGATTATGGGAATCAGCAAGTTTCCATAACTGTCTTCACCTAACGACTCGAGACCTCTGATCGAATTTTCTAGTCGATCATAGAAATCACGGAGCTCTCTAATGTTGTTGGATGGTGAAGGCAACTGTAGAAGTGTCTGCATGTATGCAGTTGAAATTTTGTGCTTTTGTCCAAAATGTTCGTTCAACAAATTCAGAGCTTGCCTATAGTTAGCATTGGTTAATGTGAAACCTTCAATTGTTTTTGCTTCATCTCCTTCTAGCAAAGATTTTAAATACCAAATTTGTGCATGTCGGATAACGTAGGATTTCCCTGAATGGTTGACTCGAATGAATCCCAAAATGTTTGCCACATTACAAGTTTGCCGTTGAAAGACGGAAGGGACAGTTTCCGCAATTTATGGTAGTATGAAGGTGTGATGACTTGTTGCAATGACTCGATGATCCGCTGTTCTGGTCTAGATGACTGGTTTTTGTTTCCTTATTCTGACGGTGGAAGTCGCTTCGGCGGGAGGTGTAGTTGTAGTGGCGGAGGTAGCTTCGTCAGATGGTGCTCCTGAAACATCAGGGATTACAGCGGCGGACACAATGGAAGGGATAACTGATGTTACCATTGCTAAGTGCCTTTTCTCCCTCTGCAGTCAAAGTTTCAAACGTAAATTATACGCGTTCGTCTCTTTCATCTAACATGTAGTGTTGTCAACATCTCTATGTGATACAATTTTATCGTGAAGAATTTTCATTGCATTTATAATTCTATCAATCGAAAAGACAATAAATTCAATGTCATTTAATTCATAACTCTCCTTTATGGTTTCAAGCTGTACAAAATGATCTTCTATGAATTCTCTGTGGCTGTCTCTCAGCGCTATGAGCTCCCGTAAATTCATGATATATCCTGGTCACAGCACCAAAATGTTTGGGATGTTCACTGTAAAACACGTCGTGTAGGTTCGTCTCCTTTATTGAAGTCATACATACAATAACAACACACAGGAAGTTACGTTACGTAAGTATCAATATATTTCGCGCATTACTTCACTCTTGTACATAGCATTACGTCGCGCCAAAATCCCAACAAGTACACATATTGCCTTGCTTTGAGTAGACAAACTTGCTTGCTTTGAGTAGACAAACTTGCTTGCTTTGAGTAGACAAACTTGCTTGCTTTGAGTAGACATACTTCCTTGCTTTGAGTAAACATATTACCTTGCTTTGAGTACACATACTGCTTTGCTTTGAGTAATCATACTTCCTTGCTTTGAGTACACAGTGCTTTGAGTGAAAATACTGCCAAACTTACAAGTACACATACTGCATAAGTTTTAACACAAATGTTACCTTGCTTTGAGTGCAAATACTGACCTATTTTGCGTTCAATTACTGTCCATCTTTCAGTATAAATGAGTATAATGTTTAGTGCTTTGTTTTGAATACAAATGTACGAATACTGCCTTGTAATAAGAATAAAAAACTGCCTTTTGATGTTTTTTGTACAAATACTGCCCTGCCTTGAGTACAAAACGGCCTTACTTTGAGTACAAAACGGCCTTACTTTGAGTACTATTCTTGCTTTGGCTGGAGCATGAATCCACCTTACTTTGAGTTTAAACACTGCTTTGTTTCATCTATGAATTCTGCCATGCCTTGAATACAAAAACTGCCTTTCTCTGCGTACAAATAATGCCTAACGGCCTCATTTTCACATTTTAGACACATGTATACATGTTTCTTCTTCTACGCTTTATTCCAAAGATGTAATACAGTAATTTGTTGGAAAAAAACCCTCTTTATTCTCAAGTTTACGGTACAAAGGAAAAACACATGATGTATCCATCAGATTGTTATGCTTTGCATTTTATGTCTGTCTGATTGCTGCTTTTTTAAGAACTCATTGTACCGGGAGGTAAATAAAAATGTCATTGCACGTTGATGTGTCAGTTTGTTTGGGCGCCATCGGGCCTGATTTCGGATGAAGATTACATGAGAAAATGACTTAAAAGGTGTATGAAATGTTGCAAATTTGATAAGGTATAATATATAACTGAATTGTTTTGGGCATTAGAAGAAAACACTTTTGGGGCCCACCTGAGTTACCTTGGGGGCATGTGCCACCTTCCCCAGAAACATTTCAAAAGCGATTTGGGGTTCTCCCCCCAAGAAAAAGTTGGCTTACTTAAGATTCAAATAATGCATTTTGGTGTATTTTTTTCTCTTCCACATTAACAAGAAATGTTTACTTGGGCAGTTCAAGGGGTGGGGGGATGGGGTTGTGTACGCTAGCTGTATGCTCCTCTTCCCCTTGCCCGACCACACACTCATTAATCCCTAATATACATGTATGTGAAAATGCATGTGCAGCAAAGTTCTGTTTTGAATTAATTTATTAAAGGGTCCCTATAACACAGCTTTGATAATTGAAGTTCTCTTAACAGTCAGTGATCTGCTTTTCTACTTAATAAAGTGAATGCTTCAGGATTCAGAGGCCATAATTTATTTTAATTTGATTCCTATTGATTCCATCTGAAGTAAATGCATGGAAGGAAAGAGGGACCCCTGCTTGCATTAGAAAAAGTCAGACAGTTCTAAGAGTTGATGAGTATTCCAGCTAATCCTGGCATTTGATATAGGTATGATAATTGCTGAAAAAGAAACCTGCTGGTGTCTGCTTTACTGCCAAAAAGGAGAGAACATGTCTCACTGCCATGGCTTCAATGTCAAGGCTTAACTGGTGGGTTAATATAAGTTCATTGGTAATTATATGTTGGTACAATTCAAACGTTGGCATAGATGGCATAAATGTTTACCATGTCAAGCTGACATGAAGAGCACATGTTTCAGCCAAGGAGCTTCAAGGTCAAGGTATGTAACTTAAGGGTCAAACGTTAGAAGTCACATGAGTTGACATGCATACACATTCCTTCAAGATTAAGGTCAAACTGATTTGGGGTCAAAGGTCATATGGCCATTTTTGTGACCACTCGATAACTATTCAACCATGTAAAAAGATTTCAAAACAATTTTCAAACACAGTGTAAGAAATACACATAATGATGTAAATAAACCATATTAATGGCTGTTGCCAGTCTAAACATTGTGCACATATCATCTTCAGAATCACAGCAAGAAGTCTGCTGCAATTTATCCTTCAACCTGTGCAATTACCTGCATGGTAACTCACAAGATTACTAGACTAAGCTTTCCTCACCCCCTACTGGTAGTGATTATAAATGAATCTGTGCCATCTCACAGAGGTGGGATTTCAAGGGCCTATCAGAGGAATTAGCTGGAAATATACCATGTTTTCCTGTTTTTGTCACACATGATAAGGTCTGATAAGCCCCTTTGAATGGTCAGTTATTGGCCATAGCTTTACAAAGAAGTTAATAAACATATTTTTCGGGAGCATTCACAAATTCAATATGAAATGTTTGGTATCAGTCTTGTACAGAAATTTGTTGAAGGAAAATAAAACATTTCTAGGTTTTTCAATCCAGATTAAGAAAAAGAAGAGAGGATGGGCAGTTTTGGTGTTTTAAAGGGACTGTACACCAGATTTGCACCAAAAAAAGTTTTTTTCTGTAACGAATCTCAGGACAATTATCTAATAGAATGTGTTATGCTTTTATATCATAATTGTAAAAAAAGTACCAAAATGTAAAAAAAAATTGTGTCGGAGATCGGGTTCGAACCCGTGTCGCCAAAACTGCAGACCAGCGTCGTATCCACTGAGCCACAGCTTACTCTAATCGGGTGACATAATTAAGCTATACACCTACCTCAGTAATATTACGTGATAACACCGACTAGCCAATCACACATAAGGAATGGATTTTACCTGGTAGACATATCCAGTAATCTTGTTTAATGGAAAAATACGAAATAACTGCTAAACTTAAATAAATTGTAAACTATGTGGTACTTCAGTTAGTAAGTTTCAATGCATTGTACACATCGATGCCAAGTTTATATCAGTTTTCGACAGTTTTCTTCTTTTTTTCGCTATTTCATCAGACAGAGTACAGCCCCTTTAATATGTTTCCCAAATTTCGACTTCTCTATCTACGTAAAGGCAGTATTTTTTTGTAATTATGGTACTGTATGTGTATAAACCAAATGGAAACGTTCTAAAACATAGAACATTATAAAAACAACAACATTGGTTTGTCTGACACTAGGAGCATGAATAATCAGTCAGATTCATCAAATGGTATTCATCATCTATGTTATTGTCAAAAGGACATTTTGAAATAAAAACTTGATCACTAATAACAATGTCATAATTGAACTAGGTCATTATTGTCTGTCTATGCTGTATGAAGTGACAATTTTATTGTTCTTTAGAGGACATCATGGGTACATTCTCTTCTATGAAATGTTGCTGGAAGTCTGTTGGGACTTGTGCTAATGTAATGATTATTGAGCATTTTAAAGCATGTCAAGGGTAACTTATTAAAAACAAGAATGTACCAACTCCATGATCTTGTGTGTGGTGATAAATTAGTTATGCCTTTATTGTGTAATTCATACACTACAGTGATCTTACATGTGCATCTGCAGAAGTCATTTTGCCTTGCAGCAATATTCATGAATTTAATAATTAAGGGTAAAATAGGAATATGTTTTATCTGCTTCTTAAGTGAATGGCGCTTAGAACCATTTGGCTCCCACCCTCACTAGTTGTTTATTCCTTTGTCCCATTTGAAGTGTAATGAGGCGGAAAATGTCAAAGTGACATCTGTTGGTCTGTTTAATGAATTTTTAATGAAGTTTGAAAGGTGTCATCTCACTCATGGGCCTTATGCTGTCCTTGACATTGTTATTGGAGTGTTTTTATTTCAATATCTTCTTAAACAAATTTTGCACAAACTCTTTCAAATTGAATCAGAAAATAGCAATTATACAGAAAAATATATGAAATAATCTGATATAAATTTGTTAGCTTGTTTGAGAAACTTGAGCAAATGTATTTCAAAAGAATCGTTGTTAGCCAACTTAATCTATACTGTATAATTTATTTATGTTTTCAAATATTAAGTCTACAAAAAAAGCCCAAAGATGACATTGAGCAGACATTAAACCACTAATTGACTAAGTCTCAACAAAAAATACATGAATGTACGAGAAAATTATCTTCCTAAATAAATTAATTAATTTTCTTTTGATAAAGCATTTCATGATGCTCTTGTATTATATAATTAAATGCCTATCTTAAAGTTTATAGATGACAGTATATTTTATGTATATAACTATACATAAAAAATCACCATCATAATTAACTGATGTAACTGCCACAATGGCTAAAAACAGTTCATTATTAAATCCTCAAAAGAAATTCAGCATCACTACTTGTGAGCATCCTGGAAAATAAACAACATTAATGGAAACACTTTGTATAAGTGTAATTGATACCCCAGATCTAGAAAAAAAGGCCCGGGGTTATCTGCTGATGAAGGGGCTGATAGCATGACAGAGGCAATCAATAAAGGCTCTCATGACATGCTGCACGCTTGCCTGTGGCATGCGGTTTTTGGCATGCAGCTTTCATGCGGCTTCCATTTTTGTTGTTGACAGGTCTTGGAAGGTGCTAATAAAAAGGGATCTCCTCTGGGAGAAGGGCCTTCTCATGTACACTTGAGGTTTGTGAAGTAAGCAAGCTGTGCATGCTGTGCTGTCAGTGCATGTGACCACCAATGTTGCAGCTTTTTTTTGTGTGTTCATTTTCAAGAAAATAATGGCCATATTGGATGTTTAAAATGCAATTTAATGATCTCTAGAGATTGATCATTTTGAAGTTCATTTGTCTTATTATAAGCTTGCTTGTTTTTTCGAGGAAACAGTCAAGGTGTTGTAAAAGGCCTTGGTGTTGTGATGTCTACATCTGCTGGTAAAAATTTGAACCTTAATATGTCACAATTCAGAAACTGTAAAGTTATTTAGACGATGAGACTAAGTATACATGATCTTGTGAGCAACGCTGTACACATACGCCATGTGTAGCAAGGCCCATAACTCTTAATAATAAGTTGAGTTACCTTTTTGGCAAAAAACAACAATAACAACAGGCTAACATAAACTGTTTTCTACTCACAGCTGAAGACAATTTAGTAGACACCAATGTGATATGTGAATATTCAATAAAAACTACTAAACCTTCATAGAACAGGACAGCTTATACCATAGCATTATATCTTGGATTATTAAGTTCAGTAACGAGCCAAGCCGCCTCTGCCACTCCAGAGTTATGACCCTTGAATTTGCTTAAACTGCATTTGCAGTGTCCGCTCTACATATTTGACTAAACATACAACCACTTATCACCAAACTTAGTGACCTAAAAATATGACAGACTATTTTGCGATAATTAGCACTCTTGTTGTATGCTGTTTTCAGTTGTGGTCTTTTAAGGAGTGCATAACTCCGGTCTCAAGAGGCTGGTACACAGTATGTAGAAATTGACACTACTTAGTATGCAGATTCACAAAGTACTTAATCTTATACTTGTTACACAGAAATTGGTAAGAAAATTAAAGAGCATTCAGTATCAAAGGGGGCAGGGTTGTTACACCATTATCTAACCAGAAAAGATACACAAAGAGGATGTCCTAGACAAGTTTTGTTTTAAAAAGCTAGGCTTCATTTTAAGAATTTCAAACCTTTCATTAACATTTAATGTCATAAACATCAATATGATTCAACTGACTTTGTATCTGTAAAATTAAATTACAGGGCAAGAGGTCACTTCACTGTTGTTTTTCTCTTCCCTCTGCAAATAACTTCAGAGGTTTCCATGGCTAATAATACTCATGAGAAATTTGATAATGAGGTTATTTTCAGGGCTAGATAGAGCTGTCAGAACCAGTTTGAGTCATACATGGTGTCTTGGGAGTGACCAGTTCATGAGTCAAGTAACCTGTGATAGCCTGACTGATAAGCCTTCTGGCTGAAGATTTTCATTACTCATATTTCTTGCCATTTGTGTTGGATGGCACATGTTTTCATGTTTTTGCCTTAGTGGTAATTGACTGAATAATTCAGAGGGCTTCCTAATAATATTTTCTCAATATTTGTGTTAAAAAATGAACTAATATTATTTGGCTACAGATTTTCAATATTTCTTTTGAGTCATTTGTGCGGGTGTGTGTGGAAAATGTTTTCTTAATACATTTTGGTAAGGATTTTAATTGAATTATTAAATTATAAACTGTCTGACAAAAGGAACATGTTAGTGTGAAACGTTTTTGAAGGAGAACGGGTAAGGTTATCGAAACTATAGTTTTTACTGTGTGTTTTTTGTTTATATGAAGAAATTCCATGGATTTCTAACTAGTGTTACACATATATTAGCAGTGCCATGGATAGATTTTATTTTGTTGCAAGCATTTTCTTTTTTTCTTTTTTGGTGGAATACTTTTAACGTGTCGTAATTGTTTGAAGCAAGAACGTCATCATGCAAAAGCTATATATAAACCTTGTTTATAACTCGTAACTGAATTTTGATAACATTAATTCAAGACATTTCAATGAAACTTGGTACACATGTATCTAGTAACAATATGCAAATTTATAGCAAGGCACAATACTCATTGTTGAGTTATGGCCCTTTATGACTGAAGAAACAACAACAGTGTCAACAAACGAGCGGACGCATCCACTTGTGGTGATCATGTAGCATTTGATTTTATATCTCTTCTGTATAAAAAATAAAATGTGTAAAGGTTTATAACCTAAATGAAAGAAGGTGAATGTCTGATAAGTAAAGCTGCCTGTTGTTTATGTCAGAGATTTGACTGATTAATTATCTTCATGGCTGCGTGAGCTGTTGGATTGTTTATGATTCAAACCTTTTCTTTTGGTACCACTTTATTGCCAGGAAAAAGCAGAATGTAAATGATTACCTCAATATTACTTTTTATAACATCTTGAAAATGATACTTAAATGATTAATATTGGTTTTTATGTGTCCGTTGTTGTTTTTTAAATCGGGTAGTACTTGTATTATTGTTTCACCTGTGGCGTGGGGGTGAAGCCTTAATTAAGTCCTTAAATTGGCAAAAACTGTTTTAAATTTGACTTAATAATGTTAAACCACTTAAAAATTATCAAACTTGGTATCCTTAAATTAGGACAGAACATTTTTGTAACAGTTGGCTCTCTTGTTGAAAGCACTATTGTTGTTGCCAATTAGGCTTCAACTTTGTTTTGAGGTGATCCCTTAAATTGAAATGAAATAAGTTGACTTCGACATTTCTAAGGATTGAATGAATCACTGTTCTCTTTTTGTTTCAAGCTAAGCTCCAGTGCAATTAATTATCATGCTTTGTTTACCACCAGTCATGATTTTCTGCTATTTTGCATTTATCAGGAAACATTGGAAGCACTTTGGCTAATTTACCTGTATTCTTGCTTAAATTTCTAGCAAATTAAGTGAGGTGCACTTGAGTTTTTATCAGGTTCATGATTTGGTGCTTCACCATACTGATTTGTCTGCACTGTTTGCAGTCTGGTGTATATGTACCTGAACAAAGCCAGTTTCAGGCTTATCAGTTGTAATATTTTTTATGCCCTCAATGCCTTGTTTATTAATCATGGTTCAGAAAGGTTTTGTTGAGACAATAGAGGCTTTATCTGCAAGGTGTTGTGCCGCCCTCCTCGTAAACCAAACAATATCGAATTTATATTTGCTAAGTGGGGTTGTCTTTCCCAATTATTTTTGGCCTTTTGTAGTCCGAAAGGTGTGTTATTGTCAATTCATTTTTTTTTTCACAAATTGTTTATGGATGGTCAGGGGGAGGGGGTCGCATGCAGGGTGCCTCAGCACACAAGCATGTGGGATGGTACGCCATGATCTATAAACCTATGGTTTATAGCGTTGTGGGAATGCTCATTAAAGTGCTAAAATACTCCTATTTTGCAACTTGAAATATTAAGAAAACTGAGTAAATATAAATAAATAGCTAAACCTCACACCCCAACTATAAAAGTAATGTAACTAAAGCCATTTTATATTGCCATTTTTGTCCCAGATGGCTCAGAGTTTCCTAATCTATTCCATCCTTGGTCATTGAGACTGTTATAAAAGTTGATGAATAATTTCTGTAACAAGAACCTTTCCCTGTAATATCTTACATATTGGTTATCTATGTTTATAGCACCCTGTATTATCTTAATGGTCATTCCTTGGAGCCTGTTGAATTCTAACAATATAGATTCTGTCTGGGTTTGATGTCATGTGCCCATTTAGTTGGTTGTTGATTTCCTTTAGCTTGTCTACTCTTCCATGGCGAATCTAAGATTCTAGGTATTGTCATCGCCTAGTTGATGTAGTCTTGGGTGGGGTGGGGTAAGGTATAAAGTCTTGCACTTGGTTGGTTGTTGATTTTAAACCTGTCTCTGTTGTAGAAAAAAAATGTTGAAGTCTTGTAATAGCCTTGGTGTCATTGTCGTCAGAGCTGTCATGCGTAAACTTTTGCTTAGGGCGTAATTAAAAAAAGTTCAAGATAATATTTGCATTAGACTTAGTACACATGTTGACAATACGCACACTTGTATTAAGACCAATTTAAATGCCGGCTTAAAGTTAAATGACCCTCTTTTACTTTGAACACCAGCTGACCACTGTGGATGTAAAAAACAACCCGCTTTTACTTTGAACACAAGCACACAATCAGGGTCCGGTTAGCGCAGTGGTTAGCGCACTCGCTTAATTCTCTTCAAGGCGACCCGGGTTCGATTCCCGGCATGGGCGCATGTGAGATTAGTGGGTGACCAACTGGACAAGTGGGTTTTCTCCAGGTACTCTGGTTTCCCCCACAACAAAGATCACACTCTTAAATGTGCAACACCATGCCAACAAGAGTGACTTAGTATAAGCTATCATAGCTTTCTTCACAATCGTTGTAAAATATATAATGTTTGAAACAAACAATGCGGGTCCTCAGAAGCGACCTGCATTTACTTTTAACTCAAGCAAACCATTCTGAGTTTAAGAAACGACCCGTTTATACTTTCAACACCAGCATACCATTTAGTGTAAGAAACAACCTTTTCTTACTTTAAAAACAAACACATAACCCGGTTTCAAGAAGAGACCGACTTTTACTTTAAACAAACTCAATTCTGGGTGTAAAAAACAATAAGGTTTTACTTTGAACACAAGCACATGATTCTGGGTGTAAGAATTGACCCTCTCTTACTACGCCAGCTCACCACTCTGAATGTAAAAAAACAAGCCTCTTTTACTTTGAACACAATCACACAATTCTGGGTGAAAGAAATGGCCCTCCATTACTATGCCAGCTCACCACTCTGGATGTAAAAAAACAAGCCTCTTTTACTTTGTACACAAGCACACAATTCTGGTCGTAAGAAATGACCCGCTTTTACTCTGAACACAAGCACACCATTCTGGATGTAAAAAATGACCCGCTTTTACTTTGAAATGACCCGCTTTTACTTAAAACACAAGCACATCATTCTGGATGTAAGAAATGACCCGATTTTACTTTGAAATGACCCGCTTTTACTTAGAACACAAGCACACCATTTTGGATGTAAGAAATGACAGGCTTTTACTTTGAGCACAAGCACACCATTCTGGATGTAAGAAATGACAGGCTTTTACCTTGAACACAAGCACACCATTCTGGATGTAAGAAATGACCTGCTTTTACATAGAACACAAGCACACCATTCTGGATGTAAGAAATGACCTGCTTTACTTTGAACACAAGCACACAATTCTGGATGTAAGAAATGATTGGCTTTTACTTTGAAATGACCCGCTTTTACATAGAACACAAGCACACCATTCTGGATGTAAGAAATGACCTGCTTTACTTTGAACACAAGCACACCATTCTGGATGTAAGAAATGACAGCTTTTACTTTAAAATGACCCGCTTTTACTTTGAAGTGACCCGCTTTTACTTTGAACACAAGCACACAATTCTTAATGTAAGGAATGACCCGCTTTACTTTGAACACAAGCACACCATTCTGGATGTAAGAAATGACCTGCTTTTACTTTGAAATTACCTGCTTTTACGTTGAAATGACCCGCTTTTACTTAGAACACAAGCACACCATTCTGGATGTAAGAAATGATTGGCTTTTACTTTGAAATGACCCGCTTTTACATAGAACACAAGCACACCATTCTGGATGTAAGAAATGACCTGCTTTACTTTGAACACAAGCACACCATTCTGGATGTAAGAAATGACAGCTTTTACTTTAAAATGACCCGCTTTTACTTTGAAGTGACCCGCTTTTACTTTGAACACAAGCACACAATTCTTAATGTAAGGAATGACCCGCTTTACTTTGAACACAAGCACACCATTCTGGATGTAAGAAATGACCTGCTTTTACTTTGAAATTACCTGCTTTTACGTTGAAATGACCCGCTTTTACTTAGAACACAAGCACACCATTCTGGATGTAAGAAATGACTCGCTTTTACTTTGAACTCAAGCACACAATTCCAGGTGTCAGAAACATCCCTCTTTTACTTTGAAAAACAAGCAGTTAAGACAGATGTTTTTGCAAACCATACATCAAAATATGTTTTGTCACTGCAGTAATAAATGTTGCCAGATTGTTTTTGCTCCTGTCACAATCAGGGAAGCCACTGTTCTGAATGTCAGGTGTAATGTTGATGATCTCCAGCAGTGTAGGAAACTCAGGAATATATATATATTTCTTTTGTTTGTTTACTGATCACTTCCTAGGAAGTGTATTAAAGTTAATATGACCCTTAAAAGCCCATATTGATGGTTGCTGAAAGGGTGTTGACCAAGTACCAAGTTTTTTTTACTTTAGAGATTACGTCTTTGGTTTCAATGTTTCACTTCTGTCGTGGATACCCCACACATGGGTGGCAACGCCCAAACATGCAAGGGCACCCCACACGGGTGGGAACCCCACATGGGTGTGAACCTCACACACGGGTGGGAACCCCACACACAGGTGGGAACCACACACACGGGTGGGAACCCCACACACAGATGGGAACCACACACACAGGTGGGAACTCCACACACGGGTGGGAACCCCACACATGGGTGGAAACCCCACACACAGATGGGAACCCCACATGAGTGTGAACCCCCCACACAGGTGGGAACCCCACACACGGGTGTGAACCTCACACACGGGTGGGAACCCCACACACAGGTGGGAACCACACACACGGGTGAGAACCCCACACACAGATGGGAACCCCACAAATGGGTGGGAACCACACAGATGGGAACCCCACACATGGGTGGGGATATATGTTCCCTTTGACATTCATATCCTTCCTCAAAGGGAATGCAAAGGGGTCAGATGTTTATGCAACCATCCACTGGCAAAGGCACATAGTGTTATTTTCAATACATTCTGGTATTGAGATTTCTTAGACATTTATTTAAATCTTTTACTAATTTGCCCACCCTTTTAAAAACCTTAGGAAGATGGAGGGGCCGGCATGGTTTATCTGCCTTGTTAAAATGGCAAGGGTGCGGGTGGTGTTCTCCTATAAAAAAGAGTTATACTAAGAATTTATTTATCAAATAAATGAACCTGAATATAGCCTTTGTTGTTCACTGAAAAAGAAAAAAACTCCTGACATCTCCTTGATAATATCAGGAGCATCCTCGTCTTAATGTTAAACTCAATTTTTTACAAGAATTTCCTTATTCGGAAATAATGAAAAAGTAGGAAAAAAATGAATAATTTTACTGTTTGAACACTTTAATACTGAGTATGATAAAGATGCTTGTTAAGGAGTTTCGTAAATTGTTTCCCTCTTGGCAAAACAGTTAAGGATTAGCATTGTTTCAAGTGTTACTTCTTTGTTTTCATGCTTGAGAACTACTTAAAAAGGATATAAATGTTCAGCCCTGCCATAAATGCTGTCAGCTTCTCTTGAGTTGGAACATTTTTCACTTATATGGTAAAGTATAGTTTGAAGTGCATAATTTACTGAATACTGAGTCAGAAATCGTTATTTTATATGTGACTCTTTAAGGATGACTTTCATAAAGGAAAGAATGGAAGTAATAATGGTAAATAGGAGTTTTTAAATATTTTTTTTTTTATTATGCAATAAAATGAGAACAAATTTGTAAACTGTTATACAGTTTCATCATTGTTGCTTCTTATTTCTGTGATAATGTTTAAAAAGGGATTTTTTATTTTAAATTAATCTTTTTTTTGGGGGGGGGGGGATTTTCTTCACAGCCATTTACTCTGTTATCTTCATTTTACAAATTAAAAGTAATCACGTTTAGAATTAAACGAAGATATTTGTGTTTTTCAGCAAACTAAAGCAATAAATCAATTATGTTCAATTAATGTTTTTCTTTACATTATTTTTTTTTGTGAATGGATTTTTTCTTTGTTTAGTTAGGTTCCTTTTGAAGCGGTATCAAATTTTTGCAATAGCTGGCAAAAATCCACAAAATACAATGTATTATCAGTATATCTAGAATTGATTGATTTTACACACATATTATGTAACTGACTGTCTGAGCTTTCCTGGAAAACTGAAGGCTTGAAATGTACAAGATAAGTCTGTCTTCTAATCTAATGGGGATTTTAAGAAACTTTCTTTGAGAGAATGAATTCTTGTTGTGAGAAAATGCAGGGACTATTTTGCCACAATACTGTCTAAGTTTTGCTTTAAGCAGGAATGAAATACTGTTATTTTTGTAATGCTTTGTTTTGTTGTGATCCGTATGCTCCTCATTCTATGAAGTTTCTAAGTGAAATTATTATATTATATATATAATCTCAAAGTCAATTGGTCAAATATAGCTTTTTAACCTAAAATTTAATTGGTCAAATTTCAGTTTTTAATGAAAAGGTCAATTGGTCAAACATCGATTTTAGTCATCCTAGTAAAATTGGGTTCACACTATGATGTTCGGACAGACGTTTAAGGATGTTTGGGCAAACGTCCAGCTGTGCTAGTAAAAGTTGTTAAAAGTTTATAAAAGTTGATGTTCCTTGGCGTACGCTATCGAACATTGTGTTTGTTGAAAAATTTAAATACATAAAAACTTTGTTGACATTTGGAAATAAACCTTGTGTATGTTGTGCTCCATTTGTAAGCCTTCTTGAACGCTTCATAAAGTCGTACAAAGTTTGCCTAAGTTGGACACCTTTGGCAAATCAGGTGACTGAGATGCTGGCTGGCGGTTGTAATCTTAGCCGAAGACTTGTGCATTGGGTATGTAACAAAATGAATGCAATGGTAATGAAAGGGGCTAGCGTAGGCGAACTTTCCACAGCGAACGTGTAACTTTGGACAAC
Organism: Mya arenaria; assembly: GCF_026914265.1. Lineage (NCBI taxonomy): Eukaryota > Metazoa > Mollusca > Bivalvia > Myida > Myidae > Mya > Mya arenaria. The sequence goes on along the minus strand of NC_069135.1, from coordinate 26,185,936 downwards.
GGATCCTTAAACGGTTTAAGCTACTTCTTATAGACGTCACCAATAGTACGGTAACTTCAGCTAACCCTGTACTGAGTTCATCTCAGTTGAACTAAGTTGGCGACAGCTGCACATACACCATATCTGCATAAGTTTGCCAACACTAATAGAAAATATATATATATATATATATATACAACGCTGGCAAATGCTACCAATCACTAGCAAAATCAGTCAAATGCGGTAAAACGTTAGTAAAAGTTGATGTGCGCTGGATGAAAAATGTGTATAGTGGTAACTGTAAAGAATCCTACTTGCGAAGGTAATTTTGCCAACGTTTGGGCTCGTTTCTTAGTCTTTCCAAATGCTGGACAACGCTGCTTCAAACATTCATAGTGTGAACTTATGTACATACTTTATACAGTTTGACTAGAAACTATTACACATCAACTGGAAAGATCAAATAGGAACTTTTGGAACCATGAGCTCCTATATTGCTCCATTAGGATTCTCCCATATTGATTCTGGATGCTGAGAAATTATCAGACTGGCATATTCTAAATCATGGGTTGGTTGATTATGTCTGGAAGGTTAAATGGAAAATTAATGAGGAAATAATTATTTTGCCTTTTTTACTTTCTTACACTGCAAATTCAATAGCATACTCATGTTTTTGTAAAGATATTTGAAGAATTTACCTATGGCCATATGGTTTGAACCAGGGGATTCTTTTTAATAAAATATCCTACCCCGGTAGTCATAATTAAGCCTTAATACACTTCTTATAGAGAAATGCTAATCATACAGGCAGATCTATGTAATAAATGTCCTTTTATATTTATAAAAAAAATTGCCTGAGAATTTACAATGTTCAGCCTTACAATCTTTATTGAAGTAGGCCCAGAATTATTTGAGTAAGGAATAATTGGTTGTCTAAAAAGGCTTAAAAGTGAATATATTGGATTATCCTATTGTTTGCTTTTGTTCAGTCATGTAAATAAGTGAATAAAAACAGTTACCTGGTAACCTTTTTCTAGTATTGTAAAGTGCCACGTCAAAGACGCATTTAAAGATCCCTTCAGAGAAAAGCATGTTCGACCCTGAAGGGGTCCACTGGTCTTTATATATACAGTAAATTCTTAATCCACACGGCGCCCAGGCTTTTCTTTTTTGCATATTACCAACCAAGTAAACATACGTACTATGAACATAATTCTGTCTATAACAGAATGTTATACTATGAATGCACATCCACCGCCTAAAACGGACCGTTACATTATTATTTATATTATGGATAGGCTTTATATTCTGTGAAATATATTGAAAAATAAATACTAAAAGGAATGATCACCAATTTTGTTAAACTGCATGTACTGTGAAAAGTTGAGTCTGTCTTTGTCATTACACAAGCTGAGTGAAATGTTTCTGTGTTCCATCAATGTACTTAAAGGGACTTGCTCATTTTTTTGGACCATAAATTACCTTTCCCAGTAATGCATCTGAAAGCATATATTTTATCATTATTTTACTCTGTGGTATCAACATTGCAGAAAAACAAACAAATATAGTATAAAAAGTATTTTTGTTTTAACGGTGATGAAGAAAAATTTAGAAAACATACCCTTTAATCACTAGGACACCAGGACTTACTCAAAAGTGATGGATATTTTGACCTTTTAACAATACATTGATAACATCACATGATAATGTCAATCAACCAATTACGCAACAACAAATCGCTCTCTTATGGTCTCCAAAAACAATGTTTAAGCAAATATCAACATTTGCTGAAGAGTTCCAGCTTATAGTATTTAAGTTTAAAACTTCTAATAATTTGCCACACTTAATTTTGTCATACGAAAAAGTGAATTTTACAAAAACCTGTGCGAGTCCCTTCAATATAACCCCATTATATCATTGAACAAGGTTCTCATACAAGGATTTCCAGACCATGTTTTCCAATATCCTCAAGCTACTGGAAAATTGTGCCAGTCGGGATGTCTGTTGAATTTGAGGAGCCTGGCACTAACTCTTAGGTCCTGGGTTGCTTAATGCCAACAAAGTGTAATTATTTTGGATATTTGTGTGGATTTAAGCATCATAAAGGATATTTGATACTTTTTTTAATTGGTACATTATTGTTACATGTGCATAGTTTCAAAAGTGGATTTTATAAGGAAGATGGTATGTTGCTGTGCAAATGCTTTGAAATCTTGGGCTAAAATTATTTGTACAAAAGCAGTCTTTTCCGGGGAAACGTTTTTGAGTTTAAATATTGTCGAAAATACAGTACATTTCTTTTAAATCTGATAGGTTTTAATTAATCATAGTTTGCTATTTTATTATCAATACTACAACAATTATAAAACATGTTTTAATGATGCAAAAATATTTTAATTGTGCCATTTTCATATTTTGACAAAGATTTACCATTATTATGCATAATATCACTGATAATGATGATGAAAAAATAATGGCCTGTTTTGAGAGTTGTTGAGTATTTCAACAAGGGTATTTGAAAACATCATGGCTTCTGACATGCTTTTGATAACAGCATGATAAGCCAAAGCACTTTCTGTCAAAGTGCTCCATTTCCATGGCAACAGGAGCCAATTCTATCTTATCAGCAAATCATGGCTATATGATCTGCCCCCCTGCTGTGGCCCTGATGGGACCTATTTGTGCCTTTTGGTGATCCCAACTCACTTCTAGAGGCCTTATGTTTGTAAATGTTTGGTTATTAGTGACATATGGGATAAATGGTACATGCACAAGTTTGGTACTCACCGATTGTCTCTATAGTTAAAATCATATATCTTAGACTTATAAACCAGGTCCATGGATCACATGGCATATATACAATTTGTGTGTTCGTAATAATATGTTACATGACTTATTAATGCACCAAAGTCTGATATTATTCACTATTATAGATTCGTAATTCTGCAGTGATATAATGTTTTATAATGTTACATGTTTTTACATAAATTTTATGAGAATTTGTAAGTTAAGTACTTACTGAAAGCATTAAATGTCTTTAGATATATTTTTAACAAACTAATAGACAAGCACATATTCAACAACAGTTTATCTGTTTTGCTAAGAAAAAAAGGTTTATTATGTGATAGTCTTGGTATTGATGGTGTTGCCTTTGTTCAACATAAACCTAACCCATAACTCAAATCATTCAAGGTACTTAAATGAAACTTGGTACACATGTTGCCCGAGAAAATACTCATATACATGTGAAGCAAGGCCCATCACTCTGGCTGAAACACATGTTGGTTTTTAGGCGCCGCCATACTGACTTCTTTCTATCAATGTAATAAGCTTAAGTCTTTAAATAACAAATATATCAATTGATTGCTAAAATGTCCTATTTCCAAATAATTTATGGACTTTTAAGGAGGCTCAAATAAGCACTTATGAAAATTTAAGGGAAAGTTGTAATATTCCAAAAAAACCCACATAGCTTTTGTTTGGCCTAACAGACGCTGAGATGCTGAAAAATGATTTGTGTGATAAGGTGCCCAAATGTCAGAAGAATCTCGGTATTTCATGCTCCAAGGGGAACCAGACATGTTATAGGGATTGGTTTTAAAGTGTGTGTTAATTTTTGTTAATTTTCAAGAGAAATTTGAACTCCTTACACTACAGGAATAAAATTTTACTGGTTTGTGAGGTTTTCTCTCTCTCATTTTTTGTTGTGATGGAAGGGTTTTTCAAAACGGCAATTTATTATATTCCTTGTGGTCATTGTGATTATGGAAAAAGTTGTAAATATTAAGTATTTCATAAATATTAAATAGAATAATGAATCAAAACTTGAATGAGGATCTGGAAACTTAACAAATGAATGGCTATGACGTGTTGTGATACAGTTTTATTCTGAAAACATGTAAAATTATCTATTTTACTGCCAATGAAAATTGTGATGGATTTATAATTGTTTATTAGTCATTAAATATTCATTTGGAATGTGCTTTTTTTCCTGAAAACATAAACTAATATTCCATTAATTAGTTGCCTATTTTATGAGGGGAATAACATTTTTTATAACACATTTTTGATTAATTATTTCCGGGGTTTATTACAAAAATGTGTTTTTATTCATATGTTGCAAAATGTAGTACAAAAAATACAATGAATAAAAAGGCAAACCATGATTAAATTATTCATAAACAAAACCTTGTGAAAATGTATTACTTATTACGAAGAAAACAGAATCACTCAATGACTGCATGGAACATTCACACATTTGTACATTACTGCTTCCAATAACGCTACTTGTTATTTCAGTCGCATGATCATTTGCAGACTTATGTCCATGACAAGATAAAGCTCTTTGTCACTCAGTATTTCACCACAAACATGTTTACCAATTATAACATGATAATGAATTGATTGCTTTAATTTGTGTACCTAATGTTTGTATTGATGTATGGATTGTATATGATCAACTTAAAGCTGCACTCTCACAGATATACCATTTTTACAACTTTTTTATTGTTTGTTTTGGAAAGAGCAAATATTTGCGTAAATATCTGCAAACCAATGATATAACCGTGATATAAGATTGCTGACAAAAAATCAGATCGTAGATATGCATATTTCAGTTCAAAAAATAATGTTTTATGGCTTAAACGGTTACTTAAATGGTTTAAGAAAAATGCATAAAACATCAATTTTTGAACTGAAATATAAAAATCTGCCATCAATTTTTTTGTCAGCAGTCTTATATAGCTGGTTTCCATGGATTTTCGCAAAAAATAACTTGTTCCAAGACAAGAAATAAAAAGTTTTCAAAAAGTTTAATCTGTGTGAGTGCAGCTTTAAAATGTTAACATATAGATCTCTTTAGGGTGGAAATAAAGAGTATATTTAATAATATGTGAATTTCGTAATGAAAAACAAAATGATGGAAATGTGACCAAAGATAAGGCGTTAAAACATTTGGGTGTTTTTTTGTGGAAACAACAAATAGTCCAATTATTAACTGTGGTCCAATGTTGTATTCCCTATATGAGATGCCTGCTCCTAATTACATCACTGTCATTCTTATTGATTTTTCCATTAATTGATTGTGGAACTGACAGATAGTTCTGTCAGGAGATAACTGGAATATGAGCCCTGATAACAAAATACAAGCCCTTAAAATGCCCATTGATTCTCTAAGAAGGAGTTGTAATCAGTGTTTTAGCATTCTGCATTAAGCATTTAAGTATTTACGTGTTCCTGTCAATTTCCTGCTTACAAAAATTGCCCCAATTATGGATTCTAACAGTAATGGACCAGTTTCATCAATTCTTGTAGGGTTATTCATAGTTAACTGCTGTGCATGATTTCCATTTTGTTCAAATCAAGATTCCTGTTTTATGGGAAAGATAATATCAGAAATACAATTAAATTTTATGTAACAGATTAAATCCATAATATAATTTTGTCTAACAGATAGTATACCCATAATATAATTTTGTGTTACAGATTAAATCCATAATATAATTTTGTGTTACAGATTAAATCCATAATATAATTTTGTGTTACAGATTAAATCCATAATATAATTTTGTGTTACAGATTAAATCCATAATATAATTTTGTGTTACAGATTAAATCCATAATATAATTTTGTGTTACAGATTAAATCCATAATATAATTTTGTGTTACAGATTAAATCCATAATATAATTTTGTGTTACAGATTAAATCCATAATATAATTTTGTGTTACAGATTAAATCCATAATATAATTTTGTGTTACAGATTAAATCCATAATATAATTTTGTGTTACAGATTAAATCCATAATATAATTTTGTGTTACAGACAATATCCATACGTAATATAAAAAATAATTTAATGTAACAGAAAGTATCCATAGTATAATATTGTGTTAGAGATAATAATTCATAATAATTTTCTGTGACAGATAATTTCCATACTGGCTATACAATGGCAATGATTTTAAGTGAAATTTTGAAATAATTTCAGAATAAAAGCACAAGATGAGTGAAACAGACCAAGCCCTTGATCCAATACCTGTAACTAAGGATATACCAGTTGTTAATGGCAATGCTGACATTGAGCCTCTTGATTCTGACTTAACAAATGGAGTGAGTAAGCCAGTTATGGAGATGTCAAACGGAGTAGAAAATAATGGATTAAATGGTGATCACGTTGAGGAGGATATTAGTGAAGTGCCAGTTAATGGTGATTGTGAGAATGAACCTGATATAAACTGTGCTGATGACGGTGATGTGGATTTAATGGGTGGGGATGATCTTCCCCCACCCCCTGAAGAAGTACCCGAAATAGTTCCTGAACTACCACCCCCTCCTCCAATGGCTGATCCACAAGAAGAGGGAATTGATTCTAGTGTTGACCAAAATTTGGAATCTAGCGTTGACCCTGTAGTGGATACCAATGCAAATCCCGCATTTGAGTCTAGTGTTGACCCAGAAGAAGTTGATGACCAGTGTATGGATAATAATGATGAACTAATGAATGTAAGTGATAATGAAGATGCTATTGAGGATAAAGAAAGTGTTGACAATATTCTTGAGCTGCCCCCAAGGATTGTCGAAGATTTTTCTGAAGAGGAACTTGTGTCTGATGGTGGTTTGGAAGAAGAGTCATATGTCAATGTGGTAAATACACAAAAGCAGACTGGTGAAGAAGATCTTCAGAGTGACGGTCAGTTGATAGAATTTGGAGAAGCTGCACCACCAGTGCCACTAACAGTGGAAAGGACTGTTCCAGAACAAAAAGAACCTGAAGTAGAACCTGCTGAACCAGTTGAATCTGTATCTGAACCTGAAACAATTATTCCACAGATTTCACTGCCAGATGAGCAAGAGGAAACAGCTGTTGAAGAAGATGTACAAACAAATGAGATATCAGAACAAAATGAAATGTCGGTAGAACCAAAACCTGAAGTTCCTGTACAACCAAAGCAAGTAAAAGAGGAAGAGGTACCATCTCAGGTAGAAGAGACTGTACCAGTTGAAGATGTTCCAGAACCTGAGCCTGAACAAACACAGCCACAAATGGGATTCTCTGAACCCGCCATTGTTGTTGATAACAAACCTGCTGAAGAAGAGGTGGAGGAAACTCCACCACCTCCACCACCACCTCTTGTAGACGAGACCCCCGCTCCTCCACCACCTTTGGATGAAAGCATTCCTTTAAGGCGGGTCAGTGGTGGGTCTTCCCCTAGCAAGGATTCTAGTCAATCCCTTGAGTCACCAACACCCATGAATCAAAATGTAGCCGTTGTTCTTCCACAACCAGAAGCCCAGAAGCAAGAACAAGAAGCAGAACCACTACCGAAACCACTGGCTCCTGTGAACCAGGAGCCACAACAAGTTCAGCAAGAGATTGTACCTCCACCATCTCAACCAGTTGCTGTTGTTGCTCCACAAGTACATATGGAACCTGAAGAGGATGTAAGCCCTCCTGCTAGTCCACCTGGTAGTCCTTCTACAACGTCTGTTGGAGAAATAGCTGAGGGGGAACAGATATCTAGTCCTCAGGTCTCGCAGAAAATTAATAAGAAAAATTTTAAGAATAAGATTAAGTTTGGTACAGATCTGATCGAAGGATCTATTAAGCAGTTGCATTTCTTGAAAACGGTGAATAATAACCCTGGATTATATGAAGAGTGGCTTTTTAAGAAAGCGATACGGAGGTATGAAGCATTTTGGCTTCCACTTGCTGCTGAGCATAAGAAAGAATGTTTAACCGCCCCTTGGGATATAGAGTGGGTATGGCATTGTCATATGCTAGCCCCTGTGGCTTATGAGGCAGATAGCAGAGCACAAGTTGGATTATTAGTTGACCATAAATTATTGAGTGAAAAGGATAGAACTAAAGCCTTAGAGAAGTCTAGGAAATATTGGCATGCAAAATATCCGAAAGAGCCTTTCGAGATTGACCTTGTGTATAAGGAAAAAGTTGTTGAAGAGCAAAAAGCGGATGAGAAAACAGCGGAAGCAACCAATGCAAATGTTGAGACTGAAAAGGGAGAAAATGCTGAAGGTGAAAACAAAGAAACTGAAAATGTCGGTGAGTTGATAAACATATACAGGCGTTTCTTAAAATAAATAAAATTAATTTATTGTTTTTGCATATATTTGCTTTTTAGTACAATCATGTTGAACCAAATTAAATGTATATTTGTTTATTCCTATCCTTGATTAAGATGCCCTCTGAGTTTTTACAACCTCATACCTCTTTTCATGAAGGAAAAGAAGTTCAAGTATCTATGCTCCTGAAAATATTGTTGACATTCCAAATTTTAAGCAAATCTGCTTATTCAAGCAGGAGATTCCTAAAGATCATAGACAGGTTTTGTATTTATCATGTAGTCATTAAGTTAATATATCTGTAACATGCGTATAAACCATACTATGACACGTGTGATCACTATTTTAATTAGTGGCATAATATTGTAGTGGCAGCCCCTGCCCCAGAGGCTTCAGGAGTTACCCCCACAGAGCAGCCTGCTGAACCAACAGCTGAGAAGACAGATGGAGACAAGCCAAATACAGGTAACGGAAGGCACATACTTTTTGTGACAAGCATGGCAGACACAAAGGAAATACCATTGGGTATAGTAATCAAACTTGGTACGAACATTGGCCATGCATTAGATTTGGGGGTTATTAGGTCCAAGACATAAGACACATCTGATTTGCAGAATTGTAGTTGTTGTTTAAGTTAAATAAAATTGGTTATTGAATATGGCCCTCGAAGTAAGTCTGACTTTTATTTTAACTGTGCAGAGCTTGCATTGAATGCCATTTTTGTGGTATAAATTTTGAGCCCCATTTTTGAGCAGTAAAATTTCATTGACGTTCTGTTTGAAGCTGCATTATTGATTATAAATCAATATAATGATGAAACATGTATCTCTTACCATAATTAAATAAGTTTTCATATAATACAAATTATAAAAAAGGATCCTATTTAATTTTCAGAAGCCCCAGCAGAGCCCACCCCAGCCCCGGAGCCCACACCAGAGCCAGCTGAGCAGGAGATACCTGAGGAAGACTATGTCCAGAAGTCATCGTATGATATCTTTGCTTCGATCACACGCCAGCGTGTGTTCTTTTACCAGACCTCGTTGTCCCACTTCCATGATAAGCACTTTTTGAAGGCAGCACAGAAAAGATACCAGCGATTCCTGTTCTTGAAGCATCAAAATTCTACAGAAGTTTTGGTCCCATGTTACGATATTGATTTGATGTGGCACACGCACATGCTGCATCCGGGAGTTTATAAACACGACACGACTAAAGTTCTTGGTCAAATGCTTGTCCATGATGATTCAGTGAATAATAGAGCTCCAGGTTCAACCCTAGTGCGAGCTGACCAGAAAACTAGGGACTTATGGAAGCAGCATTTTGACGATACTTTCACCACTTTTGGAGCCATGTTCCGTGGTGAGCCACCAGTTCTGTGTGAGAGAATGTCTCTCATAGATCCAGAAGAAACGTACACATTCAGTACGAAAAAGGCGACAGTAAATTTAGATAGGGTTCAAGTCGAAGATCTTCCAGAGGAGGTTAATAAATACAGTGTGAAGCTTGCATTTGGCGCTAACGAGAGGGAAGGACCAATGATTAAGCAATTTAAGGGAAACAAGAAAAAGGTTGAGTTTGAAAATACAAAGAAGGGCTTGGCACACTTTGTGTTCGATACTAAAGAGTATGATAGAATCAACTTCAATATGTCCCAGCAGATTGGTTTCGCTTGTGCTGGGCATGATGAAGAATTAGGTCAACAAATGTTTAACCTTATGCCTGTAATTGAAGGAATACCAATGGACAAGAATGATTCGTCAAATCTTACAAACACTGTCACTATCGATGTTGATACGGAACATAGTCTCAAAGCAACGTTTTCGGCGACTATTGAGCCACCCAAACAAGGTCCCACTATGCTGTTTATGATGCCAGGAAATTTTGAGACGAGGATTTGCATAATGCCTGAGCAAATTCTACAAATGTGGGGCCCCATTCCGTTACCACGGAAACCAACAGGAGGAGACAATAGCTGCGTTGTGGCAACACACAAGTAAGTTTAAATGATACAAGAGTACAACAAAAAATTGAAATATCAAGAAAATCAGTTGAATATTGAATGAAGGTCACAACTTAAATTTACTTGGAAAGTAAAAGAAACTTATTATGAACAGCATTAGCTTTTAGAAATCTTAACATGAATGATCTACTCAGAAAATTCAAATATTTATTTGAAAAAATTATCACATGATACTTGTACATTGATAAGATGATCCCATTACGACATAATTACTAATTGGCATTCATGACTGATTTTTCTATCATGTACTTTTAATAGGTTCATTGTGATTGTGACTTGAGCATCTTTGAAGTGTCTCAATGAGCCTCTTCAACTGTTTACTTGCAATCATGACTGTTGTTCAACTGTTGGTTTACTTGCAATCATGACTGTTGAAGTACCCATACTCATCTTTGAGCTAATTATTGTTAAGTGTTCATGTAAGACCAAGGCTACAGGATTTTATGTGATATTCTTTTCATTGTTTACTAATAACATTAACAGCCAATTAGCCTTAATAAGGTAAAGTCACAAACGAATGGTAGCTTCCTAAATTACCCTTTATCAGATTAGTTCAAATTTATTAAGTCTCAATCAGATAAAAATATCTAGTTTATAGTATGTCTCAAGAAAGAGTGTAAACATATATTTATGTACTCTTTATCAAATAGATTAACTTGTAATCACTAATGGTCATAAAAATTAATACAAAGCTATTTGGTATTTTAATTGACAAATGATAGGGACTAAATTTAGTCTGATGGACTACGGTCTGCGAAATTAGACTGTTAGTGAACAATTCCGAATTCGAACACTAGTGCTTGGATTCGACATTCTTCACAAGCCCTGCTATATAAAATCCTGAATTGCAGCAAGCCCGGATAGCATTTGACCAGTGCAGGGCTTGTGGGCTTGTGCTAATTCCAACCACTGGGACTACTGTCTGTGGCATTTTGGGTACAAAATTACTCGTTTGGTGAATATCAACCGGTCGGCAGTGGGGGCAAAACTCCCCCTTTGGCTTCGAAATTTGATGCAGGCATTAAAAGGTGCGTGTAGTCCTTTATAAACTCAACAACAACACCATTGACTACTGTGACCTCCTCCGACAAAGTGACAAGGCTTGGCAATGCTCCCAAGGCTACCGTTTGTGTCATGTTAATTGGTCTGATTTGCATTCCATTTAGAATAGAGTAATAAGAACCACTTAATGTTTTATTTGGGTAATAAATTATTGCCAATAATGTCTGCTTGCTAACCGGTTTGTTAAATGAGGTCTCTTATTAACTGATTGTGTCATTAATGTATAGTTGATTATGTCATTTGTTAACATTACTCAGTTCATTAATTGTGGAAAATTTCTAGGAAGTTATATATAATCAGTTATTTCACCCATTGTGAAGTGAAAGTGCTCTTTTTCAGAGATCTTTTTTACGCTTCTGCATTTGTTTTGATAATAGCAAAAAAATGCCAATAAAGGTTCCTCAACTATAAAAAAAAATGTTTGTCGAAGTTATGTACATATTTTGCGAGGATATGCATTTCCAGATTTCCAAATGCTATGCATAAAATCTGCTAACATCACATAATGAACCCATAAAAAAATGTTAAGCACCCCTTTCATCTAAATTCAAGGTCTTTTCTTTGTTTACATAATCAGTTGTGAAATCTCTCTTATGACAAAAATGTGAAACCTACTCAAGCAGGAGTAGAAAGGAGCAGCTGTTACTTCATAACAAATGCAGAACTATAAGAGGTCCCCGTGCATGTTCCGCATTAAAAACGAATTAGGGGCAGTGAAGAGGGGCTTTTGATGCAGACAGAAGCATAATGGCTAAGGGTCTCATTCGGTAACATTAATTCATTACCATTAATATCTGGCACCAAGTATGAAACATATGATAATATACTTAATATCTGAATTACATTTAGTGAACATTCTGGATTAGTTCTAGTCTCAATTTTCATTTTTTATTATGGGAAGAAACAGTTGCACAAATTCTTTTTCTGATTTGTTATTTTGAAGGATTTCCTCCTACATGAATTTTCTAGTATTTCGGTTAGATTGTTGAATGTTTTCGCACATAGGGCTGTTTGTAATCATTTAAAAAACAACACACAAACTAAATAAACGTTGCTTTTTGCAATAAACGTTGCTTTTTGCAATAAATTGTTGATGTCTTAAATTATATTATCAGCTAGACCATTGTTGAATTATTTCAACAAATCATTATAAATTTAAAGCAAAAATAAGAACTTGTATTAGTGCAACACTAATACATGTGACATAAATTTACACATGATTTTTGATAAAGCAACAAGTTCTTTGTTCATAAATGACAAAAATATCAATCCACCAGAATAAACTCAGAATATCTAAGATTTCAAAGCCATCAACCACATTTAATTTTGTTTGTCCTTACAGCAACAATATTTCCCCTGAGAACTTCTGAAATAAGTGAAACCAGATGGTAGATTGGTGATTGAGTTTAAATCCTCATGACATAACGTAAATGAGGAAAAATGACTTGCACTTTGGATCATGAGTCTAATTTGTGTTGGTGAGGCTGGCAGATCATGCAGTTCATGGCTGGGTTTGAGGTTTTCCTGATTTTGGTTGGTAACCTTGACATTGATGGTTCGGTGTGGTTAAAATTTCACATATTATATATTGCCAGACTGTGCCCATTTTGTAACCAAATGCTTTTTAGGTCACAGAAGGCCTTAACTACTAAGAGTCCAAAGCCTATGTTATTTGCCTCAAAAACAGCTAAAACTAAATGTCAAAACATGATTTCCAAGACAATTAAAGCTGAAAGGTGAGTTGGTGTACTGGCATCATAATATAATATTTTTGCCCTTTCACCCCACCAGAACTTATCATACAGCCTATACTTTCAGCCAATAAAATTACGGATAGGCCTTTAAGTACCAGCTAGGCCTATTCATTAAGTATTTCGACTTCCATATGTGTTTAAAGGTCCACCAACTGCCACTCATCCAATACACACTCCCTGCGTCAGATTTTGTGTTTGCAGTGTGTCAGCCTATGAGATTGTATTCTAAGTCAGTTAGATGACCTGAAGTAATATCTTTATGATTACGAAAGGCTATAGTTTATGCTGACTTCGATGATTCTTAATCTTTAAGATCTTACTTCATTTCATCTATCTATTACTTAGTTCTGGTCATTGACCTAAAACAGCTGTAAAAGTTGGTGGACAGATATTGGCCAATGTTTTCCAATGAGTTGCTCAAGATTTATCAAGGCTATTGCAATAAAAGTAGTGATAAGGAAGGTGTTTATGATTAAATTATTGAATATTTACTTTAGTACCTTTTCCTCCAAAAGATGGCATTTCCATGTTCCTATCATCTGTAATGTAAACAGGGTGTGTTTGATTAAGATGACACCCCACCGATTCACTAGCATAACTGTGTAAACCGGTTTGAAGCCAATTCCATTCCTTATCAGTAAAATATCCAGGTGCAACGATCAGTTTGATAAGACAACTGACAGCTGAAGCCTCAAAACACATTCTTCTCAAATGGAACACACCCGAGGATTATCCTTCTGATGCCTTCTGTTTTAACAGTTTCTTTTGTTTACTGGAATTTCTTGCATGCATATTATAATATTTTTTCATGAGATTCAATGTCTGCCTTCAAGCTAAAAGGGGCTCATTCTTGATTAATAGTGTCAGACATAACATCAAATGATTTCATGTAAAAGGAATGTAACAATGATAAAACATCATCAAAAGTTTATCTCTTAACAAATAAAGCTCAGTACCGTTCTACCGTAAACATTTTTTGAAAAATAATACAGAAAATGCTTTATTTTATGAAAAGCATAAGTTATGCACAAGTCAATTGTAACCACGGCACCCCCTGGTCCAGGGCCATGTTTTTACCTTCAAGTTGCCCAACAGTAGTGTTTGTTTTCACGCTGAGGATAGCGGGGAATGGGCCTTACCTAGGATGTTCCCAGGGTGCGTGGGTATTTGGTGGGGATTTTACCAGCAGTTTGTCCCTGCATGGCGGGGAATTTAACTGGGATTGGCTGGACCTAAAGTCAAAAGACCCCGCTATTCCCCTGACCGGGTGGAGGGGGGGAGGGAGGGGAGGAGGGGGTACAATTGACAGGTGCATTGCATAATCATAGTGAAAATTAAAAAAAAACTAGTCTTAGATTTGCAATTTCTTACATTTTTGAAAGCATAAAATCTGCGAGTGAGTATTCATATTGGCAAATGTAAATTGTGCTTTTAGGTCTACAAGTTTGCTTAGGATGTCTTTGCTTCAAGATGTTTGCTTATTCTTTAAGGCTTCAGAACCTTAAAACAACCATGACATGGTCAATTTACTTTCATCATATGGTGGAAGAAAGCACCAAATACAGTATACCTAGCTCACCATTTATTCCCACAGTACACAGGTTATACCCAGTAACAGGCTACATGAAGGATTATCATCCCAAATCCATTTGTATGAACATTTAACACTAATTTGCATTCACAAAAGTATCTCAAGTACAGCTGATTCACCTGCTATTAAACTGTAACAAATTAAGCTTTACCTTTATATACCTTAAATATGTGTATAAAATGAATTAACATGATAAAATCTGATTTGGCTTGAAATTCCTTTAATATTTTTTTCTACCTTACTCCATTTTATGGAGAAATCTAACCTTATGTTTTGATTGAGCTCTGACTCATACATCATTATAGATTAGATATAAAGTACATGGCTTAACTTATTGTATGAACTATTTTCACCCATTAAATTGATTAAGTTTGTTATCTCAGCTAAGCCCTTGTTGAAAGTCCTAAAGATGCTGAAAGTTTTGGTGTACTTTCTGTCTGGTGTATAGCACTAAATATTTTTATAGTGTCTGGAAAATAAACAGAACAGTACTGTAATTTGTTTCACTTAGAACATCTTTTCAAAGACTTCTTTGTCATTGAGCATACCTTCAGCAGTTCCTTTTCCGTAGACCATCATTTTGGAAGGTTTATGACACTGAACATCATTTTAGAAGCTCCTTTGTCACAAACCACCATTTTAGAAGCTCCTTTTACACAGCACACCATTTCAGAAGCTCCTTTGACACAGGCCACCATTTCAGAAGCCACTTTGACACCCACCATTTCAGAACCCACTTTGACACAGACAACCATTTCAGAAGCCACTTTGACACAGACCACCATTTCAGAAGCTCCTTTGACACAGACCATTTCAGAAGCTCCTTTGACACATACCACCATTTCAGAAGCCACTTTGACACAGGCCACCATTTCAGAAGCTCCTTTGACACAGACCATTTCAGAAGCTCCTTTGACACATACCACCATTTCAGAAGCCACTTTGACACAGACCAACATTACAGAAGCTCCTTTGACACAGACCAACATAAGACTGAACATCATTTCAGATGTTCCCTTAAGACTGAACATCATTTCAGAAGTTGGTTTGACTAAGCTCATCATTCTGAAAGTGTCTTTGATTCAGACCATCATTTCGTATTAGCTTCTTTAATACAGGCCAACATTTCAGAAATGTCATTGACACAGACCACCATTACAGAAGCTACTCTGTGTTATTGCAGGAAGTTACTTCATGGACATTGGCAATGCCATTTGTTATGAATAGAGGTTTGTAGGCTACCAAAATATTCCTTTATATAGCAGTAAGTGTGTCATTGTATAGGAAAAGGATGATCGTAACTGGGAAGTTTGGGAAGTTTTAAACCAATTTGTATTATCAATTATTTAAAAGTGTGTTCTGTGTATAGACAATCTAAAATACTGTTCCTAAATTACATTCCAGAACAACCCAGGTTTGTTTCATAATATATAATACCAGGTTAAGTTACCAGGCATTGTTCTGGGTGGCATAATTGAAACAATTGCTGGCATTATTTGGATGGATTCATAAAACCAGGTACACTGGGTTAAAGACTGTTTATTATAAGTTTCTCTTCTATTACCAACATAGCAGTCCTCAAAATGAGTCTTTTGGATGATCAAAGCCAAAAACTTATTTAATATTTGCTTGAAATCATTGGTTTAATGCACCAGTCAATTGTAACCATGCGATGGTTTTGTTTTCGCGCTGGGAAAGGGTCTTTAACCTAGGATGTCCCTGGGGTGCAGGGGCATTTGGCAGGGATATAAACCTGGGATTGGCTGGACAGACAGTCAATGCCTTTGCTATTCCCTTGACCTTTTTTCATCGGAAAAAAAATCAAAAAAATCAACAGTTTGAAAATCAATCGGACAAGCAGTGCAGATGAATCACCAATGATTAGAGAACATTACCCTTGAGAAGTAATCTTCATTTTTATTGAAGAAAGCATTGAACTCCTAGAGTGACACCAACCATGATATACATGCATTCAAAATGTGTTTTCTTTCTCTTCTAAGCCTTTGTTGTGTCATAAAACACCCCTGAAATATGGGAATTTTTAACTTCATTTCCAAGAATCAGGTGCAAAAAATATTGATTTATCTGGCTGTTCAACTCACCTGTATTCCTTATCCAGATGGGGATTTGTTCTGATGAGCCAAAAAAGAATTTATTTGATATCAAGCCAAATTGCTTCTAGGATGAATTTAAAATTAGGTATTTGTAACAATTTAAAGGTCATAATCTTGAATCTATTAGCCATTTATGTGTTATTAAGAATAATTTGTAAAAGCTGTATGTGTTTCATGAGTAATGTTCATTGACTCAGTTTTACAGGATATTAATTGCAATTATTAAATAAAAAACTTTGTTAATTTTGGCCAAATATTATAATGTACAGTAATTTCCATGACAATTGCTGAAATACTTGTTTGATGTATTACTCCTAGATCGACAAAAATAACAGCATACAAAAATTGGCATCCTTTTCCGTTGCTGTAAGACGTGTTGACTGTTTGGCAATGTCTGTAATACTTCCGTGGTTTTCAAGGCTCATGATGTATATTTTTTGCTTCCATACTGGCTCTTAAAGGGATTTCTATAATAAGCACTTTTTTTAATGGGGCCAGACGGCCCTTAGGATAGTGAAATTTAAAACAGCAAAAAATGCCTGAAATTGTGAATTTACCTTTGTATATCAAAGAAAGAAACAAAGCAAAGCATTCTTTTAAAAGATCCTTTGTTTAAGAATAAGAGACTGCATTAAAATACATCTGTACTGGTTGACTTTTGTAAGAGTTGGAATAAAATGTTTGTATTATAATTTTAGTTTTTATAGAAATAGTTTTCTTTGTGGAATTTTGATTGGCGCCGAATTTCAGGCCAACTTTGAAAAATAAAAGGGCTGAAAACAAACTTTAACTGCGTATGTTTTCCCATTGTTCACAGACATCACAATTCAAAAAGCGCGTAAGAGAAAAACATAACAAAAAGCAATTTTAATGAAAAATATGTCAATAAATTATGTACGCACAGCAGACATTCGTATTATTTCGGCAAAAACTGACATGTTGTAAAAACTGGCAGACAGTTAAGCTAGTGAGAGGTGAAGGTTGGGCCATATTGCTAAAGAAAATAGGCCTGATGGATCGGATATGTCTACTGGGATGAAAAACATGGAAATTGACTTCTCAAAGTAAATAAGCCACCAAGAAAATGTTATGAATACAGAGATGGGCATGGAATGAAAACATTGGAAGGTGTTTCTTGTCAAAATTAGAAATTAATACTCAATCATACAGTCTTAGAGATATGCTTCAGTGCCCAGATCCAATGCCCCTGGAATCCTGGCAGTCATTAAATACCCATCTTCCATGTATCATCCTTATCTCTGAAATAAGCGAAATTCAAAGCACCTGTCTCAATCCTTCATGAACATTTTTATCAGCTTTGGGGGAGATATATCAGCCGGAGTATCATTTTTTACATAAACGGAACCATGGTTATAGTCCATTAACATAACTTATGCAACATTTATGTAACAAATGACTGCAATGCACCCATGCTTTTGTCACAATAATCTGCACTATTGTCATATTGGTGCATACTCAAAGCACAAATGGTTTCCTTGAAATGTGTGTCCCCTCTGTTGGCTTCCATGAAATGTGTGTCCCTTCAGATGGCTTCCATGAAATGTGTGTCTCCTCTGTTGGCTTCCATGCAATGTGTGTCCCATCTGTTTGCTTCCATGAAATGTGTGTCCCCTCAGATGGCCTTCATGAAATGTGTGTCCCTTCAGATGGCTTTCATGAAATGTGTGTCCCCTTCTGTAGGCTTCCATGAAATGTGTGTCCCCTCTGTTGGCTTTCATGACATGTGTGTCCCCCTGTTGGTTCCCATGAAATGTGTGTCCCAACAGTTGGCTTCCATTAAATGTGTGGCCTCTGTTGGCTTCCATGATATGTGTGTCCCCTCTGTTGGCTTCCATGAAATGTGTGTTCCATCTGTTGGCTTCCATGTAGAGTGTGTTTCCTATGATGGCTTTCATGAAATGTGTGTCCCTTCAGATGGCTTCCATGAAATGTGTGTCCCCTCTGTTGGCTTCCATGCAATGTGTGTTCCCATCTGTTTGCTTTTATGAAATGTGTGTCCCCTCAGATGGCTTCCCTGAAGTGTGTGTCCTCTCTGTTGGCTTCTATGAAATGTGTGTCCCCTTCTGTTGGCTTCCATGAAATGTGTGTCCCCTCTGTTGGCTCCAATGAAATGTGTGTCCCCTCTGTTGGCTTCCATGAAATATGTGTCCCCTCAGTTGCCTTCTATAAAATGTGTGTCTCCTCAGTTGGTTCCATGAAATGTGTGTCCCCTCAGTATGCTTCTTTAAAATGTGTGTCCCCTCTGTTGGATTCCATGAAATATGTGGCTCCTCAGTTGGCTTCCATGAAATGTGTGTCCTCTCTGTTGGTTTCTATAAAATGTGTGTCTCCTCTGTTGGCTTCCATGAAATGTGTGTCTCCTCTGTTGGCTCTCATGAAATGTGTGTCCCCTCTGTTGGCTTCCATTAAATGTGTGTCCCCTCAGTTGGCTTCCATGAAATATGTCTCCTCTGTTGGCTTCCATGAAATGTGTATCTTCTCTGTTGGCTTCATTGAATTGTGTGCCCCCGCAGATGGCTTCCATGAAATGTATGTCCCCTCTGTTGGCTTCCATGAAATGTGTGTCCCCTTTGTTGGCTTCCATGAAATGTGTGTCCCCTCTGTAGGCTTCCATGATACCTTTTCCTACGTTATTGTTGATAAACTTTTTTCAGCAAATGTGTTCATATTCTTGGAATGAAAAAATCCAGATTTTTTTGAGGAAGTGTGTTTATAATTATGTTGTTCATTAAAAGCTTTTGGGTTGAAGTGTTTTGGCGTAATTTACAGAAAAGATCCTAAAATGTCACACTTTATTACCTAATATTTATCAGGATTCGTGCTTGGAATTCAAGCTGAATGTCTTCCAGAATAATATGTAGAAATAATTTTTAACAGTGCCAGTTTTAGGAAGATTTTATGCAGTCTTTGTTTTATGGATGTCTGCATTGTGCTGTATGTTTTAATTACGGTGTCTGCTTTTTTTGTTGCTTCAACCAGCAGCTGAACATAGTGAAATACTGGAATGAGCCATACAATGATAGTATGGAAATATTCAAGATATTTTATAATGAGAATAATAAGGCATACATTTAATAATGTTTTGTGAAAATGCTCTCTTACAATAAGATATTCTTTGATTACAATGCAGGGGTATAAGCACATGATCATTGGCACCTTCTTATCAAATAGATAGTGTTTAGAGCCATCATCAACAATTGCTTGAACTAAATTCATCGCTGCAAATTGAGGGGTTAAAACATTCTATCTACAACCTTTTGGCTCTCACCCATCGTAATTCTAGTACAAGACATGTTTTGTGGCAAGATTTATATGTAATGGAAGTTTTTTTGTAACAAACAACACTCATAAATATCACGCTAAGAAGCTTTATAACTTGCAAGATGCAATGTTACAGAGAACAGTTTCCACAGTAACGATGTAATGTCATCACCTGTGTTGTCAATTAATGCACCAGTCAATTGTAACCACGCCCCCCCCCCCCCCCACCCAGGTCCGGGGAATAGCGGGGACTTTCGGTCCAGTCAACCCCGGGTAAAAGCTCCGCCCTGTGGGTACGAACAGATGATAAAATCCCTGCTAAATGCCCCCGCACCCAAGGACCCTAGGTAAGGCCCATTCCCCGCTATATTTTGCACGAAGACAAAACCACCGCATTCACCCGGCACTGCGGGGCCACCTGAAAGGTAAAAACAGGGCCCATTTCCCCGGCTATCTCAGGTATACCCCTGAACCTGGGGGGCCGTGGTTACAATTGACTGGTGCATAATTCTCTCATTCAGCTCATGTGTTTGTTAATTTTTAGGAATTGGACGCTTAATTGAGTTTAATTTTTGCGATTTACAGAAAAGAGAATTTGTATAACAGTTTGTATACAGGTTGTCCACAGCTAGCCAGCTTCTCTATAGATTGTCAAGATTGGACTTATTTGGTTTTATTGGTGCATTTGTTAGAATAGATCTACGTAAATTGACTGAACACAAAATTTGAAAAATTCTTCATTACCATTGTCTCATAACAAAAATAGTTATATTCTGCTAAAAATAAAACGCCGGGATACATAATTACAGCGCGGAAATAGCCGAACAAGCAAAAACTCATACTCGGACTGCAACACAACCAATCTATTTTTATGGTTTCGACGTCATTCTGCTAAACATAGAGCGCATTGAGACAAAAAAATGAGTTAAACCGACATGAATAGAAGTAGTTCTTTGGAGTTTGTGGTCTTAAGACTACCTGCGCGCATGGGCAGATAGTTTAACAAGAGCACCGCGAAACAGAGCATTAATTATACGCCCGAAGAAGATTCGGCTTGAGGTCTCTTATAAACATTTAGCTGTGAATACAAGTTTAAAAGTAGCAGGACTTGGAAAGTGCTCACAACACATCCTTTTAATGTAGCAATAATTTGTATAAAGTTATCTAAAAATTGCTTTATTGGTTACAAAGTTGTGGCTAGGACACGTTTTCTAAAAATTCCTTTATTAATAGTAACACAAAGTTGTGGCCTGGACACGGAATTGCTAACGCCCCCCAGTGAAATTAGCCTTTGAGGTACGGACCTGGAAAGCATGCTTGACAAATCCTTTTAATGTAGAGATGATTTGTATAAAGTTATTTGAAAATTGCTTTAGTAGTAACCCAGTTATGGCCTAGACATGGAATTGCTAACGCCCCCCCCCCCATGGTGATTCTAGTGTTTGAGGTATGGACCTAGAAATTGCGCGCGACACATCCTTTTAATGTAATGATGCTTTGTATAAAGTTATTTGAAAATGACTTTATTAGTGACCAAGTTGTGGCCCGGACACGGATTTGCTAACGCACCCCCATGGTGATTCTAGTCTTTGAGGTATGGACCTGGAAATTGCGCGCGACACATCCTTTTAGTGTAGTGATGATTTGTATAAAGTTATTTGAAAATCGCTTTATTAGTTACCAAGTTATGGCCCGGACACGGAATTGCTAACGCCCCCCAGTGAAATTAGCCTTTGAGGTATGGACCTGGAAAGCATGCTTGACAAATCCTTTTAATGTAGAGATGATTTGTATAAAGTTATTTGAAAATTGCTTTAGTAGTTAACCCAGTTATGGCCTTGACATGGAATTGCTAACGTCCCCCCCCCCCCCATGGTGATTCTAGTGTTTGAGGTATGGACCTAGAAATTGCGCGCGACACATCCTTTTAATGTAATGATGCTTTGTATAAAGTTATTTGAAAATGACTTTATTAGTGACCAAATTGTGGCCCGGACACGGATTTGCTAACGCACCCCCATGGTGATTCTAGTCTTTGAGGTATGGACCTGGAAATTGCGCGCGACACATCCTTTTAATGTAGTGATGACTTGTATAAAGTTATTTGAAAATCGCTTTATTAGTTACCAAGTTATGGCCCGGACACGTAATTGCTAACGGACGGACAGACGGACAGACAGACGGACAGACGATGGAGGCCATAACATAATACGACCCTTCGGGCGTATAAAAATGCAATCACCATGCAAGTATATGTTACCTTTTACTCCTGACACTAGTTTAACAAGTGTAAGCCTTGGTGAAATTATAGACTGACTGAATTATTCTCTTTTATTTTGGTGCATGGGTAGAATAAACCTACGTAAAATTAATGAACAGAGAATTTGAAAAACCTAGCTTGATTGTCATTGGCCCATACAAATGCAAACACCAATATACATTATAAGATGTTTTATGTAGCAAAACAACACTCGTAAATGTCATTCTAAGAAGCTGTATATCCTGCGAGATGCAATGTTCCAAGATCTTGGATTGTTTCCACAGTTCCTATGTAAGTCTCATCATTTGGGATCCGTATCAATCCGCTCATTCATCTGTAAGTTCATGTGTATGGGAGATTTTTTGGAATTGACTAAAAATGATTCAACATTTCACTTGAGGAATTAAATAAAAAAGCAAAGATGTTCATCCAAACATTTCAATGCCATTTGAGGGCCATTCCCTCCGAACTGAAATCAATTCAAATGTTTCTTCTGCAGTATGTTTTACCATCATCTCCAAGATAAATGCAAGTTTTCTGCCAGGCTGTCATGCATTTTGCATTAACTGCTTGACATGTTTCCATAAACTGCTTTTCTAGCTCTAGAAAATGATGAGTCATCTTTGTTAAGCTACTTTTAACACAACATCATTCTACATTATTCCTTCTTATTTTTTCTCCACTGAATAGATTGGCGAATTCTATATATACACAGGGAATTTACTTCAGTCCCAGACTGTGAAGATAATTAACCCAGTTTTTAGTGCACATGCTTTATGATATTTAAAAGGTCACACTCATGTTTTTGTAAAATGCATTCTTTTTTGTATGATGAAATAAAGTGTGGCAAATCACAAGGAGTGTTAAAACTTAAAATTAAGATACATATGACATCTGGAACCTTTCAAAAAATGTTGATATATGCTCAAATAATTATCTTTGAAGTCCATGATTTTGGAAGGCGTTAAAAATGGGAATTAATAAAAAGTTTAAAACTTAAGTTATCCTTAAATATGTGTTTTAATCCTTGTGGGTGGGAGGTTTTGTTGTCAGTTTTCCATTTTACCCTTGACTGTACTGGCTTGGGTTCACACCCAACAAACACCAGAACATTTCTTTCTCTTTATATTTTACTGCAATTTCATAAAAAATGATTTTTTTTTTATAAAATAAGTGTTTTCAGATGCAATATTACTGGGAAAAAAATTAAGGTGCCTTAAAAATTAAATATGAGCGAGTCCCTTTAATGTGCTCTTGTTAAAGAAGTACTAGTGTGTTTTTTTATAAGTCCCCCAGATGTTAGAAAATGTAGTACATTAAAACATCATGTTTATGAGATCTCATAAGCTAATTGTTGCTTTAAGTACTTTTCATTGTTAATCAGTCAGTTTTTGTTAGTGCTTGATGATACAGAATTTAAGTGTGTCCTTAAAAACATGTTTATGTTTTACTGAATTGATATGTTCGCTTCTAATTCATAATATTAATGGAAGTATTGTCATTGTCATGGCATAAAAAATTAACACATAGCCTGTTAAAATGCCATTGTAAGTGTTACAAGTCCCATCTCTCTCGCTGAAACAGTTTTGATATGCCCTTTGAAAAGAGGATCATTGTTGGTATCATGCAGTTTGTTAGGTTGAAGTAAGATGGTATAATTCATAGATGTACTAGAAGTAGTCAAGGTAGTATACAAAATACCAGAGGAAGAAGCAATAATGGTAGCAGTATTAAGTATTATAGGAGCAGTCATAAAAGAGGTAGTGGGGTGAACTCGACTGGACTTCAATCACAGGAGGCACACTCGGCCTTCTCCTAGGCATCAGCAGGAATAGAAAATGTAGAGGCCAAAGGCGGCAGTGGTGGGACCATAGTCATTTGGTTCAGTGAACACATTTGGAAATGTTTTACAGCAGCATGGTTAAAAAGACAACAACTTGGTTTGCAAATAATAACTGCTGTTATTCCATGTGTGAGTCAGTGTTTTTTTGCATCTACACATTATAACTTCCATATTGAAATGGTAAAGTTGAATGGGCGTTACCATTCTTTAACTACGGTGCAGATAAATGACAACACTATTCACTTATTGAAAGCTGTTACTCCATCTGCAACACTCATGATTAAAAGTATACACTTGCCTTAAACCACTTGTAATACTAATCTCAATACATCATGTTGTGGGTATATAAACGAAAAGAGTAACATGAAAAACTGTTCAACTGGTTGTCCGGTTAGGGCAGTGGATAGCACACTCACTTCTCACCAAGACCTCCCGGGCTCGATTCCAAGCCTGGAGGCATGTGAGTTTTTTTGGTGCTGACAAAGCTGGACAAGGTGGTTTTCTCCGGTTGCTCCGGTTTCCCCACCACACAAGACCACACTCTCGCGCAACGTTCTGTCTGAGAGTGACTTAGTATAAGTTAATCATGACTTTCTTCACAATTGTTGTAAAAATAATAATGTTTAATGTTTAAACTGAATCTGTTGACTGAAATAACATAAGCCTTACAAGTTGACAATAGAAACTTGTAAAAGAGAAGTGACTCACAATTTCTATTCTTCTTTTGCATTGCAAACTACTTGTGCACTTTTTCACTGAGGAAGCTCTCGATGACTTGGGTGTTGCTCATTAAACTTGTTCTTCTGTCTGCAAACAAATTATACAGAGTTCCTCATTTCAGTCTTATCTTTCAAGTATTCATGTGATTTCAAGTGGATTCATGTTTGCAGAATACTCTGATCATTTGATAACATTCCATTTGATTTTCAGGCCCCATCTAGAAATTTACACGGTCTTAGATAAACATCAGACAGTAAGGTTGATTGAGAGTTTTAACTGAGTGTGTAGTTTCTAATTTTGTTAAAAGGTTAAATAACTGAAATTTTATAGATTTGTTTTATTACTTCACATGCAATTGCCAAGTCATGTTATCATCTGCATGGTGACTCTTTTGTTTTGATGGAGGCTGTTTTGTTAGGTGTACCATGCAGTTCTGAGCATGTGATGCCAAATTTCCAGTCATGTCATTGGCTGCATGGTGACACTTTGTATTGATGCAGGTTGTGTTGTAAGGTGTACCATGCAGTTCTGAGCATGAAATGCCAAATTTCCACTCATGTCACTGGCTGCATGGTGACACTTTGTATTGATGAAGATTGTGTTATAAGGTAAACCTTGCAGTTTGAACTAGTAATGCCAAATTTCCAGTCATGTCATTCAGGCTGCATGGTGACACTTTGTTTTGATGAAGGTTGTGTTGTAAGGTGAATCTTGAAGTTTCAAAACTGGTAAAGATATTCTCATAAGGTGGGGGGGGGATTTGAAACATTTTTAATTGTGCAAAGATATTATATTGTACTTGGGTGAGTCGTTAACAATTAAAGGAGTTTCTCCTTTTTAGGCCTTCAATGTTAATAAATTTATTCCTGATTTCGATAATAATCATATTTGCAAATTTAGGTTGGTGGTGGGGAGATATAAACCAAAATGGTCTTTTTGCCTGTGTGTACCGGAGAGTGCTAAGTAAAATTGCCCATGCTCTTGAAACGTTGTATGCAATATATTATTTGCCTTGAAATGACGATGTCAGTCCAATCACATTGGCCATAAACTTATGTTTAGGTAACTTATGAATTATCTTTGAAAAGTAGATAAGTGGTGGAATGGCGTCCATTTTTGGTGTTATTGATATCCTGAACTGTTCCTCTTTTTGTCTCTAAAATAAGTCAGTATAAAAAAGAAATCAGTAAAACAGCTTCGATATGATTATGGCATGCATGATAAATAGCTGGCAAAATTGGAATAAATTTCTCAGAAATAACAAGTTTATGTTACCATGAATAATACATTGTATTGTACACATGAGTGGAACATTAATCATAGAGTCCATAAATTCATACAACATGAGCACAATTCTTCCCAAAGAAAGAGCAACTCAGATCAAGGTCCATAAAGATAGTCTCCAGCCTTCTATAAGTTCCCATCAAGTTCATAGACATTTCATTGATTTGTCTGACTTCCTTCAGACTTTGAATAAGAGACTCTTCCTGTGCAAATAAAATCTTTTTTGTTGCTCAGGCTGCACTTTCTCTCAAATTTTATCAAAAGCTTTGTCAAAAGCCTTTCAAAAGCTGAGTCGTTTCTTTGCCTTTTTGAAATCTTCGCACTAGCTGTGCTTTTTATTTGTCCTTTTTGAGAATATTTCTTAAAGGTTTGCTTTTTGTGAAAAACTTCGGCTTTATGATTAAGCAATATTTTCTTCATAAATATTCAAGAGGGCAAAACAAACTGTTTATTTAGTTCGTGAAACTTATTATAATCACTTCTAACATGGAGAAAGAGATTGTGTAATACATGATTAGTTTTCTGTGTAACTTGCCTTCAATTTTCGTAATATTTCACTTTTTCCCTGTTTGATTAGAGATTCAGGTCAATCTTTCTAAATATGTTTTTAATATGCTGATAAGCCTATCACCATCTTGATCAAAATATTTTGGCAAGTGATAAATGGCTTAGTGTTAAAGTATGACGTAATACTGAGGGAAGTTTTACACCTGTTGCTGTTCCAAAAGAAATGTTTCAGATATGAACATAATAATATTAGAATGCACTGTTGTCAGGGATTCTTAGGTTTAGGATTAATTACACAAGGGGCTTATTGTTAAGAACTTTGATTAAGTTAACAACAGGATCATTGTTAACTTTTAAACATGAATGATTTGATATCTCACTCATGTATTTGCATTTAACAAGTACAACTGAAAAACTCGTCTCAAATCTTGTTAGAAATACTGCAGATCACAAGTATATCCATTAGACTTCCATAGCAATAATGATTTTAAAGTTAACAGCAATGAGGAGAACAACATTGTTAACTTGAACAAAGTTCTGAAAAATCGGCCCAAAGTTGTAAGCTTTCAAAGGTAAACTATTCGAAGATGTGCTCATATATTTGAATATCAACAAGAACAGCCGAAACAGTGTATCACAAGTGTATCCATTAACTTACAGAGCAGTAACTGTTTGAAAGTTAACAACAATAGTTCAACAACGATGCCGTAAATAAAGTTGTTAATTGAACAATTGGTCCATTAAAGGTGTAAAATCTGAACAATTTGAGTTCCTGCAATGGTGCTGTAACTATAACTTCTATTCCATTATAACTGACATACATTTAATGGTACAAGTTCTACGAAAGTCTGTTTCAAATTAGTCTTATGCTCTTTCCAGTTACGTTATGTATGATGTTCATTATTTTACAAAAAAAACTTTATGACCCGGGCATGATTAAACCAGCCTCTTGGCTGCTGAGATGGCTTGCTTATTAGTTTTTGAAATATCAGCATACTGCAAATTACCTAATTGGTGATGTATAATTTCATAGAAATAGGGCAAAAACTGTGGGAAATGTGCCAGGCTGCTGTAAATTCCTTATATCTTGTTTGGGTTTTATTTTAGCTGACATTTGCAATTCATTCTGGTTGAGAAAGTAAACATTTGCGTGTAACTAAAACAAGAAAAAGTAACAAAGGTCAATAACTCTGTAATGAACTGAAATAGAGTCATGGTTCCTGAACACTGCACTTCCTCTTATCATGTTCTATCATTCTTCACCAATACTGAACTTCGCTTCACCAATACTGAACTCCGCTTCACCAATACTGAACTCCACTTCACAACTAATAAACTACGCTTCACTAATACTAAACTCCACTTCACCAATACTGAACTCTACTTCACCTGTACTTAACTCTGCTTCATCTATACTGAACTTTGCTTCACCAATACTGAACTCTACTTCACCTGTACTTAACTCTGCTTCATCTATACTGAACTTTGCTTCACCAATACTGAACTCTACTTCACCTGTACTTAACTCTGCTTCAACAATACTTAAACTTTGCTTCACCAATACTGAACTCTACTTCACCTGTACTTAACTCTGCTTCAACAATACTTAAACTTTGCTTCACCAATACTGAACTCTACTTCACCTGTACTTAACTCTGCTTCAACAATACTTAAACTTTGCTTCACCAATACTGAACTCTACTTCACCTGTACTTAACTCTGCTTCAACAATACTTAAACTTTGCTTCACCAATACTGAACTCTACTTCACCTGTACTTAACTCTGCTTCAACAATACTTAAACTTTGCTTCACCAATACTGAACTCTACTCCACCTGTACTTAACTCTGCTTCATCTATACTGAACTCTGCTTTGCCAGTACTGTTTGTTGCCTAAACTTAATTCCTTCTAGCTTTAAATTCTAGGTACTGCATCGCTAATACTTTACCTACTAAATTCTGCATCCCCTATTCTAAATTATGTGTCACCAAACGTAAACGAACAGGCAATATCAGTTGGGAAAAAAAAAACTCAGAAAGAAATCAACCCACAGCAATTTGATAGGCCTGTAAATGTTTCTTATATTCTGGAGATAGGAAATATGATTTGTCTGGTATTGACTTCTTTAGGCGTTATGTTTTTCGATTGTTTGGATTTCATGCTCGAAGATCAGGGGGGTGAAATTGATTACCGAGGTTATAGATATGGCATACATTGTAGAATGCCATCTAGGAGTTGGTGTTTTGTAAAGGAAGGGATTTTTCATTGTAAGACATTTCCTTGGAGACATGCTTCTGTATCTGTTGTATGTTGGGGTTTTTGAACTGTAATGTATTGTTATTGAAATGAGATGCCCATAGTTTTGATGGATGAAACCGAGTTGAACATGGAACAGGGAAATGCTCCATTATATTTGGTATATTAAAGACCTCTAGCACTGATTGGACATAGATCTCAAACTTGATAATGAAAACTACATGTATTTTCCACTATAAATCATGCTGTTGATGGGTAGATGCAAGAATTGGGTAGAAGTGGGAGGGGTTGGAATTGATAGTGGAGCGTTTCAGCCGCTAATTGGAGGAGTCACGCGGGAATAGATCAAGGTGCAGATGCTCAACTAAAGTAGGAAATATTAATTGTCTACATTTGAACATGAACAAGATGTTGTAAAATATACCAGACTAAACTGAAGTTTAAAATACCTGAAAATTAGAGTCAATTTACACTTTGCACCAAATTCCATGAAGAGCTTAAGATTAACTAAACCATGTGCAAAGGTTTGGTGATACCGGGTCAATGTAGCTGCCTGCCAAAGATAAGAATGATTGACGAGCTTCAAAATACCTGAGTTTACCTGGTACAAACGTCTGAACATAATTGGATAATCCTTTTCTTTATTTTTTCTTAATCTTGCTGAAAGTTCATAGGCTTTTAGGTGTAATCCGAGACAGCAGATGGTTGATTTCATCTCTTGTGTGTTGAGGTCTCTCACAGAATTAAGATTTATTGCAGTAATTATGAAATAAATCCACTCTGTCTAAGTCATTAAAGTGATAGGTAATATTCTCATTTTGGTTCTTTCATTGTTTTATGACAATTACTGTATTAAAACTCAAACTGTTAAAAACACCTCTGCATTGAAATAGAAAAACAAATGTGTTGCACTGTCTTATATAACAATAAATTTGACCAAGCCCGGCATTTTGTTGGAAGAGGTTGTGGTTACAAGTTATATATAACTATTTGATTGTTTGGAAAGTTTCCATAATAATAGTGCCAGTTTGGAGTTTCTATTCTTCTTCCACCCACTCTAGTCCTGAGTAGTCTTTTAAAAGCCCCTGAATACCAAATCTACATGCTTCTGTAAAGGTTGAAATGGCAACTAAAGAATCCATAACAATGGCATGGTTTGTTGAAAACTCAATGTCAGGAATTACTAACTTGTATCAGAAAGCAGTTGAAATGATGACTGTTTATTTTAAGTGTCCTGGATGTGAAATATGTATAAATAACATCCATATTTCCTTGTATTTTTAGGTTTGTAAACCACACTGGACAAGTGACATTCTCATGCCGCCTTCTACACAGTGTTCCATTGCTGATGTCCGCCGTTCAGGTGTTCTTCCAAGGGCGGATAACTGCTGTGGGTCACTTGGTTGGCTCTGACCAAATTCCTCTCCCCTCACAGGTAGGAGTTACTTCCCTTTATGTCATATTCAGTTTCATTTAGAGGCAGATAACTTTTGCCAACAATTGCCATCATGGTTGTCTCTATGTTGACTCAGACCAGAGCCCTCTCTTCTCTCAGGTAAGAGATACTTCCCTTCATGTCATAGTTTTCCATTGCAGTTAACTTCAGTCATGCACCTGATTGGATCTGATTCGTCCTCCCTCACAGGTAAGAGTTACTTCCTCTTATGTCAAATTAAGTTTCTTTTAGAGCGGATTACTTCAATTGCTCATCTGGTTGGCTGTGACAAGATTCCTTTTTCCTCACAGGTAAAAATTTACAATTTGTCTTATTGAGTTTCTTCAAGGGGCAGATAGCTTCTATAGCGTATATGGTGCGCTCAGACCAGGTTTTTTTTGTCCTGGCAGGTGAGTTTACTTGCCCTCGGTTTCTCTGAAATAGCAACAACAAGAGCAAAGGCAGAATATTCCAATGCTCCTCTGTTCCTCTTCTTTCAGTGTAAAAGGGGGTACCACTTCACAATCATTTCAGGCAGAGTTATAGGCCTTACTGCATATTGTATTGTAATTATTACCTGGTTTACCAAGTTTCATGTGGATATCTTGAAAGAATTTTGAATTTGGGCCAAGGTTAAAGTTTGTGCATGACATATCATTTGAAATATCTAAATATCTGTTCAAGATATTCACATTAAACCCTGTACACATGTCATATTTGCCATTAAAAGCAAAAACAAATCTGAAGCTATTTACAGGTTGGCTTCTGGGCTTTAAAGTGTTATTTCCATTCCATGTTTAATTGTATTATGATATTAATCTATTATAGCTATCTGACTCCAAGAAAATATTTTCGCTTAACCCAGAAGAGGGCCAGAGGGCACTGCTCATCAAGAACCAGACTGGTGATTGGGGCCTCATAAGGGGCCAATGGACTGGTTTCCGAAAACACCAGCCAGCTATAGCAGGTAAGATTGCTAAAAACCGGTCTAGAGCTTGGACCTGTCACCTCTATTGATATCTTTAGTGATCGTTTTTCCAGAAAAAAATATTGATCAAATAATATCTTTGGTGTATCTTTCATGGGTAGTGGGTAATACTGAAACCGAATGCACATGTTAAATGCTTGAAGTGCTTTTTAGGCGATAGCTTTTAAGAAAGATTATTATATATTTAGCATTGTTTAAGATTTGTAACCATTATTAAATTCCAGGATAAATTTTGTTATTGAAGTCTTTGTCAGAAACTTAAATCAGATGAAGTTGATGATAACGCATTTTGTTATTTAATATAAACATCAATAAAAAAAATATGTGTCAATATGGATTTGAGATCTGCTTACACTTTCACTTATTTTAATGTCAGCTCTTTGATTTGATAAACCTTCATAATGACATGTTTTATTCTTTGTACTTCAGCCACCAAGGGCAAGAAAGCAAAGAAAGAGGTTCCATGGAGTCCTGGCACATTGTCTGTCTCCTTCTACAAGTGTGCCACAGGGGCCTGGCAGCATCTTACACTGTCTTACCAGCAGGAAAACTACAAATTCAACCTACAGGACGCCCAAGTTGACTTGAGAACTGGCACTGTTGAGATTAACAGTGAGAGTAATGAAGTGGCAGAAAATTTGGCACTGGCATTTTCCGTAGCACTCTTGCACAGTCTTTGCCAACCGAGATACCTGCCGCCCCCACCACCAGAACCCATTTCAATTACAGTGGATTCACCACCAGCCTCACCTCCCCCACAACCATCTATGCCAAAGGAAGGAGAGAAGAAAGAGGAAGGAGGAGAAGGGGAAACAGATAAGAAGAGTGGAGAGGCAGAAAGGGAGGGCGATAAGGGTGGGTTCAGCATAATAGCAGGATTTGATTTTCTCTCCATTTTCAAATGCGTCTTCAAATTTGGGAGTCTAAGGTCAATTCGAAAAGACCTTTTGGCTAATCATGCAATATAAGTTATTTGAGTTGGGCGCCAAATGTAACAGACCTCACAAATTGCTATGTGCATCTGGTGGGGATCAAACGCTCCAGTTCTCGCTCTGTAGACAATACTGCATCGCTTTAAAACTAAAAGCTTGTTCTAGTAAGCATTCCTGCCTCTATTAACATATTGAATTCCCAATAACGCTCAGTTTTTTGGTAATAATGCCTGCAAAAAGCCGAGACAAATAATCAATGAAGGTATTAGAATCATGAGTGTCAGACAGATGAACCTCTGGCTAATAGTGTTAAAGCAGAAACTGCACAAGATATGACCTTGAAAAATTAACAAATTGCATCATGAAAAATAAAAAAAAATGGTAGAAATTTAGTCTGAAATTTATTGATCAGCTAGACATTAACCTATTTCATAAAAAATGGCCACTTACAATTTACAGGGGAAGCTGCACCAGAAGGAGCCCAAGCCCCGGCTGCGCCCGAGGAGAAGCCCCAAGAGAAGCCCCAAGAGACACCTTTGAAGACACCAAAGAGTCCAGCCAAGGTGTCTGAGCCCCCAACTCCCAGCAAGAAGATGAAGGAGATTCCAGCCATTCCAACATATGACCTTGCGCTCATTCTAGCCTCAGGTTGGTATAGTAAACCTGTGTGATTTAAATATATGAAAAAAACATCACCATGTTTATAGTTAAACACTGTTACTCAGAAATCGTAGGGACCCAAAAAATTATTTCGAAATAGCCATATTTTGGATTTAATAACAATTTCCAGAAAATGACAGCATTCACGAATGATAGATAATGTGAAATGTTAAGTCATGAAGATTGCAATGTCTGTTACACGTTAACAATACAATACATTGGGTTTGAGGGATCTTTTGTTTATGGTTCATGTTTGTTGAATTATTGTTTAATAAATGACAAATAATTCGCTATTATAGTGCTTTATTCAAACAACATTAAACATTTAAAACAAAATGACAGTTCATGTATGCATGTATGTATGCACTGGCCAAAGGTGAAAGTGAAAAAAGTCTTCAGTTTTGATTGTACCTCTATCAAACTTGTACAGAAGTTACATATCCATGAGTACGCAGTTCCTTTCGAAATAACTGCCATATCTGCCTTGACATGGTTATAGCCTTTGAAATGGTGTAGCCACTTTAAAAGTGTACATGTTTAAGGGAGTCAACCTGTACAGTGTAATATTGTAGTGTTACTTTCCCTTGCCCATTGGCACAAATAAGCTGAAAATCAAAGTTCACTGTTGGCTTCAAAAGTGTACTTTAAGGGAGACAATTTGTACAGTAAATTATGTTATACTGGAGTGTTACTCTCCCTTGCCCTTTATTACAAATAAAGAGGAAAAATATGGTTCACTGATTGCTTCCCTTTGAATGTTGGTTTAACATATTGCCTATTACTAGTATGTACATGCTTTGGATATAAAAATACCAATAAAGTAATGTCAGTAAAGCATAGGATCTCGTGCACCTACTATTTAGAATCATATGAGAATATCACCCTTGCTCATATCCATTTATATTTTCGCAGGCTACAACTA
This sequence comes from Mya arenaria, assembly GCF_026914265.1. NCBI lineage: Eukaryota > Metazoa > Mollusca > Bivalvia > Myida > Myidae > Mya > Mya arenaria. Next base: position 26,152,243 of record NC_069135.1, on the reverse strand, counting down.
TGACACACCGACCAATGAGACAATCAGGAAAGAATACGGTGCCAATGCCTGCGCTGGCTGTGTGGCTGTCGGGATTGATGTTGGTATTGGCCATATTGGAACAGTTGCTGATGTTGCGGCAGAAACAGAGGTAAGATCAGAAAATTTGCTGTTTTTTTTTTTTATTTTTATAAGTACTAACAGAAGAGAAAAGTTTTTGAAAAAAATGTTTGGATTTTGTCAAAGCCTGGGCACAATTTACAACATTGGCCATTTCGAGCAAAAAACAACAACATTGAACAGGAACTAAAACCAAGTTTAAAATATTCCAAAATAATCTTGGTAAACATGTTGCTAAATGAAAAGATATTGTTCATGACACTTGGTACATGTAGAAAAGATATTGTTCATGACACTTGGTACATGTAGAAATGATATTGTTCATGACACTTGGTACATGTGGAAATGATATTGTTCATGACACTTGGAACATGTGGAAAAGATATTGTTCATGACACTTGGTACATGTGGAAAAGATATTGTTCATGACACTTGGTACATGTGGAAAAGATATTGTTCATGACACTTGGTACATGTGGAAATGATATTGTTCATGACACTTGGTACATGTGGAAAAGATATTGTTCATGACACTTGGTACATGTGGAAAAGATATTGTTCATGACACTTGGTACATGTGGAAAAGATATTGTTCATGACACTTGGTACATGTGGAAAAGATATTGTTCATGACACTTGGTACATGTGGAAAAGATATTGTTCATGACACTTGGTACATGTAGAAATGATATTGTTCATGACACTTGGTACATGTAGAAATGATATTGTTCATGACACTTGGTACTTGTAGAAAAGATATTGTTCATGACACTTGGTACATGTAGAAAAGATATTGTTCATGACACTTGGTACATGTAGAAAAGATATTGTTCATGACACTTGGTACATGTAGAAAAGATATTGTTCATGACACTTGGTACATGTAGAAAAGATATTGTTCATGACACTTGGTACATGTAGAAATGTTGCCATTGTAAAATTAGGTAAATGTATTGCAAGACTTTAATAATTGTAGAGGAGTGCCAGTCAAGGGGTTGCTGTGGAGATGAAATGTAGCCCCGAAAAGAGAGAAGAAAAATGTTTTCTATAGAGCATAACATTTATTTCCTGCTTCTGTATTAACCTCAGGCTGTGGAAGCAGTAGAAGCAGCAGAAGCAGCAGAAGCAGCAGACAACAATGCAGACCATACTGACAAAGTGGAGGCTGGTCAGGGGGATGCTGGAGGGGAGGAAATGGAGGCACCAGCTGAGGCTCCAGTTGACATGTCTGGGATGGAGGCCATGGATGGGGGTGCAGCTGCCTGTGGTGCCTTCTAGAATATTCCTTAGGCTTAGATGATTAAAAAATGTGAATAAGTGAATTTTAGCATTATGAATAGGTGTTTTATTATTGGTTTATTTTGTACTATGTGTTGATGATAAATGAAATGTTTGCAATTTTATCACAACATGCATCATGAACAGTGTTAATCTTATTGTGTTCATTATGTATTCATGATTTCACCGCATATCGGTGAATTAATCCCTAAGGGATCTTATCACTTAAAGCGCTTTATTAAATTTCTTTAAAGTGAAGGATTTCGTTTCCATGATTAAAAAAAGATGATGCAGTTCTGTTTTGGTGTGATTTGAGCTTGGAACACAATAACGCAATGTCATTTAACATTATCTTTTAATTGTTATTGGTCAGACTGGTTTTAGCATGCATTTGTGTGAGTGCAGGCTTGTTACATGAATATAATAATATGTGAGAATGGACTTGTTAACTTATTCGCCATTTTATGAATGATACCATGTATTTTCTGATTACTGAAATTCATATATTGGACTATGTGCTCTGTTCGTGTGGAACGCCTTACAATGTTCATTAGATATTTGGATGCTTGACTCAATGTATGTTTCATTTTAACATGATTTAATTGCATGATTTATTCTTTGTTATTGTATAGGTATTATCTAAATATTTATAAATTCTTGCACTTAATTTAGATAACTAGCAGCCGTTGCAGAACTGAATTGTTTGATTGTATGTTTCTGATACTTGTATGGTGTTTAAAATTATCATTAAGAATGACTTTTAGTTATTATGATTGATTCTTGTTGTTTGAAAAGTAAGCATTACTGTATGATCATATGTGTGTGCCTGTATTGGAAAGTGAAGATGTACCATGAAGGAATTACATTAAAGTTTTGAGTGAAAGAGTATGTGTTAAACTGAAGTTATTAGTATGTTAGTTGAAGCTGGTACGATAATGGGTCTAAGATATTTGTACTATTGCGAATCATTGTTATGTTGAATATGCTAACACACTTGTATATATATACTATGTACTAGGTATATAGTTATCAGTATAAGGGGATTTTTGTCAGTTACTAGGTTTTAAGGGTTCAAGAACTTGCGTGTTGGTTTTCGGACAAATCAGTGTTGTAGTTTTGACAAACACAAAAAAGAAGGCTTTCTGACTGAAATGTTACCAATAATATGCTTAACTGTCGAGTTACTAACATTAGAAGTAAGTTTTATCAATACCTTACAGTATACATGTATTTATGTTATGGTTCTATTCTCGATATTTGTATATTATGACTTATTAACCCATGCATGTATTCATATACTAGTACTTGTGTATTTTAATGATATATAGTATTTAAGCAGTCGATGAGTATGAAACTAGTCAAATATTGTTGAAAATAGTCTTAATCAATACATAATGATTATATTTTAATTGTATTTACATTTAAATCATTTCAATTTTGTGCATAATAATCATTTTTAACTCCTTGTCATCATCATAAACATCTTTAGTGATTGCCTCTATGACTCTTTGCTTAACAGAGTATATCGCAATCAAATCTACTGGTCATGTGCAGATCATACTTCGAATTCAATATTCATTTTCTAGTCTGTATAATTTTTCTTTGTATGTGCCAGTATTTTGTTCTGCTTTTTGATCTCAGTTTTATTTTTGAAATTATTTTATGTTGCTTTATTTTCTTTCTAAGTTTTAAATGATCTTAAGTTCGTGAGCTATTTGTACTTTTTTTACTTTCTATTTTTCTAGTCAACTTGTTCATAGTAACAAAGAGCTCAACAATCAAATCACTTTTACAATTCTGCTTTTGCAGATGTATATGAAGCCAAAGATCATGTTGATTTTTATAATCATGAATTGATTGTTTTGAATTTTTTCTAGTGTTTTTTTTTAATAATAAAGAGCCTACTTATCATATAGGTGCATCATTTTACATAACAGTGCATAATGTAGGTGCATCATTTTACATAACAATGCATAATGTAGGTGCATCATTTTACATAACAATGCATAATGTAGGTGCATCGTTTTACATAACAGTGCATAATGTAGGTGCATCATTTTTGCATGAAAAGAATGAATCAGGTGCATCATTTTACATAAAATAGATAACTAAATAAATTAGGTGCATCATTTTACATGAAACCAAAAAAATAGGTGCATTAGTTGTGTAACTGTCAGAATAGACTATCATTAAAACCTAGCTACTACTAGCTTCACGGACATTTAAGCGTTTTATGTTTTGCAACAGTCTTTATTATTTAATGTATTATTCAGTACTTTTTCGCCTTAAAAAGCTGTGTATATTTTTCCTGTATGTGTGACTTGCAATAAAGAAGGATATCATTGTGTATTCTAATCACCACATTTGTAATAAGAATCATTTTATGTTTATTTCGTAGATATTTCTGATATTTCACATTTTTAATTCAGTTTGTATGATCTGAATATTATCTGAATATTGAAAGTGTGGACATGATTATAATGGACCAAATGTGTATTAAGGCATTAAGCTTTGGACTTGTTTGGATATATGTTGAATTGCTTGTTTTTCATTGAGTTGAATATAAAGTATAGGATGTGCATAGTAGTGTCAGGTTATATTTTATTACATTTTTTCCAATGAAGATTATCTAAAATTATTTTACAGGCATTTTCATGGAGTCCTTATTCCAGTTCTTTGATTCTAGTTCCTTTGGATTCGTTTTAAGAATTTTCAAGGAAGTGCTTTTTTGCACTTGCTTGCTGACTCAGAAAATTATATATAAAACATACTTAAGAAATATCTAAACAATAGTTGCATAATCATTCAATATCTAAACAATAGTTGCATAATCATGCTTGTACCATGGTGTCTTTGTTTCGTTTATAAATTATCTCCCATAGCGAAATGGAAATAGGTAGGCAGAGCTTTTCTGTTCAATAACTACTGTGCAGATAAATTATAAAGCTGTTAACTCATACAGCACGCAAGTAAATGAACATTGTCTTTAACAACATGCTACAAAATGGTTAAAGCACCCACAACTCTCGTGATTATGTATGAGTTCAATAACTTGGGTAGCGGGCACAGAAACTATTTCTTAATGTATTCACTTTGTGTCATTTAAGATCGTGTTTAAAGAACCTCAGTTTCAATACATTTTAAGTTATTTTACCAACTGCACTGGCATTAAACACTTTTTTAATTTTAATAATATTTGTGAAATACACAAATATTCTAAAGGTACATAAAATACATATTTTCGAAAGTCCTAAATTGAGCATTTCAGTCAAATGAAGCATTTTGATGGCACAGTAAAGAATAAGTATGCCTAAATGTTTAATGCTTGAACAAACAAAAGTTTGATTTTCATATATATGTTTTTGAATATGATATGATCATTTATCATAAGATGTAGATATATTGTTGTTGCCATACATTTGCAATCTCAGTGCATTATTGCTATTAGTATCCTTCAAGTCGCTAGCTTCATGTTCATTTATTGCGGTATTTCATTAAATATTTACATTTAAAGTAATTTTGTTTCATTATTCAGCCAAATTGTACTAGTGTTCATAAGCATACAATATCTACATGAGTTTGAAATTAATAGATATCAATATCTGGATCTAACTGGTCTGCTTGCAAGAAAAAAAAAATGTGCCAAAATTGAAATCAAAATTGAAATAATTTGTAGTCATTTTTCATCAGCTTATAATTGAGCTTATAAAGAAATAAACAATATTATAATTCTGCTATTCTCGATTTAATTAAATTTGTATTGAATTGTATTTGTATTGCTAAATATTTTTTAATAGAAAATAACAATAAAGTGAAAAGCAACTTCAAACGGTATGTCAATTATTGTACAATTTGGTATTTTTTAACTTGCTGTGTCTCGTCTTTTATGATAGGCTGCTTCATTGTGTTTTCATTATAATCTTACCTCTACTGTGAAACAGTACTTGTACGATTTTGTAAGCCAACTCTCTGTGCATACATGAATTTAATTTTGTACATGATTATAGAGCATTTTTGTAGTTTTTTTGTACGTTATGTAATCATTAGAGGAATGCAACAGTTTCTAATGTTTCAGCAAAGAAAACCAAAAAGTTGTATTGTGAAGTATGGTTACTATAATTGCCAATTCTCATCTGCTCTTGTCAAAACATTTTTTATTGCTTTCCATCAAAATTAAACGAGCAATATTAAATTATAAATGTCATCTTAACAAATAGGAAATCTCCAAATATATGAATAGAAATTAAATACAAAGGATGAAGATATTGAATTATTTCAGTATTACATCAAGTGAATGATGATTTGAGGTAAATTCAATCTGTAACTCCTAATGCATTGCAGGATTTTTATATAACCTTAAATGGTTTGTCCCCACCATGATGAAAATTGGCTGATATTTCTTGAAGTTTTGTGTTTTAACGACAAGACAGAGTGGCATACAAATGAAGGTTTAGTATTGTGTCATCTTATTAGACTCTGTTGCATGTAGATATTCATGGGGTGTTATATCAATAAACTATATCCTAGTCTTATGTTGGTGTTCTTGTTTCTTGAATATTGATGGCCTCACTTCAAAACACAGAAGCTACAAAGTCCCAAGTCTCCAGTAGCAACGTTTTTGGTATTTTCTTGGTAATTTGGTCACACATGCTTTGTTTACAAAATGCCAAAGTTACAATTGTTGTACTTCTAATGAGAAGGTTCGGCATTTCTGTTTATCTGTAAGATGTCTTATCATTGTCCCACATTTTAATCATATGATACCACACTATTTTCTCATGAGAACATTTATTATTCATTTTGCAAATAGACGCAGCTTGCCTTTATAATTTTAGTGATAAAAAAATACTGAAACAAGAAATTGAAGCTTCAGTATTTTGACCTGAGGCCATGGATATGTAATTGTCCTCAATATTTGCAGCTTCTATCTTGTAAACACAAGTCCGTTCTCTTTTTGTGTCCACTTGAACTTAGGTCCTGGGGGATGTGTTTGGTTTGTGGTCACCAAGCAGGAGAAGTGGGTTTTCTCTGGGTACTCCGGTTTCCCCCATGAAAGAAAAAAACACTCCTGTGCAACCTCGTGCCAAGAAGAGTTACTAAGCATAAGTTAATATAACATGCTTCATAATAGTTGTAAAATATAGTTTAAAAATCAAAGCAACAGCGGTCAATTATTGTAAAATAATTTATTTCATATTCTCTCAATAATTTCACTGAAATAGTTACATAAAAAAATGTATTCATCTGCTGATTTCCCACAATTGACTGTCTGATAGAACTTATTTTTTTCCAATTTATACAATCCCCGTTCATTAATAAACTTTGGGGAGCATACATCCCTTCAAGCATCATTCATGATTTCAAGAAATGCAATCCATATTAATTAGAGGACAAACAGAACAAAGTGGGATAAATTTGTAGTAATTCAAAACTAAAAATATTAAATTCATAGGAATTTTTTTTGTGGGAAAGAATCATTTTCTGAAGAGACAAGGAAAGCAGTAAATATTGCACTTACATCTAAATCATGCAAGGTAAAATGTAACAACAGCAAATTACCCTTCTATAAATCAGGGATGTTATTTGATTTCCAGTTTCCTCAAATCTGTTGGCTAAAGGGACCCCTCCTCCTCTACCCCCCATTTTTTTTATGACTTAAAAAATTTACAATGGTTGCTTCTGGTTGTTCATTTATTTGTTGTAAGTTTAGGCATCCCAGTTCAGTTCAAATGTGAAATAAGGAGAGCTCCGGCCGTAGGGAGCTTTTAGTTTAAAAAAGCAAGTATTGCCTCTGGGCAGGATGCTTCATCTCATTGGAGGCCTTAAAGCTGCACTCCCACAGATATACCGTTTTATTATTTTTTTGTCTTTGAAATAGCAAATTTTTGCATAAATATCTTCAAACCAATTATAAAAGATTGCTTACAAAAGATCAGATCACAGATTTTCAAATTTCAGTTCGAAAATTAATGTTTTATGGCTTAAACCGTTACTAAAGGTTTAAGAAAAATGCATTTTTTGAACTTCATTGTAAAAATCTGTGATCTAATTTTTTGTCAGCATTCTAATTTAACTGGTTTCCATGCATCTTCGCAAAAAAATGACTTGTTCCAAGATAGAAAATAAAAAAAGTTGTCAAAACCTTCAATCTGTGCAAGTGCAGCTTTAAGGAGCGGGCTGCAAATCCTTTGCTGAAATGGTTTCAGCCCTTCTGCTGCCATATCAGTCACATCCCTGCATCATCCCTGCATATGGTGTAATTATGTAAATCCAAAAACACACTAAACAAATTATTTAAGAAAGAAGGCGTTTCAATACATCATCAACCATCTGGAGTTGATTCTTAGCTCAAAAAGAAAACATTCCTTACGGTTAAAACAAGTATAAGTAAGTTGTATCTAGCAAGTGACGAACATTTCTCCGCACCATCTGTAGGAACTCTGACCTTCGTACAAAACCGTGGCTTGTTAGGAGTTGGGCACAGGTTTTGGTCACCAGTCAAAGGAGGCGCCCAATTGTCCAGGCTGCAAGTTGCCGCTAGTATATCCAAATTTTCATTGGTGATGGGAAATGCCGACCTCTGCATTTGATTCACATTGGCATAAGCCATAAATCCACTCATCAGTCTTGTTAAGCCAACAATATACATGTTGTTCTCCTTTGTCTGTTCGTATGTTCCGATGCATTCTTCATCATTAAGGATATCTTCGATGATAATCTGACCAGGTATTTGAGCATTGGGCGCTTTTATCACACAATGGACATCGAATCTTGCATCTAGTTCAGTTGGGTAACGAAATTTCCCGTGGTCAATATCCTTTCCATATAAGACAACATCTGACCGAAATAAAATCTCAGCCATTGACATGTTTCGCCATTCTCCGGTCTGACAGGCTTCTGTGACATGTATTCCATGGCACCAAAATAGGAAGAACATTCCAACTTCCAGTCCTTGGAGTGATTTCATTTTTAGTTATTACCTGTGCTTTCCACTTCCATATGAAAAACTCATCGAGAACAACGTTCCCACTTTGCTTCTGTTTTCCAATTAAGCTTTAATATAAATACTTCCAGAGAAAATTTGTCATCAAGAAAATTAATGTCCTTCAACTAAGATGCGTGTTAGTTATACAACCATGATATAATTAGTCTAACCAATAAAAAATGGGCTGATAATTTGAACTCCCAGGTAGCAATGGTTCTAGCGGTCTCAAAGCTAGTGGCCATAATCGAAGATTTTATCATTTTACACACTGTTAACAGTCCCACATAATAGTTATTGCCAGTAGTAAAGCCACATGATGTTGTCATATATAATGAGGTCAATTAACAGAGTTAACATGTGGATTTTTTTCTTTTACATTATTGATGATTTTGGTGGTTATTGCTTGGAAAACATGTCAAAGAATACAATTATCTTTTACAACTTTGAGGTGTTGAAAGAGCGCTGGCATGATGAATTAGTCGATGTTAACCACTGAGGTGTAAAATCTCAAGTACATAGCATAAACAATACTTGTCTTTAAAAAAGTGGCAGATCCGTGGTCTTGTGGTTAAATATTTGACTGCCAATCCAGGGGTCAAAGGTTAGATCACTTGCCTCAGCACTATAAAAACTAGCAGTCTTCCAGAAGGGACGTTAAACAGAGTTCCCGTGTGACAGTGTATACACTGGTGCATGTTAAAGTTAAAGAGTTACATCTGGTCTGTGCAGTATGGCCCACAACCTTACAAGACTAATACTCTCACTAGGTCTTAATCTAATTGATAAATTTCTCGGAAGTGTCATAAAATAAACATACATCCCTCCCAAAACCACCTTATAATAACTGAACCATGCAGGTCTCATCTGATGTAACAGGATAAAACTCCCACTGGGTCAGATGCTAATGGATTAGTTTTTTGGTGGTGTCATAAAATAGACATACATCCCTTTCCCCAACCCCATCTCCCCTTTAAATAACTTGAACAGATTTCAACGGAATGGGTAAAACTTGATACACCTTCTTAATCATTAAAATATTACTTCAGGTCATCTAACTGTCTAAGAATACTACCTCAATTGCTGATACATTGTCAACTCAAAATCTGATGCAGGGAGTGTATATCCAATGAGTGGCAGTTAGCAGACATTTCAACACCCATGAAAGTTGAAATTCTTAATAATTAAGCCTAGTACTTAATGACAGCATAGCTGCAATTTCATTAGCTGAAAATGCAGGTTGTATTTTAAGTCTCATTATTATCCACACATAATTTATTAGACCAATAACTAAAATCAAAGTGAGTTTTATCTTTTATTTTCATAATCATCATTCCACAAGAATATCAAACACTTTCACGTTCAAAATTCTCATTCCAGAATCAAATGTGGCCTAAAACAATCTAAATGTGCAGCATCATTCACTTTCACACACTCGTTAAAAAAATATTTCAGGGTACAAAGAAGTATGATTAAAATATTATTATATGCTTTCTGGAGATTTATAGAGATAAATCAGTGAAATAAAATTGATATTTCACTTTTTCAAACAGAGACAATATCAATTTTTGTTTTTTAATGTTTTGAAATTTTAGCCCATTCTCAAATCAAACCTCAACGCACTGAATGAATTTCAATGAAGTAATTTCTGAGATGACATTGTTGACATGCAATTTGGCGCGCTTGTTTGAAAAACAAAATTTAATATCCTTTTTATGCATACAAAAACTCTTTATTTCAATGGATGATTGCAAGATATTTCACCTTGTGAAGACCAAATAAAGAGATTATTTCACTCATGGCTATGCCACTCATGAAAAGTCGTTTTTGGTTCACTTAGTGAAATATTTTTCTATCTGACATTGAAACAAACAATTATCCTCTATATATTCCAGTTTTGTGTCAACATGTGAACAATTAAAAAAATAAATTTGTATGGCTGATTTTCTTTATATTTGCCCATTGGAGTAATTCATCTCATTCTTATCTCACTGAATACGAAATAATTCTTTGAGTATACTATGGAAGAATTGATATAGATTAAAATAGTTACGCCATAATCATGTAAAACACATGACAAAAAGAAAAAAAGAGATTGAATTATGCAAAAGTATTGCATAGTCTCAATAAAACAGAACATACATTCAAAAACTATACATGCAATAAGAGAAGTGAAAAAAACCCCATCAACTCTTTACAAAAGTAATAAAGTTTATTCTACTTGACATTTTCTCAGTAAGAGTTGAATTACTCAGGTTATAGTTTCATTCAGAGTGCCAGACGCCTTAAATAATCCATAATCTATGCATAGAAAAATATACTGATGCACCCCAAAATAATTCGTTCACAACAATAAACTGTTTGAGCATAATTCAATTTTCCTTTCCTCTTTTGTTTGGTATATAACAGACATACAAATGTATGCAAAATTCCTAAAGTTTGTATAGTTCCATAATATACAATGTACAGAAAATTGTATTTAACTGCATCTGTCATATACACCACTTAAGCATAAAGGAACTAAGCTTAAGGTTACATCACAATTAGAATAAAACTTCCAAAGATGAAAACTAATGAGAAAAATGCAGAAAAAATATCTGTAAAATTGCTTAACATACAGCCAAATTACAGTGCAAGTTGAAATGTTTGGAAATATAAATATAATGCACTTTTGTATCTATGGCTGATGTTTCGTCACAATTCTTCCTTTGTATCCTTTTCAGTATCCTCTCCATTTTCTGGAAAACAAAACAAAACAATAAATAACAGCAAAAATTAAACCTCATTTTTCCATTTTAGAAATGACTGTGTTTATCCTGCAATATCATTTAAAAAGATGGTTTCATAAAAGCCTATAACTGGGGCTTTACCAAAAACAGTTCAGACTCAGTTAGTGGCAAAACTGCAATATTTATTTCATTGTTACTTTGGTGAAATTTCCTGAATTTTATTACTATATGTTATTGATCAATTGTTAACATAATTTAATCAAGATTATTCTTAGTAATTAAATAAAAGTGCTTGTCTGAAAATATAGATAGAGACTGGAGATTGTTCATAATCACAGCCCCTGGCCCCAATATCAAAAAAAAAATAATCTCAATTTTAATCTCAACTCATTTTACCATAAAACATCCAATGTTATTCAAAAACAAGTCTTTTTCTACACTTTTTTGATGCACATTCTCTCATAGAATATGTTCATTAAAAACTTTGGCCAAGATGCTAAAGAAAAATTATTTGACAGCAAAACATGTAACCAAGTCCAAATCATTGTTTCTGAGCAATCTACTATTATCAATTTATAAGCATATAGAACGTGGACAAAAATAAAGGAAACATACGATTGAGATAAATCTTATGTATGAAATTCTCCCCAGTTTGGTCCCGGGAGTTTAAGAAATAAGGGATTTTAACTACTTTTTACATATATTGCACACATAGAATGACACAGATAATGATATGATTGTCATTTAAACAGCAAACATATCTGCTTCACTCCTACTTGTATGTATACTCTTACAAAGTTATAGTTTCATCAAAACAATATAAAAACACATCATATTTTGATAGTTTTGCTCTTGCATCACTTTATAAACAAATCAAAACACTCCTCTACATAAATAATATCAATTACTAGTAGTTCGATTTGGCTGTTTGAATTATAAACATATACGAGTAAAAATGCACACAATTAACACACAATTCTGACACATGTTTGCATTAATAGCATCAAAATCAATAACATATTATGCAAACAATTAGTAAATTATTCAATTGAGGCTGAGCAGAAACTTATACATGTACTGCCTGCTTACAAACTGTTCCATATTATAATTAATGCTCTTTTAATTGCTGTTTTAAAAATCTAACAAAAATATTACTGATAACTAATTATTTCACCTATCACTTAGAAATATGCTAAAGTGGTTAGTGAATTCAACTAGCAATATGAAATAATTAGTTTTATTTTTTGTTATTTATCCAACAAAATGTCATATGTTGTGCCATATTTGAATGCACCAAAGTATTGTATGACCATTTTCGGATGGGATTATAGTTGGTGGTCATGATGGAACATTATCTTAAAACAAATCACTTGACTAGTCACTTTGAATACAATTCATTTAAACAATACTTGTTTCAATTGTTATAACCATTATAACAAAAAATATCTTTATGAAAATAACTTGTCAAGTCTTATGGTCAACAAATAAAAACATACATGTATGTACAGTGAATTACTTACAAAATGGTGCTTGTCAATTTAATTGAACTCGTAGAATAATTGCACAAGTTACACATAAATGCTAAATTTCATTAGTGATACAAAATTACTGTTCTACAGATAGGTTGTATAAAAAGTCTCCATATGTATATATATTTATTTATAAAACTTAGCTTACAAAGCTGCCTTAAGGTAACAAAGTGCCTCAGAGCAAAAATCATGCCTATATGCTTGTTGGTTGTTTTTGAGTAAAAAAGGGGGCATAATCCAACTATTAATAAAGCATTTTTCGGTTATGGGTCTTGCTGTATGTGTGCAACAATTGTGTACCAAGTGAATATCTTGAACACATTTTGGGTTATGGCCAAGGTGAAAGTTTTGCACAATCCCGTATACACTGACAAAAAACTTCAAAAAACAACAACAGAAGAACTACTTGTGCTGAAAATTTGTAAGATACTTAAATTTCACTGGATTATCAATTCTGTCACTCCATTTCTATTAAACATATTCATGTTGGGATCCAAACCAGAACAAAAACACTCCAAACACAATAGAAAGGAAGAAGACAATTATAAAATTCCACTGAACAATTGAGCCGCAAACGTAAAATACAACTAGCATTCCGAGTAATATAAGCAGGCCTGGTCTATCTTTTTCTGAATGTTCTTTTTTCTTCTTTTCTTTAGATTTTGGTGCTTTGGATGGGTCTGAAAAATATTAAGGAGAAGATTTTTAAAAAGGGCCATACCAAATTGATTATATGTTGAGCGTCAGGTTCCAATTTAAAGACCTCCCCAGAATAGAAAAAAAACAGACTAAGTGCAACCATCTTTAAGTTCAGGGGTGTGATTGACCGGTCAGCTGAAGGGTTTAAACCATTTTGGCCATGTGTTTTGTAGCGCTTTAGAACCCCCAAATGGGTGAGGAACCCTGTGGCTCTCTTGACTTCAAATTTAAAGCAAACTGGAGTGTCAATACTAACAATAAATAAACAACCAAAAACAAGCAGTTGATTTTAAAAACAAAATATAGGGTCCCTGGAGCCATAAGATCAACAGCAAATCAAATCCCGTTTAGTTTCTTAGATAGCTCTTTACAACTGGATCTTTGCACGTTAAGCACATATTTTACCATAAAATCTACATGATATTCTGGTCAATCCCTTACATTTTTTAAAAATTTTGGCTGAATTTTATGGGATTTTTTATCATCATTTTTAACAATCCAAAGACCAATACCCCCCCCCCCCCCCCTTGCTAAACATAGAAAGAAAATGGCATGGTTCAATTTGTTTTTAAATGAATTGACAAAATATTTTTTCAGACTTAACACAGACAAAATTAAGGAACAAAATGAAAGAAAATTCAATTGATGGTGTGAAAAAATAAACCAGGCATGTGCTTTTTTTTAAAACTGGAAAGCACAAAGAAAATAAAGAAACAAGGAAGTGACTTGTGATATTTAACAAGAGCTGTCTTAACACAGCGCGCTCGACTACGCCGCTTTGACTTAGAATACAATAACGATGTAATAATACCAAGTTTGGTCTCTTTATGTCAAACCTAACTAAAATTATTTGATACATAAGATGACTTTGATGCTGCCCTCCCACCAGCCCGCCCAAACAATGACGCAAGTCATTCAAATAACTTGATTTCCCATTATGAAAATGTGGTTAAGAATATACAAATATGCCTTTCAAAGGAAATTCAAAGAAAAATTCAAGGGCCATAACTTGTATTTAGGCTTAAAACAGAGTTATATTTCTTGTCGTAAGATGGTCGTAAATAATTTTGAATTTTATTAAGTGCATTTAATGAATGGTTTAGAAGTTTTTTTTATTAAAATCCCAACTTGCCCTTAACTTTTACTTGCCTAAAACTTTAACCTAAGTCAATCAGGGGCCATAACTTGTATTAAGGATATTGAGTTATGTAACCTCATTGGGTGATGGTCCTGAACAATTGTGTGAAGTATTAAGTCAATTGAATGAAGGGTATAGAAGTTATTAAACAATATCCCAACCTGCCCTAAAACTTTAACCTAAGTTCCATAGTCAATCAGAGGCCATAATTTGTATAAAAGATAATATGGAGTTATCTAACCTCCTTATGTGATGGCTCTGAACATCTGTGTGAAGTATTTAGTCAATTGAACTGGGGCGAGTAGTATAGCCCACCTATTCTTCGAATAGTCGAGCTAAAAAGGGAGAAAACCAAAGGATAACTGTACTAGAAATCTAGATTCTCTTTCATTTATAACACCACTACAATTATTAATTTGAAAAAAACCCACACACTTGAACAAACAATAAACAAAACTGTGAAGATTTTTTATCCTCAAATAGAGGTAATAATATTAAAATTATGAGCAACAATACAGACCTAAGCCGATGATTATTCTTACAGATGTAGGATAGTCAATATACATGAAGATTCCAATGAATAAATCAGAGATGTTTCAGATTACATCATGTATCAATTTATTACAATTTTATTTATACTAATAGCAATAATAATTTTAAAACTAATCAATATCTGGCTTGTTTATCCCCAACTTTTCATCCCCTCTTTATTGCCCTAGTTATTTCAGTTGTATATATGTGACATAAACATAACTGTATTTTATATATTAACTTTATCTTACTAAGTTTTAATATTTTGTGATACTACTTTATATGGTTAAAAGAAGAACCCCATGATCTACATTTAATCCATCTTACCTTTAGGTTTGGGTATACATATTTTGCCGCCTTCTTCGTAGATCATATTATCCTCACATTTACATTCGTAGCTTCCGTCAGTGTTGTGACACGACTGTTTTTCCCCAGAACACAGCGTTGTGTCCTCGGTGCATTCATTTATATCTGAAAACGACAAATATATCTGAGTTCAGAGATTGAAATAAACACTTGTCTGTAAGCCCGCAAGCGCTGTACTTTTATGCTGAGCTTGTTCAAAATTTGTTTTGTGTAAGAAGGGCATGTTACATTCTTTATAAGGGGCACAAAATAGGTTTACACTTGACTTGATTTTTTTTAATGCATTTTCATGTATAACTCATTTGACTTTAATGATCAAAACAAAGAAGCATATGAATTGATTTAGGTACAGATAAAAATTATTAGTGATATTTTAATGGGGGAATTTCTGGCCACATAGCTTTTAATTAAAAAAGCCCATTTCAAAGTTATTTTTTGTTATCTAAGCCTGAATTATGTTGTTTTTAACATTTAGTGTCAAATAAGTCAACCATGAAAATGCATTAAAAATCATTTTTTTCTTTGCACCAACCTTTATTGTGCACCTTAAATAATTGAATGAGTGTCCCTACCAAGACAGTGTTCATCCTGCAGTTGATATCCGCCTTTACAGGTCACACAACGGTTTGCCCCGTACCCTGTACACCCTGTGCATGACCTATGACATGTGGCACAGTTGTACGACCCCTCTGTGTTGGAACAGTACTGGTTTTCCTCACAAGGGGTGTCATCACATTCATTCACGTCTTCACACCCGTTCTCTTCAGACATTTTCCAGCCATTTTTGCATTCGTCACAGCCCTGAAATGTTCAATCATTATAAGGCCTGTAATAATTTTTTCTCAAGCTTTTGAAAATAAAATTTACTTTACACAATACATTCCTTATGTATTAAAAAACAAGGGTTGAAACAAGTTTAATTTAAAGGGTCACCCAAAAGTATTTCTGTTGGGGCTCAAACCCATGACCCCTGGGGTCAGTGGAGGACTTAATAAACCAAAAACAACTAAATATTTTCAGAATATTTACTGATTGTTAGAGTTATCAGATACTTAACATGCCACTTAACCACAAAAGAATCTACCATATGTAAGGAAATTGCATTCCCCCACAAAATCATTTAACATGCCAAACCTTGGGTCCTGCCTCCCAGCAAGTAGTTTTACACGAGGTATGGCAGGCCGTACACGATGTGTGAGTGTCGTTCTTGCTCTCCTCAAAGTAATGGTCCGTACATTCATCGCAGAGGTCACCTTGATAGCCTGAGTCACACTCGCACTTTCCTGTACCCTCTCTGGTACCCTCACCCTGGAGAGTATTCAAGGGGGCTAATATGAGACATGTGTTGTTAAAGGGAGACAATACATTCATTACAGAGGTTGATGCTTAATGTAGTCTTAAATAATATAGAAAGTAAAGCATTGTTTACTACAATCTCTATGTAGATTGGTTAAGTATAATGTCTGTATAAATAAATGTTTTACATTGCATTTCCCGTTTCCCTTGCAGGGCCTCTCATTTCCTCCGGCACATGGTAAACACTTGGGACCATAACTGTTGCTGGGACAACATACTGAAACATAAATTAAATGTTTAACTACATGGTTGTATGAATACACACTTTTTTATTTCTGCCTCTTGATGACTCCCTGTGTTGATAGGCCCAGGTTCTATTTAAAGATTGAACATCAAGGGTTGATTTTAGTTTAATGATTTTCTTAATAATTTATGAGTTAATTATACATTGCCTGTGGCATGATAACACATAAATAAAATGTCTTAACTAGTAAACAGTGATACTCGTAAATGTAAACAATCCACATTGTTTTGACTTGTCACACTTAGCTGAGTGTACTACAATAACAGATAAACTATGTGAACAGGCAAACATGTTAGTTTTCACCCTTGATTTCCAGCTTTTAAATTTCTGTTTATTCTTTGCATCCATGTTAAATTCGACAACGTCTATGTAGATTCAAATAACGTACCTTTTATTCTATCCACACAGAACCACTGGTGCATGTCAACTTGTTCATTCTTCGCGTGCACTTTGAACCAGAAATTTTCAATATCTTCTTCATGTTTCTCCAACATAAAATGACACTGCAAAATATGGAACTTCATGTGACTTTCAAAATATATTATTCCCCTAAAGAATAAAGAAGGGTTGTCAATAACTTTATGGTAGAATTTAACTTCACAATAAAAGGAATGTTAAGTTGATGTGTTATTTGACATACTGCATGAATTAAAATAAATCATGATACAGACAATGGTCACATTGGTTTCAGCATTATTATTTCATTTATGATTAAAGTTGCACCATCACATTTGGACCGTTTTAACAACTTTTTTTATTATTTGTCTTAGAATGAACTAATCTTTGAATAAATATCTGAAAATCAGTGATATAAGACTGCTGACAAAGGATCAGATTGCAGTTTTTCATATTTACGTTAGAAAACGATGTTTTATACCACAAACTTCAGTTTTCTAACAGAAACATTTTCAACTACAATCTGATTTTTTGCCACAATTCTTATATCACTGGTGTCAAAATACTTACACAATGATTTGTTCATTCCAACACAAAAAATAAAAAAAAGTTGTCAAAACGGTCAATCTGTGAGAGTGCAGATTTAAAAGTCTAAGTCTTATTACAGCATATTCTTAAATATGTAATTGATCTTTGAAATAAGCGTAAGGACTGAGGAGAAGGTCTAAAGCTCATATAATTTAACATTGAATGCTATTGCTCCTTAAAGTTAAAGTAAAAGCTATATATATATATCAATGGAAATCATTAAAAACACAGACTTATTCCACTTATTATGAAGAGAAAGGGTCACTGATAAAATAGACTTACTTCTTTTGCATCCCCTTTGCATAGGTAGTTTTCCCATATTTCAATCAGTCTGGTTTCACTAAAAATACAAAAAACTAGAGCTGTCACAGGAGTGACGAATACCCCCAAATGCCGCCTGGACACAGGAATGGCAAACCATTCCTTTGAAAAGAGGCCGTAGCTCCAAGGTTACTGCACACTGCATCTTCTTTTATCATGCATGTATTGTTTGTCCGGAAACCGTTTTTCTATTTTCGTAACAGTGCACAAAAGCCTTTACTCCACTGGCCCCATTTTCAATCACAAACATTGTCTTCACAGAGGCTGCCTATACAGCAAGTTTCATCACAATATCTCATGCTCAATTAAAGTTATGAAGCAGAAACCATTTTTCTATTTTTAGTAACAGTGACCTTGACCTTGGCCCCACCAGCCCCAATATCGAACTTGACCTGTATCTTCTGATGTTACACCTGTGTACCAAATAATGTTCAAATCTGTCAAGCCTTTCATGAGTTATCGTCCGGAAACCATTTTTCTATTTTTAGTAACAGTGACCTTGACCCCACCAGCCCCAATATCAAACTTGATCTGTATCTTCTGATGTTACACCTGTGTACCAAAAATTGTTCAAATTCGTTTAGCCTTTCACGAGTTATCGTCCAGAAACCGTTTTTCTTTTTTTAGTAACAGTGACCTTGACCTTGGCCCCACCAGCCCCAATATCAAACTTGACCTGTATCTTCTGATGTTACACCTGTGTACCAAAAAAATTTCAAATCTGTCAAGCCTTTCATGAGTTATCGTCCGGAAACCGTTTTTCTATTTTTAGTAACAGTGACCTTGACCTTGGCCCCACCAGCCCCAATATCAAACTTGACCTGTATCTTCTGATGTTACACCTGTGTACCAATTTTTTTTCAAATCTGTCAAGCCATTCATGAGTTATCGTCCAGAAACTGTTTTTCTATTTTTAGTAACAGTGACCTTGACCTTGGCCCCACCAGCCCCAATATCGAACTTGACCTGTATCTTCTGATGTTACACCTGTGTACCAAATTTTTTTCAAATATGTCAAGCCTTTCATGAGTTATCCGCCGGAAACCGTTTTTTCTATTTTTAGTAACAGTGACCTTGACCTTGGCCCCACCAGCCCCAATATTGAACTTGATCTGTATCTTCGGATGTTACACCTGTGTACCAAAATTTTTTCAAATCTGTCTAGCCTTTCATGAGTTATCGTCCGGAAACCATAAAAACCGACAGACCGACCGACAGACAGACCGACCGACCGACAGACCAACCGACAGACCGACCAACCGACAAGCTCACTCCTATATACCCCCTCAAACTTCGTTTGTGGGGGTATAATAATAATGTGAATAAACAATTAAAGTGAAGCTTAATCAGATTACTATCACACACACTATTACGTTCTATTAACCAAAAATTATATTGAAGTCAACATGCATAATTTATTTGTCAAGGGTTATCATGTGACTAGTAAATCTCTCAATTGGTTTAACAGTTATGAATATTTATATCAGGGAGGTCTGGCATCATGGCAATTGTCTCAAGTAGAGAACACTGTTCTACCAATCAGTTTATGTAGCACAAATTATTCTCTAAATATTCCTTTGTTTTATTGAATTCATTTTTTTGACAAAAATAAGACAGTTACATCTTACATGTAAGTAAATAATGACAGATCACTTCATACAGATTTATATTTACATCTGTTACGGAGATGATCAATATTATATGCAAATGACCATTTCACTTGTGTGCCCAAGAGCTTTCAATTACCTTAACCTTTGTGCCTAAGAGCCCAATGACCATTTTACCTGTACACCAAAGTGCCCACTTTACCTATGTGCCCAAGTGCTATAAATGACCACTTTACCTGTGCACACAAGAGCTCAATGACCACTTTACCTGTGCACCAAAGTGCCCACTTTACCTATGCGCCCAAGTGCTATAAATGACTACTTTACCTGTGCGCCCAAGAGCCCAATGACCATTTTACCTGCGCACCCAAGTGCCCACTTTACCTATGTGCCCAAGTGCTATAAATGACCACTTTACCTGTGTGCCCACTTTACCTATGTGCCAAAGTGTTAAAAATGACTACTTTACCTATGTGCCCATGTACCCAATGACTTTTCCTCCCAATGAGTATTTCCTCCACCAAAATTTGACTTCCTAGTCTTTTCAAGGCCCTAAAAATAAGAACAATGAACATGTGATTACTTTTAAAAGCAATTTCAAGTAAATGTACTACATATAAATCATTATTTATTAACAAGATTTTCAATTGTATATTTTAATTACCTATCTTGAACATGTTTTAATTTAAAAATATATTTACTTTTTAATCAAAATAATCAATTATCACGAGCAATTATAAGAAGAAACACAACCAGAGAAGAACAAGTAACTTAGAAGCATTACCATGCACATGTTTTCAGAAACATATGTAAACAAGAGCCCCCCTAAGACTGAATGATAATGCTTGTCTTATTTTCAGTCGAAAAAAGGGTTATAACTTGATAACTATTAAAACTAGAGTTATGGGCCATGTCACAATGTGTATCAAGTTTCATATGAATATCTTAAAAGTGTTTCCAGAAATTGCCAGTGTTACAAGTTTTCAAACAATTATAACAATGACAAGGAATCCAAAGTATGTATGTATATCTTTAGACCTTGCGGTCAAGGATAATCCTGAACCGTGAAAGTGTCTCCTTTTTTTTTTGCTGAAGCGACAGCACGGGGAGGAGACAGTTGTGGGATACAAGGAAGTCCAGGTGCGATAGCATAGCTCTTTTTCGAAGAGACCCCTTGGTTCTTTTACATGCTCGGTGTAAAGCACCGTTACACGGGGTACAACTTTCCTGGGTTGAACCAGTATATACTGAGTTCCACACTTTCCCAAGAACTACACTTGAAATGCCGGGCACCAGGCAAGGGAGCTACTTGTACCAACTTTTAATGTCTTTTGGTATGACACGGCCAGGGATCAAACCCATGACCTCCCGCTACGTAGGCGGATGCCTTAACCACTAGGCCATGGAGACGGTTAAATCCAATCAAAGGCTATAACATTATCTCTACTTTCTTTCTGTAAGTCAGGCATAATTATTAAAACAGCTCTGAGCATAGCCTGGTAACAAATGACTTATATCATGCTGGTTGCTATCATAATAATTAAATTAGCTGTATTCAAAATAAGTGACAACAGTCTGTCATCATACACAGGCTGTGACAGCACTACATTTAGTTTGCTGACACGGACCTATATACTGGTATGGTTTATAGGTCAATGGTGTTGCCGATACCTCAACTGAATAATCGGATAGCAAAACCAAACATCACAAAATGAAATGTAATATGACAGACCACAAGACACTTGAATTTTAAAAGGCATTTAGAACTACAGATCTACAGTATGGTATTACCTCTTTGAAATTTTCAACAATATCCTTGCATGTATCACATTTCTCTTTCACTCCTCCCCCAAACACTGCGCAGAGAACAATTATCAGATTTAGGTGGAGTAATGCAGATATAACGATCTTCTGCAGATTCATAGTTCTATATTCTTGAAGTCAGATTGTCACAACAGTCTTATTTCTGAGGAGTTCTGACTTTCTGATTTTTGCACCACTCCGTTCTTCAAAGCTGCACAACTGCACAGAGCAAATTTAAGTTATGGGAAATTATGCCGAATGAATATATAAATGATTCCTTGATATTGTTTCATTAATGACTTCAACTGACTGTGGCTAGTTTTGTAGAAAAAAGCAAATGAACACTACTGACATTTCTCTTTCATTCAGAGACCATGTTGTCAACTTCTGGCAACCAATCAAATCGCGCCACGCCTGATTATCGGTCCTGGATATATTCAAGGGAGATAATTTAACGGGAAGCGGAAGTAAACGCCGGTTAGTTTGGAATGTTTTTGTTTTTATCGTTCAACTCGTTGCGAAAGAATTGTTTTGACACGCGTCGTGGCAAATATTTGTTTACATTTGTAGTTTTACATTTTCTTCCAAGGTAAAGGTATTTTTATATTATTAAATGCTACTATCCTTGAAAAAACTTATTGTTTTCAAGATTTTTTAGCCGTCATTTGCTTTTTTTGTCTCCGAATCTCCTTAAATTGAAATACACAAACTGAGTGACACAGAGGATTATTTTTTTGTTATGGTGATGCAATACAAACGGCAACACCCTATTCCGGTCAAATACTAATTTACCGTCCCTATTGTTTCTTTGCATATGGTGTCGTACACCAGGGTGTATGCTTTAACTTTATTTGATGTTCAATCATTCCTCAGTCAGTTATATTGAAAGGGCCCCCCACTAGCTACAATAATGAGCGATCAGTGATACTTTTTTTATTATTTTGACATTTCTTATGTATCCCTGTAACGCTACAACTCTCTACCATTTAACAACGGGCGAAATGATATACTGAAATAATATGCATTGATGTTGAAAAATAATGACAAAGTTGTTCAATTTTTATCCGACAGTGATCTGAACTGGATTAAATTTGTCATTAGAGTTGTTATTTTCAGATTAATATATTATGGGTCACAAATACCGTTATACATGTACACAACCAGTCAGACTTGTCCCAGATTTACCGATATCGGGATACTTGATAAACAATCGACACTTGTAAGTGTTTTATGATAACTTAACATGTTTTTTGGGCATACTGACATAACTTAATATGTGTTTAATAGTAGGCAATAATATTTTCGTAGAAATTTGAATTAATAACGGAGATAATTTCAAAATTGTGGCCGCGAGGATTCTCTGCGCAAGGACCGCTTGCTACTTTTTGCTGGGATGGTGGACGTCACGAATCTGCCACATTAAAAAAATCGTCAAAAGACTCGTTGACGGCCATTTAGGTGGACTAGGCCCCCCATCAACTCCCCTGACTGCAATTCCCCCCCCCCCCACTTCTCCCTGATCTTAAAATCTCTTGTTTTATCAAGTAAAACAAATGAAAGCACATTTGTCATCTTCATTGACCAGATAGAGAAAGTTACACACGGCCGTTATGTTGAAAACAGTATCAATACATCATGATGTTATTTATAACAAGTATGTTCAATTTGATCATAAATCTCTCTTAGCCATCACCCTTTTTGTTTGGCAATAGATAATAGGGATGAAAATGACAACAATTTATAAGGATAAAAATGATCATTGTATGTCTTTGACATTTATGTGGAATTTCCCATTGTCCTGGACATTTTTATGGAATTTGGACAACCAAAATTGATATCACAATATGTCTTTCCCAACAATATCCATCCAAAGTGTATTGTATATGCCTCTTGGTTAATCCGTCCCTGGGTATGGCACCAGATTTAGACCCCTAACTCAAGGTGCCTAAAACACATTAAAAGATTTTCCTCCAATACCTACAGGCCATATATGCATCTACATTTATACAAAAGGATTTATGTATTGGGATTTTGACCACAACAAGACAGATTTCCATAGACAAATGTTGATTCTCTGCATTTTTTGCAGTGACACATCTTCGCTGCTGCCCCCCACATGTTAATATTTTAGTAAATTTCAAGGTAATTGTTTTAATATTCATTAATTCCAGACAAATCAATCATGAAGGCCCTGATCTTGGTCGGTGGATATGGCACAAGGCTGCGACCACTGACTCTTAGTTGCCCCAAGCCACTTGTTGAGTTTGCCAATAAACCTATGCTGCTGCATCAGCTTGAAGCCCTAGTTGAGGTGAGTGTTTCAGGGTAACATGCTGGTAACCACTTCTTCTTTGCATCATTATCATTTTCTTAATTTTATAAAGCTAAACATTTAAGAGGGCAGGGCCTCCATTAAGAATTTAAATTTGAAGTGAAGCTTGAACTTTCTTGCCATCAGTTTTGGAAGTTTTTCACCCGAATCTGGAAGTTTAAGTCTAAGAATTTCTCCATTTTTGTACAATTAACAATTTTAACACCAACACCAACACCAACACCAGGTTTCGATAATGGAACTTCCAAGTTTTCCTTTTTGAAGTTTTATCTGAAGTCTTAAAGACTTTTGTACTTCCAAGATTTACCCTACTTTTTTGGAGTAATATAATTCCATACATCTTGTTTTACTTCTTGTTTTGAAGTCCTGGTAATCAAGGTATTGTTTATAAGAGGTCTTTAGACCATTCAGTTACATTTTGCATAAAACATTTGTTTACTAGTTAGATGAAAGCAATTGCAAACTGTAAGTTAGTTGTCAATGTATACTCATACAGTTTTTTTCCTTTAGATAAAACAGAGTAAGCAATTTTTTTATTCCATAAAAAATAATATGTTGATTTGTGTTTATATGTTGATTTGTGTTTTCATGCATAATTGACAATGGCTCTACCATGTTATTATTTGTTTTCAGGCTGGTGTCAACCATGTTATTCTTGCTGTGAGTTACAGAGCGGAACAGATGGAAAAAGAAATGAAGTCTGTGGAAGAAAAGGTACTCAAATGTTGCTACTAAATTTAAAATAAACAACAAGGTTTTTCTGTAATTGTTCAAATTCAATATTTTGTGGGTTTTAGAGATTTTTTGGGTCAAAATCCTGAGGGACTGAGGTGTTTCAGGCATAACAAATCCGATCAAGTCTAATTCTGGTTATCAGTCTCACGAGTCCCGTAAAAATACTGTTTGTTAGAGAATCCCTTATGCTCCTTCCCCCCCCCCCCCCCCCCCCCCCCCGGTGTGGAAAAACAGGTGTATGACATGTACTTGTATTTTCAAAATGTGCAAATTTTGATTTTTATCTGATACATGTTTGTGTTATTTAACTCTAAAACTGTTAATTTTTTTGTACATTTCAGCTTGGTGTTACTATCACAATCTCACTGGAAACAGAACCTCTCGGAACTGGTAAAAACAGATTTATTTCCAAATTCTTAAATTTAAAAAATAAAAGAGGAAATTTGTTATCAGATTGAAATCTATTTCACTGGTTGGACTAATAAAGTTAAGTTATCATGAATGGCAAATGATGATTTTCTGTGATCAAAAGTAAAGTATTTCTATTTTCTTCATACTTGCAATTTAAATGAAATGTGAATCGATTTTAAGAATAGTATCTATATTGCTGAAAATAAATATGAGTATTTCCCTAGCAATTTAGGTAATACCCGGTAAACAGTTAAGATGTCGATAAACAAATAATCATGTAACCATATATTTTTTAACTGGTTCACTAGCTCTAGTGAGACGTTATCCTACCGAAGATCCTAATAATACCCTCCATTTTTCTAGCCGGTCCTCTTGCCCTTGCCAGACAGCACCTTACCAACGACCTTGACCCATTCTTCGTGCTAAACAGCGACATCATCTGTGATTTTCCCTTCAAAGATATGATCAAGTTCCATAAACATCATGGGAAACAGGGCACTATAATGGTAAGAAACTTACGGTGTCATTTATATGCTTTTCAAGGTACTTCCTAAGTTGTTTTTGATGCATTTGACTTTGGAAACAAGTTCATGAAGGGTCTAAGCCCCTTTACCCTGCTTTAGCAATAAATCCGTCCTACTCAATCAGAAACCCTTATACTAGTACAGAGATCTGGCTATTTCTCAAAATTAACAAATATCAGCTCTAGTTGCAAATGCACATACCCAGAAGCACTACACATATATTTCGAAGCACTATAATGTATTTTACATTGACAATGTAGGTAACAAAAGTAGAAGAGCCGTCAAAGTATGGTGTTGTAGTGTACGATGCTGAGACAGGAAGAATTAACCAGTTCGTAGAGAAACCTCAGGAATATGTGTCCAACAAAATTAACGCTGGAATGTACATGTTCTCACCTGCTATGCTTGACAGAATTGAGGTATTTATCTTTCATAGTGTTTAGCTCAAGTAAAAATTGATAATATCCGAATATTTATCAGACCAAAAATTATTTGATTAAACATTGACTTTTTTTGTTATTTTGTTCTTTCGAATTCATTTGAATGTAGTATTTCAGTATTCCAATATTTCAATACAATTGATGTCAGCTTAAATAAATGTTTTGTTTCTTCATTAAAATAACACTGAATAAAGTATTAAATATATGAACCTCAATTTCATATTGTTTTTTTTTAGTTAAAACCAACATCAATAGAAAAAGAGGTTTTTCCTGACATGGCCAAAGACGGGCAATTGTATACAATGGAATTGCAAGGTAAATCATAAATGAAGCAAATAGGATATTGTCGTAGTCATTATAGCTTCAAGTTTGTTTCGCAAAAGTAGAAGTGTTGGAGTGGTCTGGTGGTAAATGCGTGGGCCTCTCACCCAACAGGTTGGTGGTTTAATCCTAATGTGTGAATCCTTTCTTATGGCCTCTCAATATGGACACCAGTACTGGTTTCTACTGAGGAACTGGATTCATGAGTGATTCTATAAGCTTTCATCACAATCAGTCTGAAAGAAATTTGTATATAAATTTACTAGATGTTGAGGTTTTGTCATTGCCTACTGAAGCATGCTGTATGCTAGATGAGGCTTTCCAAAAAATTATAATCTATAAAACATACATGCAAATGGGTACACATGTTAGAAAAGGACACACTTGTATGATACTGGTACAGTTGTTTAGTACACTCTAGCCTAAATATTTCTTGAGGATTGCCCCTTAATTATCTAAAACAAAATAAATGGGTCTTAAAGTAATGAAGTTTAAAGACATAAATTTTGTATAATTAATGTAGATGATGAGGTTCTGTGCTTGCTGTACGCTAGATTAAAAAATATTTTATGCTTAAAAAAATCGTTCAAAATATGGTGAATTGGCTATAAATAGCTTACCGTAAGTATGCTATCAATAAAATTCTATAAAGTACCGGAAAGCATAAAATAACAAAATAGGCATTATTCTCCACAGGTTTCTGGATGGATGTAGGACAGCCGAAAGATTTCCTCACAGGGATGTGTATGTATTTAACATCACTAAAGAAGAAAAATTCCAACCTGCTTTACAAAGGGGATGGTGTCAATGGAAATGCACTAGTCGTAAGTTTTAATGATTAACATACGCAACCAGTTGTATAAAACTTTCTTTAGTTTGGATAAAGTTAGTCAATATGTTTATTGATTGGTCAATATGTATCCAAAAATCAATATCAACCAATCAAATCAAATCGCTTAAATGTTCAAACATTTTATACAGTTGACTGAGTTATTATCATTAACATTTTTCTTGCTGAATGTAACTGTCTTCAGTGGTTATAAAGCTTTTACTCAAATAAAAGGTTATCAAACTGCGATAAAATAAATGAACCACATTTGACACAAAAAGAACATAGCTTTTCTGTTTTTCTGAAAACAGTCAGGTGATTGTGATAGCCCTGGTGTAGTCGAAAGCTGCATCATTGTCATGCAATAAATGTATTCTAAGCCATAACTCAAAACACTTTCACAATTTGAAAAAAATTAACTTTGTATACATGTGGCTAGAGATAATAAACACTTGTAGAGCAAGGCACATTATAGCTCTTTTATAATTATTGAATACCCTTTGTTTGTCTGAAAAAAACAAAAACAGACAAGAATTAGCGTTTGCTCTCTTTATTTGTTTTGTTATTCAAAGAAAATTCTGTCTGTAATGATTGATGAGTTATGCCCCTGGATGGCTTAAAAAAAAGCAACATACAGGCATGAGCATGCACTCACAGTGTTTTGTCTTAATTTGTGTAAACAAACTTGATTGGTGTCTTCTTTTATTAGTTGCTATTGGCTTGTCTGTTTTTAAAAAAACAACAACACTGAGGCATTGTCATAGCTATGGCATCAGTGGCAATGGCATCAGTGTCATGGTGTAAACCTTTAAACATTGCTCATAACATAAAAACTAATGAAAAAAAAAAAAAAATGTTGTCATAGTCATTACACAAAAGGCGAATAACATTGGCTTTATTGATTATCAAGTTTAGCCCCTTGTTTGAAATCATAGGATTTTTTATGTTTTTTGTTGTTCTCCTGTACATATTAAAAAAGAACAACTTACTTTAACTTGAAGTTTTCAATACTGATTGTTTATTTGTTCCAGGACCCTACTGCTAAGATCGGGAAGAATTGCAGAATAGGTCCCAATGTGACAATAGGACCTAATGTTGTTATAGAGGATGGAGTATGCATTAAGAGATGTACGGTATTAAATGGTGCTCTCATTAAGTCACATTCCTGGCTCGACTCTTGTATCATTGGCTGGAAATGTGTCGTAGGAAGATGGGTAAGGGTTTTGTTTTACAATGTATAATGATCACATGATCAATTTATTATTTCTATATACCCAAAGTAATTGTTGTTACCTAACGAAATGGTGAACACTTCAATTTTCTAGAAAAAACACAACCAAAACTGTTTTCTTACCACCAAAGAGATGCATC
The DNA here is from genome assembly GCF_026914265.1 of Mya arenaria. Taxonomy (NCBI): domain Eukaryota; kingdom Metazoa; phylum Mollusca; class Bivalvia; order Myida; family Myidae; genus Mya; species Mya arenaria. The sequence continues at coordinate 26,123,614 of NC_069135.1, read as the reverse complement.
TGCTTCACTTTCTTGCCGTGTGAAGCCACTGAGGATTTATATCCCATACACCCTGAGCCACTGACTGTGTAACTTCTTTATAAGTTCTTAATGTCCACAGATTTAAGTTAACATTGATTTGGTTATCTGGCTAGCACAGTGGTTAGCACACTCACTTTTCACTAAGGCCATAGTTGTATGTTATAACTTATTGGTGTGATACAAATTTTATTACAAGAATATAACTATCTGAATATCAATATCAACATGATTTCTTAATTTATCTTTACTGATTTATTTTTTGTTGAACAGAAAAAATATTTATTAGTTTTATTGTAAATGATTAATTTCTTCATCCAGGTTCGAATGGAGAATGTATCGGTACTGGGGGAAGATGTAACAGTGAAAGATGAACTCTATGTAAATGGTGGAAGAATTTTGCCTCACAAGTCTATAGCTGACTCTGTAAAAGATCCACAAATCATCATGTGAAAACATGTGAACACTGTTGACAGCGCATTTATACCTTACAGAATGTCATTTTCGAAATGCCAATTATTTGTCACTTGGGCAAGAGAGTTTTTTTATATTTAGTTTCCTCTAACTGTCAGTACAATTACTATTCATCTTTTAAAGAAAGGGACACTAATTTGACAAATTCAAATTACAAAATAATGGTTGTTTCACATTGATGTTGAGAAAAAAAATAAAAAAAATTATGATCAAATCCATGTAACAAAAAAATATAAAAATTCTCACCTTGTTATATACATGCTACTTTTATATGATTTTTTTTCGGCTGAAATCTTCTTTTTTTCCAAATAGACTAGGGAATTATCTTTTGTGATGGCCTGTTTGATTAACGTCAAACATAGGGAAAGTAGTGCCTAAAAAGTCCACATAATATTTCTTTTAAAATAAAATTCTCGTCTGCCCAAATTAAGCTAAAGTTTGAATGAGGATCTAAAACTATTTTTCCATGGCCTTTTGGTGTATCGACTGATTCAAATAAAAAAGGTTAAGATTTGCACGTTAGATTGCTTATTTGGGGATTATATTATATACCTATTTGTATATTTGCAACGAGCAGTAAGCAAATGGCATTTTGAAAATGGCAAGTTGTATATTTCTACTGGCTTTTCTGAAGTCAAACCCTGTTCCGAAATAAAATGTATGAATAGTGTTCATTTGGGATGAAATCTTTCCATGGTTTCTTTTTTTTCCATTTTTAATTGCATAGACATTGAATTGAAAGTTCTGAATTTAAATGTGTTCAATTGAAAATATGTTTGGGCATACTGCTTATTATTAAATGAAGTTATCATGTTGTGGGAATACTTTTTAAATGAAAATATTAAAGACCTACCTTCACACATTTTTTTTTCATGATTTTTAACTTGGCTGTTTTTGGGAAACGGTTGAGGTCATTTTGCATAGCATTGTAGTTGTAATCATCATTTTTAAGCATGACCATAAAAACCTGTTCACGATATTAAATTGAACCAAATGTTGGCAGATACAATACGGACATGTTTAGCAAGGCACATAACTCTGGCTTTTATTTTGTTGAGTTACGCCCCTTTTATGACTGAAAACAGCACTCTTGTTATTGCTTGAAGTTGTTGTTTTTTGCTACTTACCAATTTAGTTTTGTTTGTTCATAGATGCATGTATAAATTAGGGTTAAAAAGTTGATGGGGTCATCTTATCAAAGTGTGTACAACAAATTATCATGAGATCATGAATTTTGGTATAATATGATATAAGTTAAATTAAATGTTTTGTTGGAAAATCAAAGAAATATTGTTTAATCTGACAAATGCAGCAATTACTTTGGATATAGGTATTCTAATTACACTGAAATATTGATTTAACAAATTGATTGTATATACGATCCTTGATTAGATGGGGCCAATGTGTATAAATGAAGATGAATTAATGTTAAGAGTTTTATTGATGATTATGTTAAATATTATTATCTGTATTTTAAATATACTTTAATGGTTCTTTTCAACTAGTCTTGGATAGTTTGTGCTATCTATTGATGCTCAATATCTAAGTGTTCAAAACTATTAGACGTAATTTTAAATTGTTTGGTGTTTATCAAGAATATTGCACATGTTAGCCATGATCAACAAACAAATTTAGAATTAGATCCAAAAATTGTTTAACATTAAAAAAGTAAAATTTAAACTGTTTATAAATACTTCAAGAAATTATATCAAAACATTTAGCAGCTGTTGGAACATTTTCATGAATTAAAATTATTTATAATGCATATGTTAAAAGCATTGTTTGTACAGCCTTGCACATGCTTGAAAATTCGAATAAACCAAAAATATATTATTTCTGAATAAATACTTTGTACTGTGGAGAGAAAGATTGAATTATTGTTAATGAAGTGTTAATTTATTTCATATTTATTTGTTTTAGATGTGTTTTGTTGTTGATAAAATATTTTTTAGTTTGGACATTTCGTGAAGACCCATGTTTCTAGGTAAACATTTTGTGTGGAAGAACCATGTTTTAGGGAGATACATTGTTTTGTATATATTTTAAAATACCATTTATCAGATTGTGTAAGGCTATCCTATTTTATTTGTAAGTTTGCAATGGTCTGACAGGCATGTGATTAAAAATATTTGCTGAATTAAGCAGTCATAAAATATTTGAGTCTGGACATTGCCAATGAATAGCTTAGGCCACTGCAAATAACCATTTGATTGCAGATGGCCTATTTTGGGAAATTATTCCTATGAGATATCATGACTGACAATTGTTAGAATAAGCTGGACTAGAATAGAATATTACTTCATATTTCTAATCAGTGGTTCATTAACATTGGCAGCTATTTGTATATGTAAAAAAGTGTGTGTGATATTTTAACAGTTTAGGCCATGAAATTTGGATATGCAATATGGATTTAATATTCTACATATTACATTTATCTAGATTTTGTAATTTTACACGTTATTTAAAAATCTCATTTTTTTAATTTTTGTTGACCGATATGTCTTATTAATTCATTTTCTGGGAATTCGCATTACAGCTTAGGGTTAACTCTTAACCCAATTTCTCAATCTTTCTCAAACCTAATCTTAAGCTTAAAATCTCCTTGAAATATAAAGTGTAACAAATTAAGGTATTGATTGTACATAAGTCAATAAACTAATCTAAATTGATTAAACAAAACAAAGCAAAAACTTTATTATGTGTTTTTTTTTTAATATAACTTCCTTTAAAAGTTTCAAAACTCTTTGAAGGGAGAATTTTCACAATGTTTTCCAAACCCATATTTCAATTCTTTATATAGCTTTACAATCTTATATGGGACTTGAAGATTGTTTTAAATAATAGGGTGAGAAGCTAAATAGTAATTACACCAATAGACACTTGAATGGTAAGCTGTTTTGAATTAATCATGGCAAAACTTTGTTCACATCTCCTCACATTTATGTATGGTTCAAATATGTTTGTTTTTTAATGAAGGTGGCACTCCATGTTCACAATTGACAGGAAAAAAATATAATTCATGAACATTATTTACATCAACCATTTAACCATAATGCCTTGAAATTTTTTCTGTGTTGAAGTATTTGGAACTGCAAATTATGAGTTATAATCACCAAATAAACAAAAGTAACAAATAAAAAATTTAGTTCCATTATGAACATGAAGTGCCACCTTAACCATAGTTAATCTGTATACTGCTTTGTTAAGAGTATTTTGAAACTGCATAATTCCAAGTTGTTATATAAATTTATTATTATAGTGTAGAATCTTTAAAGGAATTCATAAGGGCTGGAATGCTTAGACAACCAGGCTTAATGAAATTACCTTGTAGCTTTAGTATGATTTATTCTGGTTTAATTTATTGAAGTTTTTGTATTTATTATTTAGAATTTAATTATTTTGTATTTTAAACTGAGGAATTGATCCATATCAGGGGCCAAAATCTAAGGGGATTATATAAGGGTCATATCAATAAGCATATGATAAAATATGGTTTTTACTATGATCAAGAATTTTGGGAAAATACTTAATTGGGTGTCACAAATCAAATTAAAGTTTTTACTATTAAAATCAAATAAATGTTGCCTAAACTATCTATTTGAGCTCATAGTTTTGAAATAAATATAATAACTTTTCAGAATTATTTATGAAAAAGTGATCATACACATGTGTGCTGATAAGAGAGACCCAGGGTCCTTTATGCAATTTTCATACAGCTGCAGTGAACCACATTGTTATACCATGTTAGTTATACAGAAATCCTCTTGTTTATCTCATACTAATTGTCATGTAAAAGTGTGATTCTAACTTATATTTGTATTTAACTTACAGTATGGACTTACCTGAATAATGCTTGTTGTGTTCCATGTTATATTAAAGTATTTATTATTTTACAATTTGGGATATATCTGTATCAAAGAAATAAAATCATGAAACTTGTATGATTTATGGTATTAAATCCTCCTCCAAATGAAATATAGATTTTCGTCTGAAATATGTCTTTTAGGTGTTGCACCATGACAAGTTTTTGTCATACCCAAAACCCCAAATTTGAAATACACCCTCTCAAACCTACCCAAAGGCATCGACGAATACTTTTGTACATAATAAAGTATTTTTTAGTATAAGAGATTGCATATTATTGTAAAACAAATACAAACACACGAAAAAACAAGTGTGATACGTTTCGTACGTCAACTATTTCGGATGAAATGGTAAAAGTCATTGCTTACCAGGTTATGAGGTATAAGGATGAGTTTCAGTGATTCTACTTTTTTAATTGAATTTGATACTTATAATTTCGTGTCATATACAGTAATCAAATAAAAACAGCTTTGTCTGAAATTTTGAACCGGTATTGTATTCCATCTTCTTGAATGAAATAAAATAAAATACGGTAGATCTAATATTCTTGTTTAATAAAGCAAAAACATTTATACTACTGATAGAAAACTCAACAACTGTCTTTGGTAAGTTAAATAATAACGATATCGATGCCTTGTTTTCATAACGACTATATGACTGAATGATGCATTGAGGACAAATTGATGCATTTGATTATATCAATGAATATTCATGTTGCCAGAAGAAAATGAAAAAAAATAAAATGATTTCAGTAACTTTTTTGTTTATGATGATAGATACAGAAACATCTAAGATAAAAAGGTGCTAAGTCCATGCAAGACGCAATTACATGCCAAATTCATTTCCAAGTTCACTGTTTATCATTATTCTGTATTTAAAGTGTATTATTTTATAATTTATTTAATGCATATATATTTTAGGCATGCGTTTCCATGTTTTCTTTCCAAATATGGTTAAATAGGATTTACACTACAATAATTGCATAAAAATCATCAGAAAACAGTTTTAAAGCTTGCTTAAAACACCATACAGCTGTTTAAGGCCAAAAAAGGGTAATTGTTCGAACATCTCTTAAGTTAGATTAAGTGTGCAAAATTTCATTAGAATGTTAAAAAAATCAGTTGTTATCAAACAAGCATAACTTAACAAGACATAAAATTAATGAACAAACTCAAATTATCAGATTTTGTGTAAATAACCAAGTGTATGCACATGAACGAAATATTGGACCAAGAGCTAAACATAAAATGATGATGCAATTCCAAATGTCAACAAAGGCATACCAGGTACAGTATTTTACAATGACATGCAATGAAAACTACTAGGAAATGCTCAGCAACAAAAAACAAATGCTATTTTGTTTTCAATGTCAACATCCAAATCAGAACAGACGCACAATACTATGGTCAACAGCTAAATTTGACACACACGACTACATGGCCCCAACATTCGTATGTTCTTACTCAACTGAGTACACTATTTAAATTATGTGAAGATTTATTTCGTAAAAAACAAAGGAAAATCATTCTGGTTCTTATATATTTTTTATTATATTTTTACTTATTATTTTAACCACGACCATGGCTTTAAAGGGACTGTACACCAGATTGGCACCAAATTTTATTTTTTTCTGTAACGAATCTCAGGACAATTATTTTATAGAATGTGTTACGCTTTGATATCATAATTTTAAAAAAAGTACCAAAATGTAAAAAAAAAAAATGTGTCCGGGTTCGAATCCGTGTCGCCAAAATTGTAGTCCAGTGTCGTATCCAATGAGCTACGACGGCTAACTCTAATCGGGTGACATAGTTAAGCTATACACCTAACTCGGTAATATCACGTGATAACAACGACTAACCAATCACGCATAAGGAATGAATTCTACTAGGTAGACATACCCAGTAAACTTGTTTAATGGAAAAATACGAAATCACTGCTAAACTTAAATAAATTGTAAACTATGTGGTAATTCAGTTAGTAAGTTTCAATGCATTGTACACATTAATACCAAGTTTATTACAGTCTTCGACAATTTTCTTTTTTTCTTGCAAATTGATCATCTGGTGCACAGTTGCTTTTAGTTCAACTATACACTTCACATCTAACCAGTTTGAGGTGGTACAAAGATGTATTTTACCAGGGACTCGGCCCCTGACTTAAACGTTACCGGTACTGGTGATGACGATAGCACACATGCCAGGTGTACCCATAAACCGGTTTTTAACAAATGTCGGACAAAGGTGTGATGTAGCGGGGGTCGGCCCCGGAATCGGTCCGGGCGATCTCGATCAAGACCAACGTCCATACCTCACAGTTCAAGGTAACACGTAGAGTTTAATTATTATGGAATACTGCATTTATTCAGATATAATAGTATTGTTGGTCATATCTGGGCGGTATCTTTTATCATGCCGGGTTGGGTTTAAGATATAATTCGCACACGTATTCAGTTTATAAAGACGATATGTCACATGTCACATGCAATACACATGTCCTTACCTCAAAGGTCAATGTTACACGTAGAGTTAAATAATTACGGAATGCTGCGTATATTCACATTGCGTATAGAAGATCGTGTCAGAGCTGTATCTTTTGTCTTGAAAGGCGGATTTTTAAAATAACTTAGCACATGTGTTCAGTACATTAAGACGACATGCCACGTGCAAGTCCCACGTTCCTACCTCAAGATCACAGTTATAGGTTTATCATTAGTGAATGTTGGATATGTGAAGATATAATTTAATTGCTTGTGCCCGGGCTGTAACTTTCATCTTTGTCATGGAGTGCAAGACCCACGACTCTTACTCTAACTCAAAGTTCAACGTCACACTTGGGAGTTTAATCATCACGGAATACTGCATATATGTACATGAATAGAGTAACGTCAGACGTGCTCGGACTATAAATTTTTCGTGCACGGAGGGTTTCTAAAACTGCTAGGCACATTGTTACATACATTAAGAAGACGGGTTGCGTGCAAGACACACGTTCATACTTCATCACTCCACACAATTAAGGTTATCCCTCTTGGGGTCTGGTATATGCTTATAGTTTATGTTTGCTCTTTTTGAATGTATGCATATTCGCAATTGCCTAGTCCATTGCACTGGATGACATTTCATGGACAAACGTCACTTACTGTGACAGCTCGTGTTTATATATATATATATTAAAGAACAATTTATTGCTCTAAAGGATTTTTTTAAACTACTTAGTATATAATATATATTAAAAAACAATTTATTGATCTAAAGGATTTTTTTAAACTACTTAGTATATATATCAATATAATCTATGACAGGATATAAGCTTCAACGTCCGATTTTGGGCATGGGGTATAAATGCAAGGAGTGGGGGTATATTGCTCTTCGTATGTCGGCCGGTCTGTCAATTGGTCGGTCGATAGACCAAACTTTGTCTGATTGATATCTAGAGTATACCTGAGCCTAAGGTCTTCAAATTCGTGCAGTCTTGGCATGAACGACAAATGACCCTCATTGATTGAGGTCATAAGGTCAAAGGTCATGGTCGCGGTGACCTTTACGGTAGAAAGCTTTCCCGTCTGATAACTAGAGTATGCTTGGTCATACGGTTCTTATACTTGGCATCGAGGATGATCATGACTGGCAGATTCCCCCTATTGATTATGAGGGAATTAAATCAAAGGTCCTCGAACACTAAAGCTTTTTTATAGTTTCAGTATGCTTGGTCCCACTGTCCTCAAAGATTATGACCTTAATTTACTCCTCATACGTTTATTGCGAATTGAATTATGTGTTGCTATTGGGGGTGGGGGATATATTTCAATTATAATGGCTATCCGTCTGACAAGGTACTATCGGGGGCATATGTCACGTGACTGTGACAGCTCTTGTTACATTTTTAACGCATGTTTCCATAGCAACCACGGTTTAAATCCCTTAAACTTAATTCATTTCGGCTCCACTCATACCGTTTGTTTTAAACGGCTTAATTGTTTTAATATACTTGAATGAATCATCTAACCTTTTTTTTATCTATTTCCATACTGATTCGTGTTAAAGCAAAAATTATCATATTTCTCTACTAAGTCGCTCATGTAAACCGGTGACTGACCATGCAAGGTCTTGAAAGTTTGAATGATAATTTTATATTTAATTCTATCTTGTATTTGAAGTCAGTGAAGGTCTTTAAGGATTGGTGTTATGTGTTCAAAACGGCTTGTTTTCGTAATGATACGTGCAGCTGTGTTTTGAACAATTTGCAGTTTGTTCGTTGTTGATTTCGGCACGCCATACAAGAGAGCATTGCAATAATCTAACCGTGATGTCACAAGTGAGTTTATGAGGGTCTTGGTGGCATCAGCGGTCAAATATGGCCGTATGTGACCAATCTGTCGTATCTGACCATAGCATGTCCGAGTCACCGAATTAACATGCTGGTCCATGTGCATGTTCGAATCAAGCGTAACACCAAGGTTTCGAACAGTTTTTGATGGTTTTATGCTCGAATCGCCAATTTCCAGTTCTAGATTTTCAACAAGTTTGGAGTGTTTTTGACTTGAAAAAAGAATTAGTTCAGTTTTGTCTGCATTCAATTTTAACATGTTTGAATTCATCCATGATATGATTTCTTTTAGGCATTGTTCAACTCGCGTGATTGTGACTACCTTTGATGCTTGGTCAGTTGGTTTAAACGAAAGATATATTTGGGAGTCATCTGCATAAAAATGGTGGTTTAGACAATGGTTTTTACAGATAGACCCGACCGGGTGTACATCGTGTAGAATTTTGGGCCCAGTACCGATCCTTGAGGAACACTGAATTTCATAAGGACCGGTTCAGAGAGTTTGCCGTCAATGCATACCGTTTGGTAGCGGTCTGTTAGGTATGATGCGACCCATTGACGAGGTTTATCTGCAAATCCAAAGTCAGATTCGAGTCTTTGAAGAAGGGTGTTATGGTCAATGGTGTCAAATGCAGCCGACAGGTCCAGCATCACGAGTACTGTAACATCACCTGTGTCTTATGATTCAAGAATGTCGTTTTGAACTTTTACTAAAGCCGTTTCAGTTGAATGAAATTTCCGGTATGCTGACTGGTTTGTTTCATGTAATTGATTGTTTGTCAAATGTTCCTCAATTCTTCTGTTTACCACTTTTTCGAAGATTTTTGAGAGATATGGCAAATTTGATACTGGTCTGTAGTTCTTGAGTATGTTTTTGTCAAGACTAGGCTTTTTTAACAATGGCCTTATTCGTGATGCTTTAAATGATTTAGGCACGATTGAACTTTGTAGCGAGCTGCTAACAATTTTCAGCAAAATTGGTAGAAGTTCGTTTATACACGATTTCAAGAGCCATGTAGGATGAGAGTCTAGTTCACAAGACTTGTTAGCTGACTGTTGAACAAGCTTTTTCACCTCCTCCTCTGTTGCTGGAATGAAATTATCCATTCGCGCAATATCACGTACTTCTGTGCGTCGATCTTCTGGTACTGATTCACTCTGATGCTGAGATGAAATGTTCGTTCTGATTGTTTCTATTTTATCTATAAAGAAATCGCTGAACTCCTGTGCTAGAACTTCTGGTTTCTTACCCGGTGGAAGTGCAACTTCGCTTGGGCCATTCAATAAATGTTTTGTTAATTTGAACAAACGTTTTTGGTCCCGTTCACTTGATTCTACTTTCTCTGAGTAATAATCAATTCTTGCCTTTTTCAACATTTTGTTAACGATTGCGCTTTGGTTCCTATACATTAAATGGTCACCGTTGAGTCTTGAAATCTGCCATTTACGTTCTAGCTTACGCTTCACATGTTTGGCACCGTGAAGTTCCTCCGTGTACCAGGGACAAGATGGTCTCAATGTGATGGTTTTTAAACCCAATGGCGCGTGATTGTCTATTAAAGCTGAAAGTTCACTATTGTATGATGAGACAAGCGTGTCTGCATCTGACGTGCTCTGAGACAATTTCAAAAGATCGGATGATAGAATATCAGCTTTGAATGAATCAACGTCGATCGACCGAAGTTTCCTGTATGTTACAGTTTTCTTTACCGGAGGGGGCTTCGCTACAAGCGCATTGAACATTACTGCGAAATGATCCTTAGCTATTTTGCCAGAGCTATCTGATAATCCAGGATCGGTCACTACAACTTCAGATACTATGTTTTCCATGTCTCTGGTGATGACCACGTCTAAGGTATGACCGTGGACGTGGGTTGGCCCTTTCACATGTTGATACATGCCACAGGATTGCAGCACACTGTTAAATTTGATGGTGTCGCGATCAGAAAGATTGGCCAAATGAAAATTCAGATCGCCGGTGATAATGACATTGTTGTCAATTGTGGCAAATTTTGTTAAGAAATCTGGCCATTCGGTATCCAGAAAATCTCGTGCATTCTAGCCATTCTTCTTTGATGGAGGAGGTCTGTACATAACGGCCATGAGCAATGTATAGTTGTTGATACGTACATTACACTCAATATGTTCAAATGTTGAAAATATATTGTCACTGGTTGAAGAGACTATTTTAACAACAATCACCGATTTATAGATCAGGGCCACCCCACCACCTCGCCCACTTACCTGGGCGTGGCACATGCTTGATTTTATACCCATCCGGTAATAATTCACTGAGACATGCTTTATCGATTGAGGTGCCTAACCATGTCTCAGTTACAGCAATGATATCTAGATCATTCGAGAGTATGAAGTCACTAAAAGATATCGTTTTGTTTTTCAAGGATCTTGGGTTTATGCAACAATTTTTTATGTTTTTCTGGCCTTTAACTATTATTTGAGATTCATATTTAATGTGGGATAAATTCATTTTTCTCTTAGAGTCCAGCATTTCTTTGTTGAATTTTTGTTTAGGCTTTGATCTACATGTTGATATTACAGTTGGAATAGCTTCAGGTAATGCTCTTAAATTTGCCAAATTGATCCCTTGATTGTTATCCCAATTTCGTGTAAGATGATAATGACCGCCTCTGGCAGATCTGTATGTCAAAATATCATAATCCTTTAATATTTTCAATGTTTCTTTGTCCGGTCGTAAAAACTTTCTGGGTATGTTTTCCAACTTCAATAATTGGTCTCTATTGTATTTTATAAAGCACATTATGTTTGTGAGATTGTGTTCACTAAAATAGCATAAACTATTTTACAGGTAAAAGCAGCCTATTTCATTGTACATCCAATTGTTTTATCGAATAAAACCCACTTTCGAATAAATGAATTTAATTTAAAATCACACAAATGTTGTCAGCATATATTCATTAAATACTATGCAAAAAAATCCTTGTTCTAAAGTCATCCGTTTTTACACAATAACACAAATTATCAAGAGCTCAAAATATCTGCTGCCTACACTTGGCGCAACGGTTGCGTATACATTTCTTATTTGGATCTTAATGACTCAAAGTTCAGACTACAAATGTAATTGTGCCTTGCGTATTTGACATGGCTACATATGCACTTACCCTATAACTCGTTCAGACAGAGGTTCACAAATTCACATGATGTCAAATGTCTATTGAACCATGGTGAGATTCAAGAACATAACCCGCAGGTAGCCACAGACCTTAACTTTAGACAATACCGCAATAAGAGCCATCCTTACATAGGCAACGACATGGTTCTCCCAACCACTTTCAGTTTTTAACCATATGAAAATTAACCGATAGGCTTGAAAGGTTTTATCCCGCCCACAGAAATTCCGACTGATTTCTAGTTTCAGGAAAATTGCTGTGTGACTTGGCGTTCTACTTTTATTTAATGATGATTTAGTGGACACATATAGTTAGATTATTTTATGTTCTCATCCTCCAAAAACAACATCAAGCAAAGAATCGAAGCAGTGTCCTGCAATTAAAAAAAACAACAACACATACATTCCAAATGGTGAGTAGGAATGTGGACAATATTAGCTTCACGCCATTAAGCCGATTGTCTTACATAACCGATCTTGTCCGAGTTTCGTCTCAGAGCCCTGAAATTTCGCTCCCACAAACAGTAGCCACCACAAATATAGCTTCAGCTAGAGTATTGCATTAATGTTTGGAAAACAATTGGCATCGCATAGCTCAAACTTTTCTTGAATAACTTTTTTATGTTCTTATGCAGGGAAACTATTGCCAAACTTCCATGTACTCGAAGCGGGAAGGTGACAGAGAGGGTGCCCTCCTCCTAGTGGATGGAGGGGTCCGCGATATCTAGACGATGCATCTACGACGTCTGTAGACGATATACGTCAATATGCAATTAAATGTCTGGTATGATCATGTGCGCGGGGCTTTTTTCCATATATTCAGGCGCAATAAATGTTTGGGTGGGTTGGTGTTTTTTAGGTTTTAAATCTGTAAATGGTGTGTTCTATCAACAAAAGCTTTTCTTTTTATTTCATGCAATTTCTTTGTTTTTTAATATGTTCGATAACACTGTATATCAAGCATATTTTTTAACAGTATAGGTTCTTTATATTATCGGTTCCGACTTTTCTTGCTAATCGAAAAAGAAATACAAATACATCAGATTGCGCCCATGGTTTCTGCTAGGATATACTTCCAGAAGGGAATTTAATTTATTTTGAATCATAATTATGTAATCTCTTTTCAGAAATTAATGTTAAACATGCTCTGAATGGATATTTCTTGCATTATAGCTCGACAATTAGAAGAATAAGGAGAGCTATACTACTAGCGTTGGAGTCGGCGTCACATCTTGGTTAAGGTATTGCAAGTAAGCACATACTCCATGTATTGCATTGGAACTTTACACAAGTGCTCCCATACATCCAAACTACTTCATTAATCAAGTGACATAACTTATATTGAATGTAAATTGTCGACATTTATTATTGAACTTATAAGCACTGGTTAAGGTTTTGCCTGTAAGCTGACGTAAGTTCATATCCCAGCAACGACTCCATGCGTTTCCAACCTATTTAATAAATCAAGTAAGATGGCCCTTTGTTATTCAATCTGGCATGTTACTTTTAGTCAATATCTCAGCAGATCCATTGCATTGAAGCTTTAGACCTGCATTTCCAAATGTTCGACCTACTTTATAAATAAAGTTAAAAAGTTACTCTATTTCGCATATAATGCAAATAATGTTGACTTACAAATTTTGGTTAAGGTTTTGCATGTATCCACATCTATGTCATTATCTTAGCATATGCACCATGTATTGCATTTAAGCTTTATACATGTCTTTTAAACAATTCAACCTACTTAATTAAGTGAAAAAGCTCTTAACTTTCCCAAATTATAGCTCTTTATTATTTGACTTAAAAATTATCTTATGGTTTTGCATGTGATTTAGTAACCACACATTAGTTTATATCTCAATATTTAGTAACTAATGTATGTTTAATGTATTGCATTGAGACCTAGCCCCAATATCACGAAAATACTTCGAAAGTCCAATCTCAAACTCAATCTCATCTCATTTTACCATATAATACAAAATTTATTTGAAACAAAAATATGCTTTTACAAATTTTAAAACACATTCTTTTATTGAATATGTTGATCAAAACCTTTAGTCTAGACTTTAATTGATTTTTTTTAAAGCCAAAAATGTAGTTATGTACAATTCATTTCCTTTTAACATTTACTCAAGTATATTTTTTGCTCTAGAATAATATTTCTTTGAAATATTGTCAAAATCTTTCAATAACACATTCTATGAGAAAATAGGTTTACAAAAAGTATGAAAACAAGCAAGATTCTGAATGCTATGCTTGTTTGTGGTAAAATGAGTTGAGATAGAGATTAAGATTTGACTTAAGTATTTTCGTGATATCGGGGCCAGACAAAACGGCTTTCAGCCATCAGACCTACTTTAACAATTTAGTGAGATAACTCTATTTTGCATATGATGCAAATCTTGGCCCTTTAAAATTCAACATAAACATTCTGGATAAGAGTTTGCATGTTACCCTATTTAAGTAAATATCTCGTCAAATACCTGATGTACGACATTGATATTTAATATCACGTTACTCAACCATTCATCTTAATGTATCAAGTAAGATACCTCTATTTGAATATAATGGAAACTATGGGCCGTTACGTATAATTCAACTAAAGAATTCTTGTTAAGGATTTGCATATAACAATATCTAAGTCATTATCTCAGCAAATAAATCATATATTGCATTGAAACTTTAGAAATGTGTTGCCAATTATCCTATCTTCTTAATTAATAAAGATAGATAACACTATTCTGCAAATACTTCAAATTACCTTTATTATTATACTTAAAAATTCTAGTTATGGTTTTGCATGCAAGCGTGCGTAAGAAAAAACTTAGCGTGCACTTAGATAAAATAATAAGATCCAGGTGAGTGTTGTACATATACGTGTACTTATATAGCAAGAGCCTATATTCTTTAAAAGTACCATACACGATAGATCAAAAACTGAATAATACTACATTTGTACTTACAGTAAGTATTTGAAGATCTTGGCCACGCTTGACCTCTCTAACTCTACCTCTCTCAAACATGGTGAATACTCGTTAATGAGCTGTGCAAGTTATAAATGCACTATCTGCTGCCGTTCAAACATTACTTCCAAAGGCGAAAATCCTGTATTCCTGTATCCTGTATCCTGTGTTTATTAAAATGTATAAAAAACAAATGATGTTTTGTACTTCTTCAAGTCTTCTTTCTTGCTCGGGTCTAAAGCTCTTAACAAACTCGGTAGCCAGATTTTTCATCGAAACATTAAGGGTTATAGAATGGCGAAAAACCGGGCGGGCGGGCGGGCTTTAACAATTCTTCATTAAAGTTTTCATTTTATGTAATAAAATTAAGAGTTTTTATCCAATGGTTATCAAACTTGGTAAAACTATTTGTCGGCATGTTATCTTGAATATATATGAATATGGGTCATCTCGGGTCAAAAAATAGGTAACTAGGTTAAATCTTTAGAAGAGTTTCAAGGTACTAAATTCAACATTTTTTATCAAATCTTGATGAAACATGGTCAGAATGCTTGTCTGCATTATTTCTTGCATTTTTTTAATATGGGTCAACCCGGGTCAAAATCTAGGTCACTAGGTCAAATCTTCGGAAAAATATTTCCACGTCATAAATTCAACATTTTTTTCATATCTTGATGAAACTTGGTCAGAATATTTGTCTGCATCATATCTTGCTTATTTTTTATATCAAATTCTAGGTCACAAGGTCATTTCTTAGGAAAAACTTTCAACGTCATAAATTCAACAATTTGTGTCAAATCTTTATGAAACTTGGTCAGAATATTTGTCTGCATAATATCTTTAAAGTTCTTTAATATGGGTCATCCCCGGTCAAAATCTAGGTCACAAGGTCAAATCAACAGTCAACAACTAAATTCAATTGCTATTTTATAAACACACATCCCAATCATGAATTTCATATCTACCCATATTTTTCAAAAATTTAAATTTTAAATAACTATATAATATTTGTGTACATGAAATCTTAGATGATAAAGTGTGTCATCTAAGGTCAAAAACTAGGTCTCTGGGACAGATCTTATTGAAAAAGCTGATGTATTTATAAAATGTTCATTTTTCCTCAAACAAATGGAATAGTTTCTGTTGATCAGGTTATTTGTATGAACGATATCTCAGATAAGTATAAATATGTTGTTGTTGTTTTTTGTTATAAATACTAGGTCTTTAGCTCAAATCCTAGGTTTTCAAAATTGCATCGTCAAATAAAAAATCCGGCTTTAATGCGGCGTTGGCGTCTTGTTGTATCTTTCAGAGATGTCGTTGCACTGCTAGTATACAACTATCAAAGGTCGTTTATCATTTCTTTCTTAAAATTTGGTCCTTGGTCATGCAAGAGTTTTAATATAATAACATATTGGTAGAAACAATGGTTCAATTACTTAAAATTAAATTATTCCATAAAAAAACGTTTGGAGTTCATTTTTTTTAAAGAACCAAAAAACATTCATAACATTATCATGCTAGTTTTGTTTTCACATTTGGGTGAAACATATACATATGTATTTACTAATTCTGGAGGTAAGTAGTATTTGATGATAAGTCTAAGGAGCTGTAGACATTCCAATTTACTTTGCTCTTTAGCCTGTTTAGCATCTTGAAGAAAGGTGAGTAACATAATAATTAATTGGTCAACCAGAGGTTATTGACAATGTGAGCTACTGAACTGTCTACTTCGTCTGTGTATGCCGACCAGTAGAATAACTCTCGTAAAAGAGATGAGGTTTTATCTTTGTCCTAATTTCCGATATCAGTTTAAAGACCTGAATGTACTTGGTTTCCATCAACGCTAGATAGAAGTTGTTATTGTACATTTTCATCATTTATTTCTGTCTCTTTGTAAATTAACCCTATTTTGGATTGTTAAAAACCCTCGTTATATGTTGATGCTATTTGCATTTAAGTGTCTTATCGATTAAAATCATCAAAGATCGCTCTTGGTCAAATACTGTCTATAATATATGGGGTCGTCTCGCTGTTATTTTCTTAGCTTTCAAATGTCAATATTGTTCAAATTGTTTCGCCCTAAGAAATTATGGTGGAGGGCTCTCTTTTATATCGTTTATAACGAGCGAGTGGTGAACCCGGAACTGTTTACAGAGCAAGACTCAATATGTCTCTTTAAATCTAATCTTAAAACAACAACAAAAACAGTTTTAATGACTCACCCTATAAAATAAAAGATACTTTTTGTAGGGAACAATCAGTAAATTAAAAACAAACATTTGTTGACATACGAAAGATCAAATTTTCTAAAAAGTCAAACAGAAGATCGCAGTAGAATCTGAGATCGTATCTTATGCAACGGCATCAATGGCGGATTCGAAATCTAGTGATAATGCAACCCAGGTTTTACCAGTTCGTTCTACTTTCTATACGAAAGAACTGAGAATCCATATTTCGTGAAGATAATCTGAGTTTCCGTTTGTCAGTTTTATACACAGGTGCATGATACAGAACCAGTGTGCTTTAACCAGGGTTACATATTGTCTGTAAACTTTGTCCACAGGACTTATTCTCTTACTGTGGTCGAATCTCATAGGAAGGCAGGTGGCAAATAATATTTCACACCCTTAAATATCGAATTATGGATATACAGTTGACCTCCGATGGCTCAAACTCCCAGGGAAAACATCGAGCCTCGGAAATATCGAGCCAAGCGGGAAGGCTTACATTCAGTATAAAAAAAATCGGTCCTGAACATCCAGTTCGATCCAACGAGAAATTCGAGCCAAGCGAGCTCGTGCCAATGGGATTCGACTGTAAAACCAATTACATGAATTATCTGATGTCACAGACAAGTTGGCATTAAAATTCCATTACCTTTATTTCAAGTGCAACAAGACTTAATAGTATCTTAATTTGTCACACCATTAATAACATTGACCTACATTCGCCTTGACAAAGAAATGTTTGAAAAGACTCTTATTCTTTTTTAATTGGAAATAATGTGTTTATAAACAACTACAGATATCTTATTACTTATCAGAGAACCGTCCATACGTTCTTATTCACTTCGATAGAAATGCGTGCAGTTTTTAAATACATCTTCACAAATTTATTTTATGCAGCCATCTTATCACGACATGCCCTTATCTTGAACCAAATCCGATCTTGGGACTTGACAGACACACATCCATGTAAGTAGATATTCATGTTTAATAGGCTTAATTTCGTAAGTGTTGTTTTATATACAATTTTTATTCAATTGTTTAACTGATGTAAGAATAAGTTTAATTCCAACAATCTGTCTTTATTTTTGTATTTAAGGACAGCCCGTTTTGCCTAACAGGGGTGTGTGCATTTCTTTCGCAGAGTGAACTGCACTCGACGTCTCCTCTGACATATGTTTGGAACGTACTGGGTGCCAAATCAAACGAAAGGTTTGTGTTTCACTTTAAAAATAAAATCTATTTCATTCAAAATGTTGTAAACAACATTCTTAAGCCACAACAAATTGATGTTACCGTCCACGGATTTAACACACACATATGTTGTTTTTTTTAAATATAAAAATAAAAGTGTAAGCCCAACTATATTTTCACCCCAAATCGGTTTGTTTTTTTGGTGGAACCTAGCCTTTTGAAAGCTACAATTTCATCGTTTCCCACCATTTTATGGTATTGGTTTGTAAGACGAAGAAGCCGATGCGAGGAGTTTTATTCAATATGAAAATAATTAAGAATGACGTAAATATTTTTCTGACAAAATGGCAGCTTCCGGTAAACAAAGTGATAATTTTCAAATCGAAAAGTTGTTTTAATAAGTGCCTATAATTTGACTGTGTTGTATGTAACATGTATGCCATTCGGGAACTGATTGGTCTTTCAGTGACAAAAATACATGTTACCGCTTATCCAAGCCCTTTAGAGTTGTATTTGTTCAGAAGGCTTTTATCTGAAAAGGCTTTTATCTGATTTGAGTCACGACTAAAAGATGACCTGATGACCTTGATGATATAAAAGATAGCCTTAACACCACCTTAATATGTTTCATTGTTTGGTCTGAAATGATATTTGAAGTAATGTTTTACCAAATCCTGCCAGAAAAAAAAATATGAATTTCTGCTGGTCTTATAGCGATCACTATAGAAATGAGCCCTGGTTCAGACTGACGGGAAAACATAGTTAAGACTAAGTACTGTTTAGATATCTATTTTCCACCATGTTATAGTGAATATAATTTTTAGCTCGACTATTCGAAGAATAAGGAAAGCTATACTACTCACCCTGGCGTCGGCGTCGGCGTCACACCTTGGTTAAGGTTTTGCATGTAAGCACCTGTAAGTCATTATCTCAATAAATACATCAGTTATTGCATTGAAACTTTGGATATGCATTCCCAACTAACTTGCATACTAAATTAGATAACAATTATTTGAATATAATGCAAATAATAGGCCTTTATTATTCGACTTAGAAATTCTGGTGAAGGTTTTGCGTGTACGCACACATAGGTTAATATCTCAGCAACTACTTGAGGTATTGCATTGATACTTGATACAATGGTAGTCAACCATCCAACCTACTTAATTAATAAAGTTAGATAACTCTAAGTTTGCATTTAATGCAAAATAATTGCCCTTTATTATTCGACTTAGAAATTCTGGTTAAGGTTTTGCATGTAACCACATTTAAGTCAATATCTCAGCAAATATATCATGTATTGCATTGAAACATTAGATAGGTATTCCCAGATAACACTTTTTTGAATATAATGCAAATTATGGGCCTTTATTATTTGACTTAGACATTCTGGTTAAGGTTTTGCATGTAAGCACACATAGGTTAATATCTCAGCAACTATTTGATGTATTGCATTGAGACGTTAAACAATGGTATTCAACCACCCAACTTAATTGAATAACCAAGTTAGATAACTTTTTTTTGCAAATAATGGCCCTTTATTATTAGACTCAGAAATTCTCGTTAAAATTTTGCATGGAACAACATTGATGTTTATATCTCAGCACACCATGTATTGCATTGAAATCTAATCTAACAGTGATCCATGCATGTTTCGCCTAAACGTTCCAATCCTTTCATTGAAAAACGGCGGCATAGTCGAGCGCGCTGTCTCTGTGACAGCTCTTGTATTTTTAACTGTAGATAAGATCATAATATATTTCACCGAGTGAGGGCCAAAAGGTATATTACTTTGGGTTTTCACGAGAAAAGATATATTGCGATTCTTACACGGAGATGAATATTTGTGTTTTTATTATATGCCTGAAAAAATATGACATTTTTTTTGTAGTTATTTTTAGAAAAGCGCACCAAATTGAATGCGAACGTAACGTTATTTCGGAAATGACGTCGTTGAAATAGTTTACCAGACATTCTGGTTAAGGTTTTGCATGTAAGCACACATAGGTTAATATCTCAGCAACTATTTGATGTATTGCATTGAGACGTTAAACAATGGTATTCAACCACCCAACTTAATTGAATAACCAAGTTAGATAACTGTATTTTGCAAATAATGGCCCTTTATTATTAGACTCAGAAATTCTCGTTAAAATTTTGCATGGAACCACATTTATGTTTATATCTCAGCACACCATGTATTGCATTGAAATCTAATCTAACAGTGATCCATGCATGTTTCGCCTAAACGTTCCAATCCTTTCATTGAAAAACGGCGGCATAGTCGAGCGCGCTGTCTCTGTGACAGCTCTTGTATTTTTAACTGTAGATAAGATCATAATATATTTCACCGAGTGAGGGCCAAAAGGTATATTACTTTGGGTTTTCACAAGAAAAGATATATTGCGATTCTTACACGGAGATGAATATTTGTGTTTTTATTATATGCCTGAAAAAATATGACATTTTTTTGTAGTTATTTTTAGAAAAGCGCACCAAATTGAATGCGAACGTAACGTTATTTCGGAAATGACGTCGTTGAAATAGTTTACCAGACTTGTGAGCGTTAACGTTTGATTTGGAACTGAGCGGGCTAAAATGTCAAAACAGTAAAAAAAATCAAATATATATTTTCACTGTTTGAAACAGTTAAATATCAACTTAACTTCACTGATGAATCTCTATAAACCAGCGGAAAGCATATAACTGACCAAAAGCCATTACAGTGATATTCAAAACATTATATCAAGAGGCGGAAATATTTATCGACTCATAGTTTTTATGACTGTAGTGCCGCAATTCGAAATCAGGTATCGTCAGATCTACTTTTTGACATGGCATGTTGTAAGAATGGATGCTCTAGGGTAACAAAATGGGGCGTGTTTTGGTATCCGTTTTAAAGAAGTGCGATTTAAAAAACTTATTTATTTCAATACGTTCAAAAAATGTTAATGTGAGTTTGAAAACAAGCCGAAGAATTTTAAATGAATTTTGATGGTGCACCGAGGGGAAGAAGTAATAACGCAGAAAATGACAATGTGTTGACAAAACGTCCGAAGCCAATATTGGGTCTCATTTAATTAACTTAAAGTTGTACTCTCACAGATTGAACGTTTTGATAACTGTTTTTATTTTTTGTCTTGGAAAGAGCCATTTTTTTGCGAAAATCCATGGAAACCAGTTATATAAGACTGCTGACATAAAATAAGATCGCAGATTTTTACATTTAAGTTAAAACATGATGTTTTATACATTTTTATTAAACCGTCATTGGTTTGCAGATATTTACGCAAAAAAATTGCTCTTTCCAAGACAAAAAAATAAAAAAGTTGAACAATTGGTATATCTGTAAGAGTGCAGCTTTAACACCAGCAATAAACTTGCGAGATGAAAACTATTTTCATATACTCTAGAACACATACATTGCTAACGTGTTTTATCTCAACACCAGTATAGAACACGATTAAACCTGTGCTATTTCTTGCTTTTGTTTTCAGATGATTTTAGACTTTTTGAAATTCTTTGTCCAGCTATTTGGGCTTTTGTCGTACCAATCAACCGAGCCGACCACACCTAACATTTATTGCACTACCACGGGTCTGACACCGTTTTTCCAACAGCAGAATATCAATTCAGATGTCGTGCTTTTGATAAACGATGACATTTGCTTTACCGGAATAGATATTGGAGATTGGATTAAAGTGTCCGAGGTTGGTAACACATTTGTTTACATTTTCCTTTTTTTCAATAACGGTAGCTACAGGGACAAGCCCAGGCTTAACATTAAACAAAGACCTACTTAAAGCTACAAGGACCAGGGCCAAACAAACACTCATCAAGAGGTTCAACACTACATTTTTTATTATAAACCTTGCCTCGTATGTTGATATATCCTCTGCCCTGGTCATAATAAACTTTACAAAAGAAGGGGATGGGCGTAGTCTCCGGTAGCTGAAGTCACTAAGTTCACGAATTGAATCCTGTTTGACATTTTTTATCACAAAAGTTTAGCTGCTTCTGCATTGCCTTGTATGATCTTTCGTTTTTGTATACAATATGTCGGTGTTCTTTTTATGCCCCGAAATGTGGGCACATCGAAATAACTTTTAGAAAATGGCTGCATCTCCCGATATTTTTCTCAACAGCACTAAACTTTATTGCGGAGTTTGGCGAAAAAGACTGATTTACCTATCTGTATAAATTGCAGAAAAGGTGGATAAAATGCAATTATCCAAAGGCCCTACGGTAAATGTAGACCTTCTTTGAACGAGTTTGTGTTTTGTCTTAGTTTTTATGGTAAAGAAGAACTATTTACTTATGTTGTTCATGAATAAGTAAGCCTCAACACTGAAAACAGTTGTATTCTTTATTTTTGCCTCATCTATGTGCAACATCTACATGTACACAAATATTTCTTTTTTAAATGAATCTGACCTACCGACCCTATTTTTGGTATGTAACCGGAAACACAGGTTTTGTTGCCTTGCATACAGTATAGTTGGTCGTGTCTTAGCTGTATCTTTGTCATGGATTGGCACTTGTGTTTGATACATGAAGGCGATATGTCGCGTGCAAGACCCATGAGGTACCAATGTTCAATGTCACACTTACAGTTGTATCATGATTGAATGCTGTGTGTATATATTATCCATGTCCGGGCTGTAACATTGTTATGTCTGAGCCATTTTTTAATATATTGGCACATCGGTTCGTTTCATGCAGGTGACGTTTCGCGTTCGTGATCCATTACCTTGCCTGGAAGTTCACACTAAGAGTTGAATCAATATGGAAGCACACACACACACACACACACGCACACGCACAACGCACGCACGCACCACGCACGCATACACGCACACAATTTTTGTATGGATACGACGAGCACTTAACCTCATAACCTTCTTGCATTTCTGCGCTTGAATGCTTCCCTTTTTTAAATGGGCATTACGCTCAAGTAATAGTGTGAGGAATAACTGGTGTATGAGAGTTTTCTTTTTACTATTTTCAGGAAGTATATGCCTTAAAGTCATCACTAGATTGGAATGGCGATGAAGCACACTTCATTCCGGAAGCATTTAAATACACATATGGTAATTGTGTTGTTTCAATGCTCTTAAATACTATTTAGTTTACATATAAGACTTCACAATATCACGGTGCATATTCATATCGGTACCCTCTTTGCGAAATCTACTGAAACGGTACCCTCGTTGCACATGCACCGGTTTTTCTCTGCTGAAAACAAATCGGCGATGGACAACAAGCCAGTAAATGTTCATTCAACTGATGAAAGGAGCTATGTCATGTGTAAAAGAAGTATACCACGGAACACTAGAATGTTATAGCTATGTCTTTTTTAGTAAGTCGCTCATTTTTCATTACTGCAACTCCACAATAAGCTACACAATATCGATATGTCTTGCCTCGCCAACCGCCTCTGCATGTTCTGCGGGCTTAAATGAACCAATGGTTTGATTATGTACACCCCATACATATTACATGTATTCAGTTATATATCATATTCATACAAATGGCAATTTATAGTCTAAAATATGTGGTAAATTCATAAAAACACCCTACTTTCGGTTTTGCAGCGGCACGGGTTACCTCTTTGCTATTGATTTTTTATAGAAAAACCGGTGCATGTGCAAAGAGGGTACCGTTTCAGTAGATTTCGCAAAGAGGGTACCGATATGAATATGCACCGTGAATATGATAATATCCGTTTTGAAATATATTGCAATATTGTCATCAAATTATTGAAGAAGATTGCGTGCTTATACATAACATCATCATTTATATATATCTTATAAGACCATGAGGTGTTAAACGTAAGAATACCTCATTTGCATATTTATTGTTTACACTAGGCTGTGAAAAAATAATCCAAAATTCAATGACTGAAATGAATTTTTGGTAAAAGCTCCCCAGTTAAAAAAGCGCCAAGATAGCACTAATATTGTTTTATCCGTACACACATGCTTTTTATCGAGCCTGCTTGCTGTGAGCAACACATAGTTGTTAAAATGGCGCTCCCGTGTATGGATGTGCGTGCGTGAGTGCGTCCGTCCGGACTGAATATGTCCGGGCTGTACCTTGATCATGCATTATAGGATTTTCAAAAAACAAAAATTGCCATGAAGGTTTTCCATGATTAGGCAGTTTGTCGTGCACTAGACCATTGACTCTACCTTAAAGGACAAGGGCAAGGTTCAAGTTTGAAACCACCCTTGTCCGGGCTGTATCTTGACCATACGTTAAAGGATTTAAAAGAAAGTTGCCATAAAGGTTCACCATGATGAGGCGGCGTGTCGAGCACAATATCCAGGCCTGTATCTCATAGATCAAGGTCGGTCTTATAGGTTAAATGTCAAAATGAGTACTGTTGATAGGACTGGTCTGGACTAAGCCTTATCCGGGCTGTATCTTTACCATACTTTTTTAGGATTTTTAAAAATAATATACGTGGAGGTTCACCTTCCTGAGGCGTAGACTCGCAGGGACACGTATAGTTCAACACCATATTGTTCTGTGTTGAAATTGCATTGACGAGCGTCTGTGTCAAAGGCTCGTTCAACGGGCTCGACATGTTGCCTTTTGGCGTCTATTTTTACATGAAAGTGCAATAAAATCAATTATTCTTATTTGAAGAGGTATCTTATTATATGGAGAGCTCTTCAAAGATTTGAGTTTACATACATTCGTTGTTCTATAGTTACTAGGCTCCTATGTATGTATTTGGAAACAGCATTTTTTGATCAACTTCAGAAGAATTGTATAAGGATTTATGCAGGTATAGGAAAATCGTCCTCGTAAAATCATTTTGTGGAGTATCAATATGACGAAAATGGTATTTCGATCGTAAATCGTGCGTCTACCATATTATCAGACAGAATACCGATATATCAATATATCGGAAGAGCCCTATCAAATAGTCGTATTGGCGTCCATGGGTGTAGGAAACACTTGACATCATTTGACGGTTTATGTTTGTAAAGACCGATGGCTTCACTATTATTCGAACATATGACTACTCGTCTTAAATATACTGCATGTTTATGATATCGAAAGTCATTATGCATTATTTCTACTTTTTAGTGAAGTGTTCTGATTCGTACCAGCAGCAGTGTATGGACTATCGGAACCAGTTTGATTACTTTTGGACACGAAGCCGATCAGATACCACTCGAAGTATACACAAACGCCAATTCGGTAGCCTGGGTAAGCCAGTATATGGTTGTGCTATTAAGGATGGTCTGATTTTCAAAGCTTTTATATTTATCAAACATGTCATTCAATCAAATTCAAACCTTGATAAGAAAGATGAAGTAAGTAACACCATTTTATCGTTTTAAATTGTTATATTGTATTCAGGAAAACATTGTGTTTAATATTTCATATAAAGTGTTTGTGATGATGATGATGATTATTATTATTAATATTATGATGTTCATTATTATTATTATTATTATTATTATTATTATTATTATTATTATTATTATTATCATTATTATTATTATTATTATTATTATTATTATTATTATTATTATTATTATTATTATTATTATTATTATTATACAATGTGAACACTTCATAAATATATTTTTTAATTGATGAATGTCGAGTCTGAATGGATAAATGTCAGGGAAAAATATTGAGGTTTGTATCCGTGTTTAACTGATCAATAGTTTATCTGACAGTAATGAATAGAAGCAAAACTTTATAAGCTATTCATTCTTTTAACTAATAAATAGCTATTGCTTTTAAATAGTATGTAGTGGTCTTCGTGCTAACATACGACCGAAGACCGATTACATTTGCTTGAAACGTAGGCCACATATATTAAAATAATTTCTTTTTGTTTAATGTTTTTCAGCAAATATTTCCGTGTGGACCGCGTGGAGCGAATGGACTGAATGTTCAGGCAAATGTAACGAGGTGGGCGGGCGTACGAAGGAGCGAAAGTGCCATTTGTTGAACAACATATCGTCTACCGCTTGTAGAGGAATCAATGTGCAAACAGAACCTTGCAACTCCGATTGCATGAGTAAATCATATAATTTTGTTTCATACTAATTTTAGTTCTGTTTTGTACAGTGATTTTACATTGTCATACTATATGATTGCGTGGAAGGGTGGCCGTGTATGATAGTCTCATTCATTGAATGAGTCGACACTATTGCTCAGGCTGCATTCACATCTACTTAAAGTCTTGCCATTTAATTTTTTTAGCGTCCGCGGTCGCCTAGGTTTGTGCTCCTGTGAGCACACAAAAACAACTAATTTCCAGTTTTATAAACATGGTTGTGAAACAGACGATTGATGCCAATGAAACTAACGAAAAGGTAACCAACAATCGTTTTGCCAGTTTACACTGCCGTTGGTAACACGACGATTTTTCATTTAACCTTTTTTGCCCTGGGGGGTACACCTACACATAAAAGGTAGTATTTAACACAGGTAACGTGTTTTTGTGAGGAGCAGTGAAGAAGTCCTCATGGCAAGCAATATTTTCACCATTATGATTCAAGAATGTGATAAAAGGTATTTGATGGGTATGCGGTGAAAGTTAACTCGAAATAAGATCCATTTTTTTCGTGTTTTCTTTCGAAAAGACCTTGTGTAAGTTTTCGAATAGGCGATAAAAATGTTGAAAAGCTGTAGGCGCGACAAGCTTGATTTTAACGTTTTCACAATTCTTTTAAGAGGCAATAAAAATCGAATAAAAAAATATATTGTCGCCACACAATTACCGTTAAGTGACTATCACTACCTAAATATAAGTAATGTAAATTTATGATTTTTATTTTATTACAATTAGCTAGTTTCTTTACAGCAACTGATAAACCTATGTACAAGGGTATATGAACATTGCTTTCATTTGCAAGTGTATCGCTTGTGAAAAGTTAATTAAAAGAAAGGTGATATTGGCTGGAGATGATTTGACTATTTGTAGTTGTTACAGTTAGGCAGGGTCTTTTAGTCAACCCATTTCCAGTTGCTGTAAATTATTATCTAGTTATTTACAATTATTCCCCCCCCCCGGTTCCTCACCAAGATAAATTTAAGATTGTTCGGCTTGCTCTCAAATTCACATTTACGTTGCAATCTTATGAACGTATTTAAATAAAGTTGGCTTTTTAAATCTCATTATTTTAAACCTCATAACACCTTACGTCCCATTTTGTAACCGCGCGCATTAATTCGTTTAACATGTCATGTCAACAAGTAGATCTCACGATACTTGCGGCCTTTAAACCGTATGGCCTGACTTGAAGTGAAATTTTATGATGTTGTTTTCAAGTGTATTTTAATTTTTTATCACTTATCTTGTTGTATTCATTATGTTTGGACAAGAATGATATTGAATTATCGCATATGTTTTCTTTGACAGTTTCAAGGCGGTAACCTGTAGTTTATATTGCAGTATTATAAAAAACAAAAACACTAACGAATTCGGTATCCGACAATGCATCAAACACAATTTCAACGCCTCTTTTTTCTGCAAACCCGGCCCTAAAGCTTAATATAGGTGGCGCCCACTTAGCCTGTTATGGAATCAGAATTCTTTATAAGGGCGGTTATTCTAAAATTGCTTTCGTGCGGACTGAAACTTGTCCGGGCTGTATCGCGACCATGCGTTATAGGATTAAAAAACAACAACTTACAATGAAAATTCACCATAATAAAGTGCCGTGTCATGCACAAGGCCAAGGTCTGTATCTCAAATGTACAGGTCACGCTTAGTGGCCAAAGGTTGGGATGATCTTTGTCCGGATTGTTTCGTGACCATGCATTATATGATTTGTAAAAAACTGTCATGAAGTATCACCATGGTGATCTGCATTGTCACTTACAAGACCCAGGTCTGTACCTCAAAGCTTTAGGTCACGCTTAGAGGCTAAAGGTTTAAATTAATACTATTGATAGGACGAATCTTTTCCAAGCAACCACTTAACCAATTATTTTAGGATTTCATGAAAACCGAACTTGAATGTTCAAGGTAAGGCGGTATGTCGCGTACATGTCCGAGATCTGTACCTTAAATGTCCAGGTCACACTTACAGGGTAAATGTCAAAATGAGTACTGTTGATAGGACTCAGGTCCAGACTTTACCATACATAATAGAATTAGCAAAAAAGTTGAAATGAGTGTTCCACATGATGAAGTCGCATGTCGCGCACAACTCCAAATTCTGAACATCAAATGTCAAGGTCATTCATATCAAAATGAGTACTGAGTGAGCTTACTACAACTTTTATAGGTCCACATTTTTTAAATAATCGCTCTCAGCATCTTTTGTTGCAGTTAAAATGGCTAAAACTAAAGTTGCATGGCTTGTTTTTGGAAGTTTATTTAATTGATATAAATATACATAGCATGCCCATTAAGTAGAGAGTAACGGAAAGGGTCGCTCGACACACGACTTATCATGTCTCTCAGATCTGTTTCTTCTTCGTTTTGCTGTTTAGTATATGTTCCATTCTACACGGCAATATAAATGTTTATAAAACCGCCCAGATGCAAATGAAGTCGTTGTTGATCGCTTCAACTAGACTCTTAATAGCATTTGAAACATTTGAGTAAAGTTATATCAAACTGAAAGGTATGGTTTCAAATTTTGTTTGCACCTGGTAACACGCTTACAGAATATACCACATGGGAATTTATTTTATGTAATTACTCAATTAGAAGCTTATTTGTTTAAAACATGTTGAATAAAAAGAAAAAGAAAACAAATGAAAAGTTGCTAATTTAGGAATATAAGTTTTATTTTATTTTGTTAGACAGTACTTGGACATCATGGGAAAGGTGGAGTTTCTGTCCCAAACCCTGCAATGGTACAACCTGGAGGCAGAGAACATGCAAGACTGACAACTGTATGGGGTCAGATTTTGAACAAAAGATTTGCACACAGGATTTATGCAGCAGTAAGCATTTAAAAAACTGTATAGTTATTAAACATTCAATAAAGGTGATTTCCAAGTATCAACAGTATACATTTATGCAGCGTTAAGCGTTTTAAAAATCACAAATTTTAAATCAGGTGATAGCCAGTGTATTATATACTATGAATTTTGGATGCCAGGTGACTATATATTATTATGGTATTATTTTAAAGGGTTTCAGATGTAAATAACATACTGTAATATCTTTATCTATACATTATCATGGTCATATCCTTTTTACATGTTTACTTTCCATAAGCCATGCCAATTTAAATTAAATCAAACTTTAATTGGGTCACCGAGCTTCAAAATTTAACATTATTAACAAATTGCCATTCTCGTTCACCAGCGTGATGATGCTATGCGTTAGATTTATCATTATTAAATCTTTGATGGATGAGAATGCGAATCGCTAGATGAAACGATCAGCTAATTTGTTCACCTTAAACCTCTCAATTAAATCGTTACATTGTAGTACCAATTCTGGAGGGAGTTATATCAGAACTGAGGCAGACATATTCAGTGTGTGTATACAACGTGATAAATTGCGTCATAAATGCTACGTCGGAAGGCAATATTTTGCTTCGAATGAAGACTTAAAACAAAGATAACTTCACTATTTCTTCACCATTTTAAATGAAACGTAGTGCAGTCTACGACTCTTACGGAGCCCCGCCTTCGGTCTTTACCAGAGTTTGATTGAGAGTTTAATTTCTTCAAACACTTCAAAAACCTTTTCACAATACGGCCGTCTGACGGAGCACTGTCAAAACATTATAATGGAAACAGGTTTGTTGAAGTGTTTAAGGAAATTAATCACCTAATCAACTTCGGTAATAAAACGGTGGCGGGGCTCTTTAGGTGGCATAGGCTGCCCTTTGTTTTATTTAAAAAATTAAAATGGTGTAGTAAAAGAAAAGTTATCTTTGATTTAAGTCTTGATTTATGCAAAATGTTGCCTTCCGACGTAGCATATATGACGTAATTTATCACGTGGTATACACACACTGATATTGATGAACATTTGTTGCTAGTTGAACTTTATATTCGCACTTCCTTGTATTAGAGGAGAGCTTAACAGTCGAACAGGACTACAGTCGAACGTTTTGTCTTAAACCATTGTTACAGTTATAAAGGGTCGAGCTCATCCTAATTTTTATATAATCAATATTTATTGAAAGAATGTTCATTTCCGAAATTGGTGCTTACTGCGTGCGATGTTTTATATACTTTCTGTTTGTTTATTAGTGAGCAAAATCACCATAATCATTTACAACTGTGGTAGTATGTGCTATCAAAGTTCATGGTTTGTAAATTCCACTTTTTGTTACGAAATAAAGTGTGGCAAATCATAAAAGTGTTAAAACAAAAATACTAAAAGCTGGAACCCTTTAGCAAATGTTGAAAAATATCGTCTCGAAAGACCACACTTTTATTAGCGTTTATAACGCGATTGAAAATTATTACGGCTGTCGTGTTGCGTGATTGGTTGATTGACATTATCACGTGATGCTATAAATGTATCGTTAACAGATCAACATATCCCCCTGTTTTGTTAAAGTCTCGATGGCCGTGTGAACTATACAGTTACGTATACTAGTTTTTCTTGACTTTACCGGCGTGGGTTCGAACCCCACATAAACCATTATACGGTTTATGCTATAACTGTATTTTTTCATGAAATTTCGATATCATAGAGTAAAATAATGATAAAATAAGTGTTTTCAGATGCATAACCGGGAAACTAATTTTTGGTTCAAAAACGTGAGCGAGTCTCTTTAAAGAGTGTTGCTTTTTTCTAAATTACAGTTGATGGTGGATGGACGGACTGGGGTGAATGGAATAATTGTTCCCGCTATGAAGGGGCAAATGACGGCATACATAATCGGTATTTAGGAAATTTTATATTTTCCAACCACATAAGAAAAATCTGCGCAGTACATATTTGGTTAAACGTGAAATTATGTTTAAGATATTACAGCTATGCAGGGACATTTGGCAGTATACATACGCAGAATAATTTTATATTAGACTTTCACGATGTTTGAGAAAACTGACTGTATACATACTTGGCATACAATACACTTATATGATATAACTTCCCGCTATGTAGGGAAAAATCATATACACATTCGGTATATAAGAACCTTACCGTTTGGATGTCACGCTAAATTGGGACAACTGACGACATGCACACTCGGTTTAAATGAATGGCACATTACTCAGTATAAAAGAACCCTATAGGTTAGAACTTCCGGCTGTGTACAAACAGTTGACGGCATACGTACCCGATATGCAAGAATCTTATATTTGAGACTTTACCACCAGCTACTAGTATATAGGAATAACTGACTGCAGATACACTCGGTATAGAAGAGGGCTATTTATTAGAAAATCCCGTTTTTACGCACTACTGACGGCACATATACTCGGTACGCATGGACTTTTTGTTTGCGAATTTCTCGCTATGTAAGGACAACTGACGGCATACATACTAGGTATACACTTTCTGATTTAATAATTTCCGTTTTGCAGCGACAACTGACGGCATAATTCCTCAGTATGCAAGAACCTTGTTGGTTAGAATTCCCCGATATGAAGGAACATCTGACGGCATACATTCTTGGTGTAGAACCCGATATGTTAGAATTTCGTGCTATGAAGGCAAAACTGACGGCATACATCCTTTGTGTAGAAGAACCCGATGTTAGAATTTTAAAATTTGAGAACCTTTTTCTTATCATTAGAATCAATGATAAATTCAATATTTCACTAAGCCATTTATTTGTTATGTACACATTCTTGTTATACAAGAGCGTACATAGCTAACTCATCGGCACCATCGTTATATACACAACCTCACTTTGTAATAAGGACGTAAACAGTGGACTCATTGGCACCGTCGTTATATACACAACCTCACTTTGTAATAAGGACGTAAACAGTGGACTCATTGGCACCGTCGTTATATACACAACCTCACGTTTGTAATAAGGACGTAAACAGTGGACTCATCGGCACCGTCGTTATATACACAACCTCACGTTGTAATAAGGACGTAAACAGTGGACTCATCGGCACCGTCGTTATATACACAACCTCACGTTGTAATAAGAACGTCAACAGTGGACTCATTGGCACCGTCGTTATATACACAACCTCACGTTGTAATAAGGACGTAAACAGTGGACTCATCGGCACCGTCGTTATATACACAACCTCACGTTGTAATAAGGACGTAAACAGTGAACTCATAGGCACCGTCGTTATATACACAACCTCACGTTGTAATAAGGACGTAAACATTGGACACATTGGCACCATCGTTATATACCCAACCTAACGTTGTAATAAGGACGTTAACAGTGGACTCATAGGCACCGTCGTTATATACCCAACCTAACGTTGTAATAAGGACGTCAACAGTGGACACATTGGTACCGTCGTTATATACACAACCTCACGTTGTTATAAGGACGTAAACAGTGGACTCATAGGCACCGTCGTTATATACACAAGCTCACGTTGTAATAAGGATGTAAACAGTGGACACATCGGCACCGTCGTTATAAACATAACCTCACGTTGTAATTAGGACGTAATCAGTGGACACATAGGCACCGTCGTTATATTCACAACCTCACGTTGTAATAAGGACGTAAGCAGTGGGCACATTGGCACCGTCGTTATATACACAACCTCACTTTGTAATAAGGACGTAAACAGTGGACAAATCGGCACCGTCGTTATATACACAACCTCACGTTGTTATAATGACGTAAACAGTTGACTCATCGGCACCGTCGTTATATACACAACCTCACTTTGTAATAAGAACGTCAACAGTGGACACATTGGCACCGTCGTTATATACACAACCTCACGTTGTAATAAGGACGTAAACAGTGGACTCATTGGTACCGTCGTTATATACACAACCTCACGTTGTAATAAGGACGTAAACAGTGGACTCATAGGCACCGTCGTTATATACACAACCATACGTTGTAATAAGGACGTAAACATTGGACACATTGGCACCATCGTTATATTCACAACCTCAATTGTAATAAGGACGTTAACAGTGGACACATCGGCACCGTCGTTATATACACAACCTCACGTTGTTATAAGGACGTAAACAGTGGACTCATCGGCACCGTCGTTATATACACAACCTCACGTTGTAATAAGGACGTAAGCAGTGGGCACATAGGCACCGTCGTTATATTCACAACCTCACGTTGTAATAAGGACGTAAGCAGTGGGCACATAGGCACCGTCGTTATATTCACAACCTCACTTTGTAATAAGGACGTAAGCAGTGGACACATTGGTACCGTCGTTATATACACAACCTCACGTTGTTATAAGAACGTCAACAGTGGACACATTGGTACCGTCGTTATATTCACAACCTCACGTTGTAATAAGGACGTAAGCAGTGGGCACATTGGTACCGTCGTTATATACACAACCTCACGTTGTAATAAGGACGTAAACAGTGGACTCATTGGCACCGTCGTTGTATACATAACCTCACGTTGTAATAAGGACGTCAACAGTGGACACATTGGCACCGTCGTTATATTCACAACCTCACGTTGTAATAAGGACGTAAGCAGTGGGCACATTGGCACCGTCGTTATATACACAACCTCACGTTGTAATAAGGACGTAAGCAGTGGGCACATTGGTACCGTCGTTATATACACAACCTCACGTTGTAATAAGGACGTAAACAGTGGGCACATTGGTACCGTCGTTATATACACAACCTCACGTTGTAATAAGGACGTAAACAGTGGACACATTGGCACCGTCGTTATATACACAACCTCACGTTGTAATAAGGACGTAAGCAGTGGGCACATTGGCACCGTCGTTATATACACAACCTCACTTTGTAAAAAGGACGTAAACAGTGGACAAATCGGCACCGTCGTTATATACACAACCTCACGTTGTTATAAGGACGTAAACAGTGGACTCATCGGCACCGTCGTTATATACACAACCTCACGTTGTTATAAGGACGTAAACAGTGGACTCATCGGCACCGTCGTTATATACACAACCATACGTTGTAATAAGGACGTAAGCAGTGGGCACATAGGCACCGTCGTTATATTCACAACCTCACGTTGTAATAAGGACGTAAGCAGTGGGCACATTGGCACCGTCGTTATATACACAACCTCACTTTGTAAAAAGGACGTAAACAGTGGACAAATCGGCACCGTCGTTATATACACAACCTCACTTTGTAAAAAGGACGTAAACAGTGGACTCATCGGCACCGTCGTTATATACACAACCTCACGTTGTAATAAGGACGTAAACAGTGGACTCATCGGCACCGTCGTTATATACACAACCTCACGTTGTAATGAGGACGTAAACAGTGGACACATTGGCACCGTCGTTATATACACAACCTCACGTTGTAATAAGGACGTAAACATTGGACACATTGGCACCATCGTTATATACACAACCTCACTTTGTAATAAGGACGTAAACAGTGGACACATTGGTACCGTCGTTATATACACAACCTCACGTTGTAATAAGGACGTAAACAGTGGACACATCGGCACCGTCGTTATATACCCAACCTCACGTTGTAATAAGGACGTAAACAGTGGACACATTGGCACCATCGTTATATACACAACCTCACTTTGTTATAAGGACGTAAACAGTGGACACATTGGCACCGTCGTTATATACACAACCTCACTTTGTAATAAGGACGTAAACAGTGGACACATTGGCACCGTCGTTATATACACAACCTCACGTTGTAATAAGGACGTAAACAGTGGACACATTGGCACCATCGTTATATACACAACCTCACTTTGTAATAAGAACGTCAACAGTGGACTCATCGGCACCATCGTTATATACACAACCTCACGTTGTAATAAGGACGTAAGCAGTGGACACATTGGTACCGTCGTTATATACACAACCTCACTTTGTTATAAGGACGTAAACAGTGGACTCATCGGCACCGTCGTTATATACACAACCTCACGTTGTAATGAGGACGTAAACAGTGGACACATTGGCACCGTCGTTATATACACAACCTCACTTTGTAATAAGGACGTAAACAGTGGACACATTGGCACCGTCGTTATATACACAACCTCACTTTGTAATAAGAACGTCAACAGTGGACTCATCGGCACCATCGTTATATACACAACCTCACGTTGTAATGAGGACGTAAACAGTGGACACATTGGTACCGTCGTTATATACACAACCTCACTTTGTTATAAGGACGTCAACAGTGGACACATTGGTACCGTCGTTATATACACAACCTCACTTTGTTATAAGGACGTAAACAGTGGACTCATCGGCACCGTCGTTATATACACAACCTCACGTTGTTATAAGGACGTAAACAGTGGACACATTGGCACCGTCGTTATATACACAACCTCACGTTGTAATGAGGACGTAAACAGTGGACACATTGGTACCGTCGTTATATACACAACCTCACGTTGTAATGAGGACGTAAACAGTGGACACATTGGCACTGTCGTTATCTACACAACCTCACTTTGTAATAAGGACGTAAACAGTGGACACATCGGCACCATCGTTATATACACAACCTCACGTTGTAATGAGGACGTAAACAGTGGACACATTGGCACTGTCGTTATCTACACAACCTCACGTTGTAATAAGGACGTAAGCAGTGGACACATTGGCACTGTCGTTATATTCACAACCTCACGTTGTAATAAGGACGTAAGCAGTGGACACATTGGCACTGTCGTTATATACACAACCTCAATTGTAATAAGGACGTTAACAGTGGACTCATCGGCACCGTCGTTATATACACAACCTCACGTTGTAATAAGGACGTAAACAGTGGACACATCGGCACCATCGTTATATACACAACCTCAATTTGTAATAAGGATGTTAACAGTGGACACATTGGCACCGTCGTTATATACACAACCTTATTTTGTAATAAGGACGTAAACAGTGTACTCATTGGCACCGTCGTTATATACACAACCTCACGTTGTTATAAGGACGTAAACAGTGGACACATCGGCACCATCGTTATATACACAACCTCACGTTGTAATGAGGACGTAAACAGTGGACACATTGGCACTGTCGTTATCTACACAACCTCACTTTGTAATAAGGACGTAAGCAGTGGACACATTGGCACTGTCGTTATATACACAACCTCACTTTGTAATAAGAACGTCAACAGTGGACACATTGGTACCGTCGTTATATACACAACCTCACGTTGTAATAAGAACGTCAACAGTGGACACATTGGTACCGTCGTTATATACACAACCTCACTTTGTAATAAGAACGTCAACAGTGGACACATTGGTACCGTCGTTATATACACAACCTCACGTTGTAATGAGGACGTAAACAGTGGACACATTGGTACCGTCGTTATATACACAACCTCACTTTGTAATAAGAACGTCAACAGTGGACACATTGGTACCGTCGTTATATACACAACCTCACTTTGTAATAAGAACGTCAACAGTGGACACATTGGTACCGTCGTTATATACACAACCTCACGTTGTAATGAGGACGTAAACAGTGGACACATTGGCACCGTCGTTATATACACAACCTCACTTTGTAATAAGAACGTCAACAGTGGACACATTGGTACCGTCGTTATATACACAACCTCACTTTGTAATAAGGACGTAAACAGTGGACACATCGGCACCATCGTTATATACACAACCTCACGTTGTAATGAGGACGTAAACAGTGGACACATTGGCACTGTCGTTATCTACACAACCTCACGTTGTAATAAGGACGTAAGCAGTGGACACATTGGCACTGTCGTTATCTACACAACCTCACTTTGTAATAAGGACGTAAACAGTGGACACATCGGCACCATCGTTATATACACAACCTCACGTTGTAATGAGGACGTAAACAGTGGACACATTGGCACTGTCGTTATCTACACAACCTCACTTTGTAATAAGGACGTAAACAGTGGACACATCGGCACCATCGTTATATACACAACCTCACGTTGTAATGAGGACGTAAACAGTGGACACATTGGCACTGTCGTTATCTACACAACCTCACGTTGTAATAAGGACGTAAGCAGTGGACACATTGGCACTGTCGTTATCTACACAACCTCACTTTGTAATAAGGACGTAAACAGTGGACACATCGGCACCATCGTTATCTACACAACCTCACGTTGTAATGAGGACGTAAACAGTGGACACATTGGCACTGTCGTTATCTACACAACCTCACGTTGTAATAAGGACGTAAGCAGTGGGCACATTGGTACCGTCGTTATATACACAACCTCACTTTGTAATAAGGACGTAAACAGTGGACACATCGGCACCATCGTTATATACACAACCTCACGTTGTAATGAGGACGTAAACAGTGGACACATTGGCACTGTCGTTATCTACACAACCTCACGTTGTAATAAGGACGTAAGCAGTGGACACATTGGCACTGTCGTTATATTCACAACCTCACGTTGTAATAAGGACGTAAGCAGTGGACACATTGGCACTGTCGTTATATACACAACCTCAATTGTAATAAGGACGTTAACAGTGGACTCATCGGCACCGTCGTTATATACACAACCTCACGTTGTAATAAGGACGTAAACAGTGGACACATCGGCACCATCGTTATATACACAACCTCAATTTGTAATAAGGATGTTAACAGTGGACACATTGGCACCGTCGTTATATACACAACCTTATTTTGTAATAAGGACGTAAACAGTGTACATATTGGCACCGTCGTAATATACACAACCTTATTTTGTAATAAGGACGTAAACAGTGGACATATTGGCACCGTCGCTATCTACACAACCTCACTTTGTATTAAGGACGTAAACAGTGGACACATTGGCACCGTCGTAATATACACAACCTTATTTTGTAATAAGGACGTAAACAGTGTACATATTGGCACCGTCGCTATCTACACAACCTCACTTTGTATTAAGGACGTAAACAGTGGACACATTGGCACCGTCGCGATCTACACAACCTCACTTTGTAATAAGGACGTAAACCTCGTACATATTGGCACCGTAACTATCTACACAACCTCACTTTGTAATAAGGACGTAAACAGTGGACACATTGGCACCGTCACTATCTTCACAACCTCAGTTGTAATAAGGACGTAAACAATGGACACATCGACACCGTCGCTACCTACACAACCTCACTTTGTAATAAGGACGTAAACAGTGGACACATTGGTACCGTCGTTATATACACAACCTCACGTTGTAATAAGGACGTAAACAGTGGACTCATTGGCACCGTCGTTATATACACAACCTCACTTTGTAATAAGGACGTAAACAGTGGACACATTGGCACCTTTGTTATCTACACAACCTCACGTTGTAATAAGGACGTAAGCAGTGGGCACATAGGCACCGTCGTTATATTCACAACCTCACGTTGTAATAAGGACGTAAACAGTGGACACATTGGTACCGTCGTTATATACACAACCTCACTTTGTAATAAGGACGTAAACAGTGGACACATCGGCACCGTCGTTATATACACAACCTCACGTTGTAATAAGAACGTCAACAGTGGACTCATAGGCACCGTCGTTATATACACAACCTCACGTTGTAATAAGGACGTAAGCAGTGGGCACATAGGCACCGTCGTTATATTCACAACCTCACTTTGTAATAAGGACGTAAACAGTGGACACATTGGTACCGTCGTTATATACACAACCTCACGTTGTAATAAGGACGTAAGCAGTGGGCACATAGGCACCGTCGTTATATTCACAACCTCACTTTGTAATAAGGACGTAAACAGTGGACACATTGGTACCGTCGTTATATACACAACCTCACGTTGTAATAAGGACGTAAACAGTGGACTCATTGGTACCGTCGTTATATACACAACCTCACGTTGTTATAAGGACGTAAACAGTGGACACATTGGCACCGTCGTTATATACACAACCTCACGTTGTAATGAGGACGTAAACAGTGGACTCATAGGCACCATCGTTATATACACAACCTCAATTTGTAATAAGGATGTTAACAGTGGACACATTGGCACCTTTGTTATCTACACAACCTCACTTTGTAATAAGGACGTAAACAGTGGACACATTGGTACCGTCGTTATATTCACAACCTCACGTTGTTATAAGGACGTAAACAGTGGACTCATCGGCACCGTCGTTATATACACAACCTCACGTTGTTATAAGGACGTAAACAGTGGACACATTGGCACCTTTGTTATCTACACAACCTCACTTTGTAATAAGGACGTAAACAGTGGACACATTGGTACCGTCGTTATATACACAACCTCACTTTGTAATAAGGACGTAAACAGTGGACACATTGGCACCGTCGTTATATACACAACCTCACGTTGTAATAAGGACGTAAACAGTGGACTCATCGGCACCGTCGTTATATACACAACCTCACGTTGTAATAAGGACGTAAACAGTGGACACATTGGTACCGTCGTTATATACACAACCTCACTTTGTAATAAGGACGTAAACAGTGGACTCATCGGCACCATCGTTATATACACAACCTCACGTTGTAATGAGGACGTAAACAGTGGACACATTGGTACCGTCGTTATATACACAAGCTCACTTTGTAATGAGGACGTAAACAGTGGACTCATCGGCACCGTCGTTATATACACAACCTCACGTTGTTATAAGGACGTAAACAGTGGACACATTGGTACCGTCGTTATATACACAACCTCACTTTGTAATAAGGACGTAAGCAGTGGACACATTGGCACTGTCGTTATATACACAAGCTCACTTTGTAATAAGGACGTAAACAGTGGACACATTGGCACCGTCGTTATATACACAACCTCACTTTGTAATAAGGACGTAAACAGTGGACTCATAGGTACCGTCGTTATATACACAAGCTCACTTTGTAATAAGAACGTCAACAGTGGACACATTGGTACCGTCGTTATATACACAACCTCACGTTGTAATAAGAACGTAAACAGTGGACTCATAGGCACCGTCGTTATATACACAACCTCACGTTGTAATAAGGACGTAAACAGTGGACTCATTGGTACCGTCGTTATATACACAACCTCACGTTGTAATAAGGACGTAAACAGTGGACACATCGGCACCGTCGTTATATACACAACCTCAATTTGTAATAAGAACGTCAACAGTGGACACATTGGTACCGTCGTTATATACACAACCTCACTTTGTAATGAGGACGTAATCAGTGGACACATAGGCACCGTCGTTATATACACAACCTCACGTTGTAATAAGAACGTCAACAGTGGACACATTGGTACCGTCGTTATATACACAACCTCACGTTGTTATAAGAACGTCAACAGTGGACTCATCGGCACCATCGTTATATACACAACCTCACGTTGTAATAAGGACGTAAGCAGTGGGCACATAGGCACCGTCGTTATATTCACAACCTCACGTTGTAATAAGAACGTCAACAGTGGACACATAGGCACCGTCGTTATATACACAACCTCACGTTGTAATAAGGACGTAAGCAGTGGGCACATAGGCACCGTCGTTATATTCACAACCTCACGTTGTAATAAGGACGTAAACAGTGGACACATTGGTACCGTCGTTATATACACAACCTCACTTTGTAATAAGAACGTCAACAGTGGACTCATCGGCACCATCGTTATATACACAACCTCACGTTGTAATGAGGACGTAAACAGTGGACACATTGGCACTGTCGTTATATACACAACCTCACGTTGTAATAAGGACGTAAACAGTGGACACATTGGCACCGTCGTTATATACACAACCTCACGTTGTAATAAGGACGTAAACAGTGGACTCATCGGCACCATCGTTATATACACAACCTCACGTTGTAATAAGGACGTAAACAGTGGACACATTGGCACCGTCGTTATCTACACAACCTCACTTTGTAATAAGAACGTCAACAGTGGACTCATCGGCACCATCGTTATATACACAACCTCACTTTGTAATAAGAACGTCAACAGTGGACACATTGGTACCGTCGTTATATTCACAACCTCACTTTGTAATAAGAACGTCAACAGTGGACACATTGGTACCGTCGTTATATACACAACCTCACTTTGTAATAAGAACGTCAACAGTGGACACATTGGTACCGTCGTTATATACACAACCTCACGTTGTAATAAAGACGTAAACAGTGGACTCATCGGCACCGTCGTTATATACACAACCTCACGTTGTAATAAGAACGTCAACAGTGGACACATTGGCACCGTCGTTATATACACAACCTCACGTTGTAATAAGAACGTCAACAGTGGACACATTGGTACCGTCGTTATATACACAACCTCACTTTGTAATAAGAACGTCAACAGTGGACTCATCGGCACCATCGTTATATACACAACCTAACGTTGTAATAAAGACGTAAACAGTGGACACATTGGTACCGTCGTTATATACACAACCTCACGTTGTAATAAGAACGTCAACAGTGGACACATTGGCACCGTCGTTATATACACAACCTAACGTTGTAATAAAGACGTAAACAGTGGACACATTGGTACCGTCGTTATATACACAACCTCACGTTGTAATAAGAACGTCAACAGTGGACACATTGGTACCGTCGTTATATACACAACCTCACGTTGTAATAAGAACGTCAACAGTGGACTCATCGGCACCATCGTTATATACACAACCTAACGTTGTAATAAAGACGTAAACAGTGGACACATTGGTACCGTCGTTATATACACAACCTCACGTTGTAATAAGAACGTCAACAGTGGACACATTGGTACCGTCGTTATATACACAACCTCACGTTGTAATAAGAACGTCAACAGTGGACACATTGGCACCGTCGTTATATACACAACCTCACGTTGTTATAAGAACGTCAACAGTGGACACATTGGTACCGTCGTTATATACACAACCTCACTTTGTAATAAGAACGTCAACAGTGGACTCATCGGCACCATCGTTATATACACAACCTCACGTTGTTATAAGGACGTAAACAGTGGACACATTGGCACCATCGTTATATACACAACCATACGTTGTAATGAGGACGTAAACAGTGGACTCATCGGCACCGTCGTTATATACACAACCTCACTTTGTAATAAGGACGTAAACAGTGGACTCATCGGCACCGTCGTTATATACACAACCTCACTTTGTAATAAGAACGTCAACAGTGGACACATTAGTACCGTC
Source organism: Mya arenaria (assembly GCF_026914265.1). Taxonomy (NCBI): domain Eukaryota; kingdom Metazoa; phylum Mollusca; class Bivalvia; order Myida; family Myidae; genus Mya; species Mya arenaria. The sequence goes on along the minus strand of NC_069135.1, from coordinate 26,081,105 downwards.
GTTATATACACAACCTCACTTTGTAATAAGAACGTCAACAGTGTATCTTCACGTTCTCTTTATTTAAGAACGTACACATCGTATTCACTCCATCAGTTTATACACATTCTCGCTAAGGCAGGACGCCCAGAGCGAATACATTGGCATCATCGTACGATTGCAATTTCGAAACGATATTCCTTAGGCGGAATACTATCAATTACGAAAAAAATAGATTGATTGGTAAATTTGACAACGGAAATTGTTAATCTTACCCATTTGTCTTACGCTCTATAATCCATAATTTATATATTAAGATAAAAAATGCATGTTATTGTTCTGAACATGCGCGCTACAGTTTAGATGGACATCAACCGACATGCATTTTCGGTATGAAGGAAAATTTTATCCTGAAAATGATCATTGTATATGGATTTCTGAAAATGTACACATTATATACACAAAGAGATTAAACGGCGTCATGTGTTCACTACGCATATGTGTATAGAGACATCTAAAGACGAAAGCGAAATTTCATTGTATTGCTTACTTTGTGTCCTTCTTTTGTTAGATATCGTCTGTGCAATAATCCAACGCCATCGAACGGAGGAGAAAATTGCAAAGGATCTGGATTTGATTTGAAAAAATGTTTCGAAGGTAAGATTTTGAATAGAGACAATTTGTTGTTAGTAATTTCGTAACAAATATCATCGCATCATGCGCCAGTTTATGTTTCAGTAAAATTGTCTGTCTGAAGTTTTACACTGAACAACTTTTCTTATTAATCCCTTTTCAAATTGCAATATATTTCAAGATATATACAGAAAATCAACTCCAACATGATAAGAAAAAAGGCATACAGTTTCTATAGTAAACAAAATGATTTTTGGTGTATCTTGTTTTCTGTTCATTTGATGACATAGTTACTCCAAAATAAAAAAAAAGATTACATTCATATACATGTACTAGATGTTTTTCTTTATCTGATAAACATTTCTTTTTGTAAAAAACAACAACATCGGAGCAGTTTGAAGAAAAGCGCAGTCATATTATTTTAGAAAAATATCGTTATTGATATTTTATCATTGTAGGCACCTTTCCTATTGAATTCTATGGAAGCTTATGCATTTCCTATATATAGCGTATTTCCTATTGCCCAAATATGTTGAGATCTAAAAAGTTGAGATGTTTTAATAAGCTAGAGTTTAGACCACCAAAATCAATCAATTTTATATATATACCAGCGGAATAAAGATACTTTGTAAGTAAGATATAGAGGATATTTGTTGATTTCAGTGTAAGATTGTATTTTATTTCACGAGTGCCATAGAGTAAACATATATTCACGAGTAGCCAAGTTTTTCTATGATCGAGAGTAAAATAAAATACGATCTAACACTAAAATCAACTATTTTTGTTATGTTTTTATGATTATTTTCGGCGATTCATTGTTATTAACTTTTTTCTAAAAATAAAACTTTTTGAACATCCTTTGCTACCTGGTCACAAATGGGACGCCCCTCACGCACAGTTTTGATCGACGGTGACGAAGACTGTGGTTTTCACGCCGGCTTGTGTTTTTTGTACGTCGGCTTAGACAATTTGTTATAAAACAATAAACTTTTATTAATTCATTTATGTTCCCTGTAATCACAAACTCAAATATTTCAACAAAAAGCATTGTGGAAATACTAATACAAAAGAAACCTTCAATAGAAAGGTCGTAACAGGTGATCTTATTCGAGTATCCCTCTCTTTTAGCCTATGATCCGAGTTACATTGATAGCTTATATAAAAGAGATATACAACGTTTAGTCAGCGAGCGTCTGAATATCGTATTTGGTAAGTTTCGTATCATGCACATTTTATTTTTTTCCCTTGTAATATATTGTATCTTCAGTCTGGGAGGAATGGGGGGACTGGAGTAAGTGCTATGGAGATGAAAATTGTAAAGTTGGAACAATTTTTAGGTAAGAACTGTGCTTGTTTGGTAAAAAAACACATTCACAAATCACAATATAATATCATATCCAAAATGCCATACATATTGTTACTCATATGTTATCTTCAATTTCATTACTTTAGTACGTTGTATTGTTTTTATGCTTTTTCAAAGTCATGATTGTAAGTCCAAGCATAAGTTAAGTCCTTCCCTACAGCAACATAGCTATGAACAATGACAAGCACAATCGATAAATCGTCGCTGACCACGCTTTTTAGGCGACAATCGATAGTGGTTGTCCAAAATCGATGTCGCTAATGTTACTTCCGGTAACTACGATTTTTTTTGTTTTGTGGCAAAAGACGAGTAAATGTCATTTTTTTCTTTCCGAAAAATTCTCGTTGAGGTCATTTTACCAAAGGTGATCACTCTCTTACACAACTGCGGTGAATGTTAACATGTTTGCTTAAAAACATGAACAACTCCAGAATTACAAATTGTTCTGTTTATATATTTAATAAAACATTCAATAACCTGTCTTTATGGTGTAGTGGGTCCAGTCTTACCTGCAAATACCGGGCATCCCAGCTCGATGCATTCTGGTTTTGAAACTTGTTTTGTTATCGTTTGTAATTAACTAATTTACTCTTTTGTGAAAGTTGTATGAAATTAATATATTCTAATGAAATGTTCAATAAAACATGTTATTGAATGTTAAGCTGGTTCACCGATATAGATATGCTTTTACATGGATAAAATGCTGAGATAACTTACTTGATGCGGTGTGCATCATTTTGCAATTGATTTGCAATTATTAAGTATGCGTTTTGTTGTTATATTTTTTTGTTATGTTATTAAAGTCAGAAAAAGGTTATGGAAATTTACTTACTGTTGCCAAAAGCATGACTATGACATCAGACGTACTGATTCCAGGTTTAACCATTTAAATGATCATAATGATACTATGTATAAAGAATGTATTCCTTACTTATATTATGAACTTCCGATCATTGTCCGATAGTAAATCGAAATGCTTGGTCCGATTCGATTCGATTATCGATAGCAAATGGAGACCGATTTCAAACACTAACTATGACTATTAAATAGCTTATTGTTTGACATAAAGAGTTTCGTGTGTAATCCGTTTGTGGTGTTAGAAAGTCATTTGTGCCTCTCAACATGGTTTATATTTGATGTTTTTACCAACAGGACATGTCAACGAAGTTTTCACTGTATTATAACTGTACAATATAAAATGGTATATGCAAAAAACATTTTAGGCGGAAAGTTGAATAGAACTATATTGCCATTTTGTGCGGTCTATATAGATGTACTTCCGTTTTATATTTCCTAACACAGACTGCGGAATTGTTATGTCAACGGCACATGTCATGGAAAAGAATACGAGAGAGGGGTATGCTTCAATGATACTTGTGACAGTAAGCTCATCTTATATAATTTGCATTTTTTTGCGCCAAAAATCTTAATAATAAGGGTCGGAGAAAATGTTCGTACCGTTTATCTCTTTCCGATAATTCTACGCTTGGTAGCTTTTATTTGACGCTCAATTTCATTATTAAATTAAAGCCGCGGAGAATGGTCGTTTTAAACGTTTACTTGCCCTCCTGCTACTTTGTGTTATGTATTAATATTGCAATGTATATGATATTATTTGTTATTACATATTTTGTTTTTTATTATAATTTCCTCATTTCAGGGTGTTTATGGCTTCTATTGCTCCGTGTCATATGTGTGTTATTAATATCAGATTTTTTTATGGCCAATATATATATATATTTCTATCATGCGTTCTAAATATTGCATAATTTTAATTAAAATAGTAAAATCCAGACAAGAGCAAGACTAACATTTTGTATTTTAATATTCAAATTTATCGAATACGAATCATTTTTTTTATGTTGGAAACTAGCATGTTTTTTATTAAGTATGTTTTATTGAGTATCGAAGCCCCAAACTTAAAATAATTCATAAACTCATAATTTATTGAGACACACAAATACTCTACTACTGTTCCATCGGAACGGTCTATATTCTGAAAGTTTATATTGCTTCATTTCGCTAGTTGCCAATATTTTTTTCCAAAAGCAGATGGTGGAAAGGTTGGCAATATGTGGTCAATAATCGGCCAGACCGCAAAGCTGATAGTGGCTGATGTTAATTACGAAGGAACAAATGCTTACTTTATTCTATAGTTTACTATGTTCTGGCAATCTAATTTAACCTACCAGTGAACTATTGTTTAGCTTACCATCCCAAGGCGCTACCAAGTTATACTTATAAATGATTTGTAATGTATAAGTAACTCTTTGTTGTGTTGGGACGTTGCGAGTTTCTTGTTGTTGAACCTGATGCCTCTTAACGGGGTAAACAAAGAAATTAAAAACGTATGTAATGTGCTTGTCCTTTTAGTTTTCATTGTATTATTACAAGTCGAGGGAAGATGGTCGGACTGGCAAAGCTGGGGAGTATGTAACTGTAACAACAACCGCTACAGGCAGAGAGCATGTGACAAGCCTGCACCTCAAAACAACGGCACCGATTGTGAAGGACAGAAACTCCAACATGAAAGCTGTTTTAGAGGAAATTATGACAATTGTCCGGGTAAATATTCCACAGATTTTTAATATAATTTCCTTTACTTCACTTCTTTTAGCTTATTTACGTTTGAATTGCTTCCATGTTAATAATTTGAATATCTGTACATTATTGATTTGTTTTTGTGTTTGCAACAGTGTTAAATGCTTTAATTGATAAGTGCTATTTAACTTTTGATATACATTTTTGAAATACGATAACTTATTTAATTTCGAGTATTGCCAATGAATGTGTACGCATATTGTTTTTTTTTTTATAATATAAATTCTGGCAAAATTTATTTCAAACGTAAACTTTGATTGGACTAGTGAACGGCAGTTGGTCTGCGTGGGTGGTCCCGTCAGAATGCTCTGCCACGTGTGGAGATGCTTACAAAACACAATCTCGTACGTGTACCAATCCAGCTCCAAAAAATGGCGGGGAAGACTGTTCAGGGTTATCTGAAGAAAAGTTCAAATGTGCTTATGTGCTTTGTCCTGGTAAGTTAATATACATATCTTAACATTATTCTTAGTATATGTGATGGTGGCCTATTACTGCCGAATAATAACCGGAGAACGTTCGCGAATCGTTTCGTGTTAACCACTTTATTTTCGGAATAATAATCTAGTTCTCTAGTTACGCAAAACTTTTTGGGTAAGATAAATATCATAAAAAAAGGGCTTGAAAGTGCCCAGAACTGCCACAATTTCATGCAGTACACCACTCAAAGGTTGTCAAGATATGGTTTAGATTAATAACAGCATACTATGTATTACAAAATTTGATAATATCTGACTTTGTTTTACCAATCTTTTAAAGGTAGATAAGGCTTACCATTTTACCAAAGTAACACAGTTGCCGAATATCTTACATTATTTAATGTATCTCATGTTTTTGCAATATTACGGAAGTATGCAATGTATTATTCACTGCTGCTGATGGGCTTACGTAAATCAACGTTCCTTTTACAGTTGCCCGGTCTCTGGTATTTTGTTTGATGTGTTGTTGTTGTTTTTTATAAACAAAAATGCATTTGCCTCATCCGGCTTCTTAAACGTTTCCGTTATCTTTGTCTAAAGTCTGAAATTGTTCTGTCATTAATGGTGTGAATGTGCGGTGTTGTTTTATTGTTTCAAATGAACAGTTACCTAAGGTTCGCCGTTTTATATTTTGTTTTTAATTTACATTTCCAGAAGTTCTGGTGTTGTTAAATTAGTCTTATTTTCAGTCAGCCAAATTTTGACGTTCTAAATACATCTTAAATCTACAGGTCCCCAAGGTCTGGCGTTGTATAATGTGTTTTAATTAACTGTAACAGAGGTGTTGTTAAACGAATTTTAAATCTACAGTTACAGTTTACAGGATCCAAATGTCTGGCGTTGTATAAGGCGTTTCCTAGTTAACAATTACTGAAGGCCAGTCGTCTATAAATGCGTCTTAAATTTACAGTTACATAAGCTCTGGCGTTGCTAAATGTATTTTCCTTTCACAGTTGACGGCGGCTGGTCGAACTGGACAGAATGGACGCAGTGTTCAGTCACGTGTGAAGGACAGGGAACTCAGTCAAGAAACAGAACATGTGACAACCCAATTCCCATGTTCGGAGGGGCCAAGTGTCAGGGTGATGGGTATGCCATGAGGGATTGTACATCACCTGACAAATGCGCAAGTAGGATTGTTAAAACAAACGTTATTAGTAATATTTTCAATTCTAAATATTTACCTTTTATCTGCTATTACTATTTTACTGGAGGTTAAATTTTTATCAAACCCAATTTACACTCTGAAAATTTAAGTTTCAATGTTTGCATTTTTAACCAACTTAGTTTAAATATGACTACTCAGTATTACTATAATTATAGTCAAAGCTGTAGCTTGCATCATTTTGGTTTTAATTAGTTACGTATGTCTTTATTTTGTTGTTTGTGTCTGCTATGTATGTAATATATATTGCATTAGGCCCCCAAAAATTGAATGGAATTGTTTCGTAACACGGATTTATCGCACATGTAAATTTTTCATGATACCAAGCATTTTTAGAAGCTGCAATTTAATCGATTAATATTTTCTACGTAGTGACTTCTCTTTTAACTTTTATTGTATTGTTTTGTACTATTCGGAACTCCTCGGCCATTTTTATCGAAAACAACCTTCGAACTGAAATGTTTCTTTCCTACTTGAATGCAATCCTTATTTTGAAGTTGCTTTTTCAAACGGCAACAGTAATTTCTTCAAAATGCCTTTCATTTGACTGTTAAACGTTTGTTAAAATGATAAAAGTTCATGTTGCCGATTGTCCAAATTTTTGCTCAAAAGGTTTTTATGCGATTATAGCCATGATAATACCGACAATAAATAGACCTGATGATCTCGGTAATGTAAAAAATAGTCTCATACCCACAGGAATATTAAAAGATTGATCAGGCAAGAAAATCTACTATTGAACTTCATGGAATTTACTCGCGTGCCATACTGCGTTCATACATCATAAACACAAGAAAAAATGGAATATGTACTTATCAAGAGGGAGGACTTAATTTCATATGATGCAAAGATTAAGATAGAAAAATGTATCATGTCAAACAAAATGGCGGATTCATAATGAAAAGATTAAGGTACCAGTGTTTACCTGGTTAAGTGAACATTTTCTTTAAATTTTGAAAAAGTGTATGCGTCCAGTATATGGCAAAAAACATATTTTTTGATCTACATTTCAGTTCGGTATCTTAACTTTAAAGGATAAAAAGTAATTGAACATATTGGGACAATGTTTACAAATAAACGTGTTGATTTTTACCACATTGTTTTGTATTTTCTCTATAAATAAGGCATATTTGTGTATTTTGAAACTGCGCTTGCATGCATACATATTCATATTTTTCAAAGTGCATGGTTATTACTCGACATTACACGTTCGAGAACATCACACTTTGTTTAATTCAAGCACATCACTTAACCACATTACACGTTTTTTAACTAGGTTTTTACATAGTGAAACCTGGTTATTAGAATGACGAACGTCGTTGTTCGGGCGGGTGGCCGGGCGGCGTCAAACTGAATAACTTATGTTAGGGTTGACATATCTTGACCAAACTTGGTGTATAGGAGGAGTTTATTGATACCTTTCATGGAATTGCGTTTGGGGTCCCTAAGGTCATGGTCAAGGTCACTGTTACTAAAAATAGAAAAACCGTTGAAACTGAATCACTTCAGTTAGGGTTGACATATCTTAACCAAACTTGGTATAAAGGAAGAGTTTATGAATACCGTTCGTGGGATTGCGTTTGGGGTCCCTAGGGTCAAGGTCAAGGTCACTGCTACTGAATAACTTTAGTCAGAGTCAACATATCTTGACCAAATTTGGTATAAAGGAAGAGTTTATGGATACCTGTCATGGGATTGCGTTTGGGGTCCTTAGGGTCAAGGTCACAGTTACTAAAAATAGAAAAACAGTTGAAACTGAATGATTTTAGTCAGGGTCCACATATCTTGCCCGAACTTGGTATAAAGGAAGAGTTTATGGATAGCTTTCATGGTATTGCGTTTGTGGTCCCTAGGGTCAAGGTCAATGTCACTGTTACTTAAAATAGAAAAAACGGTTGAAACTGAATAACTTTAGTTAGAGTTGACATATCTTGACCAAAATTGGTATAAAGGAAGAATTTATGGAGAACTTTCATGGGATTGCGTTTGGGGTCCCTAGGGTCAAGGCCACTGTTACTAAAAATAGAAAAACAGACACAGGCTGAGGTTCTTTTGTCAATCATTGTAAACCTGGTTTCGTCGCACTGCGGCGTTTCTTGTTTTTCCATAAAACATTTTTCTCACTTTTAAAATGTTTACATTAAACGAAATTACTCCCCCGCCCCCTCCATATTGACTTATTTTTGCATTTAAAATTATTTTCGGTTTAACTTCTTCTAAAATTGCGTATTTGTTCTTAAAGAAATGTTACCAAGTTCAAGTTTTATTTTCATCATGGCATATAATATGCATGTGATATCACAAAACAATGAAACACATATTAATTAACATAAAATAAAACAGTTAACAAACATATCAAACACAAAAAAAAAGAAAAGAAAAAAGCTTTTCTAAACAACATCAGTTAAAATATGAAGTAATAAGACACAGCGAAAGGGTATTGTAATTATGAACAGATCTTGTAGTTAATCGGAGTATAGAGAATGAGTCATCTGAATTTACAGAACAGTGCCAACTTAATTAATTTAGATCTATTGTTACAGTTCATAAGTTCATCTAATTTAAAAGAGTTTTGGTGACGAATGTAATAAGGAACAATAAGTTTTTTACGTATGAAAAATGGTTACATTCAAGTAAGTAGTGAAATTCATCACCAATAACATTCTTAGTACACAACTTGCATAATCTTTGGTTTCTCTCAATGTTAAAATTGATTGCCTGCCTTTTTTAATTGGCAAATAATTGGTTTGAGGTCCCAAATTTACAAAGTATTTTACTAAGGTTACTAAGTTACAAGTCAAGATAATCTTCAAAACAATGATTTTGCTTAAACATTGTATATAAAAGGCATTTGGAAGAGCTATAAACAGTACTAGTCCAGTTTTGCAAGAATTGGTCATACAGTCTATTTTTAACGATTGACTTAAAATTATCAGGGCTAATGACTGATTGACTGCTAACATAATCAGACAAGTTCGTTTAAGGTATTGCTAACGAAGGATAACCATGGAGAAACAATAACATTACTTTTATGTAGTTTTAGAACCGTATTTATAACATAACAACTTAGATATTTTACAATCTTTTTCGTTCACAATTTTGCTCCAATAACATAAAACTCTCGATTTAATTTGTAAAGCTATGGGTTGTACACCAAGTTCACCATACACCATGCAGTTAAGGGTGGAAGCCGAACAAATCGTTTGTGTGAGAGAAATACTGATATTTGTAACGTCGTATATCATTGGTCGCGCTTCTCCAGTCGGAGCGCAATATTGAAAAATAATGCCGTTAGAACTCCTTGCGTGTTATTCAGTATGAAAGTAAAGTTTTATCAAAACAAAGTACAAGACAAATGACTTTGTTGTTCTGTCTGCAATGATGAACAATAATTTGGGACAAATATCGGGTCACAAAAAGATATTGTTCAGACAGATCGAATGAAAGCACTTAGAAGGTATGGCTACTTTGATTTTTTTTACAACATTATTTTTGTTACAACATTATCTGCGAATAATTAAACAACTCTCTGCCCATAATAGAATGATGAAAATAATGTTCGTTTATGTTTGCGCATGTTATTGCTTTGACAATGATATTCACTATATCGACTCAAAACTTATTTGATGCTGCATCTGTAAAAAAACATTATATGTTTTGGCCAAACATTTAACACCAGGGTTATTTTTTCTAAAATACTGTTATGATTATCATAGAAATTTGGATTGTCGTGGATTTACATGTTTCTTGCTAACTCAATACTATTGAGAAAATAGTAAACATTGATACATTTTCCAATTGAGATTAGGTTAAAGATTGTGTTCAAATGAGTTAAAGGAGTTAAAGGACAATGTGTTAAAAACCCACTCTTAAGTTTACAAATGAAAATTTATTTTCTATATTGCGATCGCTTCGCCCCCCCCCCCCCCCCCCCTAAAAAACACACTAGAAAAGCCCGTAAAATAAACTGTTTGGCCTTGCTTATAAACTACTATGTTAACACAGTTGGTTTAAGTATTATGTTAACATTTGGTTTAAAGGCTTAACAGAGTTTATGATGTACGTTATAAATATTGCCAGCGTAAGGCATTCAATATACACGTTTGTGAAGTTTGAATGCCTGGTTTATTTTGAAAGAAGACACTGCAATTACCGAACAGCTTTTTTGGCTATGCTAAATTGTAAACAAGGTCACGTTAGAAAAGTGACCACAAAGTATCAAGTTTTCTGATAGTTCCCAATAACTTTAATGTTTAATATTGATTTTTTTGCGACACCGTACAATTTTAGTATTATTTGGAGGTATTTGGTAGATTGTTACTGAAATGAAAAACAAAATGACAGAGAGAAGTTTCAGCAGTTTCGCATTTTTTTTTTCATCACAAAAACCCTTTCAAATCATAACAAATAATATGTGGCCACCTGACATCTAAATTTCACATATGTGTGGTTCCGATTTCTTAATATCCGATTATAGTTGAAATAAAGAACAAAATCATACCATAGTTTATACTTTTAATTATGAGTTTGGATTATTATGAAATGGCAAGCTCATTTGTACTTCCGATACCTTTAATAAGCAAGCTCATTTGTACTTCCGATACCTTTAATAAGCAAGCTCATTTGTACTTCCGATACCTTTAATAAGCAATCTTAAAAAGGTATTGTTTAATAACATCATGTAGTATTTAAGCATTTCAATTGTGTACAGTTGATGGCGGTTACTCAGTGTGGAACGAATGGGGACACTGTACTGTGTCGTGTGATGGAGGCTCGGGTGGAGGGTACCAGATACGTAACCGTCGATGCGACAATCCTATGCCGTCAGCAGGAGGGCTTGACTGCACAAGTCTTGGAAGCCCTACGGACACGAAGTTCTGTGGCGTTGATCCTTGCCCGGGTAAGTATTTTAGCTCGACTATTCGATGTATAAGGAGGCTATCCTCCTCACTCATTTTTTTTTTTTGCTTTTGACTGGCGCATTTAATATTTTAATCCAGGTTTTCACAAAGTGGTTATTATAAAGAATGAAATATCCACACTTCGACGAGTGTCTTAGCCGCTCGGTATAATTATGGAATATCCGCACCTCGGCGAGTGCCTTAGTCGCGTGGTACAATTATAAAATATCCGCACATTGACGAATGTCATAGTTGCATGGTACACTTAAGAATTATCCGCACTTCGATGAATGTCATAGTCGCGTGGTACAATAATAGAATATTCGCACATCGACAAGTGTCTTAGTCGCGTACAATTACGGAATATCCGCACTTCGACAATTGTGTTAGTCGCTCGGTACACTTACGGAATATCCGCTCTACAACGTGTGTCTAAGTCGTGTGGAACAATTATTAAATATTCGCACCTCGGAGAGTGTAATAGTTGCGTGGTACCATTATGGAATATCGCGACTTCGACGAGTTTCATAGTCGCGTGGTACAATTATAGAATATCCGCATATCGACGAATTTCATAGTTGCCTGGTACAATTATAAAATATCCGCACATCGCCGCGTTTCATAGTCGCGTGGTAGAATTATAGAATATCCGCACATTGACGAGTTTCATACTCGCGTGGTACAATTATAGAATATCCGCACACCGAAGAGTTTCATAGTCGCGTGGTACAATTATCGAATATCCGCACATCGACGAGTTTCATAGTCGCGTGGTACAATTATCGAATATCCGCATATCGACGAATTTCATAGTTGCCTGGTACAATTATAAAATATCCGCACATCGCCGAGTTTCATAGTCGCGTGGTAGAATTATAGAATATCCGCACATTGACGAGTTTCATAGTCGCGTGGTACAATTATCGAATATCCGCATATCGACGAATTTCATAGTTGCCTGGTACAATTATAAAATATCCGCACATCGCCGGGTTTCATAGTCGCGTGGTAGAATTATAGAATATCCGCACATTGACGAGTTTCATACTCGCGTGGTACAATTATCGAATATCCGCACATCGACGAGTTTCATAGTCGCGTGGAACAATTATCGAATATCCGCACATCGAAGAGTTTCATAGTTGCGTGGTACAATTATGGAATATCCGCACATCGACGAGTTTCATAGTCGCGTGGTACAATTATCGAATATCCGCACATCGACGAGTTTCATAGTCGCGTGGAACAATTATCGAATATCCGCACATCGAAGAGTTTCATAGTTGCGTGGTACAATTATAGAATATCCGCACACCGAAGAGTTTCATAGTCGCGTGGTACAATTATCGAATATCCGCACATCGACGAGTTTCATAGTCGCGTGGTACAATTATCGAATATCCGCACATCGACGAGTTTCATAGTCGCGTGGTACAATTATCGAATATCCGCGCATCGACGAGTTTCATAGTTGCGTGGTACAATTATGGAATATCCGCACTTCGACAAGTGTCTTAGTCGCGTCGTACAATTATGGATTATCCGCACTTCGACAATTGTCTTAGTCGCTCGGTACAATTATTGAATATCCACGCTCCGATGAGTGTCATATTCGCGTGGTACACTTATTTAATATTCGCACCTCGGTGAGGGTTATAGTGGCGTGTTACAATTATTGAATATCCGCACCTCGGCGAGTGTCAGTGGCGTGGTACAAATATGAAATATCCGCTCTTTGACGAGTGTCTTAGTCTCGTGGTACACATTTTGAAATATCCCCACTTCGACTTGTGTCTTAGTCGCGTGGTACAAGTATGGAATATCCGCAGTTCGACGTGTGTCTTAGTCGCGTGGTTCAATTATTGAATATCCGCACTTTGACGTGTGTCTTAATCGCGTGATTCAATTATTGAATATCTGCACTTCAGCGAGTGTCAAAGTGAATGGGTACAATTATGAAATATCCGCACATCGACTGATGTTTTTTGCAAAATAAACGCGGCGTCTGTTAAACCATTCTAGTGGATGGCCATTGGTCTATGTGGGGCAATTGGACGGAATGTTCAGTGACGTGCGGAGAGGGCCAGCGGTCACGTTATCGTACCTGCTCTGACCCCGAACCGGACTTTGGTGGAGAGAACTGTACAATTGGAAACCCCGTCCTTACTGAGAGCTGTCGTAATGTTGCATGTCCAGGTACGTGTATACAGTTTGTGATGAATATGCATAAGTTATTATTCATCTATTATAAATTATACGAATATATTCAAGAGCGCGTCAGCAACCGTACGTTCCTTTTATTTGAAAATGCATTGGCTATGAATGATTTACAGTTTATCGTTGAAACTGATGTAAGTAAATAAGGACCACATGAAGTGTGTCGATATGACCCAAGAATGTATTCGACTGTTTCGACTGCTTGAAATTCTTAGCTCTGATTGGCCTGTTTGAAGCAATGAACAATATCAATGTGTTTATACCACGTGATAATTAACGTCCTATTTGCTACGTCGGAAGACAACATTTTGCTTAAAATGAACATTAATTAAAGATAACTTTTCTTTACTACATAATTTTAAATGAAACAATAGGCAGTCTATGTCGCTTAAAGAGCCCTGCCTTCGTTTTATTGCCGGAGTTTTATAAGGTTTTGTTAGTTTCATCAAACACTTCGACAAACCTGTTTCCAAAATCATGTTTTGACAGTGCTCCGTCAGACGGCCGTATTGTGAAAAGGTTTGTCAAAGTGTTTAAAGAAACTAAACTCGCAATCAAACTCTGCTAAAAGACCGAAGGTAGGGCTCTGTTAGCTGCGTAGGCTGCGCTTTGTTTCATTTAAAATGGTGAAGAAATAGTGAAGTTATCTTTGTTTAAAGTATTTTTTTTCAAATCAAAATATTGCCTTCCGACGTAGCATTTATGACGCAATTGATCACGTGGTAAACACACACTGAATATATAACTAATATGAATTCCAACGGTATCGTGCATTTTGTAACCAACACCAACAAATGGTGGTTGTAAAAGACACCGTGAATAAGAGAAATACCAGCTAAACTGTTAAAAAGTGTCCAGCTGTCACTTCGAGGGACCTGCTGAAAATCCACACTACCTATTTTAATCGAAAATAAAAAGTAGACAGTGATTTATTTCTTTGCAAGAGAAGGCACATAAGTGTCTGACAAACGATTTGGTAAAATTTTAATTGCAATCAAACTAGTTAAACGTTTCAAATGTGTAGTATTTTTATATAGTCGTCTTGGCAATTTCATATCTGCTCTATGAATGTGGTATATTTCACTGAATCTTTACCAAACTTGGTCACAATATTTATGGGCATAATGAATCGTTTAAGATCAATAAAGAGTCCGACCGCACAATTGTCTCAAAAGTTTTTGCACTTAAATTGTCAAATCTCATCAAATTAAAAACAAGATGTTGCTCCAAGCAGGCGAAGAACTCAATCTGCGTTTTCTTGTTATGGTCAGCAGGGACGCCTATGTGCAGAACTAAGTCCTGCACCTGTTTATGTGTTGGTAAATAACTAAGCGCACTGCTGACAGTTAAATGCCAACTGTAAACAATAAACTATAGTTATTTAGTCCTGCAGCTGTTGATGAGTTGGTAAATAACTTAGCGTACAGTTGACAGTTACATGACAACTGGGAACAATAAACTATAGTTATTAAGTCTGTCCGGGAATTGAATATTTAAAAGTATCATTAATACCGAAGTGTTTTACTTGTCATCGGTCAAATAAGAAAGGCTAACACCAATACAGGATCTTAATTTTATCAAATGTATTTTCTTAATTCAGTTGATGGTGGGTGGGGAACATGGGAGTCCTGGTCGGCATGTGACTGTAACGATGATGAGAAGAACAGGAAACGAACTTGTGACAGTCCATCCCCAGTTGGTGCAGGCAAGCAATGTGAAGGAAACTCTACCGAAACAGTCGACTGCATACCTGATGCCTTAGCCCAATGTCCAAGTATAACCTCACTTACTCCACAATATGTTGATCTATTCTTATGCTTAGGCAAATATAAGCTTACTTCAACCTCAGAAATCTTAATAAGTGCGGTACCATGTCATTTTTCCATGTGAATTTCGATCAGATTGCAACTAGTACAGTCCCTAGAGGTATTTGTGTGCATTTTTTGTCCAGAGCGTTTCCTGGTATATTTGTGTCGGAGGATGTCTGAAGTTCATTGTAGCGAGGGTGGACAGCTGGCGTTTACCATGGTAACCACGACAACAGCCAATATGGCCGCCGTTTTCTTAGCCCATGACTAGTCTTACAGTATTTATCATAACTATTTAACATAAACATTTATTGACTTAAATGTTTGAAGTAAGTTATGTACATATGCTAAGCTTTCTAGCACAATGACCATCAAGGTCAGCAAAGATCAAGGTCATGGTCATTTCAAGGACGAAATGTGAAAAGTGCTAAAATATCAGTTATATACCTTAAATTGTTTTTAATAATTTACAAATTAATGAAATCTTCCATTCAAAGTGCATAGTTCTGTAACAAGTAATTAATACTTATCATAATAATCCAAAAGAGGACCTCATACGATGTAATGGTAAGATTCACCAGCCAATTACGTACCAACACCTTATTCTGATTTTTGCTGAAAAATGTTCTAACTGTAATATTATTAAACAAGCAACATTTTTAAAAAAAACTATAAAGGCTATTTTGTATTTTGATGTTTTAGTCAATATACATTGATGCTTCAAATCCTTATTTAATTATTATGATCATGGTCATGTATGAATCATTGAAATTTAAATGGTCCACTATTTAGGTCATATAAAGGTTACATACTACCTGGAAGTTAAACTTCTAATAGGCATTAAAACCTGAGTGACAATAAGTGGATTTTGAAGCAACAAAAGTAGATTAAGCCGTGTTATATTCCAAATTGTTCAGAAAATTCTGAGTTATATCAAACTGGCGCTATAACCTTCAAAAATGTGGTGCCAAATAATACAAGATGGCGCCCAAGATGGCTCTCAAGAGATTCCACCATAAATTGCAAATTCATATTAAATGCTATAATTGAATATGCAAATTATTCTTCAAAGGATACAAGTGAATATTCACATGGATATTACTTTTCCCATAATGTACTTCAAAGTGAAATATGAAATTGACCTCTTCAATGTTAAGTTCAAGGTCATATCAAGGTGGATGTACAAACATACCTTATAATTTGACCTTTTCTGTATACCTTTCTTCTTTCAAAGTTGTTTATGTTAAGTTTCGATGAACAGTTGTGGAAAAACTGTAAATTGCATGTTCTTTCACTCAAAATAATATTAAAGGTATTTTTTTATCTATATTTAAATATTTTTTTTAAATCTACATTGATTTGTTACATAACAAAGTGCAAATGGTGATCTCACGATTGTTATTGCTGTAAGATTCGCGAAGAGTTGCGTTTTCGTGTCTATATCTTCTTTTTAGAAGTTTTTTGAAATTTTATCACGGCATGTTCATTTACAATATGATTACGGAGCTGGCCGTCATATATGTGCATTATATTATTTCAGTAGTCAGAGAAATTTGTCAGATTTAATTTAAACAACTGGTGCCATACAAACACATGTTGCCAAATGTTGATGCCACAATGTGCATTTCCATGATTTTTTTATGTTTTAATGTAACTGTTGGATCCAATTGAACGATGTTTTAATTTTAGGAATTAACACACAGAACGGGCAAAATTAATGTTAAGACCAATACTGATCATACAAATATGCAGTTAACCGTGATATAAGAGGGTTTAAATTTTGCGCTTTAAACATTACGTAAACCGATTGGAAAAATCTCTTTCCATCAAAGTACTGGTAGTATCACTGCGACCACGACCCGATTAATTAGGCCTACAATTTGATAACACATTACCTATATGCCACAATGTGATTGATATGGCATGTACTGCGTAGGCTTAATTAGAGCTGCAAATGGGTTTGTTTGGCTCCAAATAGGCTTTAATGCTGCCAACATGTGGTCTATTAGGCACTGAGTAGTCTAAATAAGATTTGCACATATTTTTGGCTCTTAATTGGCTTTATGGTTGCCAATGTATAGTATCTTATAATAGAATTGTATATGTGTTTGTTTGTCTTAAGAAAGCTTTTATGGTGTCAACATGTTGTATGTCAGACACTGAGCAGTCTGAACTAGAGTTGTATATGTCTTTGCCTGGCTCTAAATGGGCTTTCTTGGTGCCAACATGTGGTATGTAAGTCACTGAGTAGTTTGAAGAAGACTTGTTTATGAGTTTGTTTGGCTCAAAATGGGCTTTTATGGTGCCAACATGTGGTATGTAAAACACTGAGTAGTCTGAACTAGAGTTATTTATGTGTTTGTTTGGCTCTAAATGGCTTACATGATGCCAACATGTGGCATTTAAGACACTGAGTAGCCTGAACTAGAGTTGTTTATGAGTTTGTTTGGCTCTAAATGGCTTTCATGGTGCCAACATGTGGTATGTAAGACACTGAGTAGTCTGAACTAGAGTTGTATATGAGTTTGTTTGGCACTAAATGGCTTTCATGGTGCCAACATGTGGTATGTAAGACACTGAGTAGTCTGAACTAGAGTTGTATATGTGTTGGTTTGGCTCTTATTGGCTTTTATGGTGCCAACATGTGGTATTTAAGACACTGAGTAGTCTGAGCTAGAGTTTTTTATGTGTTTGTTTGGCTCTAAATGGCTTTCATGGTGCCAACATGTGGTATTTAAGACACTGAGACAGTCTGAACTAAAGTTATTTATGTGTTTGTTTGGCTCTAAATAGCTTTTATGGTGCCAACATGTGGTATTTAAGACAATGAGACAGTCTGAACTAGAGTTATTTATGTGTTTGTTTGGCTCTTAATGGCTTTTATGGTGCCAACATGTGGTATTTAAGACAATGAGGCAGTCTGAACTAGAGTTGTATATGTGTTTGTTTTGGCTTTAAATGGGCTTATATGGTGCCAACATGTGGTATTTAAGACAATGAGACAGTCTGAGCTAGAGTTGTATATGTGTTTGTTTGGCTCTAAATGACACTTTTGGTGCCAACATGTGGTATTTAAGACACTGAGTAGTCTGATCTAGAGTTATTTATGTGTTTGTTTGGCTCTAAAGGGCTTTTATGGTGCCAACATGTGGTATTTAAGACAATGAGACAGTCTGAACTAGAGTTATTTATGTGTTTGTTTGGCTCTAAATGGCTTTTATGGTGCCAACATGTGGTATGTAAGACACTGAGACAGTCTGAACTAGAGTTATTCATGGGTTTGCTATAAATGGCTTTTATGGTGCCAACATGTGGTATGTAAGGCACTGAGACAGTCTGAATTAGAGTTATTTATGTGTGTGTTTGGCTCTAGAAGGCCTTTATGGTGCAAACATGTGGTATGTAAGACACTGAGACAGTCTGAACTAGAGTTATTTATGTGTTTGTTTGGCTCTAAATGGCTTTAATGGTGCTAACATGTGGTATGTAGGACACTGAGACAGTCTGAACTAGAGTTATTCATGTGTTTGTTTGGCTCTAAATGGCCTTTATGGTGCCAACATGTGGTATGTAAGACACTGAGACAGTCTGAACTAGAGTGATTTATGTGTTTGTTTGGCTCTAAATAGCTTTTATGGTGCCAACATGTGGTATGTAAGACACTGAGACAGTCTGAACTAGAGTTATTTATGTGTTTGTGTGGCTCTAAATAGCTTTTATGGTGCCAACATGTGGTATGTAAGACACCCAGTAATCTGAACTAGAGTTGCATATGTGTTTTTTGGCGCTTAAGGGGCTTTATGTTTGTCAACATGTAGTCTATTTGGCACTGTGTAGGCTTTACTAGAGCTTGACACTATATGAGTTTCATTGGAGCTACAATGAGATTTACTAGGCACTAAATTTACTTCGATATAACCTATTGTAGATGGATTTGTTTGGCACTAAATAGTCTCCAATATAGCGAAAAAAGTGATTCATTTAATACTTTATCGGCTCGAAAGACGCCCATAAATAACTTTTTTAACACAAAACTAAGTAAAAAAATGTTTATTGAATACAAGGCAGACTTGAATAGAGCCAATCCTTGATGACTGCGTGGCCGATTAGGATTGGTTGTAGACAATGGTGATTGATTAAGCTCTGGGCTGGCCTTGGCAGAACCTTTCTGGGGTTTAATAATGAGTAGGCTTGACCGAACAAATTAGAAGGGAGCTCTTAAAAAAAGTTGTTGGGTACCCATTGTATCTGAAAAAGACAATTTGGAATTGGCTTGGCACTTCGAAGGCACTTGGTATGCTTAGGTAGAAACATTTAATGGTTTGCTAAACACTTATACATTAAACATGAGCCAAAATACTTTTGGGTTGTTGGTCCCAAACTGTTTACAGACTAGGTCGGTAAAGCACTGGATTAACTTGAACAGTGGTTAACTTCCGGCTGAATGGACTTTTGTGAAATTTACACAAATAGTATACATGTAGTTTGTTAAGCACTGGATGAGGTAAAGTGTGGTAAATTGCGATAAAACTGATTTTTTGGTTAAGTTTTGATGTGGAAAAAGAGATGATATACGATTCAAAATTCTCTTTGATTTTAATAATTTTTTGGTTTTTTTTTCAAATGAAATCCAGTCAAACATAATGATGTTATAGATAGCACAGTTGATATTGTTTATATTCAAATGATCATTTCGACCTTGATTTTGAATTGCTTAGTTTTGTATATCAATATTATGAAGTTCATTACAAAACAGTTATCCTCTATTCCTTAAGATGCATATTTTAAACAGTTACAATGTCATATAAAGCCTCTTTTGAGCAGCCTGTTTTTGGTAACATGAATTAGGATCACACCACGCCTCCACAAAAATGGTTCACTGTTAAACTGAAGAGCCCATAACGTTTCTACAACATCTTGTGAAATCAAATTCAAATTAATTAAAATCATTTTTTTTTACCTAAAAATGACCTTGAAGAAGTCAGTAAGGTATCCTAACAAAAATCACATTGTATAAAAGATACAACCCGTGAGGTTGCACTTTTGAGTGTCACCCACTTATGCTAGCAAAATATAGCAACCCTCGGCACGTTTTAATGGCATTGAAAGCTGCACTCTCACAGATTTATCGTCTGACAACTTTTATTATTATTTTCTTTGAATTAGCCAATGTTTGCGTAAATGTCTGCACACCAGTGATTTGAGACTGCTGACAGAAGATCAAATCTCAGTTTATCATAAAAAATGATGTGTAATGGCTTAAAGCGTTACTAACGGTTTGAAAAAAATGAAATTTCCAGCAGTTAACCTAGGCATTGATGCCAAAATGAGCCGATTCTTGGACATCTTTCTTTTAAAAGGTGTCGAATCTGACAATCTGTGAGAGTGCAGCTTTAAGAAATCATCTGAAAAGTTTACCCTAAAATATTTTTAATGAGGTAAAATACAATTTACATTCCTGCCACAAAAAAAAAAAAAAAAATGTAAATTGTTTTCAAATTTTGAAGTATTTTTCATACTTCAACCTTAACCTTGACCTTGAAGTGGTCAATGATACGTGTCAATTTAAAATTCATTATAGGAGAAGTAATATATCCATGTGAATATTCACCCCGATATGTTATTGATTATTGCCGCATTCCAACATAATGTTTTAACTGAAATTGCAAGCTATTGTGGCCATATTGGGCGCCAAATCCACTGATGCCAATACAGGTGGTGTATAACCTTTAAAGGACTTTACAGTAATTTATTTTCAAGTCAAATGCTTCATACATGATACATGGCCACAGATCATTCATTTATAAGAATTTAAAGTATCGATGTATACATATAAATTAAATCATTTAATTGCCAAAAAAAACTTAAATGAATATTGTGTGTTGATTAAAATTACAATTAGAAATTGTTCAGAAATGTCGATATAAGGAGTTGGTACGTTATAGTCTGGTGTTTCTTATCAGAATATTTTATGCGGTTCTCGTTTGGCTTATTATGATGGGAAATGATAACATTATTCAAATATGATCTTTAAAAGAAATATTGCATTAGTTTGCAATTGATTAAAAACAATATGAGGTAAATAACTGATATTTTAGCACTTTTTCACATTTCGTCCTTGAAATGACCCTGACCTTGACCTTTGCTGACCTTTATGGTCAGTGTGTTAGAAAGCTTAGCATATGTAAATTACTTACTTCAAAATTTTAGTCAATAAAAGTTTTTGTTAAATAGTTATGATTAATACTATAAGATTAGCAATGGGCTAAGAAAACGGCGGCCATCTTGGCTGTTGTCGTGGTTACCATGGTAACATGGGGGATGCCTGCGTCCACCATTGCTAAAAATGAACTTCAGACATCCCCCGACACAAATATACCAAGAAACGCTCTGGACAAAAAATGCACACAAATACTAGGGACTAGACTAAATCGGACGCTTTGTTTTTGTGAATAAGAACTTCCGCGATATCAAAGCATTGGGTGTTTGTTGATTTTACCCAGTCCAAAAAATATAAGCTCCCTGTAATTCTAGAAAAGTATTACACTAGTTGGTTTTATTATAAGGTACGCCTCGAATTACCCAATGAGATTAACGATGTCAGCTTAATGACAGGTATTTTCAGGTTTGTAGCTTCTAACCACGTTTCAGTACAAAATAACATTTTGCCTAGAATGTTTACATTTTCAAAATTTAAGTTTGTCAAACGTTCATTTACTTAATTGCGGAATAAACATATTTTCTTTAAATGATGTAAATTACATTCAGCACAGGGAGGCTGGACTAATTGGTTCTCATGGATGGGTTGTTCGGTGACCTGCGGCAATGGTACACGTCTTAGACTAAGGCTTTGTGAAAATCCTAAGCCTGAAAACGGAGGCAGATATTGTGAAGGCGAAGGGCGAGAAAGCAATGATTGCTTTGATCAGTTCTGTACAGGTAGATGACTTCTATGATTGTAATATTTTTTTTAAAATAACAACTCCTTAATCCGATGTAAGCGTAGCAGTTATTATTAATACCATTACAAAAAAGCACCAATCAAACCGAGACTCTTGTGTCTAAAATTTGGGGGCATATATGTCAAAAAATCTCTTTGTTAATGTCCTTTTTTTACATTCCTCAATTTCACAAGTGATAATATCACCTGACATTGATATGCGTTGTGTTTGTTATCTTGCAGCGTTTTACTAGTGTTATCTTGCAGTGTTGTGTCTAGTGTTATCTTGCAGTACTGTGTCTAGTGTTACCTTTCAGCGTTGTGTCAAGTGTTATCTTGCAGCGTTGTGCCTAGTGTTATCTTGCAACGTCGTGTGTTATGTTATCTTGCTGCGTCGTGTCTAATGTTTCCTTGTAGTGCTGTATCTAGTGTTATCTTGCAGCGTTGTGTCTAGTGTTATCTTGTAGTGCTGTGTCTAGTGTTATCTTGCAGTGTTGTGCCTAATGTTATCTTGCATCGTTGTGTCTAGTGTTTTCTTGCAGCGTTGTGTTCAGTGTAATCTTGCAGGGTTGTGTGTAGTGTTATCTTGCAGCGTTGTGTCCAGTGTAATCTTGCAGGGTTGTGTCTAGTGTTATCTTGCAGCGTTGTTTCTTGTGTTATCTTGCAGCGTTGTGTCTAGTGTTATCTTGTAGTGTTGTGTCTAGTGTTATCTTGCAGTGCTGTGTCTTGTGTTATCTTGCAGCATTGTGTCTAGTGTTATCTTGCAGTGTTGTGTATTGTGTTATCTTGCAGCGTTGTGCTTAGTATTATCTTGCAGCGCAGTATCTTGTAACGCTATGTGTTATGTTATCTTGCAGGGTTGTGTCTAGTGTTATCTTGCAGCCTTGTGTCTAGTGTTATCTTGCAGTGTTGTGTCTAGAGTTATCTTGCAGTGTTGTGTCTAGTGTTATCTTGCAGTGTTGTGTCTAGAGTTATTTTGCAGCGTTGTGTCTAGTGTTATCTTGCAGCGTTGTGTCTAGTGTTATCTTGCAGTGTTGTGTCTAGTGTTATCTTGTAGTGTTGTGTCTAATGTTATCTTGCAGTGTTGTGTCTAGTGTTATCTTGCAGTGTTGTGTCTAGTGTTATCTTGTAGTGTTGTGTCTAGTGTTATCTTGCAGTGTTGTGTCTAGAGTTATCTTGCAGTGTTGTGTCTAGTGTTATCTTGCAGTGTTGTGTCTAATGTTATCTTACACCGATGGGTCTAGTGTTATCTTGCAAGTTTGTGTCTTCTGTTATCTTGTAGTGCTGTGTCTAGTGTTATCTTGCAGTGTTTTGTCTAGTGTTATTTTGCAGTGCTGTGTCTAGTGTTATCTTGCAGTGTTGTGTCTAGTGTTATCTTGCAGTGCTTTGTCTTGTGTTATCTTGCAGTGTTGTGTCTAGTGTTATCTTGCAGTGTTGTGTCTAGTGTTATTTTGCAGTGTTGTGTCTAGTGTTATCTTGTAGTGTTGTGTATAGTGTTATCTTGTAGTGTTGTGTATTGTGTTATCTTGCAGTGTTGTGTCTAGTGTTATCTTGTAGTGTTGTGTATTGTGTTATCCTGCAGTGGAGTGTCTTGTGTTATCTTGTAGTGTTGTGTATTGTGTTATCCTGCAGTGTTGTGTCTAGTGTTATCTTGTAGTGTTGTGTATTGTGTTATCCTGCAGTGTTGTGTCTAGTGTTATTTTGCAGTGTTGTGTCTAGTGTTATCTTGTAGTGTTGTGTATAGTGTTATCTTGTAGTGTTGTGTATTGTGTTATCTTGCAGTGTTGTGTCTAGTGTTATCCTGCAGTGTTGTGTATTGTGTTATCTTGCAGCGTTGTGTCTTGTGTTATTTTGCAGAGTTGTGTCTTGTGTTATCTTGCAGTGTTGTGCCTAGTGTTATCCTGCAGTGTTGTGTCTAGTGTTATCTTGTAGTGTTGTGTCTAGTATTATCTGCAGCGCTGTGTCTCATCGTTGTGTCTTATGTTATCTTGCAGTGTTGTGCCTTGTGTTATCTTGCAGTGTTGTGTGTAGTGTTATCTTGCAGCGCAGTGTCTTGTGTTATCTTGCAGCGTTGTGTCTAGTGTTATCTTGCAGCGCAGTATCTTGTGTTATCTTGCAGCGTTTATTCTTGTGTTTACTTGCAGTGTTGTGTCTTGTGTTGTCTTGCAGCGTTGTGTCTTGTGTTATCTTGCAGCGTTGTGTCTAGTGCTATCTTGCAGCGCAGTGTCTTGTGTTATCTTGCAGCGGTGTGTCTAGTGTTATCTTGCAGCGCAATGTCTTGTGTTATCTTGCAGTGTTGTGTCTAGTGTTATCTTGTAGTGTTGTGTATAGTGTTATCTAGCAGTGTTGTGTCTAGTGTTATCCTGCAGTGTTGTGTCTAGTGTTATCTTGCAGGGTTGTGTCTAATGTTATCTTGCAGTGTTGTGTTTAATGTTATCTTGCAGCGTTGTGTCTTGTGTTATCTTGCAGCGTTGTGCCTCATCGTTGTGTCTTATGTTATCTTGCAGCGTTGTGTCTAATGCCATATTGCAGCGTTGTGTCTTATGTTATCTTGCCGCGTTGTGTCTTTTTATCTTACGGTGTTTTGTCTTATGATTTTTTGCAGCGTTGTGTCTTATGTTTTCTGGCAGCGTTTTTTCTTCCATTATCTGACAGCTTTTTGTTTTGTGTTATCTTGCAGCGTTGTATCTTATGTTATCTTGCAGCGTTGTGTCTTATGTTGTTTTGCAGCGTTGTGTTTAATGTTGTCTTGCAGCGTTGTCTTGCAGCATTGTGACTTGCATTATCTTGAAGCGTTTTGTCTTGCATTATCTTGCAGTGCTGTGTCTCAGCGTTGTGTCTTATGTTGTTTTGCAGTGTTGTGTCTTATGTTGTCTTGCAGCGTTATCTTGCAGCGTTGTGACTTGTATTATCTTGCAGCGTTTCGTCTTGCATTATCTTGCAGCGCTGTGTCTCATCGTTGTGTATTATGTTATCTTGCAGCGTTGTGCCTTGTGTTTTCTTACAGCGTTGTGTCTTATGTTATCTTACAGCGTTGTGCCATGTGCTATGTTACAGCGTTGTTTCTTATGCTATCTTACAGCGTCGTGTCTTATGTTATCTTGCAGCGTTGTGTCTTATGCTATCTTACAGCGTTGTGTCTTATGTTATCTTGCAGCGTTGTGTCTAGTGTTATCTTGCAGCGTTGTGTCTTCTGTTATCATTCAGCATTGTGTCTAGTGTTATTTAGCAGCGTTGTATATTATGTTATATTGCAACAGTTTGTCGTACGTCATGTTGCAGTGTTTTGTCTTATGTTGTCTTGAAGCGTAGTGTCTTATATTATCTTGTTGTGTTGAGTTTTGTGTTATCATCTTGTTGTGTTGTGTCTTGTGTTATCTTACAGCGTAGTGTCTAATGTTATCATCTTGTAATGTGGTGGCTTGTGTAATATTGCAACGTAGTGTCGAATGTTATCATCTTGTAGTGTGGTGTCTTGTGTAATCTTGAAGCGTAGTGTCTAATGTTATAAGCTTGTAGTGTGGTGTCTGCCGTGTGTAATCTTGCAGCGTAGTGTCTAATGTTATCACCTTGTAGTGTGGTGTCTTGTGTAATCTTGCAGCGTAGTGTCTAATGTTATCACCTTGTAGTGTGGTGTCTTGTGTAATCTTGCAGCGTAGTGTCTAATGTTATCACCTTGTAGTGTGGTGTCTTGTGTAATCTTGCAGCGTAGTGTCTAATGTTATCATCTTTTAGTGTGTTGTCTTGTGTAATCTTTTAGCGTAGTGTCTAATGTTATCATCTTGCAGTATGGCGTCTTGTGTAATCTTGCAGCGTAGTGTCTAATGTTATCTTGTTGCATTGTGTCTTGTGCGAATTTGCAGCGTAGTGTCTAATGCTATCATCTTGTAATGTGGTGTCTTGTGTTATCTTGCAGCGAAGTGTCTAATGTTATCGTGTTGTGTTGTGTCTTGTGTCATCTTGCAGCGTAGTGTCTAATGTTACCATCTTGTAGGGTTGTGTATTGTGTTATCTTTTTGTTTTGCATTGCACCTTTTGTAAATAAACATGATCTTAGTTCAATTTTCGGCAACTCATGATGTACCTGAAGCTTCCTTTGTTTAATAGATTGCTCAGAATATTGTATAAGTTAATAACTTAAGGACAAAGTGATCACCTTTGCTTATTAACTGATAGTTTTCTATTAACTGTGTTTTCGGCTCAACTTGATCCTGTGATTTACGATTGGCTATCTTAATCGAATTACACTATATTAATCTGTTTTGTAAAACGATTTAGCCAAGTCTAGTTAAACAATGCGCATACCATTTGGTCACACAAACACACACAATTAAGGACAGTACATGAACATGAAACCACATGGAATCATTTAATCGAACATACCGTATTACTCCAGAAAAGAAAGATATGTAGCATTATAACACCTTGTCCAAGACAGCATGTCTATCTAAAACTCTATCTGGACCCAATTTTCCCACATACTAGATGGCGTGATTTGAAATGATTTTACATTTACTCTTTTAATCCCATTGTCTTGAATATCATGTTGGTATCTAAATAAATAATCTAATAACAAAATTAACTTCAGCATTTAATAAAAATATGTATACATTATTAAGGGTTACCTCACTCTAGTGGAATATATTTGATAAATTAGTTGATGGAAACTGGGCTGAATGGGAGAGATGGGGCGCGTGTGACAAACCCTGCAACACTGGACACCAAACGAGAAACCGGACCTGCTCAAACCCCGAGCCAGCCCACGGAGGGCAAAACTGCAGCGGTGATAGTGAAGACACGACAACATGCAACACACAACATTGCCCAGGTAAGGTCTTTAAAAGCAACTAATGTCAGAAGGTGCAAAAAGATATACTCCTATGTAATTTGTTGCTTTATGGCCTACAAAGCTATTCAACCAAATAGTTGATTGTTAGATATAGAAAATTCCATTTGCTTGGTCATACATTTGAATGTGTTTGCAAAGGTCTAACGTAATATGTTTCTTTTGTTCTTTGTGAAATATACAAAAAAAGTTTATATAGTTTCCGTTTAGTTTCCTTTTCGTATTACATTTTTGTGTGTTTTATAACAGTTTCTATATGAACTTTTCTTGTTTTCCTTTTAATGACATCAGTAATATAATAAATGTTTTAGAAGAAATAAATAAATATCTCTATAACAATATAATTGTATTGTGTAACCTTGCCTTAAACACCAGTTTTGCCTTGCCTGAAACACCAGTTTTGCCTGGTCTAGAAAACCAGTTTTGCCTTGCCTGAAACACCAGTTTAACCTTGCCCGAAACACCAGTTTTGCCTTGCCCGAAACACCAGTTATGCCTTTTCTGAAACGCCAGTTTTACATTGCTTGAAACTTGTCTGAAACACCAGTTTTACCTTGCCTGAAGCACCAGTTTTGCCTTGTCAGAAACACCAGTTTTACCTTGCCTGAAGCACCAGTTTTGCCTTGTCTGAAACACCAGTTTTACCTTGCCTAAAGCACCAGTTTTGCCTTGTCTGAAACACCAGTCTTACCTTGCCTGAAACACCAGTTTTGCCTTGTCTGAAACACCAGTTTTACCTTGCCTGAAGCACCAGTTTTGCCTTGTCTGAAACACCAGTTTTACCTTGTCTAAAACAACAGTAATACCTTGCCTAAAACACCAGTCTAAATTGCTTGAAATATCTGCTTTACCTTGCTATAAACACCAGTTTGACATTAAAACAACAGTTTTCTGCAATATACAAGAAAACATTTGTAGAGACAAATTAATTCAACTTATTTTTGTTCTTGTCGTCAGTTAATGGTGTTTGGGGAGAATGGGGTCATTGGGCGGAATGTGACGTCACCTGCGCCTTGGGAAACCAGATGCGAAATCGTAGCTGTGACAATCCACTTCCAGCGTTCGGGGGTCAGGAATGTGCTGGGGAAGAGACAGAATTCCAACAATGCCAAATGGATCCTTGTCCAAGTAAGTTTAGAACATGTCACCCTAAAAGTAATCGTAGTATGTCCTAATTTTGCACACCTAAACAACGTGAGCTATTTTTTTAAGTATATACATTTATTGAAATCTGACTGATTTGCAAAATCTTACTTTGGCTTACAGAAATATCATACGCTGATCAGCTGTAATCACTGTGAATGATCTGAACTTTCAAAATTGCTATTTTTAGCTCAGCTCAAACCAACGTTACACATCTTGTAAATAATACAGTCATTGAATTGCAAAAGTGTCGTTTTTATGGTTTATTTCTTACAAGTGTGATTGACAAAATATAGCGAAAGTGGGATTCGAATCAACGAAGCAAAAGATCATTTGTACATAAGTCGTCCGCTCAATCTATTAAGCTATTCCGGCTTTGAATGTAACCTACATTTTCAGTCAATGAACCGGCTTATATACCTGTATTAAGTACAATGCTTAATAGTTAAGAATTATAACCTCCAGCGGGCTTTTCAGAAAAAGCTCCGTCTACTCAAAATAAGCGTTATCATATTTGGAAATGTCCTTTTAAAACACGTTTTTCTCCGTTTTGTTTCAGAATTTTCAGAATATATTTATTTATGTTTAACCCTTGAAATCAAAATAATTCATTTACGATATTAAAATACTTGTTTTGTTTAAGTGTTACTCTTTTGTGATATACATGCAAATTTCTTGGTGGTATTTGTTTCTAATTTAAAGAAAAAATTGAATACACAGTGAAACAATGAACAAGTAAAATAATAGCAATCACTGATTTGTAATTTCAAATAAATGATTGTCATACGTTTAAGTCCAAACAAGGCAATGTTCAGACGAATTGTATACAGCAGTCAAGTCGAGCAAAGCAAGATTATTTTTTAATCAAAATCACTTTATACTAAAAAAAATGAATGAAAGGATGTGGCAGAAATCAGTGCTTCAAAGTTTAAACTGTTTTTGAGATAGTTTAATCAAACTAAAAACAAATTGCCATCCTTTTCATAAATAATTCAGTCAAATTTGGTACGGTTACACACTAGTTCCAGATACTGCGTTGAATGCGTTGGGTTACATTCCAAGTCCGTATGTATTCAGAAAAAATCTTATTGGTTTTAAAGGGCCTGTCAACCACTATCGATGTACCTCGCCGGGACTAAACCGGAACAAAATGTGAGCTACGGCGAGAAAATCGGCGGAGCGCTGTCGAGAAATCACTTTAAAAATCAAAACTGTAGTCGTAGCAATATCGATGTAGTACCGGCGTAAGAGCCGATGTGCTACCAAATACCACTTTTCTGTAACCGATGTTTTTTCCGAGGCGCTGCCGTTGCTATTGAGCATGCCTCCGGCTGATGCTAATTTTTTCGTCGATGTTCTGACGATGTCTTGACGATGTATAACCGTTCTTAAAGATGTATACCGTTGCCCTGCCGTACTAGTAGCGATTCCCGAAATTCGCCATATTTGTGCTCCGGTATAGCGCCTGTAAGCCAAATCGGTAAGGTTTGACAGACCCTTTGAGAAGTGGACTTACTTGCTTCGCTCGCATCGCCCCTTCTAAATAAATATTACTTGGAAGTAAATATGTGGTTACGTTTTTACAATTAAATAGCCGAAACAATTTTGGATTCCAATGAAATATCGGCTAATTTAACTCCATCGCTGTTCACGACTTTTCGCAAGAAGGCCTCAAATTTGACTGACGGAAAACTCAACAGAAGATGACATCCTTAATGACGGAGCACGTATAAGAACCTTATTTTTATTTTTAATTTCATGTAAACACTGTATTCTCAGCAACTTAAGTTTCAGTGCGACCTGACTAATGCCATAAGGATTGTAGTCCATGTCGCAATATGTAAACCGTTAGAAAACAATTTCGATAATTTAAGTTGATGGACAATGGAGCGGATGGGGTGTATGGTCTGAATGTTCCGTGACTTGTCTGAACGGTACCAAATCCCGCAACCGCACCTGCGACAACCCTCCAGCTCAGTACAACGGTGCTGACTGTGTAGGCTCCTATACGGACTTCGATGTGTGCAGATCGCGGGATAACTGCGATGGTAAGTATTACGTTTATGTATGGGATAGGCACGCCATTAGGCTTCGTAAACATGTCTTCACAGTACAAATCTCGCAACTGCATCTGTTACAACGGTGCCGACTTTGTTGGGTCAGATTCGTGGTCAGATAAGGCCAGAGTTATGTGCT
The DNA here is from genome assembly GCF_026914265.1 of Mya arenaria. NCBI lineage: Eukaryota > Metazoa > Mollusca > Bivalvia > Myida > Myidae > Mya > Mya arenaria. The sequence goes on along the minus strand of NC_069135.1, from coordinate 26,050,831 downwards.
GCTTTCGGTATAACCGCGATGGTATTAGTTAGAATGTGTCTGTATCTGCCCTTATGCTTAGTGGCATGTCATTATTGTTCAGTCAGGACGCCAAAAACGAGTAATCACTTCTGAAACTAATTTTACACTCTATTTGGTTAAAACGTATTTATACTGAATGTATTTTAAGTTCACTGCGAGATAGCTAAGCGGTTTTGTATTATATTTCATATATATTTTTATGAAAAACTACAGAAACAAGAACAGTAGACGAGCGTTTAAACATAAACCCCGTTTAATGGCACAGGGTCAACAAGAAAGACAGAACACAAAAACAAACAAAAACAAACCATGAATCTTGTATCACGTCTTACTTAAGCAATTTAACACGTACTCAATGTTCTTCTTAATGGTTTAATGAATCCGACAATTCAAATTCTTTCCTGAAAACGTAATAAATCTTCACTGATCTGTATGTATATTTCAATCGACAGTTATATTATATAGTTTGCTTTTTACTATAAAAACGCGAAACATTGGATCAAGAACGCTTTGCAAACACAAAGACTGGATTTATCTCTTAATGTTTTAGACCCCGAATGTCTCTAATTATTGTACATTACCACTGTGGTGGGTAGTAATGTTTCTGGCCCAGGTTCATTCCGTTTTTTGTTTGCATTATTGAATTATGTCATTTGAACATGATTTTCACTCTTTCGGTTACTATGACGATCGTTGAGCGAACTACACTGTACTCTCACAGTTTCAGGTGCACGTTATAACATTGACGAGTCGTCGTCGTCGGCGTTTCTTATCTGTCCCCTGGTCAACTCGTCTCAGATTGCTCTCGAACTTATTATTAATACTTAAGCGATGTGGAACGCACTTTTCCCAAAGTTGTTTTGCTTGATAAACACTCTGCGGGTCTGCATAGATCTTATAAAAACTAAGAGTTACTTTCCTTGTTATAATCATAATATATATGATTTTATCTATTTGTCAATGTTATTTATCATGAGTATTTAATATTTATCTCTTCTGTTTAAGTTTTCAATGTTTTAACTGTTGATCCTAATATTCAAATTAAAGGTACTGACTGTAACACTGCCTGCATTACTAATGTGAGTCTCTTTTCAGACATTTCAAATACTTACAACTTTTGTGTGCATTCATATTGGAAGGAAAAAAAATGAATTTGCAACATAACATTGTATGCTCGACGACGTTCGGACTAAAAGAACACCATTTAGGATATTTCTCTCACATATTTTTTCAGTTAATGGTGGGTGGTCGGAATGGTCGGGTTACACACCGTGTGATACAAAATGCGGACCTGGTACAAAAATGGCCTTCCGCGGTTGTGATAACCCACCACCACAAAACAATGGAATATACTGTCAAGGGGAGGTCTCCAAATCAGCACCCTGTATTGTGAAACCATGCCCGGGTAATTAACTGTATATTGGATATGCAGAACAAGTATAATTAACGATTTTGCTTCTTAAACATCAGTCACATGATACTGATGGTGAAATGCTCGTTTAAAAGATTACTTTTTTGCAAAACAAATAAACTAACACACGTTTTGTAAGTTAGTTTACTAAGATAAAATATTATTTAATATATCGTATTATTGATAATGTTTGTTTAAAGACTATATTTATTGTTCATCGATTTGTTTGCAAATATAAAGTCGACGGGGCTTGGAATTCTTGGATGGAATGGGGCGAGTGCTCAACCACTTGCGAAACGGGATGGAGACTTCGTTCACGGACATGCGACCAACCCGCGCCGGAGTACGGTGGGAAACCATGTCCCGGTTCATTCAATGACAACATTACATGTTTTGAGAAGGAGTGTCCAGGTTCGTCCTTTCGTTAAGCCTTAAAGCTCCTCGCAGAATGATTTGATTGTAATTTGTGGTAACTTGTAAAAACATGTTAATAGCAGTAGTCGAGTGCCTGCATTTTGACCTCCAAGTGATTGACAATGTCAAAGCGTTCTTAAAATTATCAACCAAGCCTTTGTCTAGACTTTTCAAATAAGCATCATTACTAGCGTTGTCTTAGTTCGCACATGTAGTTACTGTATATACTTTCTGTACATATACCTTTTTGTCATTATTACATTCCATAAAAAATGTATGAGAATAAATAGCATTAAAAATATCAAAAGTTATACAAATAACGAGTATAATTATTTCAAACCATACAGAAACTGGTCAAATAGTTTTTCCAGTGTGATAATAATCAGATCCCCGTAGACATTACGTACATTATTAACAATGTGACTATGGTCAATTTTTTATCATAGTTGACGGTGGTATGTCTGATTGGAATGAATGGTCAACTTGCTCCCATTCCTGTGGAAATGGAACCCAGACACGAAGTCGAACCTGTACAAATCCCACACCCTTGTATGGCGGTGCCAACTGCACGGAAGATAGTAGCGAGGACCAGCTATGTTTACTTGTTAACTGCCCAAGTATGTATTAAAGAGATTGAGTGATTGTCCTATTGGAGCGAGTAAATATGATTTTATAATATAGCTGCGTCATTCCTTATAGTTTTATTAAAGACGAATTAATGATACTTGGTGAATACTTTATATACGTTTAAATGGAATAAATACACAAATACAGGGATGGAATTAGAATGAGCAATGCTAATTTACCTAAACCTAACCGTATTCCTGCCTTTATCCTTTAAGTCAATGGTATCTGGTCGGATTGGGCTGCATGGGGCGCGTGTGACGTCACCTGTGGAAACGGAACAATGACAAGAAGTCGATCATGTGACAATCCTCAGCCCGACTTTGGAGGAGAGGACTGCGTCGGAAATGAAACTGACGTAACAGAATGCCCAGACAAGTGTTGTCCAGGTAACAAACACTTATAAGTATTCGGCATTGTACGCAATCACATGTCAACTGCAAGTTCGGTTTAACTTTTTCGAGAAATCTATATGTCATACATTATCCAATGAATAAAATGTTTATTTTATTGACATTTCGGCAGTTACGGTTTATATGGCCGAGTATGGAGTTTACAAACTTTAAACAATTATATTTCTTTAATTATTGTTTTTCCAATTGTGTACTCTAAGTTGCCCAAAGGAAAGGGACTATCTAGAGTATATGCTTCATAATGCAATGTAACAGCCCTAAGCATGTTGTTGCATTTTACGTGTAAGTGTGTTACTGTAGTAAAATAATTTCAATAGTGGACGGAAACTGGGCATTATGGTATCCGTGGTCGGCATGCCAAGGCGATTGCTCTAATGGAACTCGGTCCAGATTTCGGAACTGCGACAATCCCCGTCAAGCTTGTGGAGGCAATCACTGTATTGGTGTATACAGACAAACTGACGACACTTGTCTTCCTATTGATTGTACGACAAGTAAGAAAAGCTTTTTATTTAGCTTACTCCAGCAGGAAGTGCTTCGTGAATAAGACGGGGGTTGAAGGGGAGGGGGTGAATATATTTCTTCTGTATAACCTTAAGGCCATAAATGTGTGGTAGGTGCAATAAACGTTGACTGGTCCACTAGCATAACATACACTACATATCCAGTTATGTTATGTTATATATATTTACAGTTTGTCCTACTTTGAAAGCCAATGAGATTGCTGCATTTCGTTTTAAATTTGAAAAATATTTCCCATATTCTGCAATTCGTCCCTGATATGAACTCCGATACAGAGAAAATACAGTGATATTTGGCCTACGTGACTTTTCTAGAAAGTAGGCGGAACAAAAGCCAACACGAGATTGCGACAATTTAATTCTTAGGTCTGCATGTACCGCACCAGACATCACGTGACATCAAAGAACCGATGCCGCACCACTAGATAATTTCCCTGGCTTGTCAATCAATTTTTGGGTGGAGTCGGCGTTTGTCAGTCAACGTTTTGCCGGGTGTGCGGACGTGACAAACTATAAGCAAGTTATCTTTCATATGAAAGATAACTAATACATATATATATATGATTTGTCACGAGTCGTCATATTATTAACAATTGTATTCAAAATTTCTTAGTAGGCCAGTCTTTAGCGAGCTTACTAAGATGTTTTCCGAAAGATTTTAATTAAATTGTGTATATTCAACTAGATGAGGAAATTTCTTAGTAGGCCAGTCTTTAGCGAGCTTACTAAGATGTTTTCCGGAAGGATTTAATTAAATTGTGTATTATATGATGAATAGAGGCAGATTCTTTTGATCACATGCTTTTTTCGGTATAACAGAAATATTAAAAAAAGACCTTCCTGTTTCGCGCTTATGATGAGCCGAATACCACACACTGACAAAGCAATGAAACTTCCCGCGATACATGCATTGTAGAAATGTAGTACCCGGAATAATTTAAAGCAATGTATATATATTTTATCGATTTAATTTCGTTAATAAGTAAATCAAAATTAAAAATGATATCCGGTAAGAATAACAAAATAAATACTATACTTTAAACAACATTTTCTTTCTTATAAATTTTGATGTGATTTCCGGTCAAAAACAGTAATTGACTTACGTTCTGGGAATACTTTATTATGAAATCAAGAGAATAGATCAATGTTTTCCTCCGATGATTTAAATGGAATATGGCTTTATTCAAATAAATATTTTATGATTTAAACAGGATTAGAAAAGAGCGCATGACTTGCTGGAATATTACTAATCAAGGCATCATTGTTTTTAATTAAATTGTTCACATTAACATGCCTCTGATAATGCGGAGTTAAATTATTATATTTCACATATACAATACAGAAAATATCGGAAACAAGGTATAGCATGAGATAAAATAGAAGATTGTTCTGCGAAACATAAACGTCTAAAATCTTACCTCGTGTACTATATACTCTGCATTGGAGATCCATCACAAACCACATCCATATTTCAAAAATAGCAGTTTTAGTTTGAGTTACGGAACATGCAATACCTTCTACGCCCCTAACAGCGGCTAACGCGGTATTCTAGCCAAAGAACACGTTGAAATTTGTTAATGTTTGACATAATACGCCAACTAGCGTTAAAATATAGTACTTGTTTAAACATGCCAATTATAGGATATGTCTCCGTCCAAGTGTTTTTTTTATCGGTAAATGATCCAAGAACCTTCATTATTCATCAAACTTTAACGTACTTTCGGCCTTTTGATTCAAGTCCGCTCTTTGAATGTTATTGATCATAGCGCCAACAACTACAAATGCACCTATTACTACTGACACAGCTACTTCGGCTGGACCTGGTTCTACAGCAACAACATCTGCAACAGGTGCACCCACTTCTTCCTTGCCCTCACCCTCGTCTGGTACTGACTCTGCTGCTTCGACCGTAGCTTCAACAGCGGTCTCATCTGTCACTGGCGGTTTGAATGATACGACAATAGTGGCAGCGACAACAAAGACATCTACGACAACCGTAGCAACAACAACAACGCCTGCAGGTTACTTTCATGTACTTTCCTGAATTGTAAATTAATGCAAGAACGCAAAGGCTGTCCGGTTAGCGCAGTGGTTAGCGCACTCGCTTCTCACCAAGGCGACCCGGGTTCGATTCCGGGACGCGTGTGAGTTTGGATTGTGGTCACCAAGCCGGACAAGCTGGTTTTCTCCGTGTACTCTGGTTTCCCCCACAACACAAGACCACATTATCGCGCAACATCATGCCAACAAGAGTGACTTAGTATATGCTATCATAGCTTTCTTCACAATCGCTGTAAAATATATAATGTTTAAAATAATGCAAGAATGAGTTTGTATTCTTCAGAAATTTTAATTCTTGTTTTGACAATGACAGTCTGTTTATGTCTGTCACATTGTGATATGCTTATGACGTAATTTCCGGTCAAAAAACCCAGTAATTGACTAACGTTCTGGGAATACTTTATTATGATACCAAGAGATTATATCAATGTTTTCCTTCGATGATTTAAATGGAAAATGAGCTGCTTTATTCAAATAAATATTTTATGATTTAAACAGGATTAGAGAAGAGCGCATGACTTGCTGGAATATTACCAATTAAGCCATCATTGTTTTCAATTTAATTGTTCATATTAACCTGCCGCTGATAATGCGGAGTCAAATTATTATATTTCACATATACTATAAAGAAAATATCGACAACAAGGCATAGCATGAGATAAAAAACGATAGTTCTGCGAAACATATACGTCTAAAATCTGACCTTGAAATTATTCTGCATTGGAGATCGATCACAAACCGCATCTATATTTCAAAAATAGCAGTTTCAGTTTGAGTTATGGAACTTGCAACACCTCCAATGTCCCTAGCAGCGGATAACGCGGTATTCTAGCTAAAGCACACGTTGAAATTTGTTTATGTTTGACATACTACGCCAACTAGCGTTAAAATATAGTACTTGTTTACACATGCCAATTATAGGATATGTCTCCGTCCAAGTGTTCATTTATAGGTAAATGATCCAAGAACCTTCATTATTCATAAAACCTAACGTACTTTCGGCCTTTTGATTCGTGTCCGCCCAATGAATGTTATTGGTCATAGCACCAACAACTGCAAATGCACCTATTACTACTGACACAGCTACTTCGGCTGGACCTGGCTCTACAGCAACAACATCTGCATCAGGTGCTTCAATAGCGGTCTCAAATGTCACTGGCGGTTTGAATGATACGACAATAGTGGCAGCGACAACAAAGACATCTACGACAACCGTAGCAACAACAACGCCTGCAGGTTACTTTCATGTACTTTCCTAAATTGTAAATTGATGCAAGAACGCAAAGGTTGTCCGGTTAGCGCAGTGGTTAGCGCACTCGCTTCTCACCAAGGCGACCCGGGTTCGATTCCGGGACGCGTGTGAGTTTGGATTGTGGTCACCAAGCCGGACAAGTGGGTTTTCTCCGGGTACTCTGGTTTCCCCCACAACACAATACCACATGATCGCCCAACATCATGCCAACGAGAGTGACTTAGTATAAGTTATCATAGCTTTCTTCACAATCGTTGTAAAATATGTTTAAACTAATGCAAGAATGAGTTCGTTTCATGTGTTTTGACAATGACAGTCTGTTTATGTTTTCTATTAATGTTGCACCATGTCGTGAGAAAATAAATAAATATTGTAATAAGCAGCTTATCATTTTTGTTTAGCCACATTGTATTCGTACGTTTACAGATTGACGAGTCATGGGCATTAACATAACAAATAAGCTTCTATTTAGGATTATTTAAACCCGAAAACCAAAAATGATCCATCCTTAGACCTGAAATGTATTTTCGATATTCACTGACCATTCTAAAGCGGTTACTTTTTTAAAAATCAATATGTCAATGCTGTTTATGTAATACGTATGTGTTTATTGCCTTGTGTCGATGTGTAAACATATACTACAAAAACAATATAACAAGAAGGCTTTTTTGGTCTTGCATAATTACAAAATATATAAAATTTAATACAAAACATATTTGCATTTACTTCTTTGTTCGGTCATTTATTTTTTTATATTAGTAAAAGTTTAACATTATTACGATTAGCTCGATGACTTGCCAATATATTTGTCTTTCAAATATCTTGAAATTTGGCCGCTGCATTTTCCTGTAGTTTAAATTGTTTTATTAAGGTATCAGTTGTACCGTGTGCAACAACGTTCCCCCACTGTGTTTCCAACTGCATCACGTCGCTTCGTGCCCGGAACCATACTGTATTAACGAGGTAACCAATACCGCTGACGGCTCCAAGACCATCAGTCGAAGGTATGGTGAAAAATTATTATTGCAAGAAAAGATATAATTTCAAAATTGGAATAACCAAAAATAAAATATCCGACTCACGAAAGGGTAAAATAAAGTGTGTGTATACCACGTGATGAATTACGTCATAAATGCTACGTCGGAAGGCAACATTTTGCTTAAAATGAAGACTAAAATCAAAGATAACTTTTCATTTACAAAACCATTTTAAATAAAACAAAAGGCAGTCTATGCCACCCCGCGTTTGTTATATTACGGAAATTAGATAAGGTCATTAGTTTCATCAAACATTTCGAAAAACCTGTTTTCAAAATAATGTTTTGACATTGCTCCGTCGACGGCCGTATTGGGAAAAGGTTTGTCGAAGTGTTTTAAGAAACTAAACTCTCAATCAAACTCTGATAACAGACCGAAGGCGGGTCTCCGTAAGCGGCGAAGACTGGGCTATGTTTCATTTAAAATGGTGAAGAAATAGTAAAGTTAACTTTGTTTAAAGTATTTTTTAAATAAAAATATTGCCTTCCGATGTATCATTTATGACGCAATTTATCACGTGGTATACACACACTGAAATATAACGCTTGGGGAATATATGTTTCAGAGATATGACGAAATGAACCGACGCTTACGAAATCGTCTGATTCTTTGAAGAGAAATTGTGGGTCGGGTACCATAATTGACAAGCGCTATTCAAATCTACTATTCTACATATTGAGGAAAACTCAACCCATAACAATATTCTGGGATCTATCTGCTGTTACACGTATTAGGAACAATGACGCAGCTTGTAGCTATTTTCGCCACGATACTTAGTAGTGGATATTCACCTTGTGAACCACTACCAAACAGTTTTAAATTGGTACCTTATACTAGTTGATGTCGGTATACAATGTTGCCTTCTTTCGTGCAGTTTAAAAGCCATATGCGTTTCTGTATTATAAAACATAGGGTAAATACGTCACATCGCGTATGATCTAATAAAGTTTGTTATTTCACAAGGGAACAACAGTGTTTCACGTTTTGCTTTACTGTAATCAGATGCGGAACGCTACGTGAATGTAACTCCGACTGGTGGCACACAACAAGCGACGACCCTGACTGCCAGACGTACAATCCTAACGGCAACGTAAACAAATACATTCACTGTACGTTCTGTTGCACGACGGAGAACTGCAACGCTGACGTTGTACCCAAACCTGGGACGCTCTATACGCCGCCCGATGATGAGGTCGTTGACGTGAAATAAAGCGAAATCAAATTATTTATAGCACAGGTCATTGATTTTGTGAAATTATTGGTGTTAGTTGTTAAATTTTAATTTTATTGAATAAACACATCAACCCATTTCAGCTGAATGGTGATGGAATTCATCATAAGCGGTGTTGTTTTGTATTGAGTTGCTATTGCTCTGTCTGAACTATTTCTATACACATGTACAAGCATTCGATATGGTTCAATTTCTTAAATAACTTACAGTACAATTAAAGGGATCGTTCCGAACTTAGTTCACATCGTTGTTTAACTATCGCCCCTGTTTAATATCTTGAGTTACAATCAAAATATTTTTTTTAAATTAAATGTTTGCTTCAAAACAATATTTCCAGGAATTTATGCATGTATATGCATTTTTATTGGTGTATTTTAACCGTGACAAGATCGTAACAGAATGGGGGACATAAATAATATTATACACTAGAAAGTGAAATTTAATCCCATGTCAAAGTTTTATTCTAAATACTAGTTTTAAGTCCATGGTGAAGTCTACGCAGATTACATAGCCCCGCATTCGGTATTTTACTAGAGTTTGAATAAGAGTTTAGTTTCTTTAAACACTTCGAAAAACTTTGAACAAAACGGCCACCTGATGGAGCACTGTCAAAACATTATATCGAAAACAGGTTTGTCGAAGTGTTTGAGGAAATTAATGACCTAATCAAACCTCGGTAATATCACGAAGGCGGGGCTCTTTTAACGGAATAGACTGCCCTTTTTTCATTAAAAATAGTGAAGAAAAATAAATAAATATGGTTTTATTCATCCTTCGGAGCAAAATGTAAAGTATTTATGACGTAATTCATCACGTGTTATACACACACTGTATATCCGGTCTTGCTAAAAATCAACTTAAAAATACTAAGCGCTATTTAGAGGTAATGAGATCTTCTAAGTCTTACAAGACTGCTTAAAACCACTATGCAATGTTATAATGGAATCAAACAATGTGTAATTTAGAAAGGACGCTAAGTTACAAGCTGGTACATGTATGAATAGAAAAATCTTAATGCGAATCTTCTTTTTCAATGACAGTTTGTCATATCAGCTTGTTTAGAGAAGATGGGGTCTCTATAAAGGAATAATTTTGATATACATAGTCAATATTAAAATTGAATTTAAATGGACACAATATAGGTTGATGCCAAAGAAAAATGATCAAAACAAAAAAACACACACATTATTTGTGTACACAACAAAAATATTAGCGATATTTTGGCGCTTTTTTAACAGGGAAATATGTGGCCACGTAGCTATTTATTACAATAAACACCATTTATAATGGCTCATCTGTATTTAAATACATTTGAAGTAGTGTTTGGATTATGGACCAAACGCACACAAACAATAATACCCAAACAAACCTTTTATTACACCTTTAATCAGTTTCCATAGAAATTACAACCTATTGACAAGGTGACCCGAGAATGTAGTCAAGAGACCTTCATCTTTGAAAAGCCTGTTGGAATCGCTGATGGAGTGATCGTGCTGTACCCATAGGTCATCGCCGGCCTTCATGTTGAGAGCGACACCATTAGTGACCGTATTTACTTGGTTGTCGTTTCCGGAGCGTAGTTTCACGACCGGAGTGCCGTTCAGCATAATGTCAGCGACGACTTGGTAGCCCGCGCGCGTGGATATGGTAACGTAGAATTGGTACGTGCCATTGACCGGTGCACGGAACTCTGCGTGTCTCGCATCGTAGGCGTTACCTAAAGAGATACCAAGTATGCTTATTTCTAAATTTACAAATACTTCTACCTGTTGCAAACTAAGCTTGGCTGTTATAGTAAAAAAAAACAATGGAAACCATGGGGGCAATACCAGTAGCCAAATAATTAACAATGACGTTGTTTGACGGCACGAGGTTCAAAATCTTACAGACACTCGATTAATATTGACGAGTCTGCCTTGGAAATAACAGTGAAACGGGGGCTAATTCCTAATTTGCGGTTGGTTTCCTGCTTTGGACATTTCGTCCGTCGTGCAAGTACAGAAAATATGGTTATAATTCAAAGAAATCTTATAAAAACAGGGTTATTAAGTTATCAGGTAAAGTACGTATCTAAAATACGTGTAAGGTTAGCAATCTGTTTCTAATAGATCGTCCATAAATTCCGCCAAGCGAATTATCGCATGACCGAGAGGGACAGTGCATCATATCGAGCCAGCGCTTATGCGTGTATTTCCGAAGCATTTGAACACCACTTCACAATGCAACAAACACAGATTACATAGACACAAACATATCTATATGTAAAAAAGTATATGAAAAAAAATCATTAAAATGGAAGTTTACTGGAGTTTACTCAGTCCTAATTTTGGGTGGTGTCCTACCTTGGGACTATCGTCTGTCGTGCAAAACTGTGAATTTTGCTGTTATCATTGAACTATTCGTTAAAGAGCAGCACTGCATTTCAGCTTCAATACTGTTATGTTCCACGATTGACTAAGAAAAAATTATCAAGTGTTGGCATAAATGTTATGATGTTGCCCTGCTTTGATTTATTTGGTATTATAAATAAGCATTTATTACATGCATGTTTAGTGCAAAAAATAGTCGTTCATAAGATTCCAACCATCAGTAAGCCTTATATATATAACAGAAATCTCGAATGCCTTGGAGTAAACAGTGCATTTTGTAAAACCGACGCTAAGCCTGTTGTTTATAAGTTGAAGATGAAGAAACACATCCTGTCAATACAAAGGGGCTATCATATGATCGATCGTTCAAGAACATATCGTACGGTCAAGAATTACAGTTAAATGTGAAGAGAGTGACACAAAATAAAAAGCAGTGTAGCTAGTGAGACAGCAACGAAATGACACAGTCTATATTGTCGCTCATTATAGTTTACTTAGTATATAAAGTAAAATAAGAGCGTGCGGAACAATAGAAAGGAAGTTCATCTACCTTCATTGAGGGTGACATTCCGAAATGGTATCGGCTGATCAGCGCCAAGCACGGTGATGTCTTCATCCAAATGAGCAGTAAACGCCACGGCCGTAGTGTTGAAGCACATACATGCCGCTATAAAAATAGTACTGTATTGAATACCAAATACGATATTCATAAGTATAATCAGTTATATTTGTTTTCCATTACTTGTCGGTGCAGGTGTAACATGTGGCATACATGTGTGATACCATTTTCACTCGATAGCATCATCAAACATGTTCCAAATCATTTTTTGCATACTAGACCTGTGTTTCCGGTCATGCGGCCATTGCTTGAAAAAACCGTCATACACCCCTATGTAACATAAGTAACGCGCAATATCCAGTGTGTGTATACCACGTGATAAATTGCGTCATAAATGATACATCGGAAGGCAATATTTTGATTTGAAAAAAGACTTTAAACAAAGATAACTTCACTAGTTTTTCACCATTTTAAATGAAACAAAGCGCAGTCTACGCCGCTTTCGGAGCCCCACCTTCGGTCTTTTACCAGAATTGGATTGCAAGTTTAGGTTCTTATAACACTTCGACAAACCTTTTAACAATACGGCCGTCTGACAGAGCACTGTCAAAACATTATTTTGGAAACAGGTTTGTCGAAGTGTATGATGAAACTAATGACCTCATCAAATTTTGGAAAAAAAAACAAACAATTGCGGGGCTTTTTAGGCGGCAGAGACTGCCATTTGTTTCATTTAAAATGGTGTTGTAAATGAAAAGTTATTTTTGATTTAAGTCTTCATTTTAAGCAAATTTTTGCCTTCCGACGTAGCATATATGACGCAATTTGTTACGTGGTATACACACACTGATATCGCGCCACTTCTTATTTCTTTTATTGTGTGATTTATGAAAAATATGGTATGCCATTTCAATAAAGCGCAATCAAATATATAATTATGTATGCAAGACCTTTAATTAAAACTGAAAATAAAAAATCGTAAAAACGCGATTTTTAAAGGAGCTATTTGCCGTCAATAGTGATTTAAATTACTGCGCTTTATGACGATAGTAAACAATGTTGCACGCGCATACTTGTGAAATGTACAAAGGTGCGTTTTCTACGTCAATTTTTCATAAATTGATAATTTTTGATATGCAAGAAAAAAAAAATTCGACTCTCGGGTACGCTGCGTTGCCGGTAACTCGGCAAGCCTCTTTACCGGCTCACGTGCGTGTGCGAGGGTCGGATTTTTCGATCCATACCGGAAACACATGATTTATACTTATAGTACTGCTAGGACAAGTATAGTATTCTTCGCTTAAAATGTCACACCCATTTTTGTACTGTTTTTATTTTAATTTCTATAGAATAAATGCTTGAAATTTTGATAATCGTATATTCGTACAAGTAACCATCAGTGGTTAAATTGTTTAAGTGAGTGAACGTTCATGGTTTAATCATCCTTTATTTTCTTACGTAGTTTTCACTGACCATTGCACATTGCACACGAAAACTCAAAACATCACCAAATAGATATATAATGTGTATTGTCATGTAGCGTTATCTTGTTTGTTTTGTGCATGTTTGGCCTTGCTCCAAAAGATTTTGAATAAAACAATAATACAGTTTTAGTTTGTTTATAAATTGTACATCCTTTAATACCTTTCTTTACGGCGATCTTGTCTCGAAGGGTGAGATACGATTCCTGATATTGTGACAACTGACGAGTTAAAGTTGCTCGACCCTCTGTCACAGTTGCCAGCTCCTGCAAACAAAGAAATATATTACAAGTTGATAACAGGATAATGTTTCATTCTTAGCGATGCAGCATATTTGTTTCGATGTCAAACTATGGCATCTATTTCTGCATAATCTGACAAGTCAATGGCCATGTGGCATTTTGCAACCATAGCTCTTTGCTATAAGATTATAAACGTCAATTTCCTGATTTTGTCCTCAATTAGAACTGCCAGCTGTTGGATAGATAGATATACAATAAAACGTAATTCTTGCCATCGTGGTACAAATGCATTGCTATAATAGTAAGTTAAATGAGTGGCCCTTACGTTTTGCAGAAATGAGCTTATACAAATTTGATGCATCTATAATAAATGGAAACTACAGGATCAATCCTAGCAGCCATAAATTTAACTAAGAACCTGTTAAGAAGCACATGGTTTAGTCCTTACAAAAAATAAAGCGGATAAAGTACTAGATTATCTATTACACATTCAGCAGCAATGTCACGATTCGTTCAATTACACTCTTGTGCACAGTGGTCAGAAATTGGCTCAGTGTGAGTAGTATTTGATAAGCTCATAGAGTTTACTAAAGAGGTGGGCTTATACCCCTCCCCCCCCCCCCACACACACACACACGAGGATCCATACATGTACAGTTTGCATTGGTGTTACATGCTACAACAAACGACCATTCAAATCGTTGCCTTTAATAACGCCCTCAAGGACGGCACGGTTACTAACGAATATCTTCGAGCCGAAAAATACTGTTTCTTATCTTTTTCGTAACAAGATAACATTATGAACAGGATTTTAATAATGGATTGAATGAGTACGCTTTGCTAAATCAATTTCCAAACAATAGTGTTATTATGCTTAAACCTGCAGGGTAGCGCTTGAAAACGTAAAGAATGAAACATATTCCGTATGACCATGCCCCGAACCCACTTGCCCAACAACAACAAGATAAAAGCACTCCATGTACTTATAACATTAAAACACAGTTCTGATGTTTACATATTGTGATCGTAATAACTAAAACTAATGTTGTTCTACACATCTTAATGATATATGTATGTTTACGAAGGAAAGAAATAAGACCTGGACCTTTTTTCTTTAAGTTATTTTATCTGAAGTCGAATGACGAAAAAAATTTCTACAATGATTGTTAATTACACTCTTAAGTTTCACAAGCCCGACGTTCCAGAATCATTCGGACATAACCCTATCGATAATTAGCATCATACATTCTGCAACTTAAATGAGCTAAAATGTAGGTTCATATAAGATCAACCAGTTCAGAGTTGCATAAGGAGTAAAGAGATGCCATGGCATTAACTAGTATAAGTTGAAAAACAAAATGGCCTTATCGCTTGCCACTTTGAAATGAAACAGAATATGTAGGTCAATTCAAGTGCATTCTTACCTTGAGCAGCAAAGAGTATCGCACAGCTGAAGAGTCAGTTTGAGAGGAAACAGTCGCAGTCTGGGCCAATACAGAGAACTGTCCAAACACTGTTACTGCCAGACTTATCCACACAAGCCCATGATATAAGGCGTGAACCCCGCGCAGAGACATTTTCATGGCACTGTTGTAGTATGCGACTACGAAAACTATATTATCTCTCTTTCTATATGTATGAGTGACCGTTGATAAGGCAAAGTACTTTCAGCTGTTCTATTATGTATATATATCTTATATTGACGCTTAATTGTTTGATTATACAGTGGAAATTACAAGGACAAGTACAGTAGCCAGAAAGTTTACAAAGATCCTGTAGAAAGAAACAATTCTTAGATGTAACTAGGCGTGGATTACGCAGATCGATGACGGACAGCATATTAACACCCCCCCCCCCCTTCTGTTTTTATTTCAGAATCGGGATTTTCGGAATAACAAACACTTCGCCCTGTAAAAATTTCAATAAGCAACTACTATTTGAGTATAATCAACTACACGTCGTGTAACAGACATTGAACGAAAGACTCACAACGTAATACAACACAGACAGACCAGACATGCGTCCGCATATCTATATCCATAGATTGTTATCTTGTCATTCCTTAATTAACGTTATCTGTATGCATTATCCCAGTATAAGTTTCTATTTCATTAACGTAGACACCTTTAAACAACATACTCTTAATATAAAGGAATAATATTTAAAGAAAATGAAAAGCCTTCTTCTTCTTCTTCTCCTTCTTATTAATATTATCATTATAATTATTACTATTATTATTATTTATTATTGAGACAGTATTGTAAGTTATGTAAACTTTTGTCTCGTATGAACCGTATTTTTATTTTGTTTACTTACCTATTTGAGCCATATTGTTTATAGAATACCCGTCGTCCCCCGTCTGCAAATTCGTGCTAATTTAAGCACTCTTAAGATAAAGGGTCTAAGCCTGAAAAACTCATCTGCCCCCAATTTATCGACCAAGCCTCTAAGGCTCAAGCTTAGCTCACTATTTTTGTTTTTGCCAAACTTGTTATGTTATTTCTCGTCTTAACGAATGTTGAGACTTTTAAATAAAATTGTTGATTATAATATAAATTTTGTTAGGTAAGATCAATTTTAAGCGTTAAATTTGGCGAAACGCGAAAAAGGTTCATAAACCTGTTACGCCTAAAGTGATATATATTGATACACCATCGAATAAAATATAGGAAATGATTCATTTCACCGAACGACAGTGTCAATTGAGCACTTTGCTTCATTGTAAATTGAATTAATGCGTCTGTGCAAATAAGTATCTGGCACCATTGATTTTGAAATGAATGTGTCGGTACAAACAAATAACTGGACCTTTGTCAATTGCATGAATGCATGCGTATAAATGAGTATCTGGCACGAAAGTCAATTAAGTAAGTGTGTATGTATAGATAAGTATCTGACGTTTCAAGTTTGTTTATATAAACGAAATTACGATATTCAATTTAAACAATTTAAAAAAAATGTCGACGATATTAAAACTCTGAGTCCAAATGAACGCAAAATGCCTTGTACTTGCTTCTAGATAATATTTTGCTGAAAAAGTAAAACGCATCCCGTCGTCATTTTTTGATCACTTGTGTAGCATTGCATACATATAAGGGTCATATTGTTCGGCCTCGTCGACGTCTGCCTCGTCGTCCATGTTGTCACACTATTGTTCGCGCTCTATACATTTGATACCTATCTTGGGTACAATTTTATTGGCATAACATCTCAAATAGGTTCGACCAACATCATTATTACATTATAAGCTAAACCTTTTAGCCACTAAATTGTCAAAATTTGGCAAAATTTACGTTGTCCCCTCTTCTTCGAGGGCATATCTTATACTTTTTAAAACTTTGATTTTAATGGGCATAATATAATGACGCGAATTCGTTAAACGTTAAACTATGTTAATGTTATTCCTTCGTTAAAGGAAACTCAGAAGCTAGGGGATTTCACTTAAGGACGCACAATAGAGGTTGATAAAAAATCGCGTAAGTTCTAATGAATAGTCATGTTTTACTTATTTGACTTTAAATGATTAAAACAAAAAGGCATATGAGTTGTGTACAAATTAAAACATGTGAGAAACAATTTTGGCGCGTTTTTCACTTGATAATATAGGGTCGCGTAGCTATTTATTAAAAAAAAGCATTTATAAAGGCTTATGTTGTTTTAATGATAAAAAAACTGGCCAAAATATCACAAAATACTTACCTCAAATCTCAATCTTAAATCAGTTTACCAGATAACATGAATTTATTAAAAATGGTATATCTAATAGAATATGTTTATCAAAACCTTTGGTCAAGATTCATAAGAAAAAATAATCTATAGCAAGAGTATAGCTTAATGTTTTATGACGATAACTCAAGTAAATTTTCTTGTCTAGAATTAGTTTTCTTTGAAATCTGGACATTTATGATTTTATCAACACATTCTATGAGAAAATACGTTGTAAATATATTTTTGGGCATGAATCTTTCGTGTGCGCCTTTAATAATATAACAAACGCTTATAACGTTTATTTTTTTTGCGTTGTGATGCAGCACTTTGTTATTTGCCTAAATCTTTTAATGCATTAAAATAAAAATAAAAATGTTTGGTGTCAACCAATTTTGTGCGCCTTTATAGAATTTATTGTTTGCCAAGTTGAAATATGACAGACAATGGTAACTCGTCGGGGGATTACAAAAGCTCCCATACTGGCAATATTGCAAACCAGTACGTGCTCAATAAGTGCATTTATTAATCTTTTATTGAGCCCGTGCATTACTGTGACACATAAATCTATTCAAGATAGAATACCAAGGTACATAACATTTTTATAGCTAGAAAGGTTCAACTTAAATCGTTGAGTTAATGCAAGAAGGTACCAAAACCTTAATTTTATTGTCGTTTGGTACAATCTGGCTTTCACCCCCGACTCAAAGCTGTGTTGAACACATACTGAATGACTCAGTCTGTTTATAATGGATTAGACACTATTGCTGAGGAAAATGTTGGGGAACATAGAATTATGATAATTGTATGCATACTGTGCATTTTATTATTAGATCTTGCTTTGTTACTTTGCACCTAATTTTAATAGGACTAAATAATGTGGTGTCACAATTGCCATATCATGCTAATAGGACTAAATAATGTGGTGTCACAATTGCCATATGATGCGTGTGCTTATTCTTCCGCCATGGTTAACAATGCGCATAGGGACAGCTTGCTTAAAAAGCCCAATTCTGAAATAAAGCATGAATCAATATGCATAGGGAAATTTTCAGAAGGGCTTATCGATGAGTTCATTAATTTCCGCGTTGTTATGAATTTAAACTCTCTTAAATAATCCATTTACGCTTCAATATCAATTTAATTTTGCTGTTTTTCATTTTACGTTTCTAGAGGCTGAAGTTTACTTTTTTCCTGTGTCGATCTGTTTTACACTCGACACGATTGCAAAGTGTGATCTTCTGCACACCGCGTACAATACCTCTTAAGGTACTCGCGAAAAGCCTCCGACTACTGCGTAAGGGGGCTTTCAGTCTCTCTAATCATAATCATTGAATAATTATACAGATATTGTATTGCCAATGGCATAACTTACGGTTATTGTTTCCTTTCTCAAGATTAGTTCAAATATGGCTTCTTCAAAGAAGAGGGTGTATATTGCTTTGCACAAGACGGTTGGTCTACGTCCGTCCGTCGGTAGACCAAAGCTTGTCCGAGCGATAATTCGACAATTCCTGGACCTATGGTCATAAAACTTGACACGAAGATTGGGTATGACCAGAAAATGACCCCTATTGATTTTAAAAGGTCATTAGTTCAAAGTTCAAGTCCACAGTGTCTTTTAACGCGAAAATGTTGTCGAAGCTTGTCCGAGTGATAACTTAACAATGGCTGGACCTATGGTCATCAAACCTGACATGGCGGCTGGGCCTGACAGTAGCTGACTCCTATTGATTTTAAGTGTCATCGGGTCAGAGATCAAGGTCACAGTGGACCAAACTTATCTGTGTGATAACTCGACAATTCCTTGCCCTATGGTCATCAAATTTGACATGAAGGCTGGGCCTGACCAGTAGGGGACTTGATTTTGAGGTCATATAGTCAATGGTCAAGGTCACAGCTTATACTAATCATTAAAATTTACGTCATATGGTTCGCGTGATTATATTTTAAATAATTTCAATTAAAACCGAAACGGATGGCTTCGTGTCCCAAATTTTACGGGAATGTTCCTGAGGTAACCTTCTGGAAAGGTTTACATGCCATTTGATACATCAAAGGCATGGCTGCAAAACAATGGGGTGTATTTTTCTTCCTGTGGCTTTAGTCGAATATTGTAACTGGTCTTGGACAGTATTTCAAAATGACGTGTTTGGGACAACGTGTCACTAAATCTGCTCGAACGCTCACGGCATTTATGTGACCAACAGACTCATGTTGTCAAGCTACACATCAGATATGGACTCTAATCGTCAAGGCTGGATTTGCTAGTATGCCTTTAACAATATTCCTGTCGATAACGGATAACACACGCCAGGACCCTATCTCCAAAAGTTTGTGCGTAATAGATATGTGTCTAATTTCATCTGGCCACATTACTCGTGATTTTCCTAAAAATATTTTCCTCTTTAGCTCTTTTAAAGGAGATAAATACATGTTATACCAAGACAAATGTAAAGTGTTTTACTTGATCTTATTAAAGGTGACCTTTACGTAAAGCTTTTGTATAAGCTGACCCGATCTAAAAGAATCGTGCGCGTACACAACCGCACTGTTGTTATACACACTTCACACAAGATTCGCTAACTTATGTCGCTTAGTTATGTAGTAATGGCTGCGGACGGACTGACGGAAGAGGCACATAAACCAAGTCGCACAAATAAATTGCAACCTCTAAAACGTCAAATCAATGATACGCCACTGTGTTTGTTAAATTCTTCCTGATTAATTATACTGAGTATGAATAAACTTTAAGAGACCCGCGTCTAGTAAGCATTGGTGAAATGGATCGATATATGAGAAGAGCTGCGTTAAACATGCCACATAAATATTAAATGGAGGCAGTTGATAGTGAATCAAAGCACTGAAAGTGCTGATGGACGGTGACATTGTTCGGTCTGCAGAACTAAGTCCTTCCTCTTATAAACACAGAAAATCATCGGAACCTAATCTTGAATAAAGAAGCATAATTTGAACACTTTTAGGTGAGGACAATTAGACAATGCTTCAAACCAAATATCTGAGCTTGATATTTATTTTCCAAACATAATTATTCATCTTAATGCTGTAGCTTTGAAAAGTTGATGAAAATGTCACCTGGCAATATCATCGTTAATGTTTGTTTGCAGAACTACTTCATAGTCAAAATTTCATTCCAGTTGCATAACAAATACGCCAAAAGGACACAATCAAGATAACTGAACCATAACATTAACATATGTTTTTTAAAACAGTATACATGGTCCAAAGTTCAATGTTGTACTCAAAATTAGAAACGTAGGCCTTAGCTGAAGCAACTGTGCACAAGATGATCAATTTGCAAGAAAAACAATTGTCGAAAACTGACATAAACTTGGTATTAATGTGTAGAATGCATTGAATCTTACTAACTGAAGTACCACATAGTTTACAATTTATTTTAGCTAAGCAGTGATTTTGTATTTTTCCATTAAACATATTACTGAGTATGTCTACGAAGGTATATAGCTTAAATATACCACCGGTTTGGAGTAAGCCTTTGTAGCACAGTGGATACAACGCTGGACTGCTATTTTTTTACATTTTGGTCCTTTCTCTATAATTATGATTCAAAGCATAACACATTCTATTAAATAATTGTCCTGAGTTGCGTTACAGGAAAAAAAAATGGTGCCAATCTGGTGAACAGTCCCTTTAAAGTAACACGAGAACAACAATGATGAATTGTTTTCCAAACATAGCAACATTTTATTGCAGAGGCCACAAAAATAAAAAAAGTAAGTGGAAATGTCACAATCATGGTTAGCCAAACACAACATGTATAATTATTCTTAAAGCAGTACATTTTATGAAAGAGGGTCAAAAGGTCACAGTAAAGAAGATCTGAGGACAACATTGATAATTGTTTTGCAAAACTTACTGAACTTTCGTTGCAGTACCTTAGAATAGAAAAGATGGTCAAACGGTAATTATAAAGGTTATCCAAGTACAATAATATTGATATTTGTTTTAAAAGTTATACACATGGTCTAAATTTCTTTGCTGTTGCTTCAAAAATAGAATGTATGTCAAAAATCATATTCTATGTCATCAAAGCACAACATTGCTTTTTGTTTTGAAAACTGTACTAAAAACTTTCATTGAAGTAGCTTAAAAATAGGAAAGTATGTCGAAAGGACAACGTTATCAAAGCACAATTTTGATTTTTGATTTCGAATCAAAGGTCTTAATTTCATGGCTGAAGCTTCAAATTTTAATGTGTGTCAAAAGGCCATAATCTAGGTCATCAAAAGACAACATTAAATATTGTTTTCAAAACTGTCCAAAATGATATAGCTCTAAAAAATAATTAGGTCAAAAAGGTCCCAGTCAGGGTCATCCGAGAACGACATATATAAATATATGTTTGTTTTCAAAACAGTACAAATGTCAAGTTTTCATTGATGAAGCTTTAAAAAACATATTCAACAACTTCAGGAAATGTGTAAATAACTTAGCCTTTGTCGATCATACTAACATATTTCCTTGACGAGTTGTATAATACAGTCAATTATATGATGACGAGTCTTAGTATCTTTTTATCAAAATATTCTTTAAGTAAAAACAGCAAAAACAAGTTACCTGTTTTACTTCTTTAGTAAACAAGAGCTTTCACAGAGACTGCGTGCTCGACTATTACGCCGCTGTTCAGTGTAAGGATTAAAAAGTTTTGGCGAAACATGGATCACTGTAAAATTAGATTAAATTTCAATGCAATACATTATGTATTTGTTGAGATATTAACATGAATGTGGTTACATGGAAAATTTTAAGTCCAATGCTTGAAACTTTAACCAGTATTTCTAAGTTGCATAATAAAGGGGCAAAAATGATAAAATATAAAAGAGTTATCTTTCCTGATTATTAAAGAAGGTTGAATAGTTGGGACCCTGTGTATAAAGTTTCAATGCAATACATGATGTATTTGAATTTATATGTCAAATAATAAAGCAAAACCTTAACCAGAATTTTTAAGTCGAATAATAAAGCAGTGTTCGACACTAACAGGGTCCCGGGATCCCGAGGACACCAAATTTTCAGGAGGGACACCTGAACTTCGAAGTCCGGTATTCTGTCGGGACACTTAAATTTTTGAAAGGGTCATTATTTGCATTAAATGCAAACTAGAGTTATCTTTCTTGATTAATTAGTACCATTAATTAACATGTACCATTAAAGCAATGCTATTCTCTGCACTACAAGCATGCATTGCAAAAATTTGTATTAGTAAAAATTTCAAACCAAAAAATCATGCGATCATTCTCACACTGTTTGTAAGAAGAATACATATAAAGGTGATATCAAGTACAGCAGAAAGGAATAAAAACAAAAAACTAAACTTTTTTTAATTGTGACATCATAATGGTCACCGGTATTTAAAGATGAAGTCATAGATAACTATGTGTTCATGACGTCATTTCCTATTTAAACCAATATAGTACCCCATTCAGTACCCAACGTGATTGAAAGTTTTTATCAGGAGATAAGATAAATATCACATTTTCCTCTTAAGAATTGATTGGAAATTTCATTTGACATTTTTTCATCACAATGAATACAAAATGACAAATTGTCATTTGAAAAAAACATTCTTGTCTATGAATTTGTTTAAAAACATGTGGAAGGATACTATAAGTTCCATGGTCAGTAGGTAGCCCGCGATATGGGATATTCAATGTAAAGGAAACCATATTGCGGTGGAGTGAAGCTCGAACCTAAATATGGATTCTTGCCCCCCATATTTCCAATACTATGTCACCTACTAACCCCGTAATGTAAGTATAACGTTGACAACCTCTTACCCTGTTTAAATGTTTTATTTATTCATTGAAATATTCATCAAATCCGAATAAAGAAGCCATTTTGGTGTAATTTAAATTTGGAAAATGGAAAAATGTGGTGTCACCGCGTGACCTGTCCTTGACCAACAGCGGTGTTTCATAAATATTGGAGTTGTTATATTTTTTTGACCAATTGAAATAGACCAATGTTATATTGATATACCCATGTGTATTTAGGAGAGAACAAATGTGTGATGGCTGTATTTAACTGGATATAAAGTATAAAAGTAAATAAAAAAAACACGAAAAAAAAAATCTTTATGAATAAACATTATTCAGAATGGGTGGAGTGATCGATGATAATGAGCCCTTCTTAATCATTAAGCTAGTTACTTTAGGTCATTCAATTGACTTAGAAAACAACCTCATTGTCTAATTCATTGTCGACGTAAAATCTTATGCAGGGATTGTGCATCAGGTGAGTGACAGTAGGCTGAGGAAAAACCAAACTTGAAGAATGAAATTGTTAATGATTAAGGATAGCACTTCATTTATGCCTATCTGAAATTTCATTTGCTTAATTGTAGGTTTATTCTATTTTTGTTGTTAAAGCTGCACTCACACAGATTGAAAGTATTGACAACTTCTTTATTTTTTGTCTTCGAACGAGCCATTTTTTTGCGAAAATCCATGGAAACCAGTAATATAAGACTGCTGACAAAAAATCAGATCATAGATTCTTATACTAAAGTTCAAAAATCGATGTTTTATGCATTTTTTCTTTAACCGTTAGTATCAGTTTAAGCCATTAAGCATCGATTTTTGAACATATATATGAAAATCTAAGATCTGATATTTTGTCAGATATCTTATTATTGGTTTGCACATATATATTTACGCAATAATTTGCTCTTTCCAAAACAAAAAATAAAAGAAGCTGTTAAAATAGTCAATCTGTAGGAGTGCAGCTTTAAGGGCTCATTATTTCTTAGTCTAAACAAGTTGATGTTCAAATTAAGAGTCTTCTTATCCATAAACATCTATTAAAACAAGTTTTTAAAAAAGAGGGTGTTTTGAAAATATCAAAATTGAATTAAGGAAAAGAATTTCATATTTATCAGGTTTGAACTGACATTTCCAAATGCTTTACCCTTTGGAACAAGCCATGTGGTAACTAAGAAATATGTCAAGTCCAAGATATAGGCATTAGCACAAAATAAACCAAGCACAATTTTGATCACAATTCACACACTGTGCAAGCATGTCAAAACATGGCCATGTTAAAATTGCAAAATTTCCTTCTGATTGAAAAAAAATCACAGGCTGTCAGACTAAATAACTCCTTTTCTATAAAAGTTCATGCTGTCTTCAGAAATAAATTGAAATAACGAATAAGGTTAATGTAACATTCTGCCAAAGGGGGAAGTGCATTCATAGTATGTGGATGTCCTGGATTAAATATGCAAATTAACATACCAGGTCTCTGTTTGGAGGAAGAATACATGTATATGTATATACAAGGGTTATGCATGATTTTCTCTGAAGGGATCTGTTGGCCTTGAACATTTCAGTAATATGGCTTGTTTTTATTGATCTTTTTTAGACATACATGTTTGATGCTTGATAGGCATACCAATGAGAATGATTTGCCCAAAATTGCAACAGAACAATTTCAGGGGCGTAGCCAGCGTTACACACTTACGCACATGCGTAACATCAATTTGAAAAACGAAAAAATGGCCAAACATGGCATCAAAGTCGAGGGTTATGTTTTGACATCATAATAAAACCTTAAAGGGAAGATCAGCTATAGAAAGCATTGTTCCTCTGTGCTAGATATCTGACACAGCCTTAAAAATCACTTAAATTTTTTTCTGTGGGGAGCAGCCCCCCTTAACCTCCTACGGTTACAGGAATTCCCCATCCCATAGCCTCTCACATTTAGTACAGCCTGGCTACGTCCTTGAATTTAATTAATTGCCAAAAAATGTCAAAATCCTGTCTACATTCCAGTATTTTGATTATTTTTTTTTCATTGAGTAAGACCCTTTTGAGCTATTTAAACACTGTAAATATCCGTAAAGCTATATGCATGTATACAATATTGATATCCCCAGCATGCACAATTAAGTTATGCATTATCTTTTACCATTGTTAATTTTAACATACAAGAAAATACTGTAATTTACACTTACCTGAAAAAAGTGTAGTAAATGATAGAGAATAATAAGTGGCAGATTTCAAATCAAGGCATTTAAGGCTCACCAGGGGCTTAGCACCATCCAGATAATACAGACAGGCTAGCTCCGTGTCCTAATGCCAGGATCATTAATAGTAACTTTATCTTGTTGAAAAGTTTAATACTTGACTAGTCCAAATACACAGCAACTTCAGAGTCTTGGACAAGTTTTGTTTTGGCGAGTCTTCATGTCCACATCCAACTTTTTCTCCTAGCCAAGAATGACATTTCAAGCACTAAGTTTATTTAGTTCAAATAATTGTACATTGAATGATTTTTTACCATTTTTGATATGGCACATCACATAGTGAACACATCTATAATTTTCGACTTGATGCATATTGAGCTTCAAGATGACACGCATCAGCCAGATAGGTCCAAAATGGCAATGCTATGTTGACAGAAGCTGATCGGAATTTAAGTGTTGAATGAAACACTTGTGTAATTATACACACTTGTGTGATTAAACAATGATATTGGCTAAAGATAAATTATGTGAAACTTTCATGTTCCTGTTTTGTGATATTGGCTCAAGATAAATTATGTGAAACTTTCATGTACCTGTTTTGCAATGCAATCTTTAATATTGAAGTGTTGTTACAGTTGAAGAAAATATTTTACTATGGTATGAATCAGATCAACATGGCATAAAGGCAACCAAATTATGCACTGGTCAGTCAATTGTAACCACCCCCCCCCCCCCCCCCCCCCCCCCCCCCCCCCCCCCCCCCCCCCCCCCCCCCCCCCCCCCCCCCCGATCTTGGGAATAGCAGGGATTTGGACTTTCAGTACAGCCAAAACCGGCTAAATTCCATACCATGCGGAGACGAACAGTTGGTAAAATCCCCAACAAAGTCCCTGCACCCCGGGGACTCTAGGCAAGGCCAATTATCCGCTGTATTTAAAACAGACAAAACCACCGCATTTACCCGGCAATGTGGGGCCACCTGAAAAGCATCAACACGACCCATTTCACCGGCTATTCCCCGTATATCCCCGGACCTGGGGTGGCCGTGGTCACAATTGACTGGTGCATTAATATCACAATTTTAAAGAAAATCTGAAATACCCTACTGAACTATGCAGAAAGATGACAACTGTGACGCAGATGGCAAATTGTTTCGAGTTATTTATATTATCATTATTTTTCACATCAATATTTGCAACAATTATTAACATCTACTTATGCTAGTAATGGCACGAAGCAAAACGACGTCATTGTTTTTTGGATTTTCACTTAGTTTGTATTTCCGTGTTTTACTGCAACTTACTTTTAGTGGTGGGTGACCTTTCACCAGATGCATTTCAGTCATTAATTGTATTGCGTTAAATTCAGCCAATTTGACCACAAGGTGATGATGTTATTCAATTAATTATTTTTAATTCTCCTTTTTAGCACTAACAATCCATTGTAAAACTCGAGTGTGATGCCTTAAATCCGATTTGACATCGGAAATTCCACGGACATGTGTTGATTCATCCGCCATCTTGGATAAACCGGGTCATTTTGGGTCATGCCATTAACACATCATATTTTGATGATTCTACTAAAAGAGTCTACAGTATGATATATATTTTAAAATATTTCGATAGTTCAAAGTATTGAATTAATTATGTTTAGCAACAATGTACTTCAGTATTCAGTTCGAAACATTTACGGATTTAATTTTATCGATACAGTAAAATGGCCGAGAGGTTCCGAATGAAAATTTGTAGTAATGTAGTGGAACTATTTCCATGTAGTAGTCAATATTGGCGAAATGATTTATCAATATAAATTTTTGATTTCAGTACCAATTGTCAATAAATTATACATGACCCACTTCTCTCACTATTCGCCCAGACATTTTAGAAAAAAGCTATGTAACAACCACTTTAAATCAGCTGTGTATTCAAAACAATGATGAGAACTATTTACTGAGCGCACTGGCGTTCTTTGGCTTGTAGTTTGCTCGGCTGATGTGCCTACTTAGGACGGGCCCTGAGGGGCACCGTCCAAAAAGGATGTGTATTTTCTAGGGATGCAAACGAATGGCAAAATTGATATTCGAATATTTGGTAATTTTTTCGATCGAATATTCGAATATCGAAATAAACTTTAAGAATTGTAGTACACTATTATTAACTAACGTAATAGCATGGGATAATAAGATTGGGGAATTTCGTATTTTCCAGGTTAAATGACGATATGCGCCAACGTGAGACTTGCAGCCTCGTTCTGGGATTGATGTTTACGAAATATATTTATAGAAAACTTCACCAACCATGGCCAAACGTCGATTTTGACTGATGTATCGTACAACAATACAAAACGTATACCCTTAAACGCTTAACCATACAGTTACTTTTCTAGGCAAGAGCGTTATATCGAAATATGGAAAACAGTTTAAAGCACATAACTAGCATATGTCCTTCTTATCATCAAGGCGATTTGACCATTATCGCCAAGCTTGATTAGCAGTGATGACAACAGATTGGTATAAAGCCCGATCTCTTAAACCCTTAATATGCATGGTCATTTAAATGTACCCAAAAGAATTGGAATGTGTTTAATGTCATTTGTCTAACAGCCAGTAAAAAGTCCCCGTCAACTATTTCCGACGATGTATCCGATATGACACGTGTATAGTGTCATCAAGTTCACACCTCTGGCATAAGGGGCCAATCGTTGTAAAATCAAGACATACGAAGAACACAGTTTTAGGCAAAATGTTTATTAATTTATTTATTCAACAAAAACATCGAATATTCGAATACCGATTTTGACATTCGAATACCAAACGTTCGATCGAATATTCGTTTGCATACCTAGTATTCTCCCTTTTTAAGGTTACCATGGTTATTTTGATTTGTGTGCCTCGGTAATGTCACTTGATCTGATCTTCTATAGAACTAGAACACCCGACTTTTATGAAAATAAGTCGTCAAATTATCCGGTATTTTGCTATACAACATAAATGCCGCAACGCCATTGGTCTAGGACTGGTCACGTGATGACCCCATAGTTTTCCATATTGGTCCATGATGAAATTTATATCGTACCAAAATGACGTCTTTTTCCGATTCCGATGATTTAACGAAACATTTTAACCTGGAAACAAGTTGTCGACATGATATATACGTCACGGGGTTAGTAGTCGACCCGATATGGGATATACGGGGCGCAGGAAACCATATTCGGGATCGATCTTCGCACTCACTCGATAGGTTTCCGATATTTTGTTGTATGCTTTTAAAAGTAAATAGTCAAATTATCCGATATTTTGCTGTATACTGCTAAATAGAGGATTTAAAATAACTCCCAGGTATACAGTAACTCTAAACAAGGATAAATATTTAATTTTATTCATGAAACATCCAAAATGTCAACCAACAATGGCACCGCCAGAGGTACTGCTGCAAAACAAGAAAGGTGCGTTTAATGATAGTATCATAATCTCATAAATATACCGCATGTCCGTAGAGCAATGCTAGCTAAAAGCTGGCATCTCGCTCCGTCGTGTTGGCGGGGCCACGGTAGATCGATCAATATTATATATGTCCTTATGGGCCCTCGTTTATTGTCGTTAGGGCGTCACATTGACGCGATAGAGCCCTACCAACACTCTAAAGCGACAACATAAAGGCGCTAATACGACTATACAGTAGTTGTTGTACTGGGCTGGACAACTAGCCAACACGCTTGGCCGACATGGTAGAAATGAGCCACCATATGCAACTTACTTTATATCTTCATATTCATTTACTCTATATGTTTTCTCTATTTTGTATTAATAGATCTAGATAGTTTTGCATTATACAGAGATCGAAAAAAAGGAAAAGGCACAATTTAAAGAGCAAAAATGAATGTTTCAACATATTGAACTTTATCAAAGTTTTGAATAATTCACAAATTACGTTTTCCATGTAGCATTGCTTAGTACTATGTATAATTAATACACTAGTGAACATAAGCAAAAGTTTTAAAGTGCCACTCTTATTAAAAATCAATACATAACCATGTATGACAAACTTAAATTTTGAGTGATAAACCTTTAACTACTTACTTAATAATGCATTTATGGAAAATATCAATTACTCAAAACAAGATTGTAGCCGTGTATTTAATGATAGAAAGCGCAAAAATATTAAATGATTGGTGAATGCTAAAAGATTTACTGTAGTCTACTATAGTCTCTTAAGGTAGAAATACCGTGTTTTATGCTCATTGCTTTCAAATTAAACTCCCGGTATCTTCTTAGAACCATTATTTACGACATTTATTCATTCCCTTTGGAATATTAAAGCAATATTATCAATTGTGGTAAATCTTACTGGGAGAAAGAGTGCATCTTTAAGAATGATTTATGCATAAAAAGACACCTGCAGCAACCAATTGCATAAAACTGGATAAGCTGTACACAGGATATGTATTGGCTTGTTTGCAAATAAAAGCGATTTCATTGGTCAACAGTGATTTATTCGATAGATATTGACCAATCAATAAGTGTTTTGTCCAACTTTATCAAAACCAAAACCTTAACCAGTTTTATACAATTGGCTGCTGATATTTTTCCTGAAATGAAATGCGTTACGAACGTAAGTACCGTTGTTTTTGCCGTTGGAGTTATAAATGAATACTGAATAGATAGCCGTATTAGTCCTCAAAGGATTATGTTTATAAGTGAATACATATTAATTTTAGCTTGGTTTTAAAGCGATACCGATGCGCTGATACTAATCATTTCCGTGTCCTTTTCCTTGATAGAAATTAGCATTGGTGCCCATTTATCGTCCATCTGTCCAGGTTCGAACCCACGACATCTTGGACGAGAAATGGACGCCTCTACCACTAGACCACTTCCATCCAAAGTGTTATATACAATGAAGACATATTTGAGAATTAAACAACATAATAAACACAAGTGTATGTTTTCAGTTTCCAGTCAAATAATGTATATTGAAATATATTTTGTAATTAAACTATGGAACAAAGTTCAGTTGAATCCCGTTGGCTCGAACTTCCAGGGACCGGCGATATTACCTCTGTCCTTTACATCCAATTCGACCTAACCAAGAATTTGCGCCAAGGTTGTTCGAGCCAACGGGATTCGAATGTATGTTTATTTAAAACAATGACCTCATTCTCTGAATACAATAATACAGTACCTCTTTTCACAGACATACTGGAGACGATCCCAGTCGCAAAACTCGTCGCTCCATTTGTAGTCAAAGACCTTAAGGGCCGCCAGACAGTGTTCACTCCCGTTTCTGTAGTTTGGCTGCTGGAAGCCCCATGTCTGATAGGTCAACGCTGCACCAGTGCTCTCCCAGATCTGCAGTTTATTTCAAGACACTCGATTAAACATAAAGTAGTTTTTTGCCAATATATATTTCGTTTCTCTACATGTACGTTAAAAATATAAAATAAGAGTTTCGCTGAATGACTATTCTATAGCGAATGTTGAATACCGCTACTTGCATCTTTAGACAGACATATACAAATCCTTTTTTGACAATATTTTAAAGGTTTTAAATAAAAAAAATCCAAACGTGTTTTTTTATCAATGGCGAAAAACAATGTTTGTTTCCGGTGTCTCGACCTACCCTATTTTTGCCCCAACCCTAGACGGTTTCATTACCTAGATGAATATATTTTCTTATTTGTTTCATTTTAATATACTAAAAGTTAAAACTGAAGTGCTTTCGGCATTTCACAATACAAGCGTTGCTAAAACTGAGTGTACCGATGTTCCAAAGGATTAAACCTATATTTTTTTTGTAATAGTAAAATGGCTAATATGTTTGTTTTTTTTCCAAAACAACATCCTACCTGCTCTTTATTTATTATTACTTATTTATTTTGTTATTTTGTTATTTTTTTTGTTATTTGTTTTTTTTTGGGGGGGGGGGGAGGAGGCAACAAACATTATTTTTCTATGCTTTACGATTACTTGATCTCGGCGCATGCATCACCATTATTAAAATAAGGTCGCAAATCTAAAATAGTTCAAATTTACGGATGTCATATTTACCCAATGCTTATCTTGTTCCCAGTCACTCCCGCTGATCCAAAATCCCTGGTCACCATCCGTGTCTGAAACAAGGGAACATTCATGAGAGATCACCAGTGTATCAAACAGGGGGAAATGTATAAAAGATCGCCACAGTGTATAAAACATCGGAACATGTATAAGAGATCGCCATAGTGTATAAAACATGGGAACATGTGTAAGAGATCGCTACAGTGTATAAAACAGGGGCACATGTATAAGAGCTCACCACAGTGTATGAAACAGGGGCACATGTATAAGAGCTCACCACAGTGTATGAAACAGGGGCACATGTATGAGAGATCACCAGTTTATGATACAGGGGGACATGTATAAGAGATCGCCACAGTGAATGATACAAGGAAACATGTATGAGAGCTCACCACAGTGTATAATACAGGGGGACATTTATAAGGGATTTCCACACTGTATGGTACAGGGGGACATGTATAAGAGATTTCCACAGTGTATGGTACAGGGGGACATGTATAAGAGATTTCCACAGTGTATGGTACATGGGGACATGTATGAGAGCTCGCCACAGTGTATGATACAGGGGGACATGTATAAGAGATTTCCACAGTGTATGGTACAGGGGGATATGTATAAGAGAATTCCACAGTGTATGGTACAATGGGACATGTATAAGAGATTTCCACAGTGTATGGTACAGGGGGATATGTATAATAGATTTCAACAGTGTATGGTACAGGGGATATGTATAAGAGAATTCCACAGTGAAAGATACAAGGAAACATGTATGAGAGCTCGCCACAGTGTAAGATACAGGGGGACATGTATAAGAGAGTTCCACAGTGTATGGTACAGGGGGATATGTATAAGAGATTTCCACAGTGTATGGTACAGTGGGACATGTATAAGAGATTTCCACAGTGTATGGTACAGGGGGACATGTATAAGAGAGTTCCACAGTGTATGGTACAGGGGGATATGTATAAGAGATTTCCACAGTGTAAGGTACAGGGGGATATGTATAAGAGAGTTCCACAGTGTATGGTACAGTGGGACATGTATAAGAGAGTTCCACAGTGTATGGTACAGTGGGACATGTATAAGAGAATTCCACAGTGTAAGGTACAGTGGGACATGTATAAGAGAATTCCACAGTGTATGGTACAGTGGGACATGTATAAGAGATTTCCACAGTGTAAGGTACAGTGGGACATGTATAAGAGATTTCCACAGTGTATGGTACAGGGGATATGTATAAGAGAATTCCACAGTGTATGGTACAGTGGGACATTTATAAGAGAGTTCCACAGTGTAAGGTACAGGGGGACATGTATAAGAGAGTTCCACAGTGTATGGTACAGTGGGACATGTATAAGAGATTTCCACAATGTATGGTACAGGGGACATGTATAAGAGAATTCCACAGTGTATGGTACAGTGGGACATGTATAAGAGAGTTCCACAGTGTATGGTACAGTGGGACATGTATAAGAGATTTCCACAGTGTATGGTACAGGGGGACATGTATAAGAGAGTTCCACAGTGTATGGTACAGGGGGATATGTATAAGAGATTTCCACAGTGTAAGGTACAGGGGGACATGTATAAGAGAGTTCCACAGTGTATGGTACAGTGGGACATGTATAAGAGAGTTCCACAGTGTATGGTACAGTGGGACATGTATAAGAGAATTCCACAGTGTAAGGTACAGTGGGACATGTATAAGAGAATTCCACAGTGTATGGTACAGTGGGACATGTATAAGAGATTTCCACAGTGTAAGGTACAGTGGGACATGTATAAGAGAGTTCCACAGTGTATGGTACAGGGGATATGTATAAGAGAATTCCACAGTGTATGGTACAGTGGGACATTTATAAGAGATTTCCACAATGTAAGGTACAGGGGGACATGTATAAGAGAGTTCCACAGTTTATGGTACAGTGGGACATGTATAAGAGATTTCCACAGTGTATGGTACAGGGGACATGTATAAGAGAATTCCACAGTGTAAGGTACAGTGGGACATGTATAAGAGAATTCCACAGTGTATGGTACAGTGGGACATGTATAAGAGATTTCCATAGTGTATGGTACAGTGGGACATGTATAAGAGAGTTCCACAGTGTATGGTACAGTGGGACATGTATAAGAGATTTCCACAGTGTATGGTACAGGGGACATGTATAAGAGAATTCCACAGTGTATGGTACAGGGGACTTGTATAAGAGAATTCCACAGTGTATGGTACAGTGGGACATGTATAAGAGAGTTCCACAGTGTATGGTACAGTGGGACATGTATAAGAGAGTTCCACAGTGTATGGTACAGTGGGACATGTATAAGAGAATTCCACAGTGTAAGGTACAGTGGGACATGTATAAGAGAATTCCACAGTGTATGGTACAGTGGGACATGTATAAGAGAGTTCCACAGTGTAAGGTACAGGGGGACATGTATAAGAGAGTTCCACAGTGTATGGTACAGTGGGACATGTATAAGAGATTTCCACAGTGTATGGTACAGTGGGACATGTATAAGAGAGTTCCACAGTGTATGGTACAGTGGGACATGTATAAGAGAGTTCCACAGTGTATGGTACAGTGGGACATGTATAAGAGAGTTCCACAGTGTATGGTACAGGGGGACATGTATAAGAGAATTCCACAGTGTATGGTACAGGGGGATATGTATAAGAGAGTTCCACAGTGTAAGGTACAGTGGGACATGTATAAGAGAATTCCACAGTGTAAGGTATAGGGGGATATGTATAAGAGAGTTCCACAGTGTATGGTAAAGGGGGACATGTATAAGAGAATTCCACAGTGTAAGGTACAGGGGGATATGTATAAGATAATTCCAAAGTGTATGGTACAGGGGACATGTATAAGAGAATTCCACAGTGTATGGTACAGTGGGACATGTATAAGAGAGTTCCACAGTGTATGGTACAGGGGGACATGTATAAGAGATTTCCACAGTGTAAGGTACAGTGGGATATGTTTAAGAGAGTTCCACAGTGTACGGTACAGGGGGACATGTATAAGAGATTTCCACAGTGTATGGTACAGGGGGATATGTATAAGAGATTTCCACAGTGTAAGGTACAGGGGGATATGTATGATAGCTCGCCACAGTGTATGGTACAGGGGGATATGTATAAGAGATCGCCACAATGAATGAAACAAGGAAACATGTATGAGAGCTCGCCACAGTGAATGAAACAAGGAAACATGTATAACAGATCGCCACATTGTATAAAACATGGGAACATGTATAAGAGATTTCCACAGTGTATGATACAGGGGGATATGTATGAGAGCTCGCCACAGTGTATGGTTAAGGGGGATATGTATAAGAGATCGCCACAATGAATGAAACAGGAGAACATGTATGAGAGCTCGCCACAGTGAATGAAACAAGGAAACATGTATAACAGATCGCCACATTGTATAAAACATGGGAACATGTTTAAGAGATCGCCACAGTGTATGAAACAGGGAAACATGTATGAGAGATCGCCACAGTGAATGAAACAGGGAAACATAAGAGATCGGCACAGTGAATGAAACAGGGAAACATGTATAACACTTCGCCATAGTGTGTGAAAAATTGACATTTTAAAAAGGTCGTAACACAGTCTGGAAAGGGGAACCTTTTTAAAGATCATTACAATATCTGAAAAAGAAACCTATTTAAAAGATCGTCACAATGTCTGAAAAATGGAACCTTTTTAAAAGATCGCAACAAACAAGAAACGTGTTTAAGAGAACGGCACAGTGTCTGAAAGAAGGAACACAATAAACGTCGCATTGTCTAAAAGGATACAAGTTCAAGAGACTCACACAGTGTCTGAAAGATGGTTCAAGTTAACATAACCAATTCATTTGTTTTAGACTGATTTCACGTACTAGGCGAAATCTTCTCATTAAATGAACTAATATAGATAAATATCGTTTTCCGTGGCAGTACAAGCAGTTGACGAAATAGTTAGGCCCCCACCATTTAGTTGGGTGATTTTCCCCGATGACTTTTGGCTAAACATATTCTTAAAAGCTGCATTTTTTTAATTCTGCATATTGTTTTCTTTTATAGTGACGAATAAAAAGCACTTAGACGCCGGTAGCGCCGCCTGCCGGTAGCGCCGCCTGATCCGCTAGTTGTAAACAGAAATATCACATATTTTTGTACAGCAACCCCACCTAGAAGTCATTCTAAACCCTGAAATAAGTCATTTGCATTGAATCATTTAAAACTGTTTTTCACTCTTGACATGAAAAGTTGGTTCAAAATAATAAAGCACAGCAATATTCAATTACAATAATTAAACGTAGCAGCAATGACAGTTTCTGTGCTTAATTTATAAAACATGTCAAGTACACACGATAAACTTCGGCTCAAATTTCTCTGGCTTGCAAACGGTAAATCCCCATCAAGGGCGTTTTGCAACTCTCTTGTCCTGGTTTGGGGATTGTATTTCATTTACGTTATCAAATTGTAGCAAATATCTGCATACTTATATTCGTCATTGAAAACCCGGATGTATTTTTGTGTTTGCCTTAAGAGATTTTATCTGCAATTTTATAATTTTTGTATCATGGCATGTATAGAATTTCGTCGCTAGCTATACCACCTTTATAACACTAAAGAATAAATCACAGGTGTCTTCATTAAATTGTTCTCTTTGAATACAATGTCCTCCTTCCTTATTAAAATACGCAGTAAAAATTACTGAATTGTAAACTTTGAATGCAACGCCTATGCAACTCATTTTAAACTGACATGGAAGCGTTCAAATAATCTACTCATTAAATGGCTGTAAGGAAAATTCGTATTCCTTACTGTCAAAGTTCTTAAATTGCCTTCAACCAAGATTACAGAATATAATTTATGTGTGTTTAGCTATTTTTTTCTCAGTAATTAGTTGAAATCTATAAGTCTTAATGATAAAATTCTAGTTATCTTTAGTATCCATTTATTTAAATGATCATTTCATACAGCTGTGGTTTTGCCCGCAATGTGTATATAATTTCAAAGAAACGATATGAAATAGCTTATATAATAATGATGTTAAAACAACTGACATGACGTCTAGTTCATTGCGATTTTTATATGCATTTAGCGGTACAATCTTGTATCAATAATGAACTCCGTTCTGTTCATATTAAAAGATCCACTTGACAATGAAAAAGAATTCGAGAAATGTAAACACTTTAGTAGTCAATGAATAAACGACGATTGTACAATACATGGTATGTATACATTATTCATATATGTGTGTTTGATGTCTTACTAAAATGAACCCATATCTTACAACACATATTTTCACCAATGCTTTAAAAAGCAAAAAATACAACAACATCTTACATGGTTGAAAAAAGACATTCTGATCATACACTGATTCCTTTATTTCGTACATAAAAAGCTTTACACGTTGCCCTTCATTTCGTTAAAAAACAAGGCACTAGCGTGGTTGGAGGGGCGCGCGCCACCCCTAAA
Source organism: Mya arenaria (assembly GCF_026914265.1). NCBI lineage: Eukaryota > Metazoa > Mollusca > Bivalvia > Myida > Myidae > Mya > Mya arenaria. The sequence continues at coordinate 26,013,949 of NC_069135.1, read as the reverse complement.
CACGTCCAAGTTTACTTTTTATTTCAATATAGGAGAAAAAAGGATTAACATACGCCAAAATTGCACCATTTTGGACTAGAAAATGTTATCATATTAAGGGGGATCTTTAACCTAGGCATCAAACGTTTCCCTACACTTGATATCAAAGTAGAACCTCAAACATATCCCTTTCATTTACAGGCAAAGACTTCCATGTGTCCTTACATCAAGTTTAAAGAAAACAATATTCCTTATATTTCGTTTAAAAAAGTACTCCGCTTATCCGTACATTTCAAATACCATTTCATATAGAAAGCAAAGCCTTACATGTGGCCCTACATTTCTAATAAAAGCATTGCCTCCAACGTATCTCTACATTTCTTATAAAAGCATTGCTTCTGATGTATCTCTAAATTTCTTATTTAAAAGCATAGTCTCCAATGTATCTCTACATTTCTTGTAAAAAGCATAGCCTACAATGTATCCCTACATTTCGTTTGTCAGGAAAGCCTCCCACGTATCCCTACATTTCTTATAAAAGCAAACCCTCACACGAATCGCTACATTTCTTATAAAAGTAATGCCTCCCAATTATCCCTATTTTTCTTATAAAAGTAAAGCCTCCCACTTATTCTTATATTTCTTATAAAAGTAAAGCCTCCTACTTATCCCTATATTTCTTATAAAGGTAAAGCCTCCCACTTATCCCTATATTTCTTATAAAAGTAAAGCCCCACACTTATCCCTATATTCCTTATAAAAATAAAGCCTCCCACTTATCCTTATATTTCTTATAAAAGTAAAGCCTCCCACTTATCCCTATATTTCTTATAAAAGTAAAGCCCCACACTTATCCCTATATTTCTTATAAAAGTAAACCCCCACACGTATCGCTACATTTCTTATAAAAGTAAAGCCTCCCACTTATCCTTATATTTCTTATAAAAGTAAAGCCTCCCACTTATCCCTATATTTCTTATAAAAGTAAAGCCTCCCACTTATTCTTATATTTCTTATAAAAGTAAAGCCTCCCACTTATTCTTACATTTCTTATAAAAGTAAAGCCTCCCACTTATCCTTATATTTCTTATAAAAGTAAAGCCTCCCACTTATCCCTATATTTCTTATAAAAGTTAAGCCTCCCACTTATCCATACATTTCTTATAAAAGTAAAGCCTCCCATTTATCCCTATATTTCTTATAAAAGTAAAACCTCACAGGTATCGCTACATTTCTTATAAAAGTACAGTCCCACACGTATCACTACATTTCTTATAAAAGTTAAGCCCCACACGTATCGCTACATTTCTTATAAAAGTAAAGCACCACATGTATCGCTACATTTCTTATAAAAAGTAAAGCCCCACACGTATCGCTACATTTCTTATAAAAGTAAAGCCCCACACGTATCGCTACATTTCTTATAAAAGTAAAGCCCCACACGTATCGCTACATTTCTTATAAAAGTAAAGCCCCACACGTATCGCTACATTTCTTATAAAAGTAAAGCCCCACACGTATCGCTATATTTCTTATAAAAGTAAAGCCCCACACGTATCGCTACATTTCTTATAAAAGTAAAGCCCCACACGTATCGCTACATTTCTTTTTAAAGAAAAGCCCCACACGTATCCTTACATTTCTTATTAAAGTAAAGCACCACACGTATCGCTACATTTCTTATAAAAGTAAAGCCTCCGTAGATTTCTTATTTGTATTTGATATGAAAGTATTTGTGCTTGTATTATTTGGTTGTTTAAATGTATGGTTGTGTTTCATTTAAACTTTGGTACTGGCTTTGTCCTTGTAATTGTAGTTGATCTATATACCCGATATGTCTTTAATCTGATGTATTCTTTACGAATATTTAATGAAATGATTTGCCTGTTTAAAATGTCCATAAGCTGTGGTTACGTTCACTAACAAACAGAAAAGTAGGGCATAAAATTAGATATGTGAATATCAAATATAAAGAAGAAATAGAAATACAGTAGTTGATACTTCTGGATTTCTAGCAATAATCCGCTTGCAAAAAGATAAATCAAACTTATGATTATATCTGCTGACAAGTATCAATATTGTCAAGTTTTATGGGTTAAGTGATCATACTTTAGAGATAACAAAACATATTTGTCTTGACACTTTTAGCTATAAGGTAGCATTCATTCAAGAGGCCTTATGCAACTTGTATGTGTTAAAGGGCCAGACATTGAACATCTTATGCTTTTGCGTGTGTACACAATTATTGTTAAAAACATTTAATCAGGTATCATTAGAAGTTCAAAAAGCAAAAAATAATAGCTGAATTATTTTTGAAGTATGAAACACATTAGAAAATAGTGTCGGTACCAGGAAATCTGCGATTGAACCCCTTGAATAGCTTACGTCACAGTTAAGTACTTAGTTCAATCCGTGTGTGTTCACACAATCTTACATATTAAGTTTTCCAAAATAGAGATACAGCTCACCAAACAATTACCATTGTCGATATTATGATATTTGTGTAATGTTTGTTGTTTCGTACTGTTCTACATGAATCTCCTATTGGGCCTAGACAAGCCTTCCTTTGAACGGGATGTTTTTTGTTATTTCTCATGGCCATGTGGGTCAAGAGTATGAATACAACTTCAAATGTATTAATTGTTGGCTGATGGGAGTGTCCAAGTAATGCACGCAATCCATATATTGAATTATATTTAACATCAATTTGAATCTCACTGCTGCAAACTCGTTGACCTACAAGTGTATCTAAGAGGCATGTGAACAGTCTTAATCGTTTTAAATCTATAAATTATGTTAACTTCCTTGTCTGTCTTTATTTTGTCACCGGGCATATAGCTATCTGGATTCATTTAGGATAGACTAGTTGTTTATTCGACTTAAATTTCAGTAAGTTCTATTTTAGTTAAACTTTGTTCGAATTTGTTAAAATAGAGGCTTTTATTGTGGCATTTGCATTTTTTTTTATTGACTATGTGGATTATATGTTTATATTTATAATTTAAATGATCTTTTTATGCATAAAAAATATAAAATAAGTAAATATTTATATATAAATAAAACAGAATGAAATAATAATAATAAAATAATAATAATAATAATAATAATTAAAATAATAATAAAAGTAATAATAAAAAATAAATAATAATATTTATAATAATTTTTATAATTATCTATAATAAAATGATGATATTTAATTTCTTTTTTATACTTTTACTGAAGTTTATATCTTTGAAATCAATAGTAATTGTATGATGATAACTGTAGCCTATCCGCCGTGTTAATTATTATCACGTCCTCGTAGCTGTTCAGAGTGTCGTTGTTTCCCCTGCGGTCGCCATAAGTACCATTTCCGTCGTAATTGTTAGCCTTCCCATACCCATGATTGCCCCCCCCCCCACCCCCGACCGTTGCTCCCCCTTACATGGCCATAAATACCATTTCCGTCGTAATTGTTAGCCTTCCCATATCCATGATAGCCTAACTCCCGACCGTTGGTCCCCCTTACATCGCCATAAATATCATTTCCGTCGTAATTGTAAGCCTTCCTATATCCATGATAGCCTAACTCCCGACCGTTGCTCCCCCTTACATCGCCATAAGTACCATTTCCGTCGTAATTGTAAGCCTTCCAATACCCATGATTGCCCCCACCCCCGACCGTTGCTCCCCCTTACATCGCCATAAGTACCATTTCCGTCGTAATTGTAAGCCTTCCAATACCCATGATTGCCCCCACCCCCGACCGTTGCTCCCCCTTACATCGTCATAAGTACCATTTCCGTCGTAATTGTTAGCCTTCCCATATCCATGATTGCCCCCCACCCCCGACCGTTGCTCCCCCTTACATGGCCATAAATACCATTTCCGTCGTAATTGTAAGCCTTCCCATACCCATGATAGCCTAACTCCCGACCGTTGCTCCCCCTTACATCGCCATAAGTACCATTTCCGTCGTAATTGTAAGCCTTCCCATACCCATGATAGCCTAACTCCCGACCGTTGCTCCCCCTTACATCGCCATAAGTACCATTTCCGTCGTAATTGTAAGCCTTCCCATACCCATGATTGACCCCACCCCCGACCGTTGCTCCCCCTTACATGGCCATAAATACCATTTCCGTCGTAATTGTAAGCCTTCCCATACCCATGATAGCCTAACTCCCGACCGTTGCTCCCCCTTACATCGCCATAAGTACCATTTCCGTCGTAATTGTAAGCCTTCCCATACCCATGATTGACCCCACCCCCGACCGTTGCCCCCCCTTACATCGCCATAAGTACCATTTCCGTCGTAATTGTAAGCCTTCCAATACCCATGATTGCCCCAAACCCCGACCGTTGATCCCCCTTCCATCGCCATAAGTACCATTTCCGTCGTAATTGTAAGCCTTCCCATACCCATGATTGCCCCCACCCCCGACCGTTGCTCCCCCTTACATCGCAATAAGTACCATTTCCGTCGTAATTGTAAGCCTTCCAATACCCATGATTGCCCCCAACCCCGACCGTTGCTCCCCCTTACATGGCCATAAGTACCATTTCCGTCGTAATTGTAAGCCTTCCCATACCCATGATTGACCCCACCCCCGACCGTTGCTCCCCCTTACATCGCCATAAGTACCATTTCCGCCGTAATTGTAAGCCTTCCCATACCCATGATAGCCTAACTCCCGACCGTTGCTCCCCCTTACATCGCCATAAGTACCATTTCCGTCGTAATTGTAAGCCTTCCCATACCCATGATTGCCCCCACCCCCGACCGTTGCTCCCCCTTACATGGCCATAAGTACCATTTCCGTCGTAATTGTAAGCCTTCCCATACCCATGATTGCCCCCACCCCCGACCGTTGCTCCCCCTTCCATCGCCATAAGTACCATTTCCGTCGTAATTGTAAGCCTTCCAATACCCATGATTGCCCCCACCCCCGACCGTTGCTCCCCCTTACATCGCAATAAGTACCATTTCCGTCGTAATTGTAAGCCTTCCAATACCCATGATTGCCCCCAACCCCCGACCGTTGCTCCCCCTTACATGGCCATAAGTACCATTTCCGTCGTAATTGTAAGCCTTCCCATACCCATGATTGACCCCACCCCCGACCGTTGCTCCCCCTTACATCACCGTAAGTACCATTTCCGTCGTAATTGTAAGCCTTCCCATACCCATGATAGCCTAACTCCCGACCGTTGCTCCCCCTTACATCGCCATAAGTACCATTTCCGTCGTAATTGTAAGCCTTCCAATACCCATGATTGCCCCCACCCCCGACCGTTGCTCCCCCTTACATCGCCATAAGTACCATTTCCGTCGTAATTGTAAGCCTTCCCATACCCATGATTGCCCCCACCCCCGACCGTTGCTCCCCCTTACATCGCCATAAGTACCATTTCCGTCGTAATTGTAAGCCTTCCCATACCCATGATTGCCCCCACCCCCGACCGTTGCTCCCCCTTACATGGCCATAAGTACCATTTCCGTCGTAATTGTAAGCCTTCCCATACCCATGATAGCCTAACTCCCGACCGTTGCTCCCCCTTACATCGCCATAAGTACCATTTCCGTCGTAATTGTAAGCCTTCCCATACCCATGATTGACCCCACCCCCGACCGTTGCTCCCCCTTACATCGCCATAAGTACCATTTCCGTCGTAATTGTAAGCCTTCCCATACCCATGATTGACCCCACCCCCGACCGTTGCTCCCCCTTACATCGCCATAAGTACCATTTCCGTCGTAATTGTAAGCCTTGTAATACCCATGATTGCCCCCAACCCCGACCGTTGCTCCCCCTTCCATCGCCATAAGTACCATTTCCGCCGTAATTGTTAGCCTTCCCATACCCATCATTACCCACTCCCCTGACCGTTGCCCCCCCCCCCTTCCATCGGCAATGTGGCCTCGCCTAGTCGCCGTTGTTACCCGTCCATCGTTTTTGCTATCGCTTCCATCGGAAACGTTGCCCCACCCGGACTTTCATAAAAAATGTTTTTACGTATTGTTGTAGTAATGCCTACATAAAGAAATGGCAAATTACGCATGAAAACTATGACAAAATAGCTGACAGTTATTCCGTGATGTACCGTTATCAATTTTTGTTTTTAAATCTTTCATTTTGATTTTAACCAACTTGCTTCAAAATAATTGGATTACCCACAAAAGAGCGTGTTGTCTGATCAATCCATTAACCTTAATGATAGATGTCGATGCCTAGTGACTCTACAAAATTTTGGAATCATATGAAAGATATTGCTTGTAGATTACCGGTATGTGAAATAAACGACAGGAATTACATGATACACACAAGTATTACAGTGGCTATATTTGCTCATCAATGACATATTTTTCAATCTATGGATGGCAAGACAATTATTGGTTGTAGTATTTCCCGTAACAGTTTTCGTTATCTACACATACAAATAATACCAAAATAATACGGGTTCCCCAGGTATCCAAAATCCGCATAATTGTCTACAGCCCGTTGTATATAGCTGGTTATCAATAGGCTATCTTTGGGCTAGTTTGCGTATAAAAGAAATTTGATTGGTCAACAGTAAAATTATTGGATAACTATTGACCCATCAGTAATTATTTTGATTAAGTATTGCTAAAACCAAAGAAAATTCCGTTTAATATATTGAGCTGATTGAGTACACTGAATTAAATTGGTATTAACCACTATTTTAAACATATATCGAAAGCACAAAATAAAACCCAAAGTATGAAACAGCTATCTTAGTAGATTGAATCTGTTAAAATACTAAAACGGCCATTGTAACACTTTCATTTAACACGACGTAAGCGGTTATCTGTTCAAGAATCATTCATGAAACAATGATCCGAAAGGACAAGAAAATATATAACTGTGTTGTACATGTTACTTACGGTTGAATGTTAATGCTTGCGTATGGAACCAGCGCTGTTCACTCTCTGTCTCTATAGCCATCAGGTCGCTCGAGTGCCACTTACATAATTGCTGTGTGACAATATAGATATTAATAACAGGTATAATTCTACAGATATTTAATATTTATCGTAGCAAGAACTAAAAGGAGTTGGACAACAGCTAGTGTTACCAATATGATATGACAACCTGCTACGCAGTGATTTCCTTTGATGAGTAGCCACTTCCGAAAATAGCTGGAATCAGCTTCTTGTATATTAACGTGTATGTTTTTGAAAAATGATTTATATAAACGTTTTTTATATAACAAGTTAAGTTAGTAAAGTTCCATTCATTAACGTTTTTACAAAAAAATGTACAGCAAAAAAAGAGAATAAACGTGGTGGCGTGATGACTTTGCTAGCAGTTTTCTATGTCCATTGCATACAATTGTTTGACTTACTCTAGCGGCTGCCCAGTCGTCTATGTCCATAGCAAATTATGTACATTGCAAATGAGTGTTTGACTTACGCTAGCGGCAGCCCAGTTATCTATGTATATATAGCAAATTATGGTTTGACTTACTTCATTAGCTGCCCAGCCTTTTATGTCGATTGCAAATTAAAGTTTGGCTTACTCGAGCGACTGACCGACAAGTAAACTGTTGTAAGCGCTGTTTTGTTTTCCCAGTAGCGGCTGACCAGTTTTCTATGTTAATCACAAATGATTGTTTGACATGACCTAGCAGCTGACCAGATTTCTATGATTGGATGAATTAACATAGCGGCAGCCCAGTTATACATGTTAAAAGCCAATTATGTCCATTATAAGTGATTGTTTGACTAACTCTAGCGGCAGCCCAGTTATCTATGTACATAGCAACTTATGGTTTGACTTACTTCATCAGCTGCCCAGCCTTTTATGTCCATTGCAAATTAAAGTTTGGCTTACCCGATCGGCTGACCAGTTGTAAACGACTGATCAGATTTCTATGTTCATTGCAATTGATGGCTTGACCTGACCTAGCGGATGCCCTGTTTCCTATGTTCATTGTAAATGATGGTTTGGTTAAAACCGATTAAAAACCCAGCGGCTTACCAGTTATTTATGACCACTGCAAATGATATTGTAACTTACCCTGGCGGCTGACCAGTTTTCTATGTCCGTTGCAAATTTATAACAACTTGATTGATGGGCGATCCAACCATTGGAACATGCGCAGAAAACTACAAATTAATATCAACGATGTTATACTCAAACTGTTAATAAGGAATCCAATTCACAAATACGTGCATTTAGAATGCATAATATAGATTTTGTGACCCATATGATTTAGGTACCGTTTTAACGGGTTTTGAGTACAGAGATATAAAAAGTAAACATTTTTTCCGAATATATAATATTGTCTTCAAAGATTGCTAAACAGGTTATTTTTCGTTCGATTTCGTTTGGAATAAAGACTGTTATTTCTTTATGTAAAATGTGTTTCCATATTATTCGTAAAATAAGGATTAAATAGAAAAGATTTTTTTTCACAATTGTTGTAAAATAAATTAAGTATAAAATAACAACATTAGAGGCAAACGTGTGTCCTTTTCAAGCAATTCCGTCTTAATAAAAATAAAAACGCCAACTTACCTTGAGCTACCAAACTAGCGCCAACAATTATCGACGTTCACATAATGATTGTTTCAGTGTGAGGTTGGTGTTATCATTATTTCGTACTTCCCGCGACATTATAAAGGTAGAATGTTCCCAATTTTGTTCTGATTTTCAACACCACGTCCAGTTATCAAAGACTTTGTCATATATATGGCGACTTTTGAGATAAGCCTTGTTTTGTCTTGCACGAAAAGACATTATCGAGTTCGCAATCTGTCCCACATAAAATTGAACTGGACTGCATATCTAAGGTGACAGTATAAACTTGATGTTATGTGAAGCACTTAATATGCTGCCTATGCTTTCTGCAAAGTGCCGTAAATTTCATGTAAAAATATCAAAAACCAATGATTTTATTTAAAAAGTTAATGTGCCATTTTTATCTCTTTTAGATATTTGGGAGTTCTGGATCAATATTCGTCCACATATTAAGAGAGGTTGATCGCATACTTGAAACGCACCATCACCACTAAGCGTGCTGGTGTATTACATCTTTTTGTCGGTTTATTGGCGGTCTTTGAAGAGTTATTTGCCCATGTATTTTATTCAATTTTATAGCTATACTTGGGCTTGAGAAGTCATTAACATTTAAGAGGTATTATTCTGAGGATTGGTTTGTTCACACGACCGCCCTGAAATGTAGTACTCTTCATGATGATGAGGTATTTCAATTGCGCAGTTTCATTAGGAGGAACAATTTCGTCTAACACTCGAATAAACTGTTGAAAATATATATTAGATATATAGCTACATAGGTTTCGGAAGTGAACTACTTATACAGTTTAATATTTGTTTTGACATCTTTGTAGTGCCCTTGTGGCGAATATAATAGCTTCCCTATAAATAATCATGTAGTATAAGTTATATTTTGATATCTGGCTGAATCAATTATTAATACAATGTGTGTAAGCGGCGTTTGGGGGGGGGGGGGGTAGTCGTCACTCCTGTGATAGCTGTAGTTTATTTTAAGGAATGTTAAGAACGCGACATTCTTAAGTACAATTTTATTCGTCGTCGGGCCTATATCCATACAGAAAGGGCTCGTGAGAGTTCCATGCTGTACGATAGTGTGGTTACAATATTCATATATATCAAAGAATGGAAACTTGAGGAGCGACTTCAGCCGCCAAATTAACATCTTATCCTGTTCCCAGAAAGTGGTTTAACCGGCCTACGACCGCTAAGATCGCACTTGTCCAAGTATGTATCCAAACGAGACCCCCCCCCCCCCCAAAAAAAAAAAAAAATAAATTAAAAAAAAAATAAAAAATAAATAAATAAAAAAATAAAATAAAAAATAAATAAAATAATAATAATAATAAAAAAATAATAATAAATAAATAAAAACAAATAAAAAACCAACAAACAACAACATAAAAACCGTACTAAGCCTCATCTCAGCCAGCAATTAACTTCAAGTACTCAATGACCGGACACAGATAATACTTTAAAATGTACAAATACAGTCTTAGAAACAGTGCTTATTCATCTAGGCTAAGATATGCATAATTCTTCTCATACTTTAGTCTGTCACAGGTCGGCAAATGAGTGCAGGTTTAATTAAAAATATGCATTCATAAATATATATATGAATGCATATACCGTCATGATAAAAGACAGGAGGGAGACTGTATGAGCTATGCTTTCGTTTCAATCCCATTCAATACATGTAAATCATAAATGAATGTTTTTTACTGCATTTTTGTGAGATTTTTCATGGTTAATATACATACATGTTGAATAAAATATGTTAAACCAGGAGGGCAAAAGCAATAGGGTTTCTATATCTGACTTAATGTTCTCGAGCTGAACAAGATAACCACTATAAACTTAATTGCAAATATGCATATATACGTATACAATACACTTATAACAATTGGATCGGCCTAATACTCGACGCGTTAGCGATAGAACAAGGAAGAAGAAAGAATATAGACACGTAATACAGAAAAAAACATAACAAATAAACAGGAAGAAAAAACTTTCCCAGCTGTTGTTCCCTATTTAATATATTCAATTGAGCTTCTTCGATTATGACATTTATATCCGGCAGAGCGAAGAGGATCATTTAGTAGTTTACTTAAAGATGCACTCTTACTCCCAATTAAGATTTACCACAATTTTTGATATTGTTTAATATTCCAAAAAAGATGAATACATGTTGAAAACATTGGTTCTTATGAAAGATACTGAGATTAATTTGAAAGAAACGAGCATAAAACGTGGTGTTATACCTTATGAGACTATAGTAGACCACAGTAAATCTTTTAGCATTTACCAATCATTTTACAATTTTGCGCTTACTGCTAATAAATACACGGTTACAAAATCTTGTTATCAGTAATTAATATTTTCCACAAATGCATTATTTAGTAAGTAGATTGAGGTTTATCAGTCAAAATTGATGTTTGTTATACATGTGTATGTATTGATTTTGAATAAGAGTGTCACTTTTAAAGAGAGACATTGAGGAGACCCTTTTTAAGTGATACTTAGTCGGAGCCACGGAGGCCTTGGCGATGGATGAAGGCTGTTGTTTTACAATCGTTCTTGGAACGAAAGATTTCCTTTAGCGGGCTGTTAAGTTGATGTTGGCTGATCTCAAAAACTATATGTGTGGTGTTAATACGTTTTTGTCTCTAGTTCATCGCCGTTTTGGCCCTGGTTTTGTGCTTCTTAACTGAGTTTATTTTTTAATGTGAATGGGTCTTTCCATGTATTTTGCTATGTATTACTTATAAAAGTTCAACAATACATTTTTATTATGATAGCCATTGGTCGGCTACCCTTTCTAATGGTTATATTGTCACATATGCAGTTTGATACAAATATGGGATGTCTCATTTGGCCGATGCATGCTCTGCATATCATATGGCAGTGGAATGGACACATTGCATTGTCAGACGCCGATGTGCTACTTGTTTGTATCATGATTTATGGATGTTACACTTTTGCTGGTCTCAACTGATATGCCAGGCATGGAAAGGAAGTAGTCTACTTCTTCTTGTTGTGTAAACGAGGTATCCTCACATCCATTTATACTTTCATATTTCTACAAATACCGTTAAATTGGGCTTCTGATTTTAGCTTTTTCTATTAGATCATTGATTGAATAAAGATTGCCTAATTATTTCAGAGCAAATGAGTTGAACAGTACGCTTTGTAGTAATAAAATGTAGTTTCACAATCGTTGTTAGATACGCATTTTTTTGTGGTGCACTTCTGACATAAGACCGTTTCTAAAACGTCGTTTTGACTAATACTTGAAAGTTACTTCCCTTTTTACCCGCGAAATTAGGTGGCATTAAACCAGGAAGTGCAACGAAAAATTTCAAGTGAAGAGAAGTTTTGATGAAAGAATGTAAGTGTTACAATAACAATCTGTTGTATAACTATTTTCAAAATATTTTCTTCTTTTAAATTCTCTGGTTTGTTGTTTTTCGTTTTCTATTCTATTATTTCGTTGTAGTCTAAGCAGATGTGCGATTAGCAGGTCCAACCCTAAGCTTAGAAAAATTAAATTTCTGATTTCTATATCAGTCAGTAAATATGTTTATTTTCTTTCTGTTAGTATATTTATTTAGTTGTTTTTAACTCAGCCCAGAACAGCTAACCTTCAGGCCTAGATTAGACGTTGGAATAACACAATGTTTACTTTATTGTTATGTTACTGTATCAAGCCAGCAAGCCCTCCACTGGTAAAATGCTTCCTTCAGTGTTTGGGTGTTAAAAAGTGTAATGCCAAACAGTAGTATATAAATTCGCGCTTGTTCATCAGGGGTGTAGAAAATAATTCAAGTAGCAGGGAATATCCTAAAAGTAGGCGGGGGTCTGGGTGTCCTCCCCCTGTTAGGGTCAAGGGGGCAACGCCCCTTGTGGGATGAATTTAAGCCTTTTTAACCAAACATTCTAGTCTTCTGGTGCATGTTTATTTTGTAACAGGGAACCTTAACATAAATGTACTATAATATGATACTGAAACTGAGTACTATCCCCCCACCCACCGGTGAGGGCTAACTAATGAACCAAACTACTGTCAAATTCAGATTCAGGATAATATTATAACATTCCAGACCACATGCCTTGACATTTGCTAGCTAGTCCCTCCTAATAATATATGTAATTTCTTCTCTACCAATTATATACTTTCAGCCACTGAATAACTATTAACCTCTGAAAATTAAACATCTAACTTCATTTTCTGTGGTTCTAGATATTTCACCTGCAGCTAACTTATTCCATTTTAATAACCAAAAGAAATATCTGGACACTTTGTGACATTTAAAGCGTACTAAATTTCACCCAACGTACATGTAAAATTCATCAAAATAATGACATCACCGCAAGCTTGTTCATTTTGTTTACACCTGGTTAACACGCGTATATAAAATTTACTGTTGCGTAAATGGTAATAGGACTAACAGAAGGCCAGACACGCTCATGTTGCATACTTACTACGCTTTTTTGTGTCTGGAAAAAAATATTTATTTCACCCCCCATTGCTTCGCAAATCATTAATTTCAAAACATCCGCAGAGGGGGATGCGACTAATAAGGTCATGTATCGAGCTAATGTTATTGTATTCGGAACACTGGTAAACCCAAACCTAATACTTGAAAACATCCCAGAGGGGAATGCGACTAATGACGTCACGTATCGAGCTAATGCTGTATTGTAGTCGGAACGCACGGAAAGCAAAATAAACAATATCAACAATCAAGGTTTTAAACGGATGTAAACAGAACAGACATGACAAAAAATAACAGATTTTATTTTTGTTGATGCGGGGAAATTAGCCGGGTGGAGATGCTAAAGTAACCGGGTTATTTTACCGGCTCCCGGCCCATTTCTACACCCCTGGTTCATCCAAAACACTTATTTGCTGTTGTATTGGCTTTAGATCTAGAGCCATGGCATCTCAACTACCAGTCTTGTATTTTTGATGGGAGATTATCACCTATATACCCTCCAACTTGTTGTACTACACAAAAATTATATATACTGGTTAAGAAGCAGTTTTTGACGGAAAGCAGTTTCCGACAAATAGCTTTTTCGCGTACTTTCTTTTGATCTTCATAAAGAAGGTATTGCAATTCAATTATATGGTTACTAGGCAATCAAAAGTTAAAGTTTTTACCAAGACACGTAAATCACTTTTATTATTATTTAATGTTTAATGTTTATTTTTCAATTTGTACACAAACTTGCACTGGAGGATCGTCACGTGCAAGTGGCGGATCGTCACGTGCAGCGCATTGCGCATGCGTGTGAACCTAATTTGCATATCTATGAATGGCTACAAGATTGTCCTTAATTGACTTATACAAACGATGATCATTGTGTACATATTTGCGAACACTGTTGTCATGTTAGTTTCACACCCACATTCACTAAAATGATGACAAACACAAGTTCTTATTAGAAATGAAACAAAATATCATTGATATTTAGTGTCTGCCTGATTTCCAGAATGATGATTGACTGGCGTAAGGTTTTAGGTTTAATTTTTGGTAAATGCTGAAAAATTAAATAATAGTTCTCATATTATAGTCTTCTATTTAGTATATTGAATAAATGGATAAAAAAACACACAATAAGGCACCTAAAATCTGCCGCATATTTGATTTGTTGGAAACTGCTTCTCGTCAACAGCTAATCAGAACAGTGTAAGTACCCTCTTGGCGCCCCCATTAGATACACTATATGTGACGTCACACATGTGAAAAATATATCGACAATAGCAGCTTGAGCTGTAATTATCTAAAATGTGAAAAATTTTAGTAGGAATTTTAACACGTATGAATAAATCAATAAACATTTGTAAAAACTGTCAGAAACTGCTTCTGAACCAGTATATACATTGTATTTATCTGAAAAAAAAAGTTTTAAAAGTAATTCATATTAAATGCAGATTTTTTCTTCATGTACAATCAATCAGTCTTTAATTGGGCACTGTCATTGGCTACTGGAATACTGCTTGTGAACAAAGCTTTTGTGCCTCTACAATCAAGGCTTGTTGATTTAACACAGTTAGAAAATCCACGAAGGCCTTTAAAGCAAAAATAGCCCTTTCATTTAAGATTTTTTTTCTAGAAAATAAATCAAAGAAGGAAAATTTAATATGTCCACTTTAAGCTCATGTATTTGAATAATTTAATGTTGGCATACGATGAGAAACTATTATATATAAAATATTCCATTTTTTTCAGATAGTTTTTAGGGAACAAATGTCTAAACATTGGGAAAGCTGTTCTTTTTTTAATTGGGAAGTAGCCGAATTCTGGCTCCTGCAAAAAAAGGTTGAAATCAAATTCATTAAAGCCCTGTCCATGTGCGCCTCGAAATTTAGTCTAACACAACAGTCATAAAATTTAGATATTTCGATAAATGAGACTTAATTTTACACCAATACTTATTGTACCTTTGTGATCACCCATATTTGAAAAGAAGTATGCAATATTGTTTCGACGTATTTAATAACTATTTTTTTAATTTCTACATTGTGTTGGTTTATTTAACTTATACATTACCAGTTAAAATTAACTTATACATTACCAGTAAGAATTAATTAATAATTCACAATTTATACACTGTAAGAGTAATTTAATTAGAAACTTAAGCTACATGTACACTACCAGTCATGCGTTTTTTGCAAAAATGGCATTTTTGAGGGAGAGATTGGGAATGCGGTAAAATTCGGGGATATATTCTGCGGTAACCAATGCTTTTGGTACTCATATCTACGTTTTCATCAGCTGCTACTGCATAAGACTTGCATAACTTGCATGTGGCATATCTCCCTGAAGCAGCTAACTGCAACATGAAGGTTAATTTTAACATGTCCTGCATATACACATTTTTTTGTAAATTGTACCATGCTCGTAAATGGCCCCTTAACTTGAGGGTGAACAAACTCATTCCCCTCATGATAATTAGGTCGTTGGCATATTGAGTGTACAAGCTTTTTGGGAAAATTGATACTAAAATAAACATTGTACCTGCAAAAGATCTTTATGCTGAATTTGCTCAAGTAGCTCCGTTCGTTTTTCTTCTGTCTTTGTTGGTAGGGCACAGCTACGGTTATTGTATGTTTTTGTAAGTGTCAAAACTTAAAAAACAAATTTGAATTTAGTATTCATTTAAAATGTAATCATTGTGCGAAGAACTTGTTTAAATGTGATTTGTTAGGTATGTTACTTATATATAATTTAAAGATTTTTGGAAAATCATGACTGAAAGTGACTGGTGTCAAACACATGTTCAAAATTCACAGAGGTGGTTCAAGGCCTTCTAGCCTCATTTTCAGTTGGACAATATCCATAAACCACACTAGCTATTTTAACCTCCAATAATAACTTTCACAGTTGCAAACCATAATTTCCAAGGATCAATCTACATTTTGAGTTTGAACCAAGTGATTTTAGATTACTAAGGTAGAGTTTGTACGAGGTAAGAACAAAGAAATAGCCTTCAGAAAATTGAAAACAGCTACCTTAATTACCGTTAATTAACACTTCGCAACTCCACTGTGACCACATATAGCATTGATGGGAAACAGGGCAAATGATAGAAATGAACAGGGTGTGTGATTATGCTTATATCCTAGGGTATTTTGAAAATCAGATTAAACAGATCATGTCTGTGGTAAGGAAAAATCACAGTATTAGCAAAATATGCAAAAATGTGTGGTTGGACAAGAACAGACCCAAATCATTACTGTATCGCAGTACAGGTGTGAATACATGTATGCTTACTTTGCTGAAAATATGTTAAATTTAAGTTTTGAAGTTTTAAAGGAGGCATTACCATTTCCTGGCTTGTGATTTCAACCACTGAATATGTTTGTGGAATATACATGTTTTTTTATTTTATGCACCATTCGTAGTGTCATAAAAACTCGAAAAGGAGTGTTCATTTAAAAAATAGCTGTAAGAAGTAGCATTTTAAATTCAATAAAATTTGAAGGATCTGATTATCTAAACCACATAGGTTCCCACATCAAAATTGATTTATCTGATTAGGGAAATTAATTGTATTTATATACTACATAGAAATAGTTTGGTGATTTGCCTAGTTTTGTTGTAAAATTATTTTCATTTGTGCATAAACCTAATCTATTGAGGATCATACATATCTGGTAATGGGAAAATTAATCTTACTCTTTTATAGGCAAATACTTGAGATCGATGTTCCTTCTATATCTAATATGAAAACAGTGTATACATAATTTTCCGTGTTAGATGCATAAGGTCCATGATCATCATTCAGTGCTCCAGCTATGATTTGAAAAGGGCAGGGTGCTGGGTAAGAAAGGGCACTTTTGATGTGCATTGAATGAGCCTTAATGGTGCACTAATGCAATGTTCAATTCATATTGTGTATGTACTGTAACAACTTTCAATACTAGTAGTTGGTTATGAATACCTAAGTTGTTATCTTTATTTAAGTGTCAAATAATGAATATTTCTTATTTTTATACTTATATCAGATAATTGACTTGACAATATGTCCAATAAATATCAAATATAGTTCAAAATCATCAAAGAGGGCTCTGTCAAACAAAAGGGCACAGCAGGGCAAGGTACATGTAAATGCCGGGCAATGCTGAAGGGAAATCCCCATGTTTTTTTCCACCACTGCTATTATCCATGAGAGTATTTTTCTGTTACAATAGGGAGACTTGCATTTAAAGAAAAAGGATTTCATAACATTATAGAACGGATACTGTTACTTACTTGTGACAAAGGTAACCAGTTAATACTGCATGAAATGTGATTAATACTGTTGACAGCAGTTGTATTGGTTTTTTCATTATCATTCTTCTTTCTCAGTTTTGTTCCCATAAAGTATAGCATTTAGCACATCTTAGTCAAAAAGGAAGAAAATATTGCTGTTATAATAGCCTTTTTACATGCAATGTCAGATATACGATATTTGGGCATGCAGCCAAGTTTCACAAATATGATATCTTTTTTTTCAAAAAGAAATCTTAATCATCTATTGAAGCAGGTTGTTATCTTAGAAGAGGGTATTTATATTCTTTTGAAACTGTCAGATATCTGAGATACACTTAAACAAGAAGTAATAAAAGAGGTTGTTCAACACAGCTTGTAAATATTCATAAGGCCAATAAAACAAAGAAATTAGTTGTGCCTGTCATAATTTTTTTAACCTGACCCTTAAATGTTTTATTACCACTGGACAAAAAAAATCTTACCTTTCAACTTTACTTCTTGGTTTTTCCTTCCATTTGTAGCTATATTTATTGGCTAAACGTAGATTTTACTTTTTTTATAGGGTTAAGTCAACAATGAACCTGACAAAATGGGGACAGTTCAGGTGTGGAAATGAAAAAAAATGTTGCTACACTTCTTCGATCAAATCTAAAAATGATGATTCTGACCTGTCTACATAAACCCTACGTTTTAGGACTGTGATAACAAACAACTGAATATTTTGCACTTAGTTTTAAAAAAGATATAATTCAGCACATGAGGAGCAACTCGTATAACTCTAGGTTAGTATGTGAGGAGTCATTTCCCTTATATATAAAAATTACCTGAGAATAACAGATAGAAATTGCATTGGTTTCCTCTTGTGGTGCTCTTGTCCAAAAAAAATAGGGTCGGTCGGTCAGGTTTTTTTTTTATAGTTTCCATATCAAGCAATTTTCTGTTGCATCATATCAATTATGTTATATCTTAGTGTTTCCTAATTTACAAAATGTCTGATAAAAATAGCATTGTTTAATATCTGAAATCATTTCCTTAACTTCGACTACCAGATTTTCCCGCCAATTTTGCCCATGAAATCTGGTGTTTTTTGTGTACAATACTCGTTTATAAGTCGCGATCGGTTTTTAGGAAAAATCCAGCACTTCAATTTCTTGATAACGTTCTAGCCAAACAGTCAATTATCAAATAAATTTGTTAATTTGCTTGAGGAAAATTGCCGATTTTCTTGTCAACTGTGAGCTCCTTAAACTAGGCCTTCAAGTGGAGGTAGGTTAATAAAAGAACATTAAGTAAACCCGGATATGGATTTAGTTTCTCTTATTTTCATACAATCAAAGTTTCATTCATATTTATAGTGAACTCAAACATTTCGGTCATTGTTTTAAGATTCCCAGACGACGGTTATTGATTATTAATTTTTCGATTGTATGGTATTTTCTTACCAGCCGAGGCGAAATCCTGGTAATCAAAGAGGGCGAAATCCTGGTAATCAAATGGGATCATACGGTATCCGACTGACCGAATTAAATACAATTGATAGCCACGCGCCTTTCATCTTATCACTGCTCGTGCTATGACATCACAAATTGTACCGTTTGATCTGCAGCCGATACATTCCAATAAATGTGTTGTTAACTTTCGTATGTTTTTGTTTGGATTTCAGTTGATGGGACTTAAATAAGGCATAACAATTGATAATTGCGGATAAATTAATGTAACGATTAATGAAATGTGTATTGGAACCTGGCAGTTTAAGCCTGCATGAATTCGCAAAGCTTAATCATAAGAAGCCTGCATGATATACGTAAAGGCTAATCGTAAAAAAGTAAGTTTTATTATGGACATGGATATGGATAAATAACACCATGAACAATAATTAAAAATATTTTCATTATAAAAACAGCAAAATATGTGATCAACCACGTGTTTGGACCGTAATCATGCGTTTGCCAATAAGAAGATATCAGACAGGGTACCCTGCCCTCAACCTATTTCCAGCATGCATGTGTGATTATCACATCCATATTCAATGGGTTATTTTCTGACTCTTACACCATTATGACACTCACTGTCTTTACCTTAATTTTCTTTCAGCACTTGTCCTTTTGGGCAAGTAATTAAAGAAAACCACTTTTTTACTTGCCCAAAATAACCAAATCATGCATAAATATACGAAAGCCAATATTTCAATATAATAATAACATTCAATCATGATGTGTGAATTGTTGCTGAAGAAATTTTGAAAACAGAGGGATCTGAATTTCTGAAAAATGCACTTGTCCATTCGGGCAATCATCTGGGAATTTTGACTTGTCCGAAACAGTATTTACTTGTCCCCGGCTTCGGGCAACCCAGTTACGACGAAGACTGTTATGAGAAAGTTAATGTTTTGAAAAAAAATGCAAAATAAACAACAAGTTGGACCCCGCACCATACTTGCATGGAAGTGTTGATGTATTCGTAATGAAACAAAGATGATCTAATATCAAATTCTTAAATCATTTCTTTTTTTTTCTAGGCAAATCTGTTTCCTATAATAAATTTAAGACAATATATTTGCATTGAATGTATTCATGCAACTTTATCCGTGTTGGAATGTGTTTCTTTATTCTCATCTTGATTGTGTTCACGTACATTGACTGTGCAATTATTAGCATGATATTCTCTTTTATAAGTCTTATATGCATGTAGTAAATAGTTTGGGTTTTCCTTGTTCATATTGTACAAAACAGTTTCTTCAACGGCAATTCTTGTGATTGGTATTTATATAAACAGTACATCTTATGCTACACTATTGTTAATAATTTCAATAACTTGGGAAGCAAGCACATGAACTATTGATAATACAGTTTAATAAAGGAGATATTCAAAGTTGATAGTCGCAAAGTACATGTAATGGACTTTGAAAACTCGCCTCCTTAGTGTTAATTGAAAATCCCATTAATGACTCAGTTACAACACATTTACTTGACTTGTTAGTAATGTCATATATTTTTCCGTGACTACGCCTTATCACTTTTGTATTGAGGATATTACCTCTTTAGATTATAAGTACCAGTATCATCATAGTATATTAAGGCGATACCAAAAAAAGTTTGTTTCTGGTTTCCGGACCAATCCTAATTTTGTTTTTGCACACAGCTCTCAATTTTCATTACCAGCAGACAATTATGTTTTTGGACCATTGATATCTCTCTTTTTTTTTAGTTTATATTTTCAATATTTAATTGCACTGGAAAGAGACACATATGTATTCGTGTTATTTAGTGCTTTAGTTGTTGTTGTTGACCAAAAATTTGGATGGTTTAAAGTGTGAAACACAACTTTACATAGAAAAAAGAGAAATTAATCCGACCCTAAATTAATTTTGTACTTTTTCCGTTTTTTGGCAGTGAAATTGGAAACACACATTTAATTTTCTTGGCCTTAACAGTAGGTCATCACTCATAATTGTGGTAATCATTGTTATGTGGGAAAAACAATGTGTCAGTGACAATTGTGTGACTTATTAATGCCCGATCGCTTACTTATACATGTATATACATGCATTTATATCATAAAGCTTTGTTTACATGTTATACTTAAAAGTTGGGAATTGCTTGAATAAGAAATAGGGAATGGCAGGCTTATCATGCTAGGTCAGGCCTTCATAAAGGATAAATATGATACATATTAAGTTGTTAATGCACCAGTCAATTGTAACCACGGCCCCCCCCATGGCCCTGGGGAATAGTGGGGACTTTGACTTTCGGTCCAGCCAACACCGGGTAAAATCTCCGCCCTGCGGGGACGAACTGACGGTAAAATCCCCGCCAAATGCCCCCGCACCCCAGGGACCCTAGGTAAGGCCCATTCCCCGCTATATTTTGTGCGAAGACAAAACCACCGCATTCACCCTGCGCATTCACCATTTGCACTGCGGGGCCACCTGAAAGGTAAAAACACAGCCCATTTCCCCGGCAATCCCCGGTATACCCCGGGACCTGGGGGGGGGGGGGCGTGGTTACAATTGACTGGTGCATAAACAATTCAATATCCAGAGCAATTCTGCTAAATTTAAATAATTTTGCACTGCTATCTGCTATATCTTCAGCTTGAACGTTGTTGGGCATAATGTACCAACAGCTTTAACATGCAGGTGAATTAATGTCAAATAAGGAAGTTTGAAAGGTTTTTGGACACATTAAATATAGGGTTAATTTAAATGAGTATGCTGATCACTGCTAGAGTTCCTGCTAGATTGTGCCAGTTTTATTCTTGTTAAAATGACTATATATATGTAGAATAATTCATAAAGACAATTAAGTATTTTTCTCGGGTAAACAGTGATGGCTTACACATCCATTAAGAGCTACAACCATGCACAACCAACCTTCATTCAATTGACTTAATACTTCACACAGTTGTTCAGGGCCATCACATGATGAGGTTAGATTACTCCATATTATTCTTTACACAGATTATGGCCCATGATTGACTATGGAACTTAGGTTAAAGTTTTAGGGCAGGTTGGGATATTTATTAATAACTTCTATACCCTTAGTTTGATTGACTTAATACTTCACACAGTTGTTCAGGACCATCACACAATGAGATTACATAACCACATATTATCCTTAATACAAGTTATGGCCCCTGATTGACTTAGGTTAAAGTTTATGGGCGGGTTAAAGTTTTAGGGCAAGTTGGGATTTTCACTTAAAACTCCAATACCATTCATTCAATTGACTTAATACTTCACACAGTTGTTCAGAGCCATCACATAATGAGCAGGGATATAGCTTAGCACTCGCCCACTCGCCAGTGGCGACCTATTTCCGATCTGGGCGACTGAAATTCAAAAGAAGTTCGATATCTGCTATATCTGCAGCTTGAATGTTGTTGGGCATAATGTACACAATAAAGTCATCACAGAAATTAGTGCGAAAAGGTTCTATGTGCATGCTGTGATATAGGAGGAGGTCAATTTGTGTGGGTTAATTTCTTTCATAGTTGAGTTAAAATGCTATTCATGTCCAATATATAGTTTTAACTGATTATTATTAATTCAGTAATGGCTCATTTATGATTTTATTGAAAGTTAAAATCTAATGTACTAAAAAATATTCTTGCATTTCGCATATCATAATAATAATCAACTGCTCTTATCCCCTTTTTATTATTGATAGCTTTTAATTTCCTTCAAATAAATATTATCCTTAATTTTCTTGAATTCCCTGTGTAAGATTCTTAAGTTTCTATAAAAACATTCTGAATTCAAATTTTGTCAGGTTACCCCTGGATTTTTCAGCCCAAAATTGATCAAAATCAATTGTCACAAAAAACCAAACCCTGATCTTATTGAAACAGGATAAAATTCCTAATCTGCACACCACCACACTGACGACTGGGTTATGGACCTGTAATAATTGATCAACCAGTTCACTTATGTTGATGATGTCATAATAACTAATAATAAAAGGTCACACTAAGTGTTAAGTAAATGTAGCGAGCGCAGTGAGGCTACAGGCACGAGAAAGCATGCACCATTTTCTGTAGATAGCCAAAATGAACTTAGACTTATTTGGTGTTCTCATTAAGTTGACCCACTAGCTCCACCCTTTGTGTAGTCACGTGACATTTTGGTGCAAAAGTTAAATCGCCCAGGCGTTAGTTTCGTTAAATAAGCCTCGGGTGATGGACAATTGTCGTGACATTGTGAATATGTTACAAAAGCAAGTAAAAATGATTGATGTGTACAAAAATGGAAAAGCACCAAAACATGAAATTTATTATACTTTTTGTTAATAATCGACAACTTGTTGATATTTAAACTATTAGAATTATCTAGGTATGTTTGCATAGTACAAAACTTTACGAGGATTACCTTGTGAAGTTAATATTCATAATCATCAACAAAGGATTGCACGTTTTGGTACTGAATCAATTCTGTCTGATTGGCTGTATAATATAAAGAGTATCTTAAAAACTGAAACCTAAATGAAATTTGTATTTGAATATTGTCACACAAATATTTTAATCATGCAGTAAATGGTTGTCAACAGGATTCGATAGCTGATTAGACCTCTATTTTCAAATTTGAGTTCATGACGTAAGCTTTAACTGCCTCCAGAAAATGGCACCCTTAACTGTCAATTATAGGCACTTCACACAATTGCAGAGGGCAGAGCGGACTTTGAAAAATAGACGACTTAAATACTTCATCTTGTAGATCAACAAATTATACACTCTTCGAAAATAAATGTTCATATTCAAATTGTGATATAGTCAAATATGATCTACATAATATGGAGCTGCAGAAAATAGGACAAATCCTCGATTGTCATTGGCCCTCAAATATGTGCGAACATCAAGGAATTTACAACTTACTATGTTTTGATGATGAAATATTTATCTAATTGTATTTTTTTGGTAAATTTAGTGTTTTTTTAAAAAATCTACAGTTTGTAGAAGAATTTACAGTCGAGCTCAAAGACAATGCAAGAGGAGAAGGTATGGAATGTAATTTATAAATAAATATAGCTTCTATAACATTATAGAAACATAATGAAATAAATGAATAACTTTAAACAAACAAAGTAAATGAATGCTTTTTTCATGATGTCTTTATATTATATCAATAGTTGATGATTATGATGATAGGAGTAGTTAGGGATGGGACAGCAAGGAAAATAGTTGATGATTATGGTGATAGGGGTAGTAGGGATGGGACAGCAAGGAAAATAGTTGATGATTATGGTGATAGGAGTAGTTAGGGATGGGACAGCAAGGAAAATAGTTGATGATTATGGTGATAGGGGTAGTAGGGATGGGACAGCAAGGAAAATAGTTGATAATTATGGTGATAGGGGTAGTAGGGATGGGACAGCAAGGAAAATAGTTGATAATTATGGTGATAGGGGTAGTAGGGATGGGACAGCAAGGAAAATAGTTGTTGAATATGGTGATAGGGGTAGTAGGGATGGGACAGCAAGGAAAATAGTTGATGATTATGGTGATAGGAGTAGTTAGGGATGGGACAGCAAGGAAAATAGTTGATGATTATTGTGATAGGAGTTGTTAGGGATGGGACAGCAAGGAAAATAGTTGATGATTATGGTGACACGGGTAGTAGGGATGGGACAGCAAGGAAAATAGTTGATAATTATGGTGATAGGGGTAGTAGGGATGGGACAGCAAGGAAAATAGTTGATGATTATGGTGATAGGAGCAGTTAGGGATGGGACAGCAAACAAAATAGTTGATGATTATGGTGACAGGGGTAGTAGGGATGGGACAGCAAGAAAAATAGTTGATGATTATTGTGATAGGGGTAGTAGGGATGGGACAGCAAGGAAAATAGTTGATGATTATGGTGATAGGAGTAGTAGGAATGGGACAGCAAGGAAAATAGTTGATGATTATTGTTATAGGAGCAGTAGGGATGGGACAGCAAGGAAAATAGTTGATAAATATGGTGATAGGGGCAGTAGGGATGGGACAGCAAGGAAAATAGTTGATAAATATGGTGATAGGGGCAGTAGGGATGGGGCAGTAGGGATGAGACAGCAAGGAAAATAGTTGATAAATATGGTAATAGGAGCAGTAAAGATGGGACTGCAAGGAAAATAGTTGATGATAATGGCGATGTGGGTAGTAGGGATGGGACAGCCCAGCAAGGAAAATAGTTGATGATTATGGTGATAGGGGTAGTAGGGATGGGACAGCAAGGAAAATAGTTGATGATTATGGTGATAGGAGTAGTAGGAATGGGACAGCAAGGAAAATAGTTGATGATTATGGTGATAGGGGCAGTAGGGATGGGACAGCAAGGAAAATAGTTGATAAATATGGTGATAGGAGTAGTAGGAATGGGACAGCAAGGAAAATAGTTGATGATTATGGTTATAGGAGCAGTAGGGATGGGACAGCAAGGAAAATAGTTGATAAATATGGTGATAGGAGTAGTAGGAATGGGACAGCAAGGAAATTAGTTGATGATTATGGTTATAGGAGCAGTAGGGATGGGACAGCAAGGAAAATAGTTGATAAATATGGTGATAGGGGCAGTAGGGATATGACAGCAAGGAAAATAGTTGATAAATATGGTGATAGGGGCAGTAGGGATGGGGCAGTAGGGATGGGACAGCAAGGAAAATAGTTGATGATTATGGTGATAGGGGCAGTAGGGATGGGGCAGTAGGGATGGGACAGCAAGGAAAATAGTTGATGATTATGGTGATAGGGGCAGTAGGGATGGGGCAGTAGGGATGGGACAGCAAGGAAAATAGTTGATAAATATGGTAATAGGGGCAGTAGGGATGGGGCAGTAGGGATGGGAAAGCAAGGAAAATAGTTGATAAATATGGTGATAGGGGCAGTAGGGATGGGGCAGTAGGGATGGGACAGCAAGGAAAATAGTTGATGATTATGGTGATAGGGGCAGTAGGGATGGGACAGCAAGGAAAATAGTTGATGATTATGGTGATAGGGGTAGTAGGGATGGGACAGCAAGGAAAATAGTTGATGATTATGGTGGTAGGAGTAGTTAGGGATGGGACAGCAAGGAAAATAGTTGTTGAATATGGTGATAGGGGACGTAGGAATGGGACAGCAAGGAAAATAGTTGATGATTATGGTGATAGGAGCAGTAAAGATGGGACTGCAAGGAAAATAGTTGATGATTATGGCGATGTGGGTAGTAGGAATGGGACAGCAAGGGAAATAGTTGATGATTATAGTGATAGGGATAGTAGGAATGGGACAGCAAGGAAAATAGTTGATGATTATAGTGATAGGGGTAGTAGGAATGGGACAGCAAGGGAAATAGTTGATGATTATGGTGATAGGAGTAGTAGGGATGGGACAGCCCAGCAAGGAAAATAGTTGATGATTATGTTGATAGGGGTAGTAGGAATGGGACAGCAAGGAAAATGGTTGATGATTATGGTGATAGGAGTAGTAGGGATGAGACAGCCCAGCAAGGAAAATAGTTGATGATTATGGTGATAGGGGTAGTAGGAATGGGACAGCAAGGAAAATAGTTGATGATTATGGTGATAGGAGTAGTAGGGATGGGACAGCAAGGAAAATAGTGGATGATTATGGTAAAAGAAGTAGTTAGGGATGGGACAGCAAGGAAAGTAGTTGGTGATTAAGGTGATATGAGAAGTAGGGATGGGACAGCAAGAAAAATAATTGATGATTATGGTGATAGGAGAAGTAGGGATGGGACAGCAAGGAAAATAGTTGATGATTATGGTGATAGGAGTAGCAGGGATGAGACAGCAGGGAAAATAGTTGATAATATGGTGATAAGAGTAGCAGGGATGAGAAAGCGGGGAAACTAGTTGATGATTATGGTGATGGGAGTAGCAGGGTTGAGAAAGCAGGGAAAATAGTCAGTGATTATGGTGATAGGAGTAGCAGGGATGGGAAAGCAGGCAAAATAGTTAGTGAATGTGGTGATTATAAGGAGTAGCAGGGATGGGAAAGCAGGGAAAATAGTTAATGACTGTGGTGATTATAAGGAGTAGCAGGGATGAGAAAGCGGGGAAAATGGTTCATGATTATGGTGATAGGAGTCGTAGGGATGTGACAGCAAGGAAAATAGTGAATGATTATGGTGATTCAACAATTTTGCACAATCAAGTTTTAAATGAGTTGCATTTATGAAGAATAATTAGATTCATCACCACAGCAAAGCTTTTCATAGATTTTCTTGATTTTATAAGGTAAAAAAGTATTTTATGCTTGAGTTAATTGATAATATTTATTTGTAGATGGATGAATTTGTGGGGTAGGGATGGGAAATGTTGGAAAATGTTGTTTACTGTCCTGGTAGTGGTAGGTCAGCCAACAGATGGCCAACAAATAATTTGAAACACTTAAGGATTCCAAATTTATTGTTTTATGGCTTACTAACGGTTTAAGAAAAATTCATAAAGCATCTATTTTAGGACTGAAATGTGAAAAGCTGTGATCTGATCTTTTGTCAGCATGCAGTCTTTTATCACTGGTTTGCAGATTTTAACGCAAACAATTGCTTGTCCCAAGACAAAAGATATTTTTTTGTCAAAACGTTCAATCTGTGAGAGTGCAGCTTTAAATAGCAATTAGTCTTGATGTTTTTTTAAATCTATGTGACTGTACTTTTACTTCATACCTGGTGTTCATAGTGAATTGAATCAGACAATTATTATTATTAAGCAACATTTATTGGACTGAAATTGTTTCCTATATAAGTGCTAAAAGAATCAGTGAGCACAACTACTTTTTACTAACTTTTTGGCTTACTTGCAAGACCGCTGTCATTTAATAAGATTATGAATAGAACTTTGCAATCTGTGTCAAACAAGAGAGTTTGGTTTTATTTTTAAAGCATCTATCATTCTTGAACAACGACCCCATCAATTTCCTGCAAAAAATAATGCAACTTAATTTATATTTTAAATCTTCATAGCATTTCACAGGAATAATAAATACTCACATTTAAAAAAGAACCTTTTTTGTAGTACTAACTTGTTTGAATCTTTACTTAAGCATTTTCTTGCAATTCAAAATTTGTTAGAAAGAAATGAGGTTTAAAAAAGCGTTTTTTTAGAACTCTTAATAATCACTTAGAACTTTTTTGCAATGAAGAAAAAAGTTTAAAAGCCAATTTTTGAGTGCAAAAAAGTTCTATGTGACATATACTTCAACTTTCTTTCTTGCCTGTATTTTAACTGAAAGAAGAACATAAAAACTTAAGTTAGGTTTATAAATAATGCCTTTCTGTCTCTAAAAATATCACTTCGAACTTTTTCGCACTTAAAAGAGGTCAATCAGATTTAAGTGCGAAAAAGTTCTATGTGCATTTTTCTTAAATATCTTTACTGTATTTCATATTTTATATTTATAAAGTAGGGATGGCAACAAGTAGCCGAGTACTCGATCGAACGTCCGAGTACTCGAGTACCAAATCACTACTCGAGTACTCGAAAAAAATCTATAAAAATCACACAATACACGATTTACAGACGGTTAGATCTGGTTAGTTGCCAAGAGGACAATTTACAGTCCCTCTAATCCCCGCTGTGAACACAATTGACCCTAATAAATTAGTTGAGAGTTGCAAACTGTCAGCAAAGGGCCCCTATTTCGAATTAGCACTATCGTCAATTAGCGAAGTTTTGATAGCCAAACTTTCAACTACACAATTCTATTGTTTACCGATTAGAGTCCTTTCACCAAACAATGGATGCTAGCGAGCGAATGAGTAGCGACCGTTACGAGCATTGATTTCTTAATGGGCAATGATTATCACAATTGATTGGTTGATATCTTAAATGAAGAATTATGAATATTAATGAGGTAAATAACAATAATACAGTACGCAGTATTTCGTTCTTTATTCTTATGTATGCTATTAATTTTCGTTCATTGTAATTCTGATTGATGTTCATTATAAATCTCGACTATCTAGACGCTCGAATAAAATCCGGGTTAAACTTTCAAGCTATATTGTAGCTAATTTGCAGTGCATACTTATATGTAAAATCATTAAAGTGAAATGAAAAAGATATATACACGATCTTGACTTTCCAAAAAACAAAATCATTTTTTCCGAGTAATCGAGTACCCAAGTACTCGATCGAAAGATTGTCCGAGTAATCGAGTACCAATTTTACTACGCGTTGCCATCCCTATTATAAAGACACGGATCATTTAAAACAGGTGGTTTTCCTTTAGTTTACAAAGTATTGTTAAATTGTATACAGTATATACAAAAGGTAATAGTTTTTTGCTTCTCCTGTAAAATTTTATAAAATGTAGATAGAACCTTTTCGCTTTCACCTCTCGACATGAGCACAGTCTATTTTTAGCCAAGTTTACATGTTAAAAATCAAGTCTAGGATTAAAGGGAGACAACTTGCTTGTTGGTTGTGCAGTTGGTTTTGTGTCTTACTCTCCCTTGTTCTTGTTGAAAGGCCAAAGGCCATTGTTATCTCTATTGGCCAAAGTGTCTGTAGTTTGCGCATCCATCTAAACACAATTGCTTATGAATGTTTGTTCAAATTTTGACCCTGGGATCATTACTGGCCACACCCCAAGATTCACAGGTTTGGTATTCGTAAATTGGGAAATTTTTGAAAATCTTTTTGTGTGTTTTTTCGCGCATCCATCTTAACACAATTGCTTGTGAATGTTTGTTCAAATTATGCCCCTGGGGTCATTACTGGCCATCCCCCGGGGTTCACAGGTTTGGTATACTTAAATTGGGAATGTTTGAAAATCTTTTTGTCTGAAACAGCTATGAAGAGCCTTGCTATTTTGAATAAGGCATAATTTAGTGGTCCGCTACCATGGTTGTTCAAATTATGCCGCCGGGGTCAAATCTGGCACTGCCCCAGGGGACACAAGTTTCCTAGAGACTTATTTAAGAAATATTTTCAAAATCTTCTTGTTTCAAACCACAAGGCTCATACCTTTGATAATTGTTGTGGAGCATCATATTATGACCATCTAGCAGTTGAAATTATGCCACTGGGGCCAAAGCTGGCCCCACCCCTTTTGACCTACTTTTTTATTTTTAAAGCTACTGCAATGAAATTTGGACCATGTGTACAGCTTTGCAAACAAGCAGCATTGTTGTCCTGTTTGACTTTGACTTTTTGACCAACTTTTTTTTATTTTTGAAGCTACAGAAATGAAATTTGGACCATGAGTCAATTTTGAAAGCAAATATTTTTTTTTTCTCAGATGACCTTTACTTGGCACATTTTAAAATAGTTCATGCAACTAATCTGCTTACAACACTTTCTGTCCTCAGATGTTGAACGTTCAACGTTTTCAGCTAACCCAAACACAAAATGTGAATTATAAGTTTGTTGCCTATTACCCATACATACATGCTCTGGATTGAAAATGACCCAGCCACATTTTGTTATTTTTGCTGCTAGACTCACAAACAGATTGAGTCATATTTCAGGAACTGTGACATAATCCCTCTTAACTGCCCAGGGTCATTGTCTTTAAATTTAGAGATCATGTTTCAGCTTATGTCTCAGGGTTGACAAGTGCAGTATCCAACCTTGCATGTTTTAAATTTACTGGATAAATTCATCACTGATTTATCACTGATGTGTTTCCTTATATCTTTCCCTCTGTAAGAACTTAAGAACATATTGCTCTACTATGGATTTAACAGTATCAATATCTTGTCAGAGTCCACAGAAATCAGCCGGCAAGGCATTCAGGGCACACTTATTCAAAGCTTTTTCTTTCTTTGCTTTTAATGTATGTGCCATAAGGAAACCATGATTTTCTAGCCACTACTTGCCACTACTTTATTAGTAGTTTTATAGTAGTTTTATTTACAGCCTTTTATATTATACCAAGGATTGTTTGAAAAATTTGGGCCTGCATTTGTTGCAATATTAATCGTATTTTTCATCATCTGTATTTTATATAATATATATTTATATATATATTTTTTTCAGGCAGCAAAATGGAGTGTTAGGTAAGTATTCTCTATGATATATGATTATTTTCAGGTATTCAATTTTTGCACTGCTATAGTAAATTTTGCATTTTAGATATTTTCCACCTTTGTCTGTTTGGATGTAATATATATATATAGGATCTGATCAAAGTTGTCATATTATACCCAATTTTATTCAATATTAGTTTAGGAAATGATAAGTAAGTGAGTATTTGGCAAGCGTTAACTTATATCTTTCCTGGATAAGGTAAATGAAATTACACAAAGATATATGCCAAACGAGTGCCCAATTCTTTTATATCTCATGTTTTTCTAGTAAAAAATATACCAAGAAACCCTTAGAGTGTTTCACATGTACTGCTGATGATGAGCCGTTTCATTGCAAATCAATGTCATTAATTCTGTGCTGCATGCATTAAAGAAATGTTATACTAGAGATATAGAATAAGTTTTAATTTGAATTGGAAAATGTTTAGAATCACAACATAAACATTAAAATATTGGTAATTTTTTCATTCTCAGAAAACATGACAAATGTTTTTGATGACTAATATATATGTAATTATAACAGGAATTATTGATGAAATAGAGAATGTCTTAAAAAATCATTCTAATAGAATCAAGATGAAATATCAATTATTCTTTAAAGTTTAAACAATTTTAAAACAAAGATTTATCCTACAAACGAAATTAATTATTCGAGGATTTTAACATTAATTTAAGTGAAAACAATCCAATAGTTTGTTAAGAAATATGCTGCTCAATTTATTTCTGACCACTAGAAATAGAGCAATGTCTATATGTATAACAATTGAGTAATACAAAGATACTTTCTGCTTGTATCAACTGGAAACTTTAGGTTTAGCATGTGATATTTATAATATATGTGTGTATCCCACTTTAAAAAGTTAGTTTGCCTTGATTAAAATAATCCAGTTAGGAAAAACTTGTACACTTTTTAAATTACATTTTTGAAAGAAGAAAAGAGTAAAAAACCTTTTTCTGCTAACTATTTCAGCTGATATGTTCTTTATATTTTCTACTTTTTCAACCAAACCTTCTGCCGATTTTTAAGTTGGTTAAGAAATGGGCATTATTGGTGATCATTTACTGTTAACATGTTACACACATATATTGTAATACAATATTAAATGCATAAAACTTGTTGATATGTACATGTGTAAAAAATGTTAACTAATAACAAGAAAAGCCTTAATATATTCTAGCATTTTTTTTCACTACAGGACGTTTAAACCTTGGAAAAGAGAAGAATGTATACCACTGCTGTCTTCTGTTTGTTTGTTCTTGCTGCTGCATTCGAATGCAATGCGGAAATTGTTATCAGGAACAAAGATGGGTTGACCAAAATTGTACACCATAAAGTCAAAGATAACTTTTTCGTAGCTGAAAAGAACAAAATTTACAAGTTTGATAGTGAGTTTAACATTCTAAAGGAGCAGGAGGTAAATAAAACATGCGGAAACAAATGCAACAACACTTTCACTGTGGCATTGGTTGATGAACGCAATGACCTCCTGATTTTGTGTGGAACTCATCATGGTGGTCTATGTGAAACAAGAAATACAAGTGATCTTCAACAATTAAGAAAAATTCCTGGAGTGTTTCCAACAACAGAAACACACCGTGTGCAGGGAATGGTTACATATGATACGGATAAAGAACAATCATATTTGACTATTGCAAAGACATTGGACTATATTATAGAAGATGCCACTTATCAAAAAATAATTCAAAGATATATTATGGAAACACTTACTGAATCTACTTTTGTTTCATTGGTTTCCACACTCAGTTTTAAAATAGATTATAGATCTGCATTTAGTTCAGAAAGATATACTTATTTTTTCACCAATCAGCTCGAAGACTTGCGACCCAATGCAAACTATACGTCTAAAATATCGAGGATGTGTAACAAGAACTACAGGTCATTTTTTGATACCCCTATTCAATGTGAAGATTATGAAAGCTACAATGTAGTACAAGATGCACTTTTAGTAGATGTAGATAGAATTAAAAGACTGTATATTACATTTGCACATGCAGAACAAACAGGAAATAGTATTCTTTGCTCTGCTGAAATGGAGGACATTAACCAGAAATTAAAGCTACTGCAAGAACGGGCTGTAAATTGCAGTTATAACAACACCTTTGGATACTTATATAGCTCTTCATGTCTCAATGTAAGTGTGTTTTAAGGTTTCTCAATATATAAATTGTTAAATTTGTTAAAATTTTATGGCGATATTGTACATGCATGTATGTGATCACAGTGTCAGAATGATTATCTTACTATTAAATAATTTGAGCCATGAAAAGTTTGCTTCTTCGACATTGAACTTCTTACAGTGAGAGATATCAATTGTCAACTTTGCTTGTTGGCAATATATTTCAACTGAGTTTGATCAACAGCCATATCCCACTCATAATTTGAGAGTTTATAATAGCTCATGTATTGTGCAAATTCACTTTGTCCGCTCAATATCTACATTTACCAAACTTGGTGAAAATGATTCTTGGCACAATATCTTGACCTATTTTGATAAAAGCCAATTTGCACTGTTCACTCTAGAAATATGGCTCTTGAATTATCAAAACATTGCCAAGGCTTGTTTTTATCAATTTAGAAAACCTTTTGAATACATTTTGTTTATTTTTTTATTTTTTAACTTTGAGTGTTATTATAAGTCTGCGTACAGTAATCTAGCAATTATGATTGTCACAGGAGCAAGATATTTAATTTTGTGTGGATTTTGCTCATTATTTGAATTTAAAACCATTGTCTTGTGTATTCTCAACATTTAGGGTATAGATGGGTTTGCTGACCTCGAGTGCGTATTTAACCAACCCTATTTTAAGAGTGGAAAAGGGACTGTTAAGACAAACCTTCTTAGTAAGACAAATAATAAGGAAGGTTACATCACAACACTGTCCACTACAAAGGTGGAAAACAAGGATGTTCTCATAGCTGGAACCTCTAATGGATTTATTTTAAAGGTGAGTTGAAAAATTGTTCTGTTTTATTAAAGGGATATCTCACTTAGATTTTTTTTTCTATATCGTGTGAACAACGTATAAACAACCATATATAGTTTTCACTATTAGATGAACAAGTTCTATGATAATAATTTATGAAACTTTGTTAGGCCTGAATGTTGTTAAAAAACAACAAACTATTGATAACATTTGTCCATTGACTAATAAAATAAATCTGCTCAAAACAACTCATAGGGCCCCAAAAGTGAGAGTGGATTGAACAATGCAGCTCATCTCCCCTGCGAAAATGATGGCCAATAACCATGGACTACCATGGTAGTTCATGGTCATATGACCATGGACTACCATGGACTACCATGTTACGTCAAATGGCCGCCCCACGGTATCACACCATGGTAGACCATGGTCTACCATGGTTTGATACCATGGTAGCACACCATGGTAGACCATGGTAGCACACCATGGTAGACCATGGTCATAAACCGTGGGGCGGCCATTTGACGTTACATGGTATACCATGATATATCATGAACTACCATGATATATCATGAACTACCATGGTATATGACCATGAACTACCATGGTAGACCATGAACTACCATGGTAGACCATGGTCACATACCATGGTCACATACCATGGTAGACCATGGTCACATAAATAGGATTGACAACAAACTTATCAAAGATCAAAATCAGTGAAATGGAATTGTATTGATTAAAATATGTTTATGGCGTCATCTAGTTTAGCATGCCGAGTACTGTATTCTGTTGATATCCCATTTACATGTATATGAGAAGGAAAAAAAAATGTCTTATTTCTCTGCAATAGCTAACAACTTGTGCCAAACTTTGACTAGAACAAAATTATAGTATATATATATATATGCACAGTTATTAATGACTTAATTTTTTGCATCAGCGCGCCAAACTCAGTTTTGTATTTACTGATAAAAGTTAGTCATACAGTTGTTATTTTGATTCTAGAACGACAGCGTATTAATTGATTCGCATTTATCATTTTCCATGTATCGAGCTTCTTTAGTCCAGCAAATTACTTATCCATGTCAGTGACGTCAAGCGTTTGATGAGAATAACATGAACTATTCATGAATGACAATTTGGACAAATCATGTTCATGAACTCCCACTAAGTTCATGAACTCCTGCTTAGTAAATGAGCTTGACAGTTCATGAACATTATTTTTTCAAAATGTCATTCATGAACTAAATTCATGAATAGTTAATGTCATTCGACACAGGGTGATAATTTCATCATTACTACACATCCATTTATAACAGTTTTAATTTCTTATGACGCATATAAACACAATTAGTAAGAAACCATTGAATTGCTCATTTCAGTCCTTGACATTTACATCTAGTCTCTGTACCCAGGTCCCTTTTCCTTATACACTTGATGATGAAACGCATCTGCGAAAAGATTTTTTGCAGTCATTCTTTGCATGATTGTTTTTGTTGAAGTGGTCTTTTCTTAACTCTGGAAGCCTTTCGTTGTCTGAGACTTTGACATCCATCTTCCAACCTGAAAAATATTTCTTTTATTTATTTGTACTGCCAACATTTTCAAATAACTAACGGCCAGTTGGTTATCAAATCAGTGTGAATTAAGATTTCAATGTTGCAGGTATACAAATTAATGATAGCTTATTTAATTCTTTCGAACCAAAGAGCTCAAATTTATTGAGTCTGATTTTTTTTTAAAGATTCTCATTAGTGTTTGTCTGTTACATATAAAATCCACTCCACACATCCAACCATATTGTTTTCAAAACCAGAATGAAAATTTTACCATTTGCTTTAAGAAATAGTCTACTCACTGATGGATTTGACAATTTACGGCTTTGAATGTTTTTCTCCTTCACTGGTTGATTCTTTTGAGGACTGATGATTTATTTGTTAGCTCCTTTGGGTTGGCTAAAATAGACGAAACAACATTTCAGACACTTAACCATAATTTGCTTGCATAGTGTTTATTTAAAAGGTCAAGGGTTGGCAGCGATGCAAAAGTCCATTGAAGGACCAAAATTTAAAAATGTTAAAAAAATCAATTTCTTCTTAGTTTTGAGGTTCAATATTTAACAAGCATGATTCATACCCATTTATCCATTGCAACATGAGGAGCTGTAATTAGGATTTGAGCATATTTTATGATATAAGATTTTATCAGATTTCAAATCAAAAATCTATATTGTCTTTAAACAAAAAGAGTATATTTGTGACTGAGTCGAAGTTATTGAAACTGTCCAATCAACAATGTCTTTGTTTTGATTGCAGCTATATTTAAAAAGATATTAACATATTTGTAACCCGGAAATGATCTCTCATCCACTACTTTTCATTATTAACCTGAAGAACTTTTTTTTTATTTGACAAGATATAATAACGAACTCACAACATTGTTAAATAGGTAGTCTGGAGCATTTTGACATGAAAACAAAGTGATAATGTCAACAGACTTTTTAGAATAAATGTGAAAGTTTTTTTATAAAAAATATTAATATTCTATTGTAAAATTTGTTAACTCCCTACTAACATGTCGCCAAAAATATATGTTTCACTCCCCTAAAAGATCGTTCCTCAAAACAATAAAAACTTTTTTAAAGGTTTTAGTTTTTGACCTTCCCCACCCACTTTTGCATCGCTGCCGGCCCATTACAATTGATCCTTTTTCTCGACAAAAATAGCTTACCAACGTTAAGAAACAAATTTAAAAGCTGCTTTAATATATATATATAAATTAAGTATTAGCTGAACGCTAGTCAAAAACAAGCATTTAACTGTGTTTCTACACAAACGTATTTCGTATGTTTGAAGCGAAAATGTATTACAACAAAACATATTTGCTCATTACTTCAAAATGTTGCTATGTTATTTTAAACAATAATATTAGCGTAAAAGATCGTTATAAACGTTACTGAATTATACTCCTTACATCGCTTGAACTTACCTTAAATAAACGAAACAAGACATCAGTTTATTTGGCGCATTATTTCGACAAAAATGGCGGGCGTTCGAAACTATCTCCGCCAGTGAAGAGCGTTTCGTCTTAAATGCGTAACCGTTAGAATATAGTTATATAGCTACGTTAGAATATGGCTATAGTATTTTGTAAATATTATATTTAACCGGTTTAACAACTAATTAACCAGTGTTGACCACAGGTGCTCGTCACATTGCCTGGATACAGTAATTTTATATAAAATAAAATATTTTTTTATATATTTTTTTTTTTTTTTTTTTTTTGACAAGATAGTGAATATATGTCATTTTAAAAAATATTCCACATTTTTCATGAAAAAAAGTCACTAATAACTTGACAAAAAATAAATAAAAAAATCTATTAAAAAAAATATATATAAAAAATATAAATTACTGTATCCAGGCAATGTGACCAGCAATCCATGGCACCTTACATGATACATATGATATATGTGGTGCTTTAATTAAAATAAATTTAATTTCAATGTTCATGTTATTTTGATATGGAATTTTCTTTACGTTTGTTATTTTTTTATTTATAATCTTTGGGTTATAACTGGGCCAAATGTGTTACACTAAATGCACCAGCCAGTTGTAACCACAGCTACCTCAACTTCCTGCCTGTTGCTGATGCAACTACTTGTTTTTGTACAAGTTTCCTTTCAAAGACATATGCAGAACATTTTAAGAACTTGCCATGTTCATAAGCTGTTCCTATGATGTGCCAAATTGTTTAAAAAGAACATTTCAAGAACATATTAAGAACATAAAAGTTCATAAACTATTCTTTAAATGTGCCAACTTGTCTTTATGAACAGTTCAAGAACATTTTAAGTGCAAACACTATTCATGAACTGTTCTTATATTGTACTAGACTTTAATATAGAACAGTATTAGAACAACAATAGTCTTTAAAAAATTCAAGAACTGTTCTTAAAAAGTATTCTTGAACTGTTCAAGTACAACTGTTCTTAAAACTGATCAGTTACTGTTCTAGTACAGTTTTGCATAGTTCTTGAACAGTAATTAAACACAAGAACATCATTTCACAGAGGAATGGAGCATAGATGCTCGGTAATGAGCAAATGCTCTATTTCCCACAATGTTTTCAAAGGTTTTCAAATTTGGCATTCTTCCTTTCCAATAGATATTCTTCCTTTCCATCAGATGCTTTCGTTGTGGATGAGTCTAAAATTAGCAGAACAGCTGGTAAAGGGTTAATACTGAAACACAACTTCTGTTGTTGACAAGTTGTGTGTTTACTAAATATCAGTAAAGAATAAGACCACATTTATTAAGTTGCTATTTCTGTTATTTACCAAAATCAACAAATCATTTTTAGACTTATCCAAAGTAAAGAATCAGATAAAAAAGGATGATGGTAGACTATGGTAAACTGTCACAGTGGCTGACCATGGTCAACCTTGGTGTACCATGGTAGACCATGGTTGAAATGGTGACTCTCGGAGTAAAACTTTTGTACCATGGTCTACTGTGGGTTTTTTCACGGTACTTGATGGTTGACCTTCAA
The DNA here is from genome assembly GCF_026914265.1 of Mya arenaria. NCBI lineage: Eukaryota > Metazoa > Mollusca > Bivalvia > Myida > Myidae > Mya > Mya arenaria. The sequence continues at coordinate 25,975,682 of NC_069135.1, read as the reverse complement.
AAACCATGGTATACCATGGTGATCTTTTTTTGTACCATGGTCGACCATGGTCAAACCATGGTATACCATGGTGATCTTTTTTTGTACCATGGTAGACCATGGTCGACTACGGTCGACCGTGGTCCAGGCAATGATTTTCCCACGGTACTTGATGGTTAACCATGATAAAACATGGTTGACCGTCAAAAACTGTCAAAAACCGTGGGGACCATGGTCGACCATGGTCATTATTTCGCCGGGGCTGTGAGGACATGCTAATTTCTTGTAACAACAAAAGTTTTAGCTTTAAGTATGGTGTAAAAAATAATTATGGTAAAAATTATAGTAATATTATGAAAAATGTACCATTAATACAGTTGAAAAGAAAAATATGATACCAACTCAATCTTTTAACTCACAACTGTTTACAACTGTTTTGTGTGAAATATGATGATTTACACCCACCCCAGATAAGGAGATCCAAATATTTGGCCATGCTGGAAATCCTTTTCTCCCACCTCAGATAAGTAGATCCAATAATTTAACCATGCTAGATATCCTTATCTTGCCCATCGGCGAAGATAAAATGCCCGTATGGAACTCCTTTTTAACGGTCGTCACATTATAATTACCTCCCTTGTTGAAGACTGTCATCTGTAGCATCATGGAAACCTTGTCTTGTTGCAATACTGTGAAATCATTAATGTTCGTGGGGCATTAATGTTCGTGGTTTTCGTGGGTTGGGTGATCCACGAATTCAAGATCCCACGAAATATAAACCCTTTATTCACTTTTTCAATTGCCTTGTTACGTACATACTCTAGTATATTCTTTACAGAGGTCGCAGTATACAGTGTTAAAACCTGTCTCACTGTATAACTTACGATCATTATTTTGTTAATATATTATAACTGCCTTTAACAAATAATCAACCAAATCAATTAAATGTGTTTTATGCAGCAAATTACAGTTATAAGCACGTGTTTAAACGTGTGCTGTTAATGAAAATCTCCAAGTTTACAAGATGTGCGTGTTGAGTGTCCATACTCAATTTTTTTATTTAATAAAATAATTAATCGATTACTAGTATATTGAAGGTTACTAAGCACCGAACGTGACAATATACGCACCTTTTCGGTGTTTTCACAGTTTGCAAAATTCTTAATTGGCAATCAATGGCTTCCCCTATCTGTATTTATGATCAGGGTACATCTTCTTTAATTACCTTTATTCCCAATTAAATCGATAAGTGACATGGGGATAAGTGACATGGGTATATGCATTAATTGGCATGTCGTACCACATTAGCGAGTGTCATAAACCGAGTGACGTAGAAGACGGAAATCACGGGCCAGCGCGTGGATATTATGCAGACGATCTAGGACGATCGCATCTTCGATTTTTATTTTTTTTCAAAAATGAAAATCCACGAATTCAAGTACCCACGAATGTTTTTTTTTTCGGCAAACCACGAAATTTCATGCCCACAAACATTAATGATTTCACAGTATTTAGAACGCTAATTAATTATTTCTCGCTTCAAATGTCACTATGAAACAGTTTTCTCGCACATTTCAAGAAATAATGTGTCACTCTCCTCCGAACTATTTAAAGATCGAATTGACTGTTAACATAACCCGAATCACTGCGGGCATAACCATGACAATCACATATCTTGATGCGAATTATTATCACTATGCACAAAAGAGTTTTAATGAAAAAATGCATTTGAACAGAATTTGGTTAAACTGAGGTGGGTGAAAAGCATCTACCATGGCTGCTTGTGTAAGATACGGTAGATTCATCCAAACTCTCGCGCAAGGTATTCTGTGGAAACTTGGTTATTAAACCTTGTTATCGCAAATGCCTTACGCTCGGGATGGGATAAACCTGTCTAACACGAGTGACCATGGAAGATACTTGTGCTCATAAAGTGCTCTTCATTAAATGGAAGCTCGGTGTATTACACTGCTTTGTTGACGAATCATTCTTATTAGTTTATCTTAACCAGTATATATATTTAAAAAAATGGAAATGGCTTTCGTATCTATTCTGATACAGGCGCGCTAATAAAATTCATGGATTGCTTTGCATTTGAAATGAAAGTTGAAAAAGAATGTCTTAAAGTATTGATTGTACACACCTACAAAGCTTTAAAGTGGATTCAGGTTGATTTAAAGATGAGATTTTGTGAGTTTTCTGTAACTCAAAATGCTTGAAGTACATATAAATATCATAAACAAGTTGAAAATAATATTTATACCAGTACTATACATTTGAATTGTGATGCTTTATAATTTACAGTATGTTATTGACACCAGTGATTTGATAAAGTACGAGTCATTATCAGTACAACCGAATGATCAGATACCTATAAAAAGCGTTTTGCAGATTGATGAGGAGTCGACCTACGCTTCAACCACAACTACGGTAAGACATTATGTACATTAAGCCTCAGCTTTCACTGTCACGAAATTTCCCCTTGAATCTCAATGAATTTATGTCTGTAATGTAGACTTATTACAGATGCCCCACCATGTGTTAAGACATATTTTGGAAAATTAACAATTCTGCATTAAAGATTTTACTCCATGTCATAAAGTAAATAGTTTTTTATCCAATTGTTATGAAACTTTGTCAGAATACTTTTCTACATGTTGTCTTGAAGATTTTAGAATATCAGTCACCTCAGGTTAAAAACTAGGTCTCTAGGTCAAATCTTAGGAAATATTTTCCCCAGGTCATACATTCAAATCTTAATTAAACTTGTTCAGAAAATTTGCATTGTATCTTAAAATATTGTGAATATTAGACATCTGGGATAACAATTTAGTCATTAGGTAAAATGTTTAGAAACCCTTTTCCCCGTTCTAGATTTAAATTTAAATTTTAAAGTTAGATAATAAACGTCATCTTGGGTCAAAAACTAGGTGTCTGGGACTTATCTTTTATTAAAACTGATGTATTTATATACTGTTTTTCCTCACACAAATGAAATAGTTTATGTTGATCATTATGAAATTTGATCAGGTTATATGAATAAACACACTTCACTTTGGCTTTAGGTCTTCAATTTACTTAAAAGTTATCTTTATTTATACACTTAGCTTAAACTTTAGATTGTGAAAATGTTGTGAATGTATATAAATATGTTAAGGGTAAATAATAACAAAGTGGCACATTATTAACATGTGATTAATTAAAAGGGAATGGTTTAAGTGGTTGCATTACTGAATAATGGGGTGCCCATTTCTTCGGGGTTTATGACCATAGAATTATAGAAGAAAAAGATCGGGTCTGAAAAAAATCGGTCTCATTAGTGGGTTGGTTGTGAAAAAGGGGTGGTCGCATATAGGGTTTTTACTGTACAAGCATTTAAAAACTATTTTACCATTCTTTTTTACCAATACTAGTCAGATGGCATCTGCTAGTGTTTGCATTCATCAACATGGTAATCAATTTACATAGCTTCCAGTTTGAATTTGCAGGTATATAAGTTTTCAAGCACAAAATGCTCCGAGTTCCGTTCCTGTAATGCAACAATGGAAGGCAAAAACCCCCTTTGTGGATGGTGTGTTTACTCTCAAAGGTATGGTACTAAATATGTTCTCATATTTTTATGATAATTGTAAATTCTACCTGTGTTTTTGGAATTTGTTCTTGTGAGTTTACTGTAAATTCTGCCTGCAAATTAATTGTATTGTCTACCAGTACATTTATTGTCAATTTATTTATTTACTGTTAAGTATTTCCTATACATTTATTGTCTGTCTACCTGCACACTTACTTTTAGTCTTTCCATACATTTATTGTCATGTCTACCAGCACAATTACTGTAAAGTCTTCCCCAAACATTTATTGTGTATCTACCAGCACAATCACTGTGTTACAATCATTGAAAAGTGTACCTTTACACTGGCTGTAAGGTCTACATAAAGTGTTTCTGTACATTAACTTACACCTGTATATTGACTGTACATTACCCATAAAACCTACCTGCTTATTAACTGTAAAGTCTACCTGTATATTTTGTTGTTATATCTACCTGTGTACTTGTTGAAATGTCTACCTGTACACTTGTAATGTCTACCTGTACACTTGTTGTAATGTCTACCTGTAGACTTGTAATGTCTACCTGTAAACTTGTAATGTCTACCTGTACACTTGTTGTAATGTCTACCTGTACACTTGTAATGTCTACCTGTGCACTTGTTGTAATGTCTACCTGTAGACTTGTAATGTCTACCTGTAAACTTGTTATGTCTACCTGTACACTTGTTGTAATGTATACCTGTACACTTGTAATGTCTACCTGTTCACTTGTTGTAATGTCTACCTGTACACTTGTTGTAATGTCTACTTGTACACTTGTTGTAATGTCTACCTGTACACTTGTTGCAATGTCTACCTGTACACTTGTTGTAATGTCTACTTGTACACTTGTTGCAATGTCCACCTGTACACTTGTTGTAATGTCTACTTGTACACTTGTTGCAATGTCCACCTGTACACTTGTTGCAATGTCCACCTGTACACTTGTTGTAATGTCTACTTGTACACTTGTTGCAATGTCTACCTATACATTTGTTGTAATGTCCACCTGTACACTTGTCATATCTACCTGTACACTTGTTGTAATGTCCACCTGTACACTTGTTGCAAAGTCTACCTGTACACTTGTTGTAATGTCTACCTGTATACTTGTAATGTCTACCTGTACACTTGTTGTAATGTCTACTTGTACACTTGTTGTAATGTCTACTTGTACACTTGTTGCAATGTCTACCTGTACACTTGTTGTAATGTCTACCTGTACACTTGTTGCAATGTCTACCTGTACACTTGTTGTAATGTCTACTTGTACACTTGTTGCAATGTCTATCTGTACACTTGTTGTAATGTCTACTTGTACACTTGTTGTATTGTCTACCTGTACACTTGTTGCAATGTCTACTTGTACACTTGTTGCAATGTCTACCTGTACACTTGTAATGTCTACCTGTACACTTGTTGTAATGTCTACCTGTACACTTGTAATGTCTACTTGTACACTTGTTGTAATGTCTACCTGTACACTTGTAATGTCTACTTGTACACTTGTTGTTATGTCTACCTGTACACTTGTAATGTCTACCTGTACACTTGTTGTAATGTCTACCTGTACACTTGTAATGTCTACCTGTACACTTGTTGTAATGTATACCTGTACACTTGTAATGTCTACCTGTACACTTGTTGTAAAGTGTACATGTACACTTGTTGTAATATCTACTTGTACACTTGTTGTAATATCTACCTGTACACTTGCAATGTCTACCTGTACACTTGTCATATCTACCTGTACACTTGTAATGTCTACCTGTACACTTGTTGTAATATCTACCTGTACACTTGTAATGTCTACCGGTTCACTTGTTGTAATGTCTGCCTGTACACTTGTAATATCTACCTGTACACTTGTAATGTCTACCTGTACACTTGTTGTAATGTCTACCTGTACACTTGTAATGCCTACCTGTTCACTTGTTGTAATGTCTACCTGTACACTTGTAATATCTACCTGTACACTTGTTGTAATATCTACCTGTACACTTGTAATGTCTACCTGTTCACTTGTTGTAATGTCTACCTGTACACTTGTAATATCTACCTGTACACTTGTAATGTCTACCTGTTCACTTGTTGTAATGTCTACCGGTTCACTTGTTGGAATGTCTACCTGTACACTTGTAATATCTACCTGTACACTTGTAATGTCTACCTGTTCACTTGTTGTAATGTCTACTTGTACACTTGTTATATCTACCTGTACACTTGTTGAAATGTTTCCCTGTACATTTATTTTAGAGTCTCCTTGTACATTAAATGTAATGTCTACCAGTACATTTATTACCACTATATATACCGTTTATGTACAGTAAAGTCTCCAAATTATTGTTATGTCTACCTGTACTTTTATTTTGAAATTTGCCTAAACAATTATTGTACCTAAAGTGTGATCGCTACCTGGACATTAATTAAAAATTCCACCTGAACACTTAATGTAAGTTTTGCCTGTTAATTTATTGTAAAGTCATACTGTTCATTGTAAATTTATCGTTCAGTCTGCCTGCACACTGTTTACCTGTACATGTATATTATACCTGTATATGTATTGTATAGTTATACTCCGTAAATTATACCTGTATTTGAATTGTAAAGTCTACCTGTACCCTGTATTTTATACCTGTACATGTATTGTAATTGTACAATGTCCTGAATTTATACCTGTACTGTAAATGTGCCAGGTCCTGTACATTTATTTCAAATATGACCTGTACTCTTTTTTTTAAATTCTACCTGTAAACTTACTGTAAATTCTCCCGTTACATTTACTTTAACGTGTAACTGAACACTACTGTAAAGTATCCATTTATGTTTGCTTATTTTGATGTTGCTGTCCTCAATTTCTTATTTTAGAGCCACCAGGCGAAATGATTGTACATACCAGGGAAGTCCGAACCACTGGCTGTCAGCACTGTCTAATTGCACATCTTTACAATTGCAACCCACTGGGATTCCCATTGGCACAAACAAAACAGTAAGAAGCAAAATGGGCTTGATAAAGCTTGAATCTCGAAACTCTTGTATTCTTACATATTCAAGATCAAAAGTTATAATAACCTTGCTTACAATTGTGATAATAAGGTGTTTAATTTAATGCGAACATGGATATTCATATGACAAATAGTACATACGAGGGTCATTTAAAAGTATAAAGTCTGTAATGCCTTAACAGTAACTCCTTAACAGTAATTGATACTACACATGTTAACAACATGTAAACATGCATAGCAAGTACATAGTGGAATAGCAAATTATTGATACTCTATGGACCTTGGTCAGTGGAATAAGCTGACAGGTGTTGGTTATGCTTGCGGCGTCCTTAAAAAGTTGTCTTACATAATTATCATTTCTTTGTTTAAGGTAAAATTTATTGTTAAAAATCTTCCTCAACGTTTGGAGAATGATACGTACTTCTGTCAAGTGGAAGATAGTCAAGTGCTTGAAACCGTAATACAAGGAGATGAACTGAGTTGTACCATTGTTGGCAAAAATGGTAAGTTGAATGTTGTGATGTAAGATTGAACAGGCATATAACTGAATGTCGCGGGTTGTTGGTTTAAAAATACTCTATTGCCAATAAAAAAAATTAATGGGTCAGGTTGTTTTTGGCCAAACTTCACTCCTAAAATGATGTAACATCTAGCTTAAGGGACGTGCCATGAGCTTGAATTAAATTCTTGTATTTTTTTTCAAATACTTTCAAGTTAATCATTGCGAATACTTGATTACGCTTTTTTTAACTTTTTTTGCAACACTTTTACCCATTTATATGATCATCATTTGTTCCTGGGGTATCTTTTTAATGAGTTTATCATATTGATAAAGCTATTATATATTTAGTGACATGCGATAGAAATATTAGTATTTAAACTTTATACTTTGCTAAAATAAGTAAACTCATAAGATAATATTAAAGTTCTCTGTCCTCTATTTCAATTATTGTAAGACTGTTAGAAAACATTAAATATTAGTTGTTCCTGTTTGTTTAATTAAATGTTATGTTAAAATGAAACAAGACCAAGTATGTTTTTAATGTGCAAAATCTTAAAACTGCAATGTTATTAAGCTGAAAAGAGTGCAGTAGCTTTTATCTTGTTGTATATTGAAAAAAAAGCACTGCATTTTGATACTTCTATCCAAGCCCTTAAGAATACAAAACAGGTAAATAAAAAAAAAAGAAATAGTCATTCATCAAATGAAAACAGTTTGACAACACATATTGGTAACTTTTTAACTCATCTAAGCATGACGTGATTGTGATCTTCCTTTGTCCAGCATCTGCCGTACGGCACATCCCAGATTTTGATGTTTGGTATTGTTGTCTCATGTAGTGGCCCTTTACTTAGGATGTTGATATTATATCCCTGGGGTTGAAGCATGCCACGTCCCAGATTTTCTCCTTATGTTTATATAGTAAAGTCTTTCAAATCTCTTCGAAACCACAGTGCCTAGATCCTTAATATATTTGGTATGTACTAGATTCATGTAGTGGTTACTAACGACATTTACCTACTCTCACAGTAGTAATGTACCTTACTGACTTCCTTATCAGCAACTTCCTTACTAGCATCCAATGATTGCCTAAACAACGAATGTCTTCCTAAGTAGCTAATTTCTTCCTTAGCAACCAATGGCCTTTTTAGCAAACATTGACTTCCTTAGCAACCTTTCATTTCCTTAATCATTTAAATTAAATGATTAAATGATTAAACCTTGACTTTCTTAGGAACCAATGACTTCTTTAAAACTATAACTTACATTCATAGTATGAATCCCCCAGCATCCACTTACTTCTGAGCAAATACCTACATCCATATCAACCAATGACTCCTTAGCTACCAATATCAAGTATCAAATGACTTCCATTCCCACTGTATTCATCTAAAGCTACCAATGCCTTTCTTTAAAACCAATGACATCCTAAGAAACCACTTTCCTCAGCAGCAGCTACCAACATCTCTATTAACCAATTCCAACAACCATTGACTTTCATAGCAACATTGGCTGCCATTGATATCATATCCATTGTCCTTGGGAAAGACCAGCTACCAATGTCTTGACTTCCCTAGAAATACTCTTTTTTCTTTACAAGGACCAACCTCCTTATCAATAAACAAACTTACATTCTTAGCAAACAACAACATCCCTTTTATCACTGACTTGTTGGTCATTTTATCACTGACTTGTTGGTCATTTTATCACTGACTTGTTGGTCATTTTAATCAGGTGAGCGATAAAGGTACATTTTTGCCCTGTTGTTTTAATATTTATATAGATTTTGTTTAAATTACGGTACACAGATATTCTAATGCTCCAGAACTTGTGGAAGGGTTTCAAAATATTTTGGCACAAACGTAATTCATATCATGTTCCTGCTACCTTGTAGATTTCTACCTAAAATGTCATGAAAGAATGTTTTTTTGGCAATTTGCACATGACACAATCCTCTTAGCATTGAACTTAAGTGTTAGGCCATACCAAATTGATAACTTGTTCATCAGATTTTTTTCCAAATAATGGGCAAGCAACCGAAATAATAATAGAAATAGTTGTTTTGCATTTAGCAAAAAAGAGGAGCGAGCGAAGAGCACACAAATATATATTGTCATTTAACACACTTTTGCTCACATTTTATTCACTTATTAACTAAACAATGAGATTGTTAACAGTACAAGGATAACATCCAGTGAAAGAATGATACCACTAAAGGATAATTCTATACAAATTTTAGTTTTGATATCAAACAAATGCTATTTGAGATCAAGCATATGTATTTCTTTAAAATATTTAATAAATGAGAGAACTCAAAACCACAGTTTTCAAGTTTTTAACTCACCTGTCACATAGTGACAAGGTGAGCTTTTGTGATCACAATTTGTCCGGCGTCCGTCTGGGGTCCGTCGTCCGTCCGGCGTCCGGCGTCCGTCCGGCGTCCGTCCGGCGTCCGTCCGTAAACTTTTACTTTAAACGACATCTCCTCATAAACCGCTTAGCCAATTTCATTCAAACTTCACAGGAATGTTCCTTGGGTGGTCCCCTTTGAAAATTGTTCAAAGCATTGAATTCCATGCAGAACTCTGGTTGCCATGGCAATGGAAAGGAAAAACTTTAAAAATCTTCTTCTCCCAAACCACAAGGCTTAGGCTGTTGATATATGGTAGGTAGGATCACCAAATGGTCCTCTACCAAGATTGTTCAAATTATGGTCCTTGGGTCAAAATTGGCCCCGCCCCGGGGGGTCATGGGTTTTCTCTATATGTTTATAGTGAAAACTTAAAAAATCTTCTCCTCTGAACTTACTTGGACTAGAGCTTAGATATTTGTCATGATTCATCGTCTAGTGGACCTCTACAAAGTTTGTTCAAATTATGGCCCTGGGGTCAAAATTGGCCCCGCCCCGGGGCCTCATGGGTATGCTCTATATGTTTATAGTTAAAACTTCAAAAATCTTCTCCTCTGAACTTACTTGGACTAGAGCTTAGATATTTGGCATGATTCATCGTCTAGTGGACCTTTACAAAGATTGTTCAAATTATGGCCTTGGGGTCAAAATTGGCTCCGCCCCGGGGGGTCATGGGTTTTCTCTATATGTTTGTAGTGAAAACTTCAAAAATCTTCTCCTTTGAAATTACTTGGACTAGAGCTTAGATACTTGGCTTGATTCATCGTCTAGTGGACCTCTACAAAGATTGTTCAAATATTGGCCTTGGGGTCAAAATTGGTCTCGCCCCGGGGGGTCATGGGTATACTTGATATGTTTATAGTTAAAACTTCAAAAATCTTCTTCTCTTAACTTACTTGGACTAGAACTTAGATATTTGGCATGATTCATTGTCTAGTGGACCTCTACAAAGATTGTTCAAATAATGGCCTTGGGGTCAAAATTGGCCCCGCCCCGGGGGGTTAGGGTATTCTCTATATGTTTATAGTGAAAACTTCAAAAATCTTCTCCTTTGAACTTACTTGGACTAGAGCTTAGATATTTGGCATGATTCATCGTCAAGTGGACCTCTACAAAGATTGTTCAAATTATGGCCTTGGGATCAAAATTGGCCCTGCCCCGGGGGGTCATGGGTATACTTGATATGTTTATAGTTAAAACTTCAAAAATCTTCTCCTCTTAACTTACTTGGACTAGAGCTTAGATATTTGGCATGATTCATCGTCTAGTGGACGTGGACCTCTACAAAGATTGTTCAAATTATGGCCCTGGGGTCAAAATTGGCCCCGCCCCTGGGTGGTCATGGGTTTTCTCTATATGTTTATATTAAAAAAAATCAAAAATCTCCTCTGAACTTACGTTGCTTAGAGCTTAGATATTTGGCTTGATTCATCGTCTAGTGGACCTCTACAAAGATTGTTCAAATGTTGGCCTTGGGGTCAAAATTGGCCCCGCCCCGGGGGGTTAGGGTATTCTCTATATGTTTATAGTTAAAACTTCAAAAATCTTCTCCTCTGAACTTACTTGGACTAGAGCTTAGATATTTGGCATGATTCATCGTCTAGTGGACCTCTACAAAGATTGTTCAAATTATGGCCTTGGGGTCAAAATTGGCCCCACCCCCTTCGGGGTCATGGGTTTTCTCTATATGTTTATAGTGAAAACTTCAAAAATCATCTCCTCTGAACTTACGTGGCTTAGAGCTTAGATATTTGGCATGATTCATCGTCTAGTGGACCTCTACAAAGTTTGTTCAAATTATGGCCCTGGGGTCAAAATTGGCCACACCCCGGGGCTGATGGTTTTTCTCTATATGTGTTATAGTGAAAACTTAAAAAATCTTCTCCGAACTCACAAAGACAAGTAACGTCTTAATTTAAACTGGATAACATTTTTAGTACACTACCAATTTTCAATATGGGCCACATACAACAATTAATAACAAATTTACATATATAGATACACACGTAAAATCAAGTAGTGACAAGAGCTTAGATATTTGGCATGATATATCATCTAGTTGACTTGTACCAATATTGTTCAATCTTTGGCCCTGGGGTCAAAAAATGGCCCCACCCGGGCGGTCATGGGTTTCCTTATATATGTATATGATGAAAACTTATAAAATCTTCTTCTCCGAAACCAAAAGGCGAAGGCCTTAGATATTTGGTATGAAGCATCGTTTATCGGACCACTATTAAGATTGTTCAAACTTTAGCCCTGGGGTCAAAATTGGCCAGGCCCCGTGTTCATAGGCTTAGGTTTTCAATATTTTTATATAGTCTTATATAATAAAACTTTAAAAATCCTCTTCTCCAAAATATAAGACCTAGAGCTTTCATATTTGGTATATAGTGTTACCTAATGGACCTACACCAAAGGTATTCAAATTATTGTCCTGGGGTCAAATTGGCCTTGCTCAGGGGTCATTTGTTTTTACATTGTCTTGTCACTTAAACATCTTTTCCTCTGAAAGTAAAGGTCAGAATGACTCCATACTTGATATGTAGCATCCTTACATGGTCCTCTCTCAACTTTGTTCAATGGTTTTGTTTGGCCCCTTTTAGGGGTCACCAGAGCAAAAAATAGAAAAACCTTTAAACAACTTGATCTTATTAACTGCTTGATGGATCTTCAAGTCTGAAGCATCCTAGCATGGGCCTCTGTCAGGTCTTTTCAAATAATTTTGTTTGGCCCCTTTTAAGGGCCACCAGAGCTAAAATTAGTAAAAAAAAACTAAACATTTTCTTTGCATGAACCCCTTGATAGATCTTCAGCAAATTTGGTTTGAAGTGTCCTTGCATGGACCTCTCTTAAATTTGTTCACATAATTTTGTTTGGCCCGGTTGCCATGGCAACCTAAAGGAAAATGTCAACAATTTGTTATAATCATCTTCTTCTCCTAAACCGCTTTGACAATTTTGATGAAACTTCATAGGAATGATCCTTGGTTGGTGCTTTTTCAAAATTGTTCAAAGAAATTAATTCCATGTAGAACTCTGGTTGACATGGCAACCTAAAGGAAAAGTGTCAACAATTGGTTACAATCATCTTCTTCTCCTAAACCGCTTGGACAATTTTGATGAAACTCCATTATAAGGAATGATCCTTGGTTGGTGCTTTTTCAAAATTGTTCAAAAAAATTAATTCCATGCAGAACTCTGGTTGCCATGGCAACCTGAAGGAAAATATAGGCTGTCGTGTCCGTGCTGTGACTTAATTTTATATGGACAGATTTTAAAATGACTTGCCATATGTTTTCGACATACCAAGACAACGTGTCGTGTGCAAGACCCATGTCCCTACCTCTAAAGTGAAAGATACACTAAGTGTTTATTCACAATGGAATGCTGAATATGAGGACATAAAGAGCGTTGGCTGTCATTTAGTATGATTGGGGTTTTTTCTATGCTCAGAGGCAATTTAATATAACTTGCAATATGTATTTGACACATAAAGGCAAGATCAACTTTTTATGTACTTGTTCATAGATCAATGTCACATTGATGGGCATTTGTCACATACTTTGACAGCTCTTGTTCAATATTCTTTGAGAAACAAGCTATATTAATAACAAAGGTTAAACTCTTTTACTCAGGTGAGCGATTTAGGGCCATCATGGCCCTCTTGTTTTAATATTAATGTGAATCATGCCCTTCTCAAAATAACATTTATGAAATTGACACATAAATACAAGAATATGAATGAATGAATAAATAAACCAGTAAATAAGCATTTTATTATTGATCAATATACCTTCAAAATAAAAAAATAAAATAATAAAATAAAAAGAAAGATTATTTTAAAAATGAAAAATATATTATAATTTCTTATTTATTGTGTAATCAAAAGAATACATTTTACTTATAGGCAAGAATCAATTGCATGTAATTACAACATTTATAGAAATATTATTCCTTAAGTTTCTTGTAATGACTACCAAATTCTTTGTCATTTCCTTTCCAATTTTACAACATGCATGATAAGCCTGATCTTATCTGATTGTACCAAGGACCGATTCAATCTCAGCATTTAGGGAGTCAATTTCAAATCAAAGCTACTGGTAGCCATTTTGTTGGGATTTCATTAAAAGAATATTGATGATGTTTTAATTAATAAATGGATTTACACCAATTAAAACAAATTAATATTAAAGGGATTAGTGAAATAAAATAATGATCATTAGATCAGGTGAATATGAACTATGATTAGAAACATGACAATACCACTATTGGATGATTTGTGATAAACTGACATGTGAAAGCACTCAGGTCATGGTATGTATTCTTTATTTCAGTTGTTAATTTCACTGTTATGACACTTGACTACTTGTAGGACTTTTGTTTGTCAACTTTCAATCTAGGCACATATTTTAATAAATAACAATGCTGGTGTAGATAGTAGCTGGAAGTAGGATTATTGGTTCCAGATAGTAGATGTAGTTTTAAAACTCCATGAACATGCACTTGTTTTTATTCTTATATATGTTAATATAATATTAACATATTAAGCAGAAATTGCCATGTTTCCATAAATACGCACACTAGCACCTTTAAAGTTATACAAATGATTACAGTGTTGGTTTTTGGAGGGGTCATAAAACTGTCATCTTCCACATGGCTTACCAGTTATTGGAAACTGGCCAAATTGGGTCAATCAATTTAAGTACTAATAAAGTCATTACTTATTTAAAATATGATACCCTGTTTTATTCCAGAGCTGTCAGGAATCTCTAGATTTGACAAAAATATAACAAAAGATTCTTGAGACTGTCATTTTCCAATTTGTAGCTTACAGTTTCATGATTTTCTATCAATTATTTTTGCCACTGAGTAAAAGGTTATTTTATTATTGCTTAATTTTACAAATATTCAAATGTGTTCTATTTTTGATGGTTCAATATATATATATATATATATATATATATATATATATATATATATATATATATATATATATATATATATATATATATATAAATAATATATTAAAGTGTCCATTTTTTATTTTTGCAAAAATGGACACTTTTAATGCAGGTAAAATGCACCTGAGTGAATTTGTGCACAGAAAAATGCTCTTTTAATGCAGAAAAAAATGCACTTTTAACGCATTTTTTCCCCATAAAATTTGGGTGCAAAAGATTCACTTTTAATCAGTAAAAACGGAAGTGCGTTTTAACTGTGCTTTTTGGAGGTAAAAAACGCACTTTCAGAAAAGACGCACTCAACTGCGTTTTAAGTGCGCATTTTATCCAAAAACACGCGGGTCACGATGAAATTCAGCACTTCTTGCCCAGTATATATACGTTTACTTTAAGCGGAAGTCTAATTAAAACAAACGCATTTGTCCAAAATTTAATCAAACTTTAAGTGGTGGTAAAATTGTCATTTGTTCACGTTATATTCAAGAATAAGGAAGTGAAACAAATGTTTTCATGTTGCCAATTTAGTCTTGATCATATAGACGCTTGTATGTATCTGGGTCTATATCGTTCATTGACTCTAATAAGAGCGGCTGCATGATTGAGACTAGCTGGTGCTTTGATAATTGTTACGATCGAAAAACATGGTAATAAGGGAATAGGCTACATTCTACTAAACAAATTAGCGCTCTTAAAAAAAAACACTATTTTTATAGATGGTGCGGGCGCAAGTTATAAAATGATAAAAATATTTTTTTTGCTTTTCTGAAGAAATAGGTGCGGGAAATCCGATGAACAGGTTAATAATTTGGTGTGGCCTATTATTTTCTGTCAACAATCATCTCCTTTGCCATATATTTGTCTGGGTCTTTATAGAAAAAGGAAGTCATATTTCCATTTTGCACTTTCTTTTCTGAATTTCTATCCTGTTAGGTAGCTTACATATTTTTAGGATAGCCTTGTTTTGAGTTTTTAACTCCACAGAAATAATTTTCTTGTCACTATAATATTTTTGTAGCCGTCCTGTTTCTTGAGGCATAAATTAATCTTGCTATCATGATTTCATTTGGACTAATTGTTTTTTTTTAAATTTTCAGAACATAAAGAGGTCTCAATGAGACTAGTAGTAAACCACAAAACAGAGAACATTTCAATAGCAGAGGCACCTTTCTTGTTTTACAATTGTTCATCTTTTAAAAGGTAAGTGTGAAGTAATCAGATGTTTTATTCGGGTTCTAACTTTTAGAAGGAAATATACCTGTTACAAAAGAATAGGATACCTCTAGATTAGCTGCATTTTTGTGAGTTGTTTTATCCAGATTTCTTTTATTTGTCGAAGGACAAATGTTATCAATTGGTTGATTTAAAAATATAAGTGCATCAATAAAAGAATTGTATGTGTGCCACAAGTCGAAAGCACATGGCCCTTGTTATTTTAAAGGTTTACATTTAAAACAGTTCTTCATTACATATACAAGAAAAACAAATGAGGCATATTTCCTTTTTAAAACATATTGGAGAATTGTTAGTCTAAGAATTGTTATGTAGTTAGACATAGTTTTTACATTTATTGTTGAGTAAATGATATTGCCTCTGTGTATGCCTCCTGTGATCATTGCTGGAAGGTAATATGCAGCACGGATATATTTATGCCCCCCATCGAAGAAGAGGGGTATATTACTTTGCACATGTTGGTTGGTCGGTCCGTCGGTCGGTCAGTCGGTCGGTCGGTCGGTCTGTCGGTAGACCAAAAGTTTGTCCGAATGATAACTCAACATTTCCTGTGGACGTATGGTCATCAAACTTGACGTGAAAGTTCGGTCTAACCAGTAGATGCGACCTACATGTATTGATTTTAGGGCTCATGGGGTCAAAGGTTAAGGTCAAAATGACCTTGATTGGTTAAAGGTTGTCCAAGTGAAAACTCGACAATGCCTGCACCCATGGCCCTCAAACTTGACTTTGAGGTTGGGCCTGACCAGTAGATGACCAATGAAGATTTTAGGGGTCATTGGTGGATCAAAGGTCAAGGTCACAATGACCATGAATGATTAAAGGTTGTCCGAGTGATAACTTAACAATACCTGCAACAATGGCCCTCAAACCTAAATTAGAGGTTGGGCCTGACCAGTTGATGAACCCTATTGATTTTAGGGGTCAAAGGTCAAGGTCACAGGGACCTTAAATGCAAAAATTTGTTTGAGTGATAACTCTACAATGCCTGCACCCATGGCCCTTAAAGATTGCGTCTGACCTGTAGATGACCCCTTATGATTCTATGGGTCATTGGCCCAAAGGGCAAGGTCACAGTGACCTTGAACGAAAAAAGCTTGTCTGTGTGATTACTTGACAATGCCTGCACCCACGGCCCTCAAACTTGACATTCAGGTTATTGGTAACCAGCTGATGACTCCTATGGATTTTGAGGTCAGAGAATCAAATGTCATGGTCATAACACACTCTATCCTCACACTTTGAATGGTCATAATCTTAAAACTGCCACAACAGCATCCAATGTCAATGACAAATCAGCTGTTATTTCGGTCCATGCATATTTCATTCAATTGTCCATATAATCCTGACAACATGGCGCTCAAGGGGGTGGGGCATAATGTTTGACAAACATCTCTTGTTTAAAATGACTTTGCACAGATGTATAACCATGTTTGGGCAGTGCGTTGCTCACAGGGCCGAACATGGTTTACTTGGTCTGACATAAACTCACGCTGAGGAGTTAATGGTCAAGATTTTTAAGATAACCTTGTATATATATGTATATGTCTTATTTCAATGATGATCCATAAAACACATCCATGACCCTGGATTTGTCAAAGTTTGTAACTATTGTTAAACTCATACATGAAAAGGATATGAATATGTGTGAGTTTGTATAACCCCTATTGCTGCTTCAGAAAAGTAGAGAAATATGTATAGAATGACAAGTTGAGTAGAATATAACCATTATTAGTACGCAGGAAAACACAATACAACACTCACTGCAGCTCCATGATGTTGTGTTTGTTGCCTTTGTATGTATTAGTTTGGTTGGTAAATCTGTTCTTAACACTATCTGGTTTCGGAATACAAGGTAGATTTGTTGTGATACCTTAGTGTCATTGTTGGCATGCAAACACATTCAATTTGGTCATAAATGAAAGAACATACAAATGATACTTTGTACACATATTGCCAGGAGTAAACACACAAGTGTAGCAATGCTCATATCTCTAGCCTTTAATTATACCCCCACAAACGAAGTTGGGGGGTATATAGGAGTGAGTTTGTCGGTCGGTCTGTCAGTCGGTCTGTCGGTCGGTTGGTCGGTCGGTCGGTCGGTCGGTTTTCATGGTTTCCAGACGATAACTCATGAAAGGCTAGACAGATTTGAAATTTTTTTGGTACACAGGTGTTACATCAGAAGATACAGGTCAAGTTCGATATTGGGGCTGGTGGGATCAAGGTCACTGTTACTAAAAATAGAAAAACGGTTTTCGGACGATAACTCATGAAAGGCTTGACAGATTTGAAAATTTTTTGGTACACAGGTGTTACATCAGAAGATACAGGTCAGGCTCGATATTGGGGCTGGTGGGGCGAAGGTCAAGGTCACTGTTACTAAATATAGAAAAACGGTTTCTGGACGAAAACTCATGAAAGGCTAGACGGATTTGAACAATTTTTGGTACACAGGTGTAACATCAGAAGATACAGATCAAGTTAGTGAGCTTGTCGGTTGGTCGGTTGGTCGGTCAGTCGGTCTGTCGGTTTTCATGGTTTCCGGACGATAACTCATGAAAGGCTAGACAGATTTGAAACATTTTTGGTACACAGGTGTAACATCAGAAGATACAGGTCAAGTTCGATATTGGGGCTGGTGGGGCCAAGGTCAAGGTCACTGTTACTAAAAATAGAAAAACAGTTTCCGAACGATAACTCATGAAAGGCTTGACAGATTTGAAAATATTTTGGTACACAGGTGTAACGTCAGAAGATACAGGTCAAGCTCGATATTGTGGCTAGTGGGGCCAAGGTCATGGTCACTGTTACTAAAAAAAGAAAACTGGTTTCCAGACGATAACTCATGAAAGGCTAAACGGATTTGAACAATTTTTGGTACACATGTGTAACATCAGAAGATACAGATCAATGTCGATATTGGGGCTGGTGGGGTCAAGGTCACTGTTACTAAAAATAGAAAAATGGTTTCCGGACAATAACTCATGAAAGGCTTGACAGATTTGAACATTTTTGGCAGTAACCTTGGAGTTATGGTCTCTTTTCAAAGGAATGGTTTGCCATTCCTGTGTCCAGGCAGCATTTGGGGGTATTCGTCACTCCTGTGACAGCTCTAGTTATCACTGAAATAGCTATAGCCACATTTGATTAAATAAGTACATTTAAATGCACACAATGAATATAGGTTGATGTTACTAAAGTAATTCTTATTTAAATGCATTATTGTATTTAACTCATTTTACTTTAATGATCAAACCAAGAAAAATGCATGCAATTTAGGGACAGATAAAAAATATAAGTAATGTGTTGGTGCTTTTTTAACTGGAGAATTAGTGGACACGTAGCTATTAATAAAAAAGGCTAATACTTGCTTAAATGTACCTAACCCATATGCTTTTTAGCTCGACTATTCGAAGCCACATAATATGTTAAAGTTTTAGTAAGAGTTTGTGTACCACCTCAAATATTTTCAAAGTCCATTGACATCTGGCTTTGAAACTTTGCACGCTTGTTCACCATCATGCCCCCAGCCTGTACACAGGAGGAGGTAACTCTATCAAGCATTTTGACAAAATTATGCCCCTTTTTGTGTCGCCTGAAAGATGACATTTAGGGGTCGGTGGCGGCGTCTGCGGCGTCCACGTCCCATTTTCACTTGTCCGGGGTATATCTCCTAAACTATTAGTGGTATCAACTTGAAATTTCATATGTAGATAGATCTAATTGAGGGCAAGTGCAGTGCACAAGAACTGTTACTCTTGCTTCCAAATTTTTAGAGTTAGTGCCCTTTGTTATTTTTCATGCTTAAAGTTTTGTCCGGGGCATTTCTTGTAGAATATAAGAGTTATGAACTTGAAACTTCATATGTAGATAGATCTCATGGAGGGCAAGTGCAGTGCACAATAACAGTAACTCTTGCTTTCTTAGTTTTAAAGTTATTGCCTTTTGTTAATTTTCATGCTTAATGTTTTGTCCGGGGCATATCTTGAAGAATATAAGAGGTATCAACTTGAAACTTCATATGTAGATAGATCTCATTGAGGGCAAGTGCAGTGCACAAGAACCGTTACTCTTGCTGCCATATTTTTAGAGTTATTGCCCTTTGTTAATGTTCTTGCTTAGGTTTTGTCCGTGGCATATCTCGTAAACTATAGGAGGTATCAACCTGAAACTTATTCCGAAGGTATATCTGATTGAGGGAAAGTGCAGTGCACAAAAACCGTAACTCTTGCATCTATGTGTTTAGAGTTATTGCCCTTTGTTAATATCATGCTTAAAGTTTTGTCCGGCGCATATCTTGAAGAATATAATAGGTATCAACTTGAAACTTCATAGCTAGATAGATCTCATTGAGGGCAAGTGCAGTGCACAAGAACCGTAACTCTTGCTGCCATATTTTTAGAGTTATTGCCCTTTGTTAATTTTCATGCTTAAAGTTTTGTCTGTGGCATATCTCGTAAACTATAGGAGGTATCAACCTAAAACTTATTCCGTAGGTATATCTGATTGAGGGAAATTTGATATTTGTGAACTTTGACAGTTACAAATCTGTTGGTGAATTGGAGTCTTACTTCAGCCATCATAAACCGGTCTGGATAGCAGTTTAGACAGAAGCAAGACAGAGATGCCCATTTCACACCTGAAAATGTATTAATCCATTATCTTCAAATTATTTCTCAATGTCATTGACTTCAGTATTTATTGTGCTCATTTTTGCTAATATAACCTATTGCTTGCTCCTGGCTTAACGTTGTTACCTTCAGTTCAAATGCCACCTACACTTGAAAGTTAAATGGCAACATCATTGTCTATAAATGAATAAAATGCCAATCTAACAGCTATAATGTCGACAGTAAATAATTCGTCAGGCCACACATCCGACTCGCGGAGTTCTAGTTCAACTTAGAATTTACGTTAAAGTTTGCGTACCACATCAAATATTTTCCATTCAATTTATGTAAATATCTCAGCACATCATGTATTGCATTGAAATCTAATCTAACAGTGATCCATGCATGTTTCACCAAGACTTTTCAATCCA
Organism: Mya arenaria; assembly: GCF_026914265.1. NCBI lineage: Eukaryota > Metazoa > Mollusca > Bivalvia > Myida > Myidae > Mya > Mya arenaria. Next base: position 25,954,958 of record NC_069135.1, on the reverse strand, counting down.
TACACCGAAAAGCGGCGGAATAGTCAAGCGCGTTGTCTCTGTGACAGTTATTGTTTGTTTTTATCATAAGTCAACTGAGTTATACATGCTTATGCATTAATTTTAAACGAAAAAATGCCCTTTAATGATGGCATCCACATGTGTTTCTTTTGCTAAAAGTTTACGATATATATATATAAAATGACCTGATGCCAGTTTCTCGAATAACTAAATTATTATAACTCAACGAATTGTACCTCTTTACAGCCAAGAAAGGTTCAAAATGCAAATATTGTTTTGACTCTGTTAGAATCACATTCTCTTAAAATTATTTAATGATTGATAAAGATTTTTGGTCAGATATTCAAGAAATATACTTGCGTAATTATTTAATAACTTTATATCAAAAGTTGACTCACAATATTAAGAAATAGCTAAATAGCAAACTATGAAAGAATCCGATTGAATTTTCAGTCTATTTGCGGTAAACTCACAATTTAAATAGTGTACCAAGTTGAAAAACAACTTGTTTTGATAAACTGGGGTCAGAATACTTATTTTTAGACTATCTGCGCATGCGTGCAGGTAGTCTTAAGACCAGCAACTCCAAAGAACTACTTCTATTCATGTCGTTTTAACCCATTTTTTTGTCTCAATGCGCTCTATGTTTAGCAGAATGACGTTGAAACCATACAAATGGATTGGTCGTGTTGCAGTCTGAGTATGAGTTTTTGCTTGTTCGGCTATTTCCGCACTGTAACTATGTATCCCAGTGTTTTATTTTTAGCAGATTATAACTATTTTTAGATCGTTATTTTTATCAGATCAATGAGGGTCAAGATAATGGAGGCTCTGGTAGGAAGATAACATACAGTATTGATATTCACTTTAGTTTAGCCCATGATATTTCAGAAATTATTACCGACCACAAGTATCCCATTGCCTGCAGGATGTATTGTTTAAACCTGACGTGACCCTGAAGCACGCTTATTTGTAATGGTGATTTTTAATTTGACTTTTATGAGATAAGAAACAAATATATCTATTGTCTTAGTGTTAAAATAGTTGTATCTCAGGTTTCGCATTGCTAATGCTTCAAATACTATATTGTAATTTACCTGCTACACAATAACAAGATACTTTTCATTCTATGATTTAAGGCGTTTATATTTCTAATGAGATGTTTTCATTTTTGCATAAAAGCTTCGTTCCGGTGTATTCTTGGCATAGTTTTAGACATTAGGCTTTCAATTTATATAAGCACACATGCCCTGATACGACAGTGAGTCATGCATACGTTTGGTGAAGCAAATTAGTTTGGATTAAACCTGTTTAACATCCAAAGAGTATGAAGCATTCATAACAGCACTAGTACTGTTTCTACATAGGTACTTACATTAAACATAAATAACATTATATTTATCAATAAACTTTAAAAAGCACAATCATAAACAGACTAGTTCCGATAATCTAAAAGTAGTTTCAACTTCATTAACTGACCTATATTCCAAACATAGTTTCTACATACATTAACTGACCACATGTTTGTCCTCACTGCGGGAAAACGACCATCTGATAATCTCTGCATTTTAAAAGGTATTATTGCTAAAGTTGCTCGTAAAAATAAAATCATTTTTCCTTAAAGAATTAAAACGTGTAAGTTCATAAAACGTACATGTATGCTATCTAATCAAAGCACCGAAAAAACCTTTAGACGCGATTGAAAAGAGCATTTACTGTAACTTCAAATACATCGGGATATGTCGACTGAATTGATATAAAGCTGTGCATTTTGAATGGAATTATTGCTGAAGTTGTTTGTAAAAATATGATTTTCCCTAAACAAAAGTGTATATTAATAAAAGGAAATGAATATATGATGTATTGGTTTTTCCTATCATATGATATCTAATCAAAGCAACGAAAAAGCTTTAGAAACGATTGAAATGGGGCATGCATTGTAACACTAAATACATGGGGATGGGGGATTAAGATGAAGTGACATTTACAAAAACAAAATGACACAAGACGCCATAAAGATATAGATATGTTTGTTTCTTCGCACAACCGCTGTCAGCACATTTTTCACTTTTATTTTATATGTGCTCTTCACCCATTCCCATAGTTCAAATAAAATTTGCAACTCTCACATATTTGCCCGCAGATAGTTTTTCAGCGCCTCGCGCTTTGATTATGTTTTAGGTGTGGTAAGTGTGTGGAAACCTCTGGTGCTAGCTGTTGGTGGAACACAGCTAATGGAGCCTGTTCTTTGATTGAAGGTGAAAGACAAGATAGAGTTAACCAGGTCAGTTTTTAAAACAATTTGGACATTGCAATAGGATTGTGCATGTTCATAATTTTTTTGCCCGATCCACTTTTTACAGTTTAACATTAACTTATTAATGAGTTTAAACATATTAATATATTTCAACCTTAAGTCGCTTTTGTTGTACGGCATTTGGTTTTTGTGCCATTAAATACGCTCATAGGTAAATTCATCACTCCTGGAATGTATTGTTTCTATTATATAAATCGAGATAAAAACACAAAAACTTGAAAAAATATATGCACAATTAAACAACAGGTCAGCGAAAGTTATTACTATGTAAAAAATAAAAATATGATATTTATTTATCATTTGTTTTTAAATTTCAGTCCAAAGATTGCCCGCGTCTTGAAAAGATACACCAAAGATATATCCCAAGTGGGGTTGATACAAATTTGACATTGCAAATTAGAAACCTGAATAACATTGTACAAGATGAGGACAAGGTATGTAATTATTTGGTATTTTTACCTATGCAAAAACATAGTTTGTTCTTAAACTTGCTAATTGATCTATGTATGTCACGTCTATGATTGACAGTCCACAACGAACATCTGCAAATTACAATACAGCACGGTGACTTCAAATGTAACATCAATCTCGTTTAAAAGTTTTGTTTCTTCTGACCTTTCTGATTAGGGTGGTATAACATTACCTGGTTATCAGTGCAAAAATGAAATGTCATCATACTTTGTTTAAATGATTGGCAAGCATGTTTCACTATGTTTGCAAGAAGTCTCCCTGTAGTGTATGAGTGTGTTCTTTACCTGATGTGCTTTGGGTATATATTTCAAAGGCTTTTCTAGGTTACACATGTCATATGATGATAACAGTTTGAAACATTTATCATTTTCTCACCAGTTACTATTTAGGTTAGTCACAGTATTTCGACACCGCCTTCCATCTAAGTCATGGGTAATTGTGACAAGAATCATTCATATTTGATATCATTTGTTTGACTCAAAACATGACTGACCTGTTAATTTAGAGGATTTAAAAAAACAATTGCTGAATGGGGAAAATCAGTTACTATTTAGTGCACAGGATTTTAAAAAGAGTCATTGAGGACTGGCGTGTCTAAAAGGACATTTCCAGTATGTGCTTTCAAAGAAAGTGAGTCCATGCATATTAAGTTTAACTGACTCCAGGTGCTAAAGCTATTAACCCGTCTTATACCAATGATGATATTCGGTAGTTGTGTTAAATTTGTGTTATATTTTGGTAATATTTTAGGTTACAAAGGCCAGTCCTTGTTTTCCCATTTTTTTAGTGCTTTAACTTTAACAAGGGTTAAACTATTTTTTGAGATTTATGTCCCTGTATATTAACATTGAAACTGCCGGATATGTCAGGGCTAATGAAGCACAGATTAAAAGGGATTATTATGAACGTTTACCATGATCACCATTAAGTGTATTAGTGCCTTGCATAATCTTTATTAAATTATCATTTTATTAAAGTTGGTAAAATCAACATAGTTGCTTAAAAATCAGGGAATTAATGAATGAATGCCATGAAATTGAGTTAAATATTTTGCAAAAAGTGAGTTGAACTGTAATACCGATTAATGTTGGTTAAAGTATAATATATTGCTTGTTTAAAGAATCTGTTGACGAATAAGTTGTTGTTTTTTCAGTCCAGTGATGCTGATGACATTTCTATTCATGTCGAATTCCAGTCAAATAGATTTAAATGTTCTGATATTACTACAGGGTCCATCCATTGTACAATTAATGGGACGGTAAGTCTTAGATAAATTTTACTTTAATAACAGTCTTTTAAAATTGGCCTCATATTTGTTATTTAGTTCCAGGTTTGTTCATTACAGATTAAAGATACATATTCATATTTTTTTGTTTGGTTTTAAAGCCTTTCTTATTTTCAATTAATGTTATTTAGAAGTAAATTAACAAAAAAACTAATGTACTTGAACAAATTATTTTAATACTTTATTCTTTAAGCATTCGCAAAAGGGTAAATATTGAAGACAAGACAATATTTATGGAACATTTCATTCTTTTTTAAATAAAGCTATTAAACTGTTATACAACAAAGGGGGCACTTGTTGCTGGTGTCTGCATAATAAGATAAGTTAGGAAAGATGTACAGTGTTGTATAGTGATGTCTTTATGAAACCTTGTGTAGACAGCAAGCTCTTGTGGATATTTACCTTGGGATTTCATTTGGTTTTCAGTCAAGGTTGTTCTAAGCAACTAAAATAGAAAAACAGTGCCCATTCGATAACTTTATTGGATATGATGCATAGTGATGAATTTGGTGAAAAGCAAGCTTATGTGAATACTAAGCTTCAAATTACAGATAATGTTGGAGGTGAAAGGCACTGTTGCTAAAAATAGAAAAAAAATGGTTTCCACCCAATAACTTTATATTGAAATTTGGTGTATGGCAAGCACATATTATAGTAGAAGATATATGTTTGATGGCATTCCAGTGAAGTACTAGGTCATGGTCAAAATGTTACTTCAAACTGGAATAGTTTTCGCAATATTGTCATTTAAGAACACCATACACTTGTTTGATTTACAAGCTAATGCAGCGCTCTGCTGGGTTTTGATTTGTGTTTAGGCTTGTTATAACAGTTATTTGTATGTTTTCAAGATCTAAGTTGATGTTTGTATTAAAAACCAAAAACTTGAATTGCCTTATTTGAAACCTTATGTCTCATCGCATACGGTGTTTGTTTTTGTTGTTTTTCTTTTAAATAAAATAAAAATGTGTTACATTTAAATGATAGTGCCGTTCTCTTGGTTTTCCAACCGTTCTTTGATGAGGATTCAAAAATAAAAGTCAACATCTCTTCTTCTTCTTCTTCTTCTTCTTCTACTGCGCTGACTGAATTTCTTTTTTCTCAATATGCTTCTATGAAAAGAATAATCTGGTATGCTTCAGATGTATTTTTATCTTACTAAATGTTTATATTGCCAATTGCAGACAAACATCAAAAAGGAAAACTTGCTTCTGCAAATATATTATGAAACTGAAAGTGGCAAAGTTTATATTGACAACCCATACTCAATTGATGGTAAGTATTTAGAATATCTTTACTCTAGTGCACATACTTCTACAGTGACATTCAAGGAAAGAACAGATAATTTTATTCCGAATTGAAATTAAACCAGTATTAAAGTTGAATGACGTTCAAGAAATGAAAAAAAAAAAATCAATATGAGATGACTTTGAGATGACATGTTGAAAATGTTATTGACTGTACATTTTGTTTACAGTTATTGTGTACAACTGCTACAAACTTTCACAAGGGAAATGCAACTATTGTAATGCATTGAAGTCCGACTACATATGCCATTGGCCTTCAACAGGAGAAGGTTGTGTGTATGGTCAAAACGTCAGTGCAGGGTATACATGTCCAAGGCCAGAAATAACTAAGGTAAGAAGAAATATGTTTGTTTTCCCTCAAGTTAATGCATACCTTGATAAGATTTACCTTTTATGTTTTTTTATTCGAGATTGTTGGGATAAGAATGAGGTTGTGAGCACAAACTGGTTTAAAACCCCAGTAAATTTACCTTTTACTGACCGTTCGAAGGCGTGCTCTAACGGTCCTTTATAAATATACCTAGTTTTTAATAAAGTATATATGCACTGTGCTGTTTATGGAGTTTTGTGCTGTTGTTCTATGTTTCTTGTTTGTGATTTTTAGCTCAACTAATCAAAGAATAAGGAGGGCTTTACTACTTGCCCCAGCGTCGGTGTCGGCGTCTGGTTAGAGTTTTAGGGCAAGTTGGAATTTTCACCTTTAACTCCAATACACTTCATTTAATTCATTTAATACTTCACACAGTTGTTCAGGGCCATCACATGATGAGATTAGATAACTCCATATTATTCTTTACACAGATTATGGCCCCTGATTGACTATGAAACTTAGGTTAAAGTTTTAGGGCAGGTTGGGATATTTATAAATAACTTTTGTACCCTTTGTTCAATTGACTTAATACTTCACACAGTTGTTCAGGACCATCACACACTGAGGTTACATAACTCCACATTATCCTTAATACAAGATATGGCCCCTGATTGACTTAGGTTAAAGTTTTAGGGCAGGTTAAAGTTTTCGGGCAAGTTGGGATTTTCACTTAAAACTCCAATACCATTCATTCAATTGACTTAATACTTCCCACAGTTGGTCAGAGCCATCACATAATGAGGTTAGATAACTCCATATTATCTTTTATACACATTATGGCCCCTGATTGACTATGGAACTTTGGTTAAAGTTTTAGGGCAGGTTGGGATATTTATTAATAACATCTATACCCTTCATTCAATTGACTTAATAGTTCACACAATTGTTCAGGACCATCACCCAATGAGATTACATAACTCCATATCCTTTATACAAGTTATGGCCCCTGATTGACTTAGTTTTAAGTTTTAGGCAAAGTAAAAGTTAAGGGCAAGTTGGAATTTTAATAAAAAAACTTCTATACCTTTCATTCAATGCACTTAAAATTCAAAATTATTTACGACCATCTTACAACAAAAACATAACTCCATTTTAACCCTAGATACAAATTATGCCCCTTGAATATATATATATATATATATATATATATATATATATATATATATATATATATATATATATATATATATATTTATTTTTAATTTCTTTTGACAGGCACATTTTTACATTCTTAACGAGTTTTTTACCAAGGGACAACAAGCAGGGCTATATTTTATGGCCCTTGAATTATTATGCCCCCGAAGGTGGGCATATTAAAATCGCACCGTCCGTCCGTCCGTCCGTCTGTCCTTCCATCCGTCCGTGTGTCCGGCTCAATAACTCGTGTCCGGGCTGTAACTTTCCCTTGTATGGACAGATTTTAAAATAACTGCCACATGTGTTAGGCATACCAAGATGACGTGTCGCGTGCAAGAACTGTTTCCCTACCTCTTAGGTCAAGGTCACACTTAGGTGTTTATTCACAATGGAATGCTGCATATAAGGACATAATGTATAGGTTGTCGTGTCCGGGCTGTAACTTTCCCTTGTATGGACAGATTATAAAATAACTTGCCACATGTGTTTGACATACCAAGACAACGTGTCACGTGCAAGACCTGTGTCCCTATTTCTTAGGTCAGGTCAAACTTAGTGTTTATTCACAATGGAATGCTGCATATAAGGACACAGAGTATTGGTTGTTATGTCCGGGCTGTAACTTTTTCTTGTATGGACAGATTTTAAAATAACTTGCCATATGTGTTTGACATACCAAGACGACGTGTCACGTGCAAGACCCATGTCCCTACCTCTAAGGTGAAAGATACACTTAGTGTTTATTCACAATGGAATGCTGCATATAAGGACATAAGAGTATAGGTTGTCGTGTCCGGGCTGTAACTTTCCCTTGTATGGACAGATTTTAAAATAACTTGCCACATGTGTTCGACATACCAAGACGACGTGTCGCGTGCAAGAACCGTTTCCCTACCTCTAAGGTCAAGGTCACACTTAGTGTTTATTCACAATGGAATGCTGCATAAAAGGACATAGAGTATAGTTTGTCGTGTCCGGGCTGTAACTTTCCCTTGTATGGACAGATTATAAAATAACTTGCCACATGTGTTTGACATACCAAGACGACGTGTCGCGTGCAAGAACCGTGTCCCTACCTCTAAGGTCAAGGTCACACTTAGGTGTTTATTCACAATGGAATGCTGCATATAAGGATACAGAGTATTGGTTGTTATGTCCGGGCTGTAACGTTTTCTTGTATGGACAGATTTTAAAATAACTTGCCATATGTGTTTGACATACCAAGACGACGTGTCACGTGGAAGACCCATGTCCCTACCTCTAAGGTGAAAGATACACTTAGTGAATATAAGGACATAAGAATATAGGTTGTCAAGTATGGGTGGTATTTTTTATGTTCAGAGGCAATTTAAAATAACTTACCATATGTATTTGTTTGATCATTAACTTTTCATCTACTGACCTTGTTTATAGGTCAATGTCACATTCGGGGGCATTCGTCACATACTGTGACAGCTCTTGTTTTATTATTATTTTTTTTAAAATTTTATATTAATTTCTTTTGAAAGGCATATTTGTATATTCTTTACCACATTTTCATAATGGAAAATCAAGTTATTTGAATGACTTGCGTCATTTTTCGGGTGGTGGGAGGGCAGCATCAAAGTCACCTTATGTATTGAATAATTTTAGTTAGGTTTGACATAAATAGACCAAACTTGGTAATATTACATTGTTATTGTATTCACTTCTAAGTCAAAGTGGAGTGTGCTGTCTCACGACAGCTCTTCTTCTATATATGCCCTACTGATAATAATTTGTGTCCCTTCCAAATCATTGTTCCAACATTTAACATACAATAAAATATATCAAAATGACCCGTGGTCATTGATAATAAATAATGTGCATATATACATGGCGATTAATACATGAACATGCTATGGCAGTCAATACATGCAAAGAAATGAAGATTTAGTATTTAACAACACAATACTACATAGTGCAACAACCTTCTTTCTTATTTCAAAAAAACTCTATATATAAATTCAGGGACGCTTTTTATAGTATTTACATTCCTTGACATGAGAATCTTAATGGGTTTGAACAAACTCAGAGATAATTTTTTCCAAAATGCTAAATTCCCAGATTAATCCAATTTTCATATGTTCTATTAAATGAACTACTGATACTGACCGACATTTTGCTAAAACAAACAATTAATGTACACACATACAATTACACTATGTTGTATTTAAAATTGTTTGGCAGAAGTGATCACCATAGTAGAAGGACTTGATTAATAACCTTAAATTAGTTGGAACAAATCAGTGCATATCAGTATCAACTACAAAATTCAAATGTATCGGAAAAAGATCTTGCGACGCCTTTTTAATGGATGACTAAAACCGTTTCCATTATGCAAGCATGTTGATTTCTGTTCTTTTTGCAATATATAAAAGTCCTTTCTCTAAACACATTTATTTTGGTAATGATTTAAATATATATATATTTAATTATGTACAGCCCTCACAATATTTTGAAATAATAGAATTTTCTCAACAATTCAAGCAGGATTCTTTTCTAGTTAAAATCTGTATTTAAGATGAAACAAAAAACATGGAATTCCTTATTTATTAGTTGCATGAAACTTCGTTGTTTGGTAGTGAAAATCTATCAACAAGTGCCTTGCATGCATTAGCCATGATGAAACGAATAAGCACTTTTGTAATTCCGACGATGTTTGGCGGTCATTGTTAAAAACGGTAAACGTTATAATAAACAAGTTGTTAAGAACATCAAGACATGTTATTTCAGCACCTTCAGCTTATTAATATTTAACAGCTGAAATAATTATAAGATTTTATGAACTTTTCAGGCTATTATGGCTCAGATATACTTGCCATTAACCAAAATTGATAGGTATTATATGTATGTTTTTAAAAAATATAAACAAATCGGATTACAACTATGATATTAAACATTCAAGTTTAGAAGTAAATGATCAAAAAGGATTACGTCGAAATATGTACGGACAATGTGTAGGGACAAATTTGTAATGAATATCTATATGAAAATTGAAATTCTCATAATTGTCACTGTTTTCTGTTCAAAAGTGGTCTTGAATTACCTACATGTTGAGTGATGCAACTTATTTATTCATTTATGTGATGGACCGCATGGTGGATATACTTTTAAAAGTTTTTTTGAGACATACATTTGACTGTTGTCAAAATCATGTTTAAAAAATAACTGGATAACGATGGTGTATTAATTTCAAAATGAACAATTGTCATTTTACCTCATTGGGTTGTGCTGTGTTGAGTTACCTTACCTATTCTAATATATAGCTACATTAAGGTAAATCAATAAACCTGACATAAATTTAGACATAAAGAGATGAATTTAAAACATTTTCAAAATATGCATTCATATGATTATTACCTCTATTAAATGTTTTCAAACAGTATCTACACATTTATGTATTTTAAATAGAAGAAAAAATATACCATTTTTATTCAGATTTTGCCAAGAGATGGATTAACAGGACCCGGAACGATAATCACAGTGTATGGAAATGAGTTTGGAACAGAAAATGATACTATAAAACATGACGTGAATGATCGTAAAAGACCAATGATCGTAAATAGATACTGCTCGGGGAATTTTAGTGACAACTACATCAAAGATATGGAGGGCCCTGAGGACTTTAGTCGAAACATTCGAAAAAGGTATTGAGATTTACATGTTATATTCGGTTAATTTTCTGCAAATTTGTTCCAAGCTGACCACTAGTTAATAAGTGATTGTTTGTCAATAAGTATTTTTAATAAATCCATGATCATAATTGCATTTTATGCTTCTTTATGGTATATATTAAATGTTTTTGTTACAATGTAGACTATCATCAGTGTTTAAGCTAGTCTGTTTTTTTTAAAGAAGAAAGCTTTTGTAATGTTGTCGTCGGCGTCGTTTTGCAAAATCTTTTACCCATTTTTCTAAATTCTTTTTACTTTTATAAGTTATTAAAAGGAAACTTATAGACAATACGAAAATGTTTATCAAGGATCATAAGTTGGTATCGAAAATACACAAAGAACACCTATCAGATGAAGTGGATTCAGACAAGAAGAATCATATTATGTAGAGTGTCGAACCTTATATTTCGATTTTCGACTGCCGAAAGAAACATTCCATAGCGAAGCTCAGCACATCTGTTTTCTGTGTAGTTGTGCCTTTAAGACACCTTAAGACATTCGAATTCGGATAGGGTATCGCGCTCTGATATGCTTGTATCGTTCTGTTTTTAACAGCCCTGAGCAATAATGTAGCTCGCTGTGACTGGAAAATGCGAGTATTTTTTAAAGCATGTAAGTTATGTCATTTAAATTTACTTGCCGGCAAGAATTATGCACAAAGTGATATCCTTCTTCAGATGATAAACCTAATTTTCACTTTTAAGACAGCCACCGTCAAATATATTAACGCAATCATTTGAGCACTTCAAAGTAATAAAATAAGATTGTCCCAAACCCCCAGTTTTCATATATTTTAAACATTGGTAAACAATGCGTTACTTCCTAAAAATGACAGATCTAAGAACACATACTTAATCACTCTTATTTTTTGCACGAGTTGTGACATTAAATGTCTGAAATGAGAATTACGGAGGTAATTTGATATAAAGTATTATTGTATTAACCACTATATGAGACTCGAAATTGCCAAGCAGCGAGGTAGTTTGTTATAGTTTTATATTTGATCGGCAATGATACTAAATTTGTTTATTGTTAATTTTCAGTTTTTTAAACTCGTAGCTTTAGACTGCATTCCTCCATATGACCGTCTGTCTTCCCGTCCCAACGATTTCTGTTCAGTTACATAACGAATGCTAAGTGCCCAGGGAAATCAAACGCAGTAAGGCAGATTGGTCATAACCAGTATGAAAATCTTAATGATTTTGTGATAAGTGGGTCCTAGGTCAAGGTCGTGGTAAAAAATGATTCCGATAATGTTTCCGCATATCAGGCATTACAATATTGAGTTTAATGGGTCAAAGTTAAATGCCTTCATGACAAGATGATAAAATATTCCCAAATAAAGAAATTCTGGGAAGAAAGGACCTCAAACTTGAAAGGCATGTTAAAAAAGGCCATTACATGATCCCTATTGATTTTGAGTGGATCAATGGGTCATAGTTAATGTTATTAACAGTTTAACACTTGGTACAGGAACCTCATAGTGGTAGGCATTTGAAACATTGTCAGTGGATGACCTTGATTAACAATGAATACAAGTGTTCTAATTTCATTAACATGATAAAGCCATCAACTAACGACATCTTTTATTGAAAAGTAAGCCACTGCTTGCCATTTCATTTTTTGTGCATTCTCGCTAACATTGAAGTTTTGTTTTAATTGCAAGTATATCGTACGTTTTCATAGAAAACTTAAAAAGCCTGGCAACCACATTTCTATCATTATGTAAATTGTTTGCATAAAAACATGCTCAACAATGCCCGACAATCTCAGTGTACACAAATTGACATCTACTTAATTTTGATGTGACAGTTTCGTGTTTTACTTTGCTCTTTAAAAATGTTAGTAATTGATGTTTCCAAACTGCATGCGAAGATCCTTATGAAAATGTATAAGAAACTAAAGGCTATCTGTCCATATAGGCCCTAATAATAATGTCTGTCGATGCCCATTGGAGGCATTTGTCACCTTCCTGTAACAGCTCTTGGTTGACATTAAGTTTCCTACTAAAGTAAGTTTCTATGCATGAGCACTCACACAGTTTATTTGCACCACCTGTTTTTCATTGCCAAAATAAAATTCAGAAAATTAAGCATCATAGGTGCACTCAGTTCTAAAAATAAAGTTAAAAACGTTATAAAGAGGCAAATATAAAGAGGCAGTCATTTGTCAAATAAACGCTTCAAATATATCAGGAAATTGCTGACATATTCGTGACGATAAGCCATTTGATGACCGGTTTGATTGTTATGTTGCAACCTTAAACTCTAGCATGCAGGTTCTATATAATCTTATCTATAAGATTTTTAGTTAAAACGTAACACAACACCGTAGTTCATTCTTATGCGAAAATAGATTACATCCTTCTAACATCATTAGTTATATTAATTGTCTAAAAATGGAAAACCATAGATTATACTTTTTGTTTATCTCTTTTCAACTAACTCGTACCACAGCAGACTATGAACAACATTATAGTTTTGCTTCTTTTTAACTGATGTGAGAAATTGATTATTTCGAATTGTTCATTCAATAAGCTTTGTTTAACACTTTATTCTTATATTTTTCAGCTTTCAATGTAAACTTGGTCCCTATCGCTCTAATAATACAACAAGAAATGAAACAAGATTCTACCTTATGGAAACAATATCAGAAATTAATGGAAGCAATGTGTTGCCCATATGGAAGAAAACGGTAAGCATAAAAGAATATTGTTATCCAATTCAACATATTTTTTAACTGAACTGAAATCTGAAAGAGAGTTCATCAAATCCAACAACAAAAAGAAAGTAATGGATGTCTTAGTTTTTAAACTAATGAATGAATGTAAATGAGGTTTGTGTCTATACATAATTTTGAACCCCCCCCCCCCCCCCGAAAGTTGGTGTATTAAAATCGCAATTGTTTTTTGTCCGACTTTTTTGTATAAGCTGTTTCTTTGACATGCACGGAGTGATTTTGATATTACTTTAAACATATATTCGCCACCTAAAGACCACTTGTCAGATGTAAGACCCATGCCCCTTCTCAAAAGGTCAAGGTCACATTTACATGTTTATAATTTTGGTTTGCTGCATATCCGCAGAAAGAGTTTAAGTTGGTCGTTTCCGGACCCTAATCTTGCCATTCGAAAATGATTTTAAAAGTTTATGTAAGCTCTCTCTGAAAGTATGCATTATAAGTAATTGCCTAATCCATTGGACTGGACGGCATTTCGAAGGCTTTTTTTCTGTCTGTGACAGCTCAGGCATGTGTATTTTTAGGAGTTTTAAAAATCACATTTAATGCAATGGCATATGCTTACCGAAATGAGAAGTGACAAGTATAACGAAGGATATTACAGTCAGACTATTACCGTCAAGGAGTTGTTTAATTCATACCAGATAATGCCTTTAAAGAAAACAGAAATAAAGGTTATTAGCTGAAGTAAGCTAAGTATCCCTATTTATTTTGGCCTGTTAGAATCTGTGTTCCTTTCAGATGGCTTTTTGTGACCAAATATTTGTTCGAAATATTGTTTGTTTTTGTCAGTATTTCATCATTGTGGCACACTTGATATTTATGGCTTTATTTGTTTGAAAATTATTAGCAATAACCTGTGGCCATTGCTAATTTTATCTTTATATTCAAACCATGAATGCATGCCTCATATATTTGAATATAATGTGATGGGTATAATACAGCTGTCGAGCCTGCTTGCAATGTCACTTTGACGGATCATTGTATGTGTGTGTCTCTAGGCGTGTGTCCTTCCACCCGGACAAAACTTTGTCCTTGCTGTATTTAAACCATGCATTATGGGATTTCCTAAAAAGAAACCTTATATGAACTTTGACCATGATGAGGCGGGGAGTCGTGCATAAGACACAGGTCTGCAACTCAAAGACTAAGGTCGCTCTTAGAGGTCAATTCTCAAAATGAGTATTTTTGATAGGACTGGTCTGGACTGAGCCTTTTCTCTTTATCATTTATAATAAGATTTTAAAAAAAACAACAACACAAAAAGCTTGCCTTGGAGGCTCGCAGGAATGCCTTGTTAACTTGGGTTTTATTCTGGGTTACTATTGCATAGAAGATGTTATGTTGTACCAAAAGCTCTTTTGACGGATCCTTGTATATGCGCTTCTCCAGGCTTGTGTCCTATCCGGACTGAACTTTGTCCGTGCTGTATGATGTGGCAGGGAGTCATGCACAAGACCCAGGTCTGCAACTCAAAGACAAAGGTCACTTTTAGAGGTCAATTGTTTAAATGTGTACTTTTGATAGGAATGGTCTTGACTGAGCCTTTTATCTTTAACATGCATTGTAGGATTTAAGAACAACAACTTCTCATGGAGGCTCGCAAGTACACTAATTGTTCAACTCGGTGTTAATCTGTGCTGCAATTGTATACAAGAGCATTATGTTTGTACCAAAGTTTCTTTCGACAGGCTCGACAAGTCGCCAACGACTATATCAGATTTGTTTGCCTTTCTGATAAATAATACGTCTCCGATTATTTTTTAAAAGGAAAACAGAAAAAGGTCAATGGCTTATGTAAGCTAAGCCTACCTATTTTTGGTCTGAATCAGTGTTTTTTTTTCATCAGATGGCTATTTGTGAACATATATGTGTTCGCAATTGTTGTTTTTGTCATTATTTCTGGAATTTGTTTTGAAATTTATTTCGAACCATACAATGAAACATATTCTTATTGAGGACACAGCCTTCTACAGCACCTACGTCATAAGGTCATTTTCTAGTCACGAGTATAATGACTTAAATCAAGTATTAGCCGTTGTGCAAGGAGTGAAAAACAAATTTACCCATGGAATAATTAAAAAAAGGGTAGCCAGTATGATTTGTATTGGTCCAGTGTGAAGTCATATCACCCCACAAAATAATAACAAGTTACGCAATATTATACGGGGGAGGCTACCAGTTTTAGGTGCATATATCGTGTTATATTGCATAATTAAAGTTGAAGTTGTGAATGTAATTTGAGCCAAAGTCTGTTTTACCGGAAGCCTCCATTTTAATGAAATTTATTGAAATCAATGCTACCCTGGTTAATACAAATTAAAACTACACTAGTCGGTTACGTTCGTTTACAAAACACTCAAGAACTGCATAGTAAAAAAATAAGTTAACTATATTTAGGTTTTCAAAAAAGTTTATAACTTCAAAAAAAGCTGTTCTCAGTAGATACGGTCGCGATTTTTTTAATTAAACAAAATGGTGTGGGAATTCGCTAAAAAGGTAAAAAGGTACAGATAAAAAACACTACCGTTGTTTTTGGCGCTTTTTTTTTATTAGAGACTGAATTCAAGTAGCTATTCATTCAAAATATCATCAAAGGAAAATATGTTCTTATCTGAACCTATATCATATGGGTTTTTTTAATTATTTTAGTCAAATGAGTTAATACGGTTATAAATAAAATAAAACAAAGACAGGACTATATTTTCAACATCCATCTATACTGTGTTTTATGGTTACACTATTTGCGTTGTTCAAAGTGATTTTCCGGCTGATATTAACTTTGGGGCTTTTTATTACGTCAGTAGTTTTGAAACACGGATACCAAGATAATATTTTTGTGTAATACACGAATTAATAATTTTCTGAATTAAAGATTCATGTCATCAAAGATCGACAGCGAACTATTCTGTCTTTTTTAAAGACTTTAAATGATTATTTTATAATTATGTTTCAGGGCGATGTGTATGTGCTATCAATAGAACCAAATAAGGGGCCAGCAATTGGTGGAACAATAATATCATTAACTGGAAAGAATCTTGGTATTGGAAATCGAGCTGTTAAGAGTGTTCTATTTGACGAAAGTGAAACACTCTGTGTTAATTCAAAAGTTCAGTCATTTTTGGATCCAATGTAAGTTTTACATAAGTAGCTGATGTTAAATGTCGTTTGATGTGTATATTATATATAGAATAATTACATATATATATATATATTTAATTAAAATTACTTTTGTAATTCCACACTTTTCCCTGAATAACAACCTGAATTTGAGACTGCATAGGTGAATTCATTATTTTGTTGATTATGAATCGGCTATTTGATTTACGAAGATTAAGGAGAGCTGAACCATCCAATCGACTATTGTAACAAAACGATCTAACTCTAGTTTGCATTAAATGCAAAAAAGGCCGATTGGTTTTCAACTTGGAATTTCTGGTTACGGGTTTGCATGTCAGCATATATTACTCTGCGACTTCAGGCCTGCACTACATTAAATTTTATACAATGAAGTATAATAACTTTATCTTGTAAAGAATGCAAATTATGCTGGTAAAAGTTTTGTATAAAATCTTTTACTGTTATCCATGCACGTTTCATCTAAACTTTGTATGCGCTATCTCTGTGTCACCAATTAATATTTTGATAACAATCTAAACATGAGTTCTATTTACTAAAATACAATGTTTTACCCCCTCCGGCCACCACCGGTTACATTACTGGTGAATATGCTTTACAGAATTGCAATACGATTTGTTCTTGTTAAAAAAATGATGGAACCTTGCAAGACGCTTTTTTGGTTATTGGTTATTTGCGTGATTTAGTTGAATAGACGTACATCACAAATCTCTTCACAATTTATTCACAAAGAAAAAAAATCAATACGTATGTCAAGACTTATGATGCTACACAAATGTTGAAAGTATGTTAAATTTGAAATGATCATCATAATGGCACACTTGATTTTTATGCCTTAATTTATATAAAGCCATAGGCAATAAGCTGTGACCATTGCTAATTTATTTAGTTAATAAACCATCAATAAGGCCTCATATATTTGAATAAAATGGCTGTGATGGGTAAAATACAGCTTATCCATGAGGATTTCCTCATTCCTTAAAACGAAATGGTAGTGTTAATTTCATGCTGTCAAATATGGATTTTAATCAATGAAATAACATCAGTGAAAAATATAAATTGATATTTTTCCTGGAAACTCGGGAGTAAAAATATCAACTTTAAGAACTACTTTATAAATCCACTGTAGTAACTTCCCCTTGATAAAAAGTAAACACGTCACCTTTGAACAAGATAATGTTGCCAAATATAGTGATTTGTTATTAAAATAAACTGCATAAGTTTAAATAAATATTTATTTTGTAATAAACAACTTACTGTTTATCACAAAAATGGTAATCCTGTTTTTCAATCGTTTTCTTGAACTTTGAAGCTGAATGTTGGAATGTTGCTTTTATACAAAACAAATTACAGACGTAAACAACTGCTCGAACATAAATACAATGTAACATGGATAACATTGATCAAATATCATTTTGAACTGTTTGTCTTTTGTAATTTGAACATCCCGAAATATCCCCGCACCAATTAAAAGCTGATGATTCATTTTACCCCACCCACGCTTCTAGATTCGTCAACAACCTAGCGTGGTCTACACTCTTTACAAGGTAATGACCTGTCTTTAAGCGAATCAGACTGGTCTCTGACAGTGAGCGTTGACTGAATACCCATGTACCATGTAACAAACTCTTGGAAATATGTTTTTATCAAATGTTTATTCGCAAATGAATTGATTTGCTAACACGTTCGATCTTTGAATTTTTTATTCAATAAATGGCGGCATAGTTATTGGTCTCGTATTCATGCTCTGTTTAATTTTAAAGGGCTTTCATGCATTTAATGTTATTATTTCGAACATATTTGCACTAATAAACGTTAATTGATTAATGTTTAAAAACTGTTTGTTCTAAAAAACAAGTGAAAAATAAAACAATATAATACTGCAGGGATGTTAAAATTCCGGATTAATCCGGAATTCCGGATTTAAGGCCTCACGGATCGATTTTGAGATTTATGTAAATCCGTTGATTTTTTTTCTGGGGGGGGGAGGGGTACAGGGAGCGGTTAATTCACAAATAAATTGATTTGCTAACAGGTTCGATCTTTGAAATTTTCATTCAATTAATGGCGGCATAGTTATTTGGTCTCGTATTCATGCTCTGTTTAATCTTAAAGGGCTTTTATGCATTTAATGTTATTATTTCGAACCTATTTGCACTAATAAACGTTAATTGATTAATTTTTCAAAACTGTTTGTTCTAAAAAACAAGTAAAAAATAAAACAATATAATACCTAAATAGATTTAATTATCCCCACAAATCGGAAATAGAATAATACGTCATCAGCTATAATTTTGCGAAGAAAACACCCTTTTCAAAAATTGGGTAATTAAAAAAATAAATAAAATTACTAATAAAATCCGAAATAAGCATAACAGAAACAGAAAATTTATTGATTTAAGTGTAAGATAGTATTTAATTTTACTCTTGATCATAGATAAACAATTTTTTCTATGACACTCGTGAAATAAAATACATTGTAATCAAGAAATATCCTCTAGGTATTTAAAGAAAATGAAAATGATAGGATAAATAGAATACTAGGTTAGTGTTGAATACATAACATTGATGCCCAAGCTTATGCGTTTATTGATGAGCCTACTTGCGTTGACGGATCCTTGTATGTGCGTGTGTCTTTCCCTCCTGACTGAACATGTCAGTGTCTTTAACATGCATTATAGGGTTAAAAACAACACTTTCTATAGAGGCTCACCATGCTTATGTGTTGTTTACTCAGGTTCACTTATTGTTCAATTCGGTGTTATTCTGTGTTGCAAAGGCATAGAAGACTATCATGTTTGTACCAAAGGCTCTTTAGACAGGCTCAACAAGTCGCCATTTGGAGTCTGGTTTACTAAACCTCCAACCTGATGCAAAGAGCAACGACTATATCAGATTCATTAAACTGTTTGTAATTAATAAAAAGACATGCCGTATGAACAGGATGTCCATTAGTTTGAACTAGAATGCTAGCATATTAACTTGCCTGTTTTTGGATAAACTTGTGGTGTCATATTTTTTGACGTTAAGGCGGTATGGCTTTTGGCGTTGTACACAAACTAGCGACACGTATCAATGATTAAAAAACCATCGAAGATTAACATTACACATAGTACATCTTTATGTTCAAAATGAGTCTGTAGCGTACCGAATACTTCTAATGTTTCTTCAAGTGTGCCCTTTTATAAAACAAATCAGCAAACTAAGCCCAAGCATCGTCGAGATGCTGCTCTTTTATTGAGATGTGTGTGCTTAAATTATAGATTTTTCAAACACTTTTAATTGCAGACTAGGAAATGTGGACTTTAGAGTCACATGTAAAGTTAATATTAATGACAAGAGAATGCCAGGAACAAGAATGAAATTTTCAGAACTAACTATTCCGGACAAAGAGCACATCAAAACAGGAGAGGAAGTTTCAGAACTATTTTTCAACTTTTTACCGAACCCAGAAATTGGAAGCATTCAACCCAATAAAGGTTTCTTAAGGTAAGCTTACAGATTTGAGACTACCTGCTTACAAAAATTGAGGATGCAACTTCAAAATTTAAATGATGATCTATTTTATGCTTTTACAGAAGGGAGAGTATAATTATTAAAATAGTTGCCACATTCTCCGTGCATCTGACCCCCTCGATCCCTGTAACAACACTGATACCACCAATTAAAACATTAAGGGTATTCCCTTACCCAAAATTTTAAAGCGAAAAGTGCCTTTCCATCAGTTGAATATATCAGGATTACAATGTCTTTTAATTAAGCTGGTCTTTAATTTGAAAAATAACTTTTCGAGGTATCGTCCTAGCAATGATGTCCTTGACGAGTTCGTCACAGCGAAAAAGAATTAACGTTGACAAACTGTTAAAAAATCATAGATATTAGTACACATGTTGACAGAGATAATACATATGTGTAGCAAGGCCTGGCATTACTAATTGTTGAGTTATTTCCTTTTTCATCTTAACACCCCTATATAAGTGGTGTTGTTCGCTCTGGGGTGCTCTTGGGTTAAGTCTGCATTGAAGACTGTGTCTGATTGTACAGTGATGTGATTTTATCATTCTCTTTTGATAATTTCAGTGGTGGAACAAGATTAACAGTCAAGGGACAAAACCTGAACAGCTCAAGTACTGGCTCTGTAATCATTGTATTTGGAAGAGAAACACAGGTAATTTGGAAATAGCGCACATTTTGTGCTATAAGTACACTATTTAAGTCAAAATGCATTATAAATTGTGTAAATGATTGTTGTCTTAATGTTACAAACTTCTTATCGGAATCTTGGGGCATTCCACCGTGCCAATCTGAGTGGGGAAGGCCAAAAAATAAAATGTTTGAAACGTTAATGTTTTATTTAGTTGCGACGAACATTATAAATGATCTGAGTAATACAAACATGTTTTGGGTAAAATGAATAAAAAAACCACAAAATTGATGTTTCGTTCCGCGGATTTACCGCTCCTATTTTTTTGAGAATGTAAAACTTTTTTGTGGTAATGATTTTTTAAAGGCTAAAACAATTATCTATTACAATTGTACTACACTAGTTTAAGTGTTTCTGTAAAGAGAAGTAGCCGATGCGTGGTGTTTTATACTGTTTAGTTTTGTTTTCAATAAATTCAATCAAAATGGCTTTTGGCAAAACATGTGTTTTGACCATGCAGGAAGTCATTGTTAATCGTCTTATGCACTAAAGGACCATTATTTGAATCAAAAATTATTGAACAAAACATGTGTATCTGATACTGGTAGCTATAATATTGCGTAATTAGTGATTCTTTTTGGATGGAAATAGGAGTGATGAATAATTTCAACAAGGACTCAATTAACTGGGTTTAAGGGCAATTTTATTGAACAATATTTCTTATTTGTATTGATTATCAGAAAAAAATGTGTACTCTTCACTCGCCTCGGGTTTTATTAAAACTGACAAAATTGTATATTTATTTGTTTTCGCTCGCTCGCTCCATTTTGTTTTGGAACGAAACGGATATTGGACTTACCGAAATACGATTATTTACCAAAAGACGGATATATTTACCGAAATACGCATGAAAGTTACCGAAAGACGCCTTCTAATGAATTTATTTTATTGTTTTTATGCCCCCCGAAGGTGGACATATTAAAACCACACCGTCCGTCCGTCCGTCAGTCCGTGTGTCCGGCTCAATAACTCGTGTCCGGGCTATAACTTTCCCTTGTATGGACAGTTTTAAAATAACTTGCCACATGTGTTCCACATACCAAGACAACGTGTCGCGTGCAAGACCTGTGTCCCTACCTCTAAGGTCAAGGTCACACTTAGTGTTTATTCACAATGGAGTGCTGCATATAAGGACGTAGAGTATAGGTTGTCGTGTTCGGGCTGTAACTTTCCCTCGTATGGACAGATTTTAAAACAACTTGCCACATGTGTTCCACATACCAAGACAACGTGTCGCGTGCAAGACCTGTGTCCCTACCTCTAAGGTCAAGGTCACACTTAGTGTTTATTCACAATGGAGTGCTGCATATAAGGACATAGAGTATAGGTTGTCGTGTCCGAGCTGTTACTTTCCCTTGTATGGACAGATTTTAAAATAACTTGCCAGATGTGTTCCACATACCAAGACGACATGTTGCGTGCAAGACCCGTGTCCCTACCTCTAAGGTCAAGGTCACACTTAGGTGTTTATTCACAATGGAGTGCTGCATGTAAAGACATAGAATATAGGTTGTCGTGTCCGGGCTGTACCTTTCCCTTGTATGGACAGATTTTAAAAGACCTTGCCACATGTGTTCCACATACCAAGACGTCGTGTCGCGTGCAAGACCCATGTCCCTACCTCTAAGTTCAAGGTCACACTTAGTGTTTATTCACAATGGAGTGCTGCATATAAAGACATAGAGTATAGGTTGTCGTGTCCGGGCTGTAACTTTCTCTTGTATGGACATATTTTAAAAGACCTTGCCACATGTGTTCCACATACCAAGACGACGTGTCGTGTACAAGACCCATGTCCCTACCTTTATGGTTAAAGATACACTTAGTGTTTATTCACAATGGAGTGCTGAATGTAAGGACATAACAGTGTAGGTTGTCAAGTATGGGTGGTATTTTTTATGTTCAGAGGCAATTTTAACTTGCCAGATGTATTTGACACGTAAAGGCAAGATCAACTTTTCATATACTGACCTTGTTCATAGGTCAATGTCACATTCGGGGGCATTTGTCACATACTGTGACAGCTCTTGTTATATTGATATTATACAAATACATTACTAAACCAAATTTTAGAGAAAAAGATAAAATATAATGATGTTATAGGCAGTTGAAATTTCAGTTAGCGAGATCGAATTCTGCGTGCGGACTCGCCAACCGAAAGACAGATAAAAGCTTCCAAAATATACAATTATTCCAATCAATGATGATCTCATAATATTCATACAACTAAAAACACACATAAAAATGAAAATGTTGATGAAAATATTTACTTATTGGTCAATTTGAATAAAGACAATATGTCAGTGAAATAGTTGTCTCCCTTCGCCAACCGAAAGACGAAATAACGCGTCAGTTAAAATTAACTTATTAGTTGTTTGATTGTGAAAAATGATTAAGAATTAAGATTCAAATAATAGCATTTATATTCTTATAGAAATGTTAGATCAATAAACAGCAATTCAAAATTTTTAGGAATATAGTTGAAACATTGCCTTTGAAAATGGTCATTAATTTGGTGTGGCCTAAGCAAATATAATAAACATTTGCAGTTATTTTGGTTGTCTGCCGACACTATATATTTTTCTGGTCTATCATATATACAAGATTGCATTCTTAAATTATTATAAGCTTTGCGTAGTTTTGTACAAGCAATTGTAAGATTCCTTAACGCGATATTTTCTAAATAAGACTCAACTTCAATTGTGTTTTATAAGTTCTCTATACACAGTTCAAATACCATTTTCCTTAAATTTTTGTTGCCACTGTTGTAAATATTGGTCTATAAGACGTTGTTTAAAATAGAATTAAAATTGTTTTAATTATAATATTGAAAGAATGTATAAGCATTTCACAAGTATTATTTAAAGTTTGTATCTTCGCCTTTATAAAACCATATATTTTATGTAAAACCTTTAATAAATATTAGTTTAATATATATATTTTTTATATTAAATATGTTGCTTTGTTTTCTCAACAATTTTTATCAAATGTAATCCTATTATCCCCCGGTCATTAGCACCTTCTCAATCATGGCCGATACTTACTCTATAATTTTGAAAACAGAGACCGGGTGAGACCGGGACCGGATGAGACTAGGACCGGGAAATAGTATCGCCCGCTGTATAAACACATTTTGGTATCGAGCCAAGCCATTAGCAGTGACTATTATTTTTTTGACAGGAAATAGGCTGCATAATTGATCCGAATTCGGCTGACCAAGTTCTTTGTGAAGTACCACCAGCTACACCAGGTATCAGGAGTGCATTAGGAAACAGCAATCCCTCCAATAGTCAAAGGAAGAAAAGGTCAAATCACTGTGATGGATGTGTAACAGTCAAGATCATTGTTAAACTGGATGGAGTTGAGTCGAGTTTTACCATTTCATATTTTCATGATCCTTCCATCAACAAATTTGATAACAATGTTCTGCTCTACGAAACGGATCAACAGTATTTGGAAATAGAGGTTTGTAGTTCACAATTGATTTAAAGCTTTGTATACAATTTACTAGCACACTTTAAGCTTAAGCTTTATACGCAATTAACTAATACTAGTTGCTATGCAATTATTAAGCACTTTTGATTCTTTGTATGTAATTTAATTACATAATTAAAGACTTCATGCAATTTACTGATTTATGATTTTGATGCCATGAATTCGCACAGTTGAAGCTTCGTTTGCTATTTACTAGGATGGTCAATGTTTTGCATGTAAAATAGCATGCACATATCTCTGAAACTACTCTTGTGATTGAGTTGAAACTTCATCAATTTACGGTTTGTTATCAGACAGGTTATATTATCAACCTTTCAATGTTGTTTTATAGGGCGAAAATCTAAACCTTGTTGCAGCGATGCACGATATCAACATTACGATTGGATTAGGTGAATGTAATGTTGTTGAGCTCACAGGCACTTATATGCGATGCAAGGCCCCAAGTTCTCAACCGCAGCCAGGGATACCAGGAACTACCTTGCCCGAAGTCAATGTAAGTACTCTAGCATAACTAATTGTTAATTAGTAGATCTGGTTTTTGCCTGAATATGTACCATTTAAACTTCACAAGTCACTAAGTACGTAGGATAACTGATGACAAAGTTTGGTTTTAATGAATTTAGGTTACAAACTATAATTGACAATATTTTGTTTTATCTTTGGCTCAATTTGTTTTTTTGTTTTTGGCTCACAAGAATAAGTAAAGCTTCTGCAGAAATTGCTGTCTTATGTAGAGCTTAACTTCCTTATTTTTTCGCACCAAAAATGTTTTGCTAGTTATATGGCCCACGGTACATAATTAAGCACAGTGTGATATCAAGTATCCAGGGCTCTGTGATGGCGAGTATCTGAACTCTTAAGTATGTCGGTACTTTAATTCCTTACATTATAGGTGACGATAGGAAACATACATACAACTGTGGGATACATTAAGTACAAAAAAAATTTCGAGAACGTCCTGATCATAGCCGGAGCAGCAGCTGGAGCTGCACTGTTTCTTCTTGTGTTGGGTAATAATGTTATA